>NC_141687.1:275606155-276206155 GCF_964263255.1 Lissotriton vulgaris | reverse complement strand
ATTTATTATTAAGTGCCCAAGGAGCATCTACGGGTTTCAGCTACCAAAAGCTGTGTTTACCTCCTTTGTTGTTGTTTGACCTGCTCTGTAGTTCTCTGTTGTTCCTCAAGCCTGAATATCTTTAAATGTAACTTTCATAAGCATCTAATTTCTCTTCCACTACCTATTTCAACAAGCAAAAGTATAAGTGATCACTTACGATGGCCACTCTTGAACGGGGCGGAAAAAGGCTCTTGTGCGTCATTCACTTGAAAGAAATCTCAACTAGATCCAGGGTTACTGCCAGCTTTTCAACAGATATTAAACACTAACCATAGCTAGCTAAGATTCTGCAGCAGATTATAACAAAACATGAACAAGCATTTATCGAACCAGTAATTACAGCCAGGCTGGATGAAAATAAATGGGATTTGGTGACGATTGTGTTGGGTCTCTTCTCTTGGTCTTAGCTTAAGGTTTTTAATGATATGTGGTATCCTTAACCTTTCTGATAAGCTGTTTTGGAATCAAATCTACAGCTAAGCTGAAGACACCAGGTAAGCCTTCAAAGTAAGACATACAATAGTGAGGACAAATTTGTGCATTGCTTGCTAGCAGTCCAAGACAGAAGGGTGATTACTAAATCAATGCTAAATACCGAATTAACTGAGTTGGTGATAGCAGTAGATTGATCATATAACTGCCCACGTGGCAGATCTATTGAATTAGGAAAATGCCCAGCCCCAGTAGCTCAAGTAACTAATGTAGCAGCTCTGGAGGAGGCAAGCACACACCAGATTCCACAGATTTGGGTGAAAGTAAAATCTTGCTTCTTATGCGTCAGATTATTCCACCAGGTTTTTTCTCTCTTCACAAGAATGTACAAATTAAGTCATATGTCATTTCAAAAACAATTTATCTTGACCTATCACAGTATCCTTTGCATTGTCTAAACAGAGGGCAAAAAAACTTAATATTCAGATTGAATAAGTGAGAAGACACACTGTTTTCAAGTTTATATATATAAAATAAAATACAACTTAAATTTATCGCACCTATATATAGAAAGATTTCAAAGTTACATCATGAGAAAAGATGCCTTGAAACAAGACAAAACCCCTGAATCTGAACGATGGACAATTGCGCAGCCAAGTCAAATGAAATTAACAGCAATCTCCTTCTCCGCAGGAATCTTTACACATAATGCTCCACACAGATCTAATGCAGGATCTAGCTGGCCTCCACCAACTATACTTAATCACTAAACAATATAACAATTTATTTCAGCATTGCCGGGCACTCTGCACTGTGACTGCTATTTAAATGCTACAAAATAGCCAAACACTTCATTAACAGCAATTTGATTCCGGTCAATTATAGTTTGAAAACCCTAACTGGGCCATACAAATTGTGGAAATGTGCTATATATCTTCTTCAGCTGCCAGTGGCAAAAAGAGATAACTTTAAGGTCCCATGTATGGTTTCTTTAAGATACTATGAAACTGGTCCCACAATCTTCGCTCAAAGCGACCTCACTATGTGATGTTAAGATTTCTCAGGTTGTGATTTTTAGAAACCGGCAAGTAGGCTGTTGGCTTGTCCCACACCAATCGCCGTATTGGCTGAGGGGCGGATCCTTTCCCTTCTTCTATCTTATCTTCAAGTAATAAGCACTAACAGGTTGTCAAATGAGACATAGTGCGTTTAAGACAAATCCTAATAAGCAGGGTACCTCGAAATTCCCACAATTGTCTCTCCAAGCTCTAGGCTTATTGGATGGATCCCCCATGTTTTTGAGAATTGACACTATTTTCCCAACGACCTCAGATGAATGGACCTAAATATTTCTACTTTCATATGAGGACGTATACTTCTTATCCTCTTTGTGCCCTGAAGAGGTCCACATGTATGTGGACGAAACACGTTGGCTGACTTTTTGATTTGAGGATGCAACAATAAAGAGAAGAATTTCAACTATTATTGGAATATTGTGGCTATACTTGGAATCAGAATTACATTTGTAGAAGTGTGCGCCGCTGTTTGCCTTGTTTATCACTCAGATCAACATGCGACTCTCTCTGTACCAAATCCTACTAACTACCAATAGATGCTAAGACCATCCCTTATCCGGCTGCTTATAGTTGGAATTTGCTTCAACAAGAAATTAAAGAAACAGAGCGTCTATCTTCATGTAAGAAAAATTCCAGTATTAATTCTCTTCCGCTTTTGCCTTCCATACCTTCCCCTCTTATGTTTAATGGAATTCTACAGTAGGAATAAATGTTTAGGATGCCTGTGCAAGTGTCGGGACTATATAAGCAATATGTTTCACATACAATTTTGTCTGTTTGTGCTGAAAATAGGAATCTCATCTATTGCAGGCTGCGTGGGGATTGTCTACCTCTCTCGATATACTGTCACTCAACAGCGCTTCCAACCTTTCAACTCAGATTGTATTTTCTTCATGTAGAGTTAGTAACCTCCTCTGCTCAAAAGCAACACTGCCTATTCCAGTGGCTAGACACTTAAGGTAGTCTGGGCACAATACATACAGGTTAATTCTTTTTACAGCCTTGTGTGCAAAGAAGGATGAGAGGCAGATATGAGCAAGGAGAGTGCGCACAAGAGCGAGGCTGGAAGACAGAAAGTGAGGACCAAAACAGGAAGAGTGGTTGTGAATTTTGATCTCTGAACATAGCTCTATAGACACTGTTCTGGTTCATGAAAAGGGGTTTGTGAAGGAGTTCATTGTGTATACTGGAGAGAGGAGCCACATACGGAGGACTCAGCGCTATTACAACATCCCATACCTTTGGGTAGTGGCTAGGAACCTCTCAGTTACAGATCCACTTCACCTGCTCCATGAGGCCAATGAACAGTGACTTTGCCCATAAGGGAGTGGTGTATGAAATAGGATCTTCCAAGCCCTCTGCCCAACACCTGTACAGTGAGGCGCAAGTTAATTGATTTTCAAAACGTGCCAATTTTGCAGTGGTATCTTTGTAAGCGTAGGACACACTATTGCCAACAAACAAGAAGACGTGGACTACAGGCTAGGACGGTTGACCTCAAGCCTGGGGAACGGGGTTCGAGTCTCGTCAGAGACGCTCATCATTCTGTGAGTCTGGGAAAATCACTTAATCTCCCCATGCCTAACAAAAATGAATGTGTCCATCTGTAGCGCAACTGGTGCTCAGGTAAAGCGCTCTGATACCTTTGGGTCTAGTTCGTGCTATATAAAACTCCCAAAAATACCAAGCAGGGTAAGCTAACAAGGAGGTGAGCTCAGATTATCAAACCCATATTACATGGTACTTGGAAGAATCGCCATTAAAGGTAGGGATTTGTCTTCCTACTTCCAGACGCCCTCTTACTCAGTGTTGCCCACTTACCAATGGTTTAAATTCAAATCATTTTCCCTTAGCCCACTGCTGCCCCCTGCTCTCTCCAGTGATCTTGTCCAGTTATAAAGCATGTGTGCATCCCAGCGCCTAGAATTCTAGAGGACTTGTGTGCTTTATAAATGACATTTTCTCTCCCATCCCAGAGTTCTTTTATTGCGAAGATGCTTTGGGTGAAGCATGCACATTTCAAATACAACATCGCATACCTGTACATTTACCCATAATTGAAGAACTTGCTATCAGCAAGACCCACACGCAGTTACTCCACAGCACCACATTCGGACCCAGAGAATCTATTGATGATACCAGTGCTACACACAGAGCTCGAAAGGGCACACCAGTCCTAGCCGCTGCTTGGCCTTCTATGCGAATACCAGACTCTGCATGATCCTGACTTTGCACCCACTCGTGTAGAAGGATGCACACATAGCTCTGATGATCTTATCAGATCCTTTTCTACTGACTCAATTACCATGTTATTACCAGGCCCTGCACACAGCCCTGATAACCCCCCACTATACAGGTTTTCTGTTTGCTTTCCTATTTCAGCATCAGGACCGACGTATAGCCATAATCACACACCACAATTATTTCCGACTCATTCCCCTACTATTTTAGGACTATGACCCCACAGGCAGGTGTGATGGAGCATGCCAATCCAAGCTTTCTCTTTGTCCTACTATTTCAGTACCAGGACACACATGTCCAATAATGAACCTTAAATCCTGACGTGCAGCTCACCAACTATGACCAATATACCACTGGGCACATACACCTGCAGTCTGACATCTGTCAGACCATGGCAATAAATAAGAGGGCTCAGAGTTCCAACGCACCATTCCTCATAATGGCAATACAGCTAAACGCTAGGGCTAACAGAAGAGATATTGTGTACCCTTTCACTCCGGATTCGATTAGGGATGACCCTTTGTTCACATAAAGCCCCTCCAGAACCTTATATTTGCTGCTCAAGAGCTAAGGGAAGGACAAGGTGTCACCATTAGGGAAAGCAGACTTGGGTACTCAAGCACTGTTTACTTTCTTTTCCTTCAGCTATCTTTGTGGCCCTGATGCCATGGGTAGCAATATTAATGCCACAAGTAACGCATGACAAGCCAAGGATAGCAGCTGCAACTAATAGTTACCCCTGATGTCTAGCACTTATAACCTCTAGCACCCTAACCATATTTCGGTTGCAGCGAGTCTCACATTAATACCTCGCTACATTCGTAGGACGTCACGCCTTGGAGTAGAAATGAAATGTCAAATGCTCCTGTCCAGGAGGTTAGGAGGTTGGACTGAAGCTCTTCTCCTGACTTGAAGCCTCACTGTTTACCTTGTCCCTCACTTTTTTCAAGGGTCTGGATTGGATGGCAGCCATTTATGGAGGCAGTTCCTAAAGGCAGACACTAAGTCTCCTCGGATTGCATTTCTATGGCTCTAAATGCAGTAGCCTGAAGCCAAACTCACAGACCTCAGAGGCTCTAGCGTGTATTAGGAACCACATAAATTGGGACACTCACAACGTCTTTAAATAAAACAGCATAGTTATATGATTTAAATGAAATGCACAATGAAGTGACTTCAAGAGCATCGCGTAAGTAAGCAATATTTCACATTAATTCATGAAACCTGAGGCCAAGTTTAAGCAAAGCCCAAGGCTGCCCAGTAAAATTGATGTACTGGCGGCGTGGTTTCAAAGGAGACACTACTGCCGTTTGAACTCCACAGGGGGCACCAGGAACTGCTCTGGGAATCAGTTTGAGACCCATAAATCCAGCTAGTCTTCCAGCAGCATTCAAAGACAGACGTTTTAGAAATTATTTTATGTTTTATAAGAGCAACATCCGAGATTCAAACGACAAAACTGCCTGTAGCTTATTCCCTTCCTCAGATGCTGGTATTCTGAGACTGTGTGTATGCTCGCGCACACGGATCTGTGTGGGGCCCTATGGTAAGCTTATGATCAGCCCTACCAATAACTACCAAAAAAAGAGAAAAAGAAAAAACACAAAATGAACCTTGGAACACTATCTCTCTAACTTGACATGTATGAACTGTTTCCCAGTGAACATTTAGACTAGCATCAACTCTCTGTCTCACCCACAAACCCACATGAAAGCCCCACAATGAACCAGCAACATCAGAGGATGATCTCTATGCCCAGTAAACGTACATAGATCAGCAGAAAGTGATGCAGATTCAGAAGGCTAGGCAGATATACATATCGGACCACTGACCAAGCACTTTTCTTTCATACAAACAACCCAGCATTTCCGAATTTACGGTGAACCCCAATCCTGACAACCACTAAGAAAAATGCTCCAACTTAAATGTGAGGTGGAATCACTTATGATTTACAGACAATTCAAAATACAATATTATGTCTTAAAGAACAAAAGCCTCTTTAAATGCATACATCCGCTACATTTGTGGCCTCAACTCAACTGACTGCATGTACAAAGAACTGGCCAACATCTAGTTATCTCCTGTCATGGAAAGGTAGATAGTTTGAAACTGAAAAAATCTCTGCCCCTCAAATTGTTCTTGACACCTCCACATCAAAGTCTTGCAAAGGTCTACACGTTCACAGGACCCTCTCAGAACCACACGCATAGATGAATACTCAAAAGATCATATTCCAACCACACTCTATTGAAAGCATGCACCTGAGCTCCTGACAAGGCAGACACCATCTGGCCCCCGGGAATCAACAATTGAACTCTAATGCATGGCCTCTTGGGCCCACCATGGTTTATGATAAATCCTACATAACTTACACATGATTTCACTGTTTATATTCTAACTTCACCAATCAACATCTAATGGAAAGAGTTCACGTTAGGAGAGCTTGAGTATCCCTCACACCCTCTTACAGTCAGTTGCTTACGTCAGCTAAAATCAACCCTCAAAGATTAACACACTTGCTCCTTCCCAGTTTATGCTGACCGTGTATTTACAACTTGGCACAATGCAGGGAGCCTTTGCTTCACTAGAAAGGAAGCATTCCATTCAGTTTTACTATAGGCACATAACCAGAAAAATACCTCATAGCGAGGATCCTTCTTTGAAAGTTTACATGTTATTTTTTTAGAAAAAACGTCCAACTCTCCTCACAATCAGATGAAAAGATCTCATAAGTTGAAGTTAAGAGACAAGACTAGCTGAGGCTTGATACAGGTATGCGACTTGTAAAATCTGAAGACATGACATATTCGAATAGGGAAAAACAAAAGGCTGAATAGTGATTGGATGGAGAGAGGGCGTATGGAGCAACAATGTGCTGCTAAGGAAAATCTAACTTAGGAAGATTGCTTTAAACAGCTATCATTTAAAACAATAAAAAAATAAACTAGACCAAAAGATTAAAAGTTATGAAAAACAAGTCTCTTTTAAAGTTAAAATCCGAGTTTGTAAAACTGCACATCAGTATGGCTCATACTATGGATTAGGGTGTTGTTATTTATTCTTACAGAGCGCACAGTTACCCTAAGGTGTCCTGGCGCTAGATGCTGACTGCCTGAGAAGCAGGGATAGTTTTATTGAGAAAAGAGCAGAGTTTTCAAACCCTTCCGGAAAGACAGGAGGTCCGGGGCATTTCTAAGCATGAAAGGCAGGTCCATGTTCCTGGCTCTAGATGCAAAGCAATGAATGAAGCCTCTGCCTCCCCAATAGTTTTTTTAAAAGAGGCCACTTGTACTTGCTTAGCACCTGTAGATCTTATTTATTTATTTGTTTTGAAAGTTTTATATAGCGCGAACAAGATCTTTACAGATATCAGAGCGCTTTACAAGGACACTGGGGTGATAGAGTAAAACAATGTAATAGTTGAGGTAGTTAGGAACAAGGTGCGTATTAGGTTCCTACCTGGAACATACCATTGTAGCTTACGTCTGAAAAACTCTGGACCTATTCCGTTAACTGCCTTGAAGACAATGCAGAGAGCTTTAAAGCGAGTTCTTAGTCTTACTGGGAGCCAGTGTAGTGTTTTCAATTCACTTCTAACAGAAACAAACTTGGGAGTTTCAGTCAGCATTCTTGCCGCTGCATTCTGGCCAATTGAAGCCTATTCAGGTGTTGTTTTTGAGCATTGAGATATAGGCAATTACAATAGTCCAGGCGTGACAGTATAAGGGCTGTCACGACTGTCCTCAGATTATTCTTAGTAAGGAAAGCCTTGATTTTCCTAATTATCCTTAGAACCATAAAGCAGGCTGAGGACACCATACTTACCTGGTCTCACATAGTAAGCTTAGTGCCCACCAGGACCCCCAAATTCTTAACTTTCCTAGCGGGTTCTGGGCATTTGCCAAGGTCCTCAGGCCACCACTTTGGAGTCCAGACCCGTGGATTGTTCCCAAATTTCAAGACCTCGGTCTTAGATTAATTTAATTTTAGGCAGTTGGAAGACATCCAGGTTGAAATTGCACTCATAAAAACGAGACCCGGTCTCCATTTCAGCTCCCTCTGTCAGCGATAGCACAATCTGAGTGTCATCTGCATAAGAGGTGAGATGAAAACCAAAGACCTAATTACTTCCACCAATGGTGCCACATAAATATTAAATAAGGTGGAACTAAGTGAAGAACCCTGTGGCACCCCGCATGGGAGTGTAAAAGGTTCTGAGGCCATCCCATCAAAGACAACGGTCTGCAGCCTGTTGGATTGGAAGGATTGTATGAGCTTCCATGCCGATCCTTTGACACCAACTTCCGACAACCGGTCCATCAATATTTCGTGATGGACCGTGTCGAAAGCCGCGGATAGATCCAATAGGACGAGTACAGCATTTCCTCCTCTATCCACCGCTTCTCGAATTTCCTCCGTAGATTTTAACAGAGCCAACTCAGTGCTATGATAGGCTCTAAAACCATATTGTGATATATCCAGAGAATTATTGAGATGGATAAAAGCACTGAGTTGGATATTCATGACCTTTTCCAATATCTTGGCCGGGAAAGGAAGCCTGGAAAACGCTCTGTAATTGTTGGGGTCCTTAGGGTCCAAATTATTCTTCTTTAGAAGGGGAAGAATAGATGCTTTTTTCCATACATTTGGGAATACACCTGCGGTCATAATGGCATTCAGCAGCGGGGTTAATGCTTTGCATATGGTTTCAGGGATTTGTTTAATTATCCGTACAGGACAGGGGTCGCTGTGTGCTCCTGATTTAATCATATTAAGTGTTCTAAGCGTATCTTTCCTCTCCAAGGGAGTGAACATATTAAATGATAGTAAGGATCCGCAGTCTCCCATATCCATTTGTTGTATGACACTACAACCCGGACTATTACCACGTGTGCCATTCCAACACTGTTTTTACAACGCAAGTCGTTACAACGACTTGCGCTTTAAGTGCTGGATAGTGGAATAGTTTAATTTTCTATTCCAACTCCAGCCCACGTTACAGTAGGGAAGGTGTTGGAAAAGAAAATTAAACTATTCCCTATCCAACAGCGCCGTCCAGCGCAAGTCGTTGTAACAACTTGCGTTGTAAAAGCAGCGTAGTAATGGCAGCACGTGGTAATGCCCGCGTTGTAAAGGCTGCTCACCCTATCCATTACTGTAGGGCTGGTTTGATTTTTTATAGTCATATTAGAGAAGGATGAAAAAATATTATCAATTTTTTGTTTAAAAAAACCTGCTATTTCATTGCAGAGTTGAGGGTGGCCATGATTTTTAGCAGTAGTAGGGGTAGATAATTTAATAATTGTTTTAAAAAGTTCTTTAACGTCAGATTTAGCCAACTCTATTTGCCTTGAGTAATAATCCTTCTTTACTGCTAACAATAGATGTTTGTAGTCTGTGATGCAGATTTTATATTTTATCTTAGCTTCTTTATTATAATGTTTGCGCCATGCCCTTTCAGATTGTTTACCAGCCAATTTCTTGGCTTTAAGTTCATCTGAATACCACGGGGCAGTGGGTAACGCTCGCTTGGGGATCCATTTTTTTGTAGGAATTAATGCATCACTAACCTTAGTTAGCCATTTATTGTAAATCTCTGTTGCCTCATCCACATCGGAGGGAAGATTCACCAATGAATTTAAGAGATAGTTTTCAAAATTCACAATGTCTAATATCGCCCAGGCCCTGGTGGCAATCTCTTGGATCGGTTTTATAGTTGTTGGGTGAACCCAATAATTATTCAATTCGAACTGAATGGCACAGTGGTCTGACCACGGAACCGGGAAAACTGAAATGTTCCCTATGTCATTGCTATTAGAAATAATGCCATCCAGCGTATGGCCTTTCTCATGAGTGGAAGGCTCCACCAGTTGTGTGAGGCCTCCAGCCTCCATAATTTGTTCTAGCCAGATCGTATCGGGATTAGTGGAATCTTCAAGGTGAAAGTTAAAATCACCCAACACAGAATAGGATTCTAAGCTCATTCCTTCTTCGATAAGTGATCCCACAGAGTCTAAAACCCCACCTTCAGATCCTGGTGGGCGATATACTAGTGTGCCCCTAAAAGTTCTGCGATTATCAGAATAAATATTAAAACGCTAAAGCCTCACAACTCAGATTGGAAACAGGGACCGAGTTCAGTGAGAGCGACTCGTGGTAAATAATTGCAAGTCCTCCCCCTTTTTTCACAGGCCGATCAAGGGTAAGGCATTGAAACCAAGGCAGAGTAGCCTTGACCAGGTCCGGACCGGAAGCATTGTCAGACCATGTCTCTGTTAAAAAAGCCAGTTTAGCTTTAGAACCCCTCCAGTAATAAAGCACACTCTGTACTGTGCTTAACAAGAGATCTTGTATTCAACAAAATACATTTTAGAGAACCCATGTCAGAATCAACCGACTTTTTAATTTCAGGTATAGCTTCCTGTGATCTGGGAAGGTTCATAATGGCCGGGAGGTGCGTTTGGCAGCTACCACAAATAGAGCTCTTTCTTGAGTAGCAGACAGTATCAGGGGATATTTGAAAGCAGCATAATGTATTCTTACCAGGGTCTAGGTCGAGAATTTCATTCCTTGACTAGCGCACGCCACTGAAAGGTACCCGACCAGGGGGACGACCCCTGCGCCCGGCCAGAGCACGGACAGGCGCAGACGGGCTTGCCATATGCGCGCCCGCTGCGCAGGCGCGACAGCGTTTGATTTATGTTGGCCAGCGTCACAAACACTAGACCGCAACACTACTGGACCGCTAACCGGAAGAGTAGCTCCCTCCCCTCTGTAGCGGACTCCGTGCTCCTGAGGTAGGTCTGTGCAAATGAGCAAAATCAGAATAAAAAATACTTAAGACAGTTTAAAACAGCAAATTCTCTTTCCTTTTCAAGCTTTCACCTGGCGAGCGATGAACACAGCTTCCCCCAGGGAGTCAGCGCTGTCAGGTGTGTGTTCTTTACTACTCCTTGTCCGTTTTCGATGCTTCAGGAAGGCCAATTGATTTACTTTAGCTAGTTGCTCCATTTATGTTCTGATTTTGTATTGAAACTTTATCTAAATCAAGCTTTCATCAATACAAACGTTTTATACCATATACCAGTGTTCTCAATACAGTGATCCTCCTCCTTGTCCTTTCCTTCCTTTCTATGATATTATTATACTATTTGTTTAATCCACCAAAGGTAAGCTGGGACGTATGTATTGATGTCTTACCTTCCGCTCTACCAATGCAACAGATAACTATCTAGGAATTACCACAGTAAGGACTGATATTCCACTGTGCCTTACTCGATCCTCGGGAAATTTTTACAACCAAGCAGGTTAAACAAGTCTGTAACTGTTGAATGAACCCTTAAGATATAATGAACGAGTAAAGCTTACAGGCAACGCATCCTGCTCAGTGGATGCACGGTACCTACATTCAGTCATGGGCCACAGTCTTCTTTGCCCTACCTTGCTAGCTACAAATGCATACAGAGACTTCACAGGTGGCGACCTCAGCCCAAATATGCCCCTACATTCACATCAAACATAGCTCCATGGAGAAACTACCTTAAAAAATGTATGACTGCTGCAAAATAACTTTAAGAAAGGAACCTTAAGTGCCCATAAAAGGATATATTTGATGCTCTGTAAGGTAACAAATGCATATTATATGGAGATTTGTTTTCCAAGAGCCTCTGAGCGTTGACCATTAGCCGCGATGTGCCTATGAAGGGTACAGCACTAGAGCAACAAAAGAAAAGAAGCATTGGCTAGAGAATACAGCAAGGCATTGACCGCATTGTACTAAGCCACAGCGGGATCATCAATGTTTCTTGGAAGAGTAGGATGGGAAATCCCATCTTTTTGGAGGTTTTTAAGAGTAGCTTTTGAAGTTCTTGAACCGGTCATTTTCACTAGAGTAGAATTGGAAAAAACATGCTAACAAAACAATTTGTTTCAATTTAGGCGATTTAATAACGAGTAAGTTACCACGAGGATAGCGTCCATGGGTGCAAAAACAAGCCAGCCAATGTGGAAACGGTTCAGGTACTTTTCTGGGTAGGATACATTGCTACTGTTGGGTGGTACATATTGGACTGCATTGCCCCTATTTAATAATAGACTGCTGCTCTGTGCATAGGCTGAACTAGGTAGGCTGAGCGTGGGAAATGAACCATCAAGGCATGGTATTATTGATGTCTTGTGCCTGGAATGACATTGGCACTAGTTAGAGTGAGGAGTTGGCACCGTGGTTTTCTGGGAGGCAAAGCCACGGAGAATGCAGGCTAAGTGTTGACTCTATCTTTAGTGGCTATGTCTATGAGTTATTTTGCTCAGAGAGTTGGAGGAAAAGCGCCCAGCACTGATTCACCTCAAGGGCTAGGCTCTTACGCAGCATCCGTGGCCAGCCAGAAAAGCCTCATACTGTGCTCCTTGCATGAGAGACCGTCTGGATTTCTCACACAATTCAAACATCAGTCTGAATTTCTCAGAAGCTGACGTGTGCAAGTTAAGGACAAGACCCTTGAGCCTGCATCTGAACTTGCCTCTTAAAATAAAACAAACATCACTAGCAAAGCGTACAATATTATCTTTCAGCCATCTTCAGTAAAACATGCCTCTCATGAATACCTGCCAAGGGTTGCTGCCAACAGAAAGTATCTAGAGTTTTAAGTGAGGCTTGATATCAAATATTGAAGAAGGGTGCAAAAAAGAGAATGGGGACGGGTGGGGGGGGGGGGGGGGGGTGGGGGGCCTTAAGGGCTAAAAGGAAACGTTCTGGTTCACGCTGAAAAATAGCATATTTCCTCCACACAAAACCGCTCTACTCATAAAAAGTGATTTACTGTGGTTGGCTAAAGAAAAATATGTTTACACTGAGCCCACTGTGCCTGTCCAGTGGTCATGGCTGAAAACCAGGCGCCCGAGTCATTCCCCGTGCAGCAGCCTCTTTTAAAAGGGGCTCTGTCCGAGATGACATGCTCTCCGCGAAGCCTGAAGAGACGACAGACACATGGTGACAGCACAATCCCTCCTGTGTGTCTTCCCCGGCCTTGGAGTTGCACTCTTTGAACTGACCCGGGTTTGAACCCTGCTGTGAAGCCCATCCTGCCAGACAGACGTGACCCGTGGGCTTCTATGTCCTGAACACCATGTGTGAAGGCTGCGCCCCCTCAGTTTTATCCCACTGTGACTCTTCTAATGGGCAGAGATGAAAATCATAAATGCGCACAAACACAGTATTATCATTTAATATACACCAGAAACAAAACTTGCTCAGCTCTAGAACAAAGGAGAGTCAGTTTAGCCAATGGAGAGGGATTGCAGTTTTAGAAAAACACCCACGTTTAGGTTTGTTCTCTGTATAAAATGTGACTTATCTGCGCCTTCATGATTTCTTGAAAATAACTGTTGATGTTATTTGTTACAATAAAAATACACAATTAGGGTCACCGTTTTCCAGAAGCTAAAAGTGAAATAAAACGTGCTGCTCTCCATGCCTTTTGCAGGACAGAAATAGCAGAGCTGGGCTGCAAAGTGCAGGCCGCAAATTAAGATAAATTGGCAGTGACCTAAAACCAGAAGCCTGCCTTCAGTCTGACCTTGTATCCATCCTCCAGTTTTGCTGCCTCATTGCTCAGTTTTGCAGACACCAATTTACAGCCTTATTTTATCAAGAAAGAAGTCTGTCCACATATTTCCTTCAGTGTTCACGGCTCCGGGAAGTGAAGGAAATGTTAAAATGACTTTAAAATGTGACTGCTAAGGCAGTCTCGTCGCCTGGGGTGCAAAGGCCTCAGTTAAGAAGTGCAGGCTGCGATGGTAAACAGTCAAGGGTTCACAAATAGCAGTTCCTGTCTCAAACAGATTGTAAACAGATGGATACAAATGCAAATAGTTTGACATTTTTTTAAGTTCTACTTTGTAGAGAGAGTGGTGGGAGCATGGAATTCCAGAAATGCTGGGAGATAGGTGAGGATCAAGTCTTGGGGCATGAATGAGGCCCACTTACAAAAAAGTGGGAAGGGCTGATGTGCAGACAGAGCAGGGCAGAAAATAAACAACAGGTGGAAATGAAGAAGAACTACCAATCTGTGTCCAATGGTCCGCTTTGGTCTATGTTTAATAGTACAAAAACATGAATATTTCTGATGCTAATGAACTGAGTAAAGGGGTATATTGATATGCAGCCCACACATCCAATTGCGATCCACTCTGTGTTCTATTAGAGGTCAACATTTTGTGGATTTGTGACACCGACGTGAACATTTTGTAATGATAAGTAGCCATGAGCCACAGTGAAAGGACTGCGGAAGCAAACAGACTGATACATTCACACCAGTATTAGCCACTTTTGTCCAGAGCTTGACAGATATCTTCCTTAAACTGCAGGCAGACTTCCTTATGGGAATCCTAAAGGGAAAAGACTGAGGGGCTGGCTTTCATTAGTTGGAAGGGGTGATCTGTAGCCATCAAAATTGCGTGGAATGCTCCCGCTGGTAGATCCAGAGCTGTTACTTAGGGTCTCGATACTTCCTTCTCGCTGAAGTTCTGATAAAACAAAAGAAAAGAAATAATAGTTCCTGGTTAATATTTCTTCATGAGAACTTGATTTAGTGTGTTAATATAGACATAGCACTTGAGAAGATACGCTTTTTTTTTTTACAGTTTTCTCCTAATGCTGGTGGTGTGTAATGCAGTGTAGCAAATCATCAAACATTTGAGAAAAAAATATTCTTCTTTATTAGGTTACATGGACTCGAATGGTGAGACATTATAAGTGACAGATCAATATGATGATGATGATGATGATGATAATCATGTTAATATTAATTACAGATAATAATAATTAAAAGTGCTTTATACATCCGTTTGGAAATTTCAAAAAATGTATGTAAATAGCCCTATACGGAATATCGGCATGCACCAAAAGAAAGATGGTGCTTGCTGTCTAAGAGGTCTGCGAGCCTTATGGTAACATTGTCTCTAATCCTCTGACTTTCTCAGAACACCAATAGGATTGCTTCAAGCGCACATTGCACTTTAAACAACCCTGTTGGAGTGCTGGCCTCTTTTCGAGAGAAAGTAGGATGATTTGCAAGACTGGAAATATTGTGTTATCATTACTAAATTGATTGGTAATCAGTTTTCAAACCTGGACAGATGGAATGCAGAGTTGTCTTTGCTGGGATTTGAACTTGTGACCTGCAAGTCTGAGGACATGTCAGGGCTGAGCCTAAGTCACTGAGCAATCTTGCAGGATTACTGTCAACACCGTTGCTACTTAAAATGCAAGCAGTACACCTAGATACGTCCATTCCATTCTATCAAAAACACATCCATCTCAACGCTTTCATTCTTAGCAAAGATCCTCGAAGCAAAAGTAACTGAGCAAACCCAATGCTACATGGAACATACCATCCGATGTTCAGTCAGGTCATCTCATCTCTGGAGGTACAAAACCTACCATCCTGGACATCAAAAAGAAATTGCTTGAAATAAAGAATCAGCGTCACTCATCCATGCTGATTCTTTTAGATCTCTCAGCAGCCTTCGGTACTGTGGAGCAGAAGAGGCTCATAAAATGCCTTCACACCTAGTTCAGTATCTCAGGGAAAACCTGGGAATGTCCCAAACCCTGCCTTTAATGAAGGAGAAAGCAAATCAAAATTTATGACAACACCTCGGAAACCTCCACTCTGAACCTACTGTGTAGTTTCCCGAGGACCGTCATTGGCTCTCCCCTCTTCAACGTCTGCAAGGTATCCCAAGCCCATTTGATAAAAGAGATGGCACCCAGTTCTTGACTGACCGGAGTACCATCTCAAACAAACCACACTTCTGGACTGACATTTGGCAATTAAATACACTGGTGAATATCATCAGCCTCTGCCTAACCAGTGACAAAACTGACATACTTATTAAAAATATTATAGACTGAGATCTATACAGTCTCCTAACCTGACCTACCAAATTAGCACACACTTCAACCCCTGCAGAGGTTTGAAATCTCTTCTACTACTGTTTTGTTTTTTAAATATATATTTTCATTATTTCAAAACAAGTCAATACAATCATTACCATGATACATGTGCAAGCAGGTATTTAAGCAATGAGAGTACAACATGGTCGCATCCAAGCACAAGTGACATAAAGATGACCCATATACAATATATTTGTAGCAACCAATTTGTTTCGAGGATACTATAATAAAGAAAATCTCTTGTTGCACCCTTGCTGCTACTAAGCAAACTCCCTTCCCTCCCTACTCTTCTTATACTAATTACCTTAAAACATAGATCCATGCCACCATCAAAGCATCCACGATCCGCTGAAACACTATCGAAAATCTGCCCTCTACTAACTGCAATATACTACAAAATCCTAACGTAAGCAACTGTAATTACTACCCTTCAGCACTGCATATATGTTTGCCCAAACATGCCAAGCAAAGAAATCCAGAAACTCAAGCTGGTAAAAAACATAACAACCTCTTTGGACTGAGAAAGAACAACCATGTATCCTCGTTCAGTTTCCAACTCGCTTGGCTTACAATAGAGCACCAGATTCAATTAAAAGTCCTATGCATAATCTGAAAGCAGCTAAAACAAAAGCCTTCAACTACCTTTCTAATCTCTTCAAATTACACTAACATACTTCCTTTTTTCACTCCACCACGACTGCAATCTGATCATCCTGAAATGGTGTGGATCCACATCTGGAGGCATATTACTGACAGCAGCAGGAGCAAAACTATCTCCCCGAACACCTCAGACTGACCAACCACCTCTCTAGGTTTATATGAAGCCTAAACTGAATTCTACTTAACCAGCAAACATAACTTCCATTTCACATCTCCATGAAGACTCCAGATTGACCAAGAGCCTATCCTGCGTTAGGCGAAGCCTAAAATGATTCTCGCTCTACATCTAACTTGTTTGCTATGTTCGTGTCTGAAGATTACTTTCCTGCACCTCTGGAACTCCTTGAACTCCACTCTTCATCTTCCTTATCTCTAGTTCATCCTTCATCATTCTAGCCTGCCTCCTATCCCCCTTCCCTTTACTCCTGTTGCCGACCTCTCTAAAGCTGTTGCTCCTCCTGCTGTATCCATGATTTCTGATGTCAGTTCTTTAGCGGACTGCAGATCTCTCAAGTCGCTATGCTTTCCCCAAACTATTGGGCAAGCCTGCTTCTTCTTTTTCATTTTCCTTCTTGGTTACTACTACGTCAAGAAGCTGAACCTTTGGCACTTGCAGCTCATTACAACAAAAAATAAATACTAAAGCAGTACACATATTGCGGAATTTTTAATAAAAAATAGTAGTCAGTGACAGCATAGGGGCTAGTAATAGAAACACCACTCAATTACCACAATGCTCTAAGTTACAGTGGCAATATCTCGAAGTAGAGTACACGGTGACAATATCTGCCTCAGTTAATGTTTACAATAATGAAATCCAAAGGTTACACACTATTCTGAGAGATGCATACAGGGCATGGATTCTACACGAGTGGGCCAAGGTACACTAAAGTGAGACCAACTGAAGTTTAAGGCAGAATCCTAGGCAAATGTAACCATAAACGTGAGTTTAACACATGCCATTTCTTGCCAATATATTGCATTTCTAAAAACACTTCATAAATAATTCTGCTGGTTGGTCATCACCACCATCTTACAACGAGATGTCAGAATGTGGTAGATCAGCTTGCAAAGTCTATTCAAGCCCTTGAGAAACCCTACCATGAGGTATTAGAGAAGTGCAGCCACCTTTCCGTTCCTCCAGAGTAGCATGGTGGATGTCTGACGCAAAGCTATTCAAAATCAGGGTGTCTGCAAATAAGTAGGACAGCTACCCAAAATCATGTGCCAGAAGCAGATAAAGAACCCTCACCGGGCAGAAACATAAACAGATCTCCTTATACTGTATAAAATCACACAGACTCCCACCCTTTACTAAACAAAGAGAGATTCTAAAATATTGGGTGCAAGAGTATGTTAAAAAGACTTAAAGCGAAAAGAATATCTAAAAACCGCTACACCCATTTTAATACTTTGACTCTGGTGCAAGAGCGGTTTCATAACAGCAGTGACAATGGAAATTTGTGTTTATTACTGTTCTCTTGGAGGCAGGAGGTAGTTGTACTGAGAGGAGAAGGGAAAAAAGGAGAAGAGTGAGATGACAAAATCCCTTTCATTCGAAACCACAAGAAAAAAGTGAGAGCAAGATGTACCGGCTACCTGACAGTCTCTTGTCAAAATGAGATACTTGAAATGCTAATTAAAAAATCAGTGTACTTGTAAATTGATTATTTTGCATGCACTATTGCAACATACACCCAGATACCGGTAGAAGAGATGGCACGACATGCCCACCTATCCTGCTCATTTTCCCACCTGCTACAATCGTTTTCCAACAGTGCAAAGAATCATAAAACTTGTTTCCAGAAAATACAGGGATTTGTACAAGGCGACCACAGGGTTATTTATGCTGATGCAGAAATTTCATATGTGGCTAACAATTTATTTTGCCCAGTGGACAAGAAAAACACGGCAGGAACGTTATCATGCTACTGAAAACGCAATGGCCATCTCTGTTAAAAAGGTGAGCCAATAAAACAGAGACCAGATACTATGCCAGGTAAAGACCATTCTACATTCCTTCGTCCCATCCAGGTACTATGATTATAGGCAAATTCACCCTCTTTATTTTGTACTATATAATATTTTAAAAAGAAGTAAAAGTAAGATGAGGCACTGAATTTTGGCTCTGCTCTGATGTAGATTGTCCTATCACAGCTCTGTAAAAGTGAAAACGGCAAAAGCAGCTTGGCCGAGTTTGGATGGCTCGCCCATTGCTGGTCCATAGCGAAACAATTTATGTTTCAACAACTATCTACCTAAATGAGGGCTGCTTCGAATGGACAGTGGACATACTGGCATCTTGGGTCTATCATGTTCAGGGTATTAGTCCACAGAGGTCAAGAACTCGGCCCTCATTAGCATGGTTGTGGATCGTACTGATCTGAGAGGATTCAGGAATGCGAGAGGGGTTTTGGTTGTAACTATGTTATGCCCTCTCCATTGTCAATGTAAAATCTAGATTTTAAGTTGCGTTCGATAAACTTGCTGTGCTATGTACATGAAACCAATGTAGTCATTGGGGATACAAACCTCTAACAGCACATGATGACTGGAAAGTATCGCCAATGAACACCAGCATCCGGATACAAATCAGCAAGACCACTGATCCTGTGAAGGTTGGAGTGCTACAACATTATACAGTGAAGCCTACCTATGTTGTAACCTTGGAGCCCACAAAGCAGGCCAACCAAGGCAGTAAGAATGTGCCTGAGCCTAAAAAAGCACAAGAATTCCACAGCCTTGAAAGCCGTACACCGTATATAGAATCAGGTAAAGGGAAAATTCGAGGTCTTATGCGATATCCACAAGACATTCTAGAGGATGGAAAACACAACAAAAAAAGGCCACTCGCTAGCCACCAGTATGAAGTCTGTAATGCCACACAGACCACCAGCCTGCCCTAAACGTGCAAGAGAACAAAACAAAGAGGAATGTTCTTCAGCGTTTTGGGTAGCGCACCCTAGAGCAACGCGACCTGAGTATGCAAGCAAGCGATCAGATGTACAGGAAAAGCTGCAGACATTCAAAAAACCTGTGTCTGTTAATGCCAGAACATAGGGTACCCCTCTGCACTCTTTTTTGCCCTAATGACTAGCAACACCTACGCTCAAGAAGGTATCAGTCACATTGGTAAACGTAAAGTTGTGCCGGTCTTGATACCTAAGACAAAGTTCAGATGTAGCACCATGGACAACAATTAGATGCTTTTCAACAGCACTCCTCCTCATCTACATTTATGTTAAAGCAACCACTATGATACAGCCGAGATTGATGAAATCACTAACTACATAAGTCTGAAATACACTAGGAGCAGTTGGCAGGAAAAAAGACATCTTCCTCAAAACCCACAAACCTGCAATTTACAAAGGGCATACTCAGTCCATGCACAAAGACTCCCGCTCTAGTCTCCTTGCAGGTCAGTTTGCCTGTATTAATTGAAAGAGCCCAGAAGCAGCAACGGGGTTGCAATTAGCGCTACTCAACATAGCTAAATGAAGAAAACCATCTGTCCTGGAGAGTCTTCCGATAGCAAAAGCATGAAGAGGTGCACTATAAAGCTGCATTTTCATCCCAAATGATCATGCTACAAGCAGATAGCGTTCGGAGGAAAAGGAGAAGAAAAAAAATGAAGACACCGTGTCTCTTCTAAGGAATGTTAAAACGTGACCTTCAGGAAGAGGTCAAGTGGGATTGTTTTTATTTGGTCTGGAATTATCAGGTACCCACCTCTTTATTTAACTTCACATCTTCCCTCTCACATGCAAGGGGGAAGCAGTAATTTAAATCAGCAATGAGTGGCGTATCCCACACTAATACTGTACTTATCCTGTCTGATTTGGTGCTTTCATCTGCCCTTGTGCACAGCTGGCTTCGGTTAAGTGTCTCACGTCAGAGCTTTCACTCACGGTGGAGCCGGCACTGGCCAGGGGAACAGGGTTAGTCTCCAATCAAACATCATTAGCCCGCTGAACTCCTTACAAGGTTACTTCTCTTCAACCATAATTGCTTTCCAGACCTTTTAGCGGCAAAAAATAATAAAAAAAACACAGGCGATCTGCAGTGTCTTCGAGCTTGTCCTGATTCCAGAGGACTATCCCATGCCCCACAAGGGCCCAGCGGCAGATAAGAGATGGCTCGCTGTGGGGTGAAGAGTGCAGGTCCTCGGGCCTGGTCGGAAGTCCCGAGAAGTGCTGATTTATCAGGGTTGTAGAATGTGTTTCACTCCCTGCCTGGCCGCTACGAGGTAAACAAATGCGAGATGCTCGCCATCTCCCTGCTCATCTGTGAATACTTTCTGGGAGGGGCAGGGGTGGGGGTGGGTTTAGGCACATTGTCCCTAAAAGACCAGACCATTTCTTCACAGGGACTCAAGTGCAAAATAACTTGTTAAGGAGCCCTGTCCGGTCATGTCGTAGATGCCTGGTTATTTCAATTTTGGAACATCTGCTTTTAAATAAACTAAATGTCTCCAGGGAGACATTCCGATCCACAGTAGCGCATTACACCAAAAATGATGATCGGTTAATGGTAGTATACAGTGCTAGTCCTGGTGCTTGGACTCCTCTGTTGCCTGATCTGGGAGCCAGCAATGGGATGCTATGCTACATTTTTATACAGCATGCATTCTGACATGAGAATGACTATGCAGCACTCGTGCGGTTTGGCACCTCCCGCAATGATTTTACAATTAGCTGGTTTGGTTTGTGTACTCTAAACATCAGTTGTGTATATAGGTGTACATTTTAAGAAGTGTTAGGAAGACGGAGTATGAGGTTTAATGGGTCTAGTAAGAGGTCTTGCCAAAGTGTTTAAGTGTAGCCTGGATATTTGGCTTACCCGCTGTCTAGCATGTTATAGTGTGAACATTGTTAAGTGCAGTTAGCCTTGGTGTTGAGAAGCATGTTATTCATTTACCATACTATTAATAGGGGACTGTGTGCAGCATGCTAACCCTGAGAAGCTAGACAAGGAATGCCCTACTTGGTTGTAAGTCGGAACAACAAGTTCCTATATAACGACTGACTACCTTAACAATGCGGTCTCTACAATGACCACATCTTAACCACAAATTGCTTTACCACGCATTCCTTTCCACACATTTTTCCGGTAAAGGTATGCATGGAAAACAGCTATCTGTGGCTAAGCTTACCACCCCCTCCCTCTCATCAAGCGCTAAATACACCAACCATGCTCCTAAAAACTACAAGAACACAGCACACTCCCTAAAAACGCCCCCAACCCCCCACACTCCCTAAAAACTACCCCAAACTCCCCCACCCCCTAAAAACTACCCAGAACCGGCTACTCCTAAAGACTACCCCGAATCTCTCCCTTAAAAACTACCCAGATCTTTTCTGGGTGTGACATCTAGACCTCTGGTCTAGGCAAGCATTCTCCCCAGCAGCTCTGCTCATAGAACCCCCTGCCTCTGTGCCAGAAGCCCTTCACATCCAGGTTTGCGACCGGCAGAGCGCCGCAGCCGCGACGCACACGGCGCCTCCTGGTCTGCTCCTCTGCTAGGAGACTCGTCTCCTGGCTTTTCACTTAATTTTATTCTCCTGTTTTCATTTTAATTTTATTCTCCTGGTTTCACTTTTATTATTTTCTTTTTCGCACTCTGGGCACAGGACATTATGCTTACTGGTCCTGAAACCGTTCCCAAGCAGCCTTTTCCAGCCGCTACAGCCCCGCAGCCACGCCCACCGTCGCAGCCCCGCTCCTGCCTCCCCACCTCCAGTCCTGCCCCTCCCCTATTTAATAGTAGCGGCTGCGCGGTCGCGCGCCACAGGCCGCCTAAGGCAGGCCCGTCTGCGCCTGGACCATGCCCAGTGCCAGAACACCTGCCCCCGCAAGAGCCACAATGACACTATGGCGCCCCCTTCCTCCACGGACTCAACTCCGGACGATCTTCAAGCTGCGTCCAGGCCAACTTGAACCTCTCCCACAGACCCTTCTCCTGCCGAAACTAAACTGCAACTTCACCAGCCGCCGTATAGCTCCACGTCCCGCACCACCCGTCAGGGCAGGATGCAACCACCTCAGTGGCCTTTTACTCAACACCCGCTCCATCCACAAGCACGCCATCGAACTCTGAGACCTACTCGACTCAGCCTCCCGGGAAGTCGCCTTCCTAACAGAGGCCTGTTTGAAATCCTCCTCTGCACCTGACATTGCCATCGCCATCCCAGATGGCTACAAGCTCACCAGAAGGGACAGCAAAAACAGACCTGGAGGAGGAATCGCCATTGTCTACAGGAATACCCTCAGAATCTCAACCAGCAGAGCAGACACCTCCAACACAGCTGAACATCTCCACTTCCAGATCCACATCGACCCCATCACCACCCTCAGAGGTACACTCGTCTATAGACCCCTCGGGCCCCGGCCACAGTTCATCAACGCCATCTACAACATTATTAGTACACACGCCCTTGTGTCTACAGACTATATCCTCCTTGGAGACCTGAATTTCCACCTCGAGAAAGCCGACGACAGCAACTCCATCGCCCTGCTCGACAACCTTGGACTCAAACAGCTCATCACGACCCCCGCCCACACCACCGGACACACGTTCCACCCTATCCTCTCCACCAGCAAACACATCACCTTCAGCCACACCACCGAACTCCACTGGAACGACCACCACTGCGTCCACTTCGCATTCAAGAAACCCACCACCAAGCACCACCAACCGCAATGGATTGTCCACCGCAGCTGTAGCAAGATCACCAAAGACCAGCTCATCACCACCCTCGCCTGAGAACCTCCAACCACCACCACCGACACCGACACAGCTGGGCCCAACCTCAAGCAATGGATCGACGACTGTGCCAACACTCTCGCCCCAATCAAAAAACCCTCAAACAGACGCACAGATAGAAAGAACAGCTGGTTCACCACCGACCTCCAGGAGTCTAAGCTGAAGTGCCGAAGACTCGAGAAGAAGTGGCGCCACAAACAGACATCAGACAACCACCCTGTCCACAAGGACGCCAGCCGCAAGCACCACCAACACATTTGAGCTACAAAAAGAACCTCCTTCCAGGAATGCATCGACAACAACGCACACAACAGCAAAGAGCTCTTCAACATTGTGAAGGGACTCTCCAACCCCAGCTCCAACGACAACCCGCCGTCGCAACACCTCTGCGACTCACAAGCCACCTTTCTTTCATCGCAAGATCGCGGACATCCACGACAGCTTCAACAACCAGACTCTACCAACAGTCGCCAACACCGCAGATTCTCCACCCCCCAGCCTCACTAACCTCTTGGTGTCCTGGACTCATGTCAACGACGACGTCACCATGAAGACCATGTATACCATCCACTCAGGCTCACCGTCTGACCCCTGTCATCACCTCATCTTCAACAAAGTTAACAGCATCATCGCACCCTAACTCCGGAAGGTCATCAACAGCTCCATCGAGACCGCCACCATTCCCGGAAAGCTGGATGCACGCCGAGATGAATACACTACTCAAGAAACCCCCAGCGGACTCAAAAGACATCAAGAATTTCCGGCCCATCTCTCTGCTCCCGGCGAAAGTCATCGAAAAGATTGTCAACAGGCAACAGACCCACTTCCTCAAGGAGAACAACAACCTGGACCCGTCCCAATCAGGATTCCGCAGCAAAAACAGCACCAAAACTGCCCTCATCGCTGCCACCGATGACATCAGGACCCTGCTGGACATGGCGAAACCGCAGCCCTCTTCCTCCTGGACCTCTCGGCCACCTTCAACACCGTCTGCCACCACACCCTACGCACACGCCTCCACGACGCAGGAATACGCGACAAAGCCCTGGACTGGACCACCTCATTCCTCACCAACAGAACCCAGAGGGTCTGCCTCCCTTCATTCCGCTAAGAAGCCACCAAGATCATCAGCGGTGTGCCCCAAGGATAATCCCTTAGCCCTACCCTTTTCAACGTCTACATGGCTCCACTCGCCAACATCGTCCGCTCGCACAACCTCAACATCGTCTCCTACGCCGACGACAACCAGCTGATCCTCTCACTTACTATGGACCCCGCCACCGCCATAACCACCTCCATGAAGGACTGAAGGCAGTCGCCGACTGGATGGATAACAGTCGCCTGAAACTGAACTCAGACAAGATGGGTGTCCTCATCCTCGGCTCCTCCCCCACGCCTGGAACGACTACTGGTGGCCAGCCGCTCAGGGAGTCGCACCGACACCCACCGACCACGCATGGAACTTGGGGTTCATCCTGGACTCATCGCTCTCCAACAAGTCAACGCCATCTCCTCCTCCTGCTACAACACCCTGCGCATGCTTTGCAAGATCTAAAGATGGATCCCTGCCAGAACCAGACGGACAGTAACCCACACCCTTGTCAGCAGCAGACTGGACTATGGCAACGCCCTCTATGTAGGAATCACGGCCAAACTCCAGAAAAGACTACAACGCATACAGAACACCTACACACGCCTCGTCCTCGGCATCCCCCGCCGCACCCACATCACTGCCCACCTGAAAGACCTGCACTGATTCCCAGTCAACAAGAGGATCACCTTCAAGCTCCTCACCCACGCTCACAAAGCACTCCACAACGCCGGACCAGCATACCTCAACAAGCGTCTCACCTTCCACACCCTGAATCGCCAGCTTCGCTATGCCGACCTCGCCCTCGCAACCTTCCCACGCATACACAGAACCACCACCGGCGGCAGCTCCTTTTCCCACCTCGTCGCCAAGACATGGAACACCCTCCCCACCCACGGCGTCAGACCCAGGACCTGCTGACCTTCAGGAGACATCTCAAGACCTGGATGTTCGAGCAGTAGCTGCTACCCTCCCCACCCCCCCCCCCTCAGCACCTTGAGACCCTCACGGGTGGGTGTTATGCTATACAAATAAATGATTGATTGATTAACCCCCTAAAAACAACTTCAAGCTCCCCTAAAAACTACTCCGAACCCACACCCCCTAAAAACTACCCCGATTCCTTCCTGCCCATTAAAAACTACCCCAAACTCCCTACATCCCCCAAAAATGACACCAACCCCCCCGCCCCCTATAAACGACACAAACCCCCACTCCCTAAAAACTACCCCGAACCCCCAACCCCTAAAAACTACCCCGAAACCACCACCTCCTAAAAACGAAGCCCGATTCCTCCCTCCCCCTAAAAACGACCCCAAACCACCTCACCCCCTTAATCTACTCCGAACCCCTCTTACCTGTCCGGTTCTCTTTCCGATACTCCTCTCTCCTCGCCCGTCCCAAACACCCAACCGACTTTGCCTTAACCGCGCACATGCATGCTTACGGCAAAGATGTTCAGGCAAGATGTTGTTCAGCTTGCGGGCTTCCGGAACTCGTGGCTCTGGCCTCGTTCTTCTGGATGTTCCCCACCCTACTTACTACTTCCTGTGTTAGCATAGTGTGAGTTCTTATAGCATACCTGCTACAATATTTAGAACCTCAAGCAGATCAGAAAACCTTGGGATGCTGCAAGCTCCTGCCTCCAAGAACTACAAGTATTCTGCCACAACTTCAGTCTCTATTTGTATTATAGTTACAGGCTTCACCAGTCAAGGAAGATTTAGTACACTGACAATGCAAAATATTTAAAAAATACAAGGATCCATTAACACGGACAATAAAACATACAAGGATGCATGGAAAAGATTGCACGTAACTCTAGGTGTCCAACTCAGCCTCCTCACATGAAATAAAACACAAAATAAATGCCGCGGACTATAAATGAAACATATACATATATTCAAGGGAAGACCAAAAGGAAGATTATGTGGAATGTTTTTGCAGTACACTTCATGTTAATGTTGGGTCGTTAAAGTGCATATCTGGGACTTGTAGCTATTATTGGAGCATTTGGGCGTGTGCTCCGTATAAGCCTCCGTAAACAGAAATACTTTCTCCAGCACATTTGAACAATCTTAGAGGGCTCATTGTCGAAAGTCTACTCTTTCCATGGTAAGGTCTACCAATGAAACCTGGGATTCTTCTTTGTGAGGCTTCTAGATCTAATGTCTCTTTACAAGCCCGACGTCCTGGGAACTGGGTACGAGTAATAGGAGTCTTGCTAACAGTAAAGTATAGGTTTTCCGAATGTAGTGGAGTCCAAAGGAGCAAGTTACTTACCTTTGATAACATGTTTTCTTTTGGATATTCTAGCTAACTGCAGATTCCTCACCTTAAAATACTCCCCAGGTGGCAAATTGGACTTGGAAAACTTTACCTTAGCAGTGCTCATAGCTGCCACTAGGCGGTGCACTGTGGCTCCACACAGCCATGGAAGTGACACCGCAGAGCAGCATATAAGCATCACCCCTGCATGATGATATCAGTTTTTTGTCTTTTCCCTTTTCCCACCCTCAGATGCGGAAAATGAACACAAATTAACCTACATTAGTATTCAGCACATTGGTATTTTTGACACAAATGTGCTGAATACTAACTTAGTATATAGAAACAAAGTGGTCCTTGATATCACTCAAAACACAATTAATGTAAGTCTTATTGTTAACATAAACAGATTAGATCTGTGCCTGAGGAGATGTATAGTTTGCAGACGGCAATATTAATTGCAACAAACCCAACACATATTGATCAAAAGCCAGACGTAATTGATTTCACTTTTATATCACAAGTTTATTTACATAATCCTAAAATAAGTGATCAAGAAAAACTGCGAGATGCAGTAGACAGAAAAGGGGAAATTAAAGGGGTGCTCAAGTGAATTGAGAGGAAAATTAGTTCAAAGGGCAGAGTTAAAATGAACAACCGTTCAACTGAAAAACTGTGGTTTTTAGTTGTACTGAATCATTTTAACTCTGCCCTTTGAACTAATTTTCCTCTCAATTCACTTGAGCACCCCTTTAATTTCCCCTTTTCTGTCTACTGCATCTCGCAGTTTTTCTTGATCACTTATTTTAGGATTATGTAAATAAACTTGTGATATAAAAGTGAAATCAATTACGTCTGGCTTTTGATCAATATGTGTTGGTTAAGTTGCAATTAATATTGCCGTCTGCAAACTATGCATCTCCTCAGGCACAGATCTAATCTGTTTATGTTAACAATAAGACTTACATTAATTGTGTTTTGAGTGATATCAAGGACCACTTTGTTTCTATATACCAATTGTTACCCAGGTCCTGTGATTAATTGGGTTAACCCCATTGATCCAATGGAATACTAACTTAGGACCTATTTAGATGTTAAAAAGAGGTCACTTCACAGGACGGGGACGTAGAAGGGCAGTGAGGAATCAACGGTTAGATAGATTAGCCACTAGAAACAAAGAGTTGGTGGCTTGGGCGCCGATGGCGATGGTCGCCTGAGAGCTCGGCTCCGGGACTGAGCCCGTGATTATCCTGTAAATCGGAGGCTGCGGGGCACCCCGACCCCAGCAATCTGTTGATCGGCCCGACGGAGACCTGCCGGGGCCCCTGGCGGAGTCCGAACGAGTGGTGACCCGGCGGAAAATCGGAGTTTGTGGTACTGCTGAGAGCGACCCAACATGGCGCCCGGACTTCATTGTCCCCTTGGCCGGATCCACTAGACGGATGGAACCCCACTAGCAGCGGCGCACCCCCTGCCCTGCCGTCTCACGGAGATGTGAGGACCCGGACATCGGTCAGATCGAACTCTATCAACGAGGAACGCACTCGGACGGGCAGTTGCCCCCGTTACAGTGGCTCCTGCACGTGAGCGCCTGGAGGTCCCGACGGTGGCCCCACTCCCTACACTGCACTGGGCCACTTTTTTCTGGCCGGACCATTTCCATGGGAGGCGCTACCCTTTGGCGCCGCAGATCATCCGGAGGAGTCGGTGATCCTTCCTCCGGGACTCACTTGGCCGCACGGGCCTGCCCGACCTGGCGACGATTGTCTCCGCCTCCTCCACGGTGCCCTCAGACGACGTGGTGGTGGCACGAGCCGAAGCTGAGGAGGTCCAACAGGCCTTGGAGACGGGGGGTTCCGGCACTCGACCTGAGTCCCAATAACCGGGAGAGTCTCGGCCGGCGCTTACACTCGGAGAAGCTCACTCCTGGACCAGCACGGTGTGCTCCCGGCGACATGGGGAAACCTAGAGGAGCCAAGGGGGCTACCCCAGCCGCCTCAGACTCAGAGTCCCAGGACAAAGAGGAACGTGGGGACCCGGAGAGTTCTGGTGGTGCACCAATGCAGCAGCAATTTGACCGCGTCTTGGAGGCGATTGCGACCACGCGCTCGGCCCTCCAGCAGGACATTGCCCAGGTAGCGACAAGCCTAGGCCTCCTTAGAGCGGATCACGGCAAACTCTCGGACAGGGTCAAGGAAGTGGAGAGCTCGGTGAAAACTTTGGAGCCGGCGCAGCGAACCCTGGCTGCGACCATGAAGGATGCCCTGTCCCGGATTACGGTTCTGGAGCAGAGAGCGGAGGATGCGGAAGGCCGTAACAGGAGGAATAACATTCGGGTGGTGGGCCTGCCGGAAAAGATTGAGGATGGCGACATGGTGGCATACTTGGAGGCCTGGCTCCGAGACACGGTGGCCCCAGAGGGTCTATCCTCCTTCTATACCCTGGAGCGTGCCCATAGAGTCCCAGCGAGGCCACCACAACAGGGTCGGACCCCGCGACCGGTGGTGGCACGGTTGTTGCACTTTCGGGACAGGGACCTCATCCTCAACGCCGCCAGACATAATGGGCCGTTCAAAGTGGCGAACAGCCAGGTGAACATCTTCCCGGATTACACCTACGAAACTCAACGTAGACGGTTTTCCTTCCTGGCGGTCAAGCGAGAGCTCAGGAGCGAGGGCATTCAGTACTCGCTCCTATTTCCTGCGAAGCTCCGCATAATTGTCGATGACAAGACTCAATTCTTTGATACCCCGGAGGACGTCTGCAACTGGCTCGAACTCTACAGAGCAGGGAAGGATGGCTTTGGCTCCTCATCACAGCAGACGACGGAGCCGGAGCAGAGACGGCGATCCAAACGAATTCGGAGTCGCCGTGGCCGTTCAGGCGGACCCTCGACAGCGGAGACATCGACGGAGCGAAGGGGAGTGCTGGAGGTGTTGTCTACGCTGTCTGGCTCACGAGACGATGCCATCGAGGAGGAAGCGGACCCTGGTGACGAGGGGGTGCCAACGGACTCCGAGGAATCGGTGACTGATAGCGTCCATGTGCCGGTGATCACACCGAAATCGGTGGAGGACCTTCTAGATGGACAGGGGTAACGGGGTGAGCTGTTTCCTTTTGGGAGGGGGCCCGGCACGGGGGAGGGGGGTGCCGACACTTGATGCTGATTCTCGGGGGTAGGGGGAGGGGGGGCCTGGTTTTTGCCCCGAATATGTTTGGTACTGTTTCGGGCTTATCTTAGTCCTGGTGGCCTGAGCATCGAGGGCCCACTGCCTCCGCCCGGCCCGCACCTGGCCCTTAAGGCCTTCCTACGGTGGCGACCGCAGGATTAGTAGGGGATAGTGGGTTTATGGAGGGTATGGTTTGGATGGGAACTAGATGGTGCTATTTGGGTCCTGTTCTGGGGAGGGCGGATGGGAGTTTGGTTAATACTAGGGTTGTTAAGTTTTGGTTGGGGAAAATGGCCGCCATCAGTGCTGAGGTGATTGATGTCCTTTCTTTGTTGGGACCCAGATGGGGAGACTTTGCGAGAACGATCTGGGACAATGGCTAATGCTGCTAATCTGAAATGTGTTACTTGGAACGTGCGGGGGCTTCATACCATGTCTAGGCGGCACAAAGTCCACGCTTATTTAGTGCGTAGGGGAGTACAAATGGCGCTGCTGCAGGAAACACATCTGAACAAGGCGGAAGGGGCGGCGCTACGGCGTAGATGGAGGGGGCAGGTCTTTTGCACTTCGTACTCCGCGTATGCCAGGGGGGCGCTGATTTGGGTCAGAGCTGGGGTTCCCTTCCAGGTCACGAACACAGTGATAGATCCAGAGGGGCGATATGTGGCCATTTCGGGCACCTTGGGAGGGAGAGACCTAAACGTTTGCTGTGTGTACGCTCCTAATGTGGATCAGACTGCCTTCCTCTCCAGGTTATCGGGCTCGCTGGCCCACTTCTTCTCCGGGCCCCTCCTGCTCGGTGGAGATTTCAACTCGGTAGTGGATGTAGACACTGACCGATCGCATCCACCCCTACCTGATTCTCCGGTTCGCCGCGTGGCTAAAGGACGTAGGGACTGGCAGACTCATTGGGGTTTAACGGATATCTGGAGGGCGCAGCACCCCACAACTAGGGACTATTCCTACTTCTCAAGCCTCCATGAGCTACATGTTAGACTGGACGGGTTCCTTGGCTCGCCAGAACTAGTTTCGGCAGCGGTCCGGTCTGAATATCTGACCAGGACCATATCAGATCATAACCCCCTCCTGCTGGACCTCCGCTGGTTCCCCGGGGTGCCTGCAGTGCCCACCTGGAAGTTACGGCCCGAGATCCTTGAGGACAGCGTTTTCAAAGCGGACCTAGGCGATAAGATCTCGGAGTACTTTGCGTCCAACGGTGGCACCGCGAGCTCGAGAGCACTAGAGTGGGACGCCTTTAAGGTGGTGGTGAGGGGATACTGTATTTCCAAGAAAGTCGGCATGAGACGAATTATCCTCGCCGACCTAGATGCAGCGGACCGGAAGCTCCGTGAGCTGGAACTCCGCCGTCCTGGGCGCCCTGAATTGCAGACACGAGCAGCGGAGGCGAAGGAGGCGGTGGCGGCGGAGGTCGAACGCCTCCGCTGCTTCGACTATAAGGCCTATACGGTTCGGTCCATCGCAGAGGGGGATAGGTCGAGCGCGCTGCTGGCATGGCTAGCCAATCCTACGCGCCAGTCCTCACTGACGACGTCCATGCGCAGGGCAGACGGGACGGTGGTGTGCACTCAGCCTGAGATTCTGAGTTGCTACCGGCAATACTACGAAAGTTTATACCGCAGTCGCTCTACCCGTGACCCTGACTTGCTTGATAATTATCTACAGCCCCTGGAGCTCCGAACAGTGGAACAGGACGTGGCGAAAGTCCTGGGGTCCGACATAGAACTGGGAGAGATCCGTAGTGCCATTAAAAAGATGGCGAGGAACAAGACCCCGGGCCTGGACGGCCTTCCGGTGGAGTTCTATGCAGCCTATGCTGATCTCCTAGCCCCTAGGTTAGTGATTGTCTACAGAGAGGCGAAGAGGCTTGGGCGGCTCCCGGGCTCGATGTGCGAAGCCTTGGTGGTTCCCCTCCTCAAGCCCGGATGGGATTCATCCGATCCGGGGTCTTACCGCCCCTTATCTATGCTGACGGTTGACTATAAAATACTGAGCAGCATCTTGGCCTCGAGGTTGCTGGGGCACATGAACTCCCTGGTACATGAGGACCAGGCTGGATTCATCCCCAGGCGTAATACGACCATGAACATTCGCCGGTTGTTCCGCTTACTGGGGGAACCGCTTGCGGACGCCCCATGCCCGGTTGTCTTATCGGTAGACTTAGAGAAGGCTTTTGACAGCCTGGAATGGGACTACCTTGGTGCTGTGCTGCGGAGGTTCGGTCTCGGTGAGGGCTTCATCAGGTGGACCAAGGTTCTATATGCCTCTGCATCGGCCAGGGTTAGGGCGGGACCGCTCATTTCCTCCCAATATCGGGTGGAGAGGGGCACGAGACAGGGATGTTCGTTATCCCCGCTTCTCTTTGCACTGGCGGTGGAGCCACTCGCACTACACCTCCGGTCGGGAGCCCATTATGCGGGCCTGAGGACTTCGTCGGGCCCGCACCACATTTCACTGTACGCAGACGACCTGCTGCTCTTCCTCGAGGACCCGTTCGCTGTCTTACATGGTGCTGCGACGGCGCTTACGGAGTTTGGAGAGGTCTCGGGCCTCCGGGTAAACTGGACTAAGACCGGTCTATTCCCGGTTCGCAGGGGCACCACTAGCCCTGCTCTCAGCAGGGAGATTAGATGGGAACCTGACTGCTTTAAATACCTGGGGGTGTACGTCTATCATGAACCATCTGACCTCCTGGATGGGAACATGTAAATGTAAATGTAAATGTAAATGTAAGGTGTTTTGTAGCGCGCTCAATTACTACCGGAGTATCCTGGCGCGATGGACCGCTGGGGAACCCGTCCTGGCTTTCCCTGTGAGATGGTCCCATGCTGGGTATCTCCAAGGTGAAGCCAGGCATCCCCGGCGTCTGTGGGGGGCCGTTGTAGAGATTAGGCAAGCTTAATGCCCAGAGTTACCGAGTGTGATCACTGCCCAAAGTGGGCACCGAGGAGAGAATTATCAGTCCGCTGACCCTGGTCCTCGACCCTGCCGCGTCGGGAATCGAACCCTGGTCCCGGGCCGTTCTCAGCCTCCGGGTCTGCCGCCTCTAACCAGTGAGCCACACCTCTCTCATTGCCCGTGGCACTCGTGCACTTCGGGGCAGCATGGACTTCTGGGCCACGCTACCGCTCTCGGTGGCAGGGCGGATCGCTTTGCTCAAAATGGTGGCGCTTCCCCGGTTGTTATATTATTTCCGGACGCTGCCAATATGGATCCCTCCGGCCACATTTCGACTATTACGGTCTATGGTAGTCGGATTCCTCTGGGGCTCGGGCCGCCGGCGGGTGGCCCTTAAGACCCTGATGAGGCCGAAGGACGAGGGTGGGCTTGCAGTGCCGGATTTTGAGAAGTATTATTTGGCGGCACAGCTCCAGACCCTCACCCAGGAGATCGCCCAGGAATTCCGGGGCCCAGAAGACAGAAGGGGTACGGGTATAGCCAGGCATGTTCTCTCCTTTATAGCGCTGCGACAACGCTTGGCCTTACAGGACTTGTCGCTTGAGGAGCGGACCGTTCGCCTGTGTTGGAACCGGGCTCACGCCCGGGGCCACATGAGAATACCGTATGCGCCCGAAATACCTTTGGGAATGCTGACGGCGTTGCCCCATGGCGGCGATTGGTCGCGGTTGGCGACCTGGGAGGACGCAGGCTTACAGCTGATAGGTGACCTATACGAGGACCGGGCGCTTTTGCCCTTTCAGGAGCTCATCGATCGCTTCGAGATTCCTCGCGGCGACTTTTTGTTGCACTCGGCCCTTATCCGAGCGATTCAGGCGCATTGGAAACATGGGCAGGAGGAACCCCCTATATCTCCGGTATGCCAATACGTGATGATGTCTGCGGGTACGGTGAAGGCGGTCACTTGCCTTTATGGCAGACTGCTCAATGAGGGGCTGGCTCCCCTCACTACCCTGAGAACCCGTTGGGAGGTGGACATTGGCAAGGAGATCCCGGAGACGACCTGGTCCCAGCTGGTGCGGCGAGCCTGGAAGGGCACACGCCACGCCCGCTTTCAATTGGTCCACTACTACGTGCTACATAGAGCTTATCTGACCCCGGTGAAAATCAGGCGATATTTTGCTACGAATTCAGCGGACTGCCCCAGGTGCCCGGCCCAGGAAGCGGACCTGCTCCACATGCTGTGGGCCTGCCCAGGATTATCATCCTATTGGGTGGAAGTGGGGAAGACCCTGGAGGAGGTGACGGGGAGATCCTTATCGCTTGACGCGGCGGTGGGACTCCTGCACTGGTTCCCTCATACCCCCAAGAACAAAATATCCAGCAAATTCATCGATTTAGGGCTGCTCCTTGCTAAGCGGGAGGTGACCAGGAACTGGAAGGCACGAGCTGGTCCAACGGGAGGCCGGTGGCACAGCGAACTTTTGAAGTGGGCGGCGGGGGAGAGCACACTGAGATACCAGCTAGCTTGGAGGCAGCGAAATGAGAAGGCGCAGGAGGCAGCGCTGGAGTGGGAAACGTTAGTGCAGGCCCTTAGGGATTATTGCGCCCCCAGCGATTCTGACAGTGAGAATGCAGCTCGCCCCATGTCCCGTTAAATGATTGAACTTTTCAGCTCTGTTGTTTTCCCCATGGGTCCTTTAGCAGATCCTGCTGCGGTAGTTACTGTGCGCTGATGGCGGGGATGGGTAGGGGTTACTTTGGTTTTAGCCTTTTGAGGGTGGGATTTTCTTTCTGGGTTTATAGGTTTGTTTGGAAAAGCAGATGACAGACAGTGGATTATCCGGACCAGCTTTGTCGTCCTTCTGAACCCCCATTGACTTTCGCCGCCCGACCCTAGGGTTGTGGGCTGAATGGCTGTGTACGGGAAATATGGCGGGGAGACGGAGGGTTGTGCCTTATTGATTTTGCTTGTTTTATAATGCTGGTCGATTATGTAACGCTTTACTGATTCCTGCAATAAAAATATATTTAAAAAAAAATAAATAGAAACAAAGAGTTACAGGCAGTAAGTTATTATTCTGATAGATACTTCTAACCACAGATTCCTCATCTTACAATAGATAACAAAGCAATACTTCCCCCACAGTTTGTTTGTGGAGTGGACTCAGACCATGCAGTCTTGCAGGACTAAGCAGGTGAAATGTTCTTCCTGCTGGACCTGGCTAACGAGGCAGTAGAGTTTCATGAACTTATGCACTGACACCCACGCTGCAAGCTGGAAGATGTCAAGGACGCCACTCCATGTGCTAGCGCAGTGAAAGCAGCCTTAGTGCCGGTGGAGTAGGCTCTCAGGCCTCCCGGGGACTGTTTCTTGGTCATGTGTGTAGCAGTGCCTATCAAGTAGCCACCTGCTTTGCACTTCTGGCAGATCATTGTAATACTATAGTAGAAGCCTGGGGAATTTCACTGGCTGAGATCATCAAAAAATCCCTTTTCCCCAGGGCTCAAGAGCATCCACTGCGAATGGTGGACACTGGCACGGCAGCACCTGTTTGAGTCATGACAAGGCAGGAACTGTTTAGGTCAGGGTTGCATTGTCTAGCATCACTTATGGGTAAGCCCTCAACCAGCACACCAAATACACATCATTAACTGCGGAGATCAAAGTATAGTAAAAGTGTTGTTTGGGACTTTAGTAATTTCTCAGCTAAATCATTATCTCCAATGTGGGTGGACAACGCCTGGGTATATTACTCTTCAGTTATTCTGAAAGTATACGAAAAGCTTAAATAATTTGTCCGGGACGTCTTACTGCTCATTGGACATGGCAGACGTATTTGAGGGCTGAACAACTCTCGGCAAGCTTGGTATCTGGTCTCTAGAAGGACCTAACCGGGCTACCTTGCAGGAGCATCTCCTCCGTGAAAGCGAAGAGTGTTGCCCCCTAAAAAAACGCCCCGTAGCAGCTAAAAAGTAAATGGTAAGAAAGGTTATTTATTACCATTTTATTTTGAAGTAACCCATCCTAAACCTAGTGTCAGGATGGGGCAGGGCAGTGCTGCCCACTGGCAGCAGGGAGATGTGTACTTATGTTTAAAGTGCGCACGTCTCATTGGCCTGTCATCTTGCGACTACCAGCCAGCCATGAGCATTTTCTACTTCTCTAACCTAGCTGTGTCAGACAGATAGGTTAGAGAAAGTGCGGGCCTCCAGTGCTCTTAGGAGTGGTGTGAGAGGCAACTACCTCCAATCATGACATGTCTTTCATGCTGAGAGACGTGCCAGAATTGGAGAGTGCAGATTCCTAATCCGGAGCTTCCAGGAATGAAGACACCTGAGTGAGCAGGCCGTGGTGTGGCTAGTCTGCAATCTAAGAGCCTTAAAAAAAAATATATTACCTATATGCCATCCGCATGTTGCCCACCCCGCCATCCTAAATATATGCTTCAATGAAATTGAGGCGCTGATAATTCTCAACTGACTCGGCAATACTTATCTTAGTAGACAGGACAGTGGTTTTGTCACCTGTGCAATCCTCAGTCACATCATCATTTGATACCTTGATGGAATTAACTGGGTATCTTACTCCTCTTCTGTGTACTTATTAGGGGTATTTGAGGCCTGAGCTATTCACAGGTACCTTGGAATCTTACATGTGTTGGTGTCTGACTGGGGTATCTTACTCCTCAGTAAACCTTTTATGGGTATTAAAAGGCCGAGTAAATCTCAGTGATCTGAGCTTCATACATTAGGGCGACCTGAGCAGTGCTTAATTTGTAAAAATAAGAGGTGGCAGTAATCTCATCAGAAGGCCACTGTAGCTTGCCCCACACAACTCCTCGCCAGTGCAGCCAGTGCCAGTAATAACACAACTATTAATTATCACACTCCTACAAGTGTGACAATTCACACTATTTCAAGCCTCCAAAGCTATAAGAACGGCTCGGGCTGCATGCATTAGTGGTTTTAATGTACAACTGTTGTTGTCCTCATCTCCAAATTACCCAAACAGCGCCATCATGTGACAGGCTCCCATAAGTGCTGGTGTTGACAATTAAGTGCCAGTGCTGAGCACTGGAGACCACCGGCTCAAATTAAGCACTGGATCTGAGTCAGTATTTACTCCTGAAATTGACAGGTGTTTGAGTACCAGCTGTTCTTACCTTCAACTCATTAACTTTTCCAAACACACACACAGTATCCAGAGGATAGTCACTCCTGAACAAGACGATAGTGCGGCAACGCAACACCAATGAAAGACGAGCACTATACAAACACTAAATAACACAAGCACCTGCGCTGAAGTAGAACACTTGCTTTTTCTAGCAATGAAGTTGGGAGTTTTGTGTTTCACTGCTTTGGAATGTACCTCTTAAAAGAAGGAGTGAGAAATAGCTGCGTCCATCACCAAAAGAGTGCACTTGTTGTCCACCGCTGTAGGTCCTTCTCCTAAATACAAATTCAACCTTCATTGTTAGTAGCTGAAGGAAGTGAAGCCACAGCCAAACACCAGGCCTCTATTGTTAGTGTCAACGGCTGCTTTTAGTTTGGCTGCTGCACGTCTCACGTTCAGGTGGTGGGCTGGCCTTAATGACGTCTGCATTGAGATGCTGACTTAAAGCCTCTACCCAGTCCTGAGCTGTGTCACCATAAGGATGTTTGGGGCCCTGGGCAAGGTGTATATTCGGTCCACCTCTATGGAACAACTTTGTATTTTATCATTCATTTTTTTCTAAATCAAGTCCAGTGATGCCAAATACATTGATTTGAACGGTAATGGCTGAGATAGGGAACTAGACACACGTGTGATGGAGAGAAATGTCCCTCTCCCAGGGAAGGCAGGGGCCCTGGGCAATTTCCCCCTTTGCCCATGCCTTAAAATGTCAGACTGATACACAAACCAATCAAAATATGAATACAAACCTTTGAATCCATTTAAATAAATAAGATGTTAAAAAAAGGCATAGATGGTTTGTGCAAGAACATCATATTTTCCAGAGCCCAGGGAACTGCTTACACCAGCCGCATCATGTGCCATTGTAAGAGGCTCATAGGGCAGGATATTTATGGCATATTGACAAGATGAAACAACCATCCTGCCCTATCAGCCTTTTAGAATCACGAAGGAGTTATGAGGAAATTCAGTAACGTGAAACATATGTGTTCATGACACGAAAGCCATTCCTGAACTGAGTAACCCTCTGTAAAACGCACGTCATAACTGTAAATACCCACACAATGCTTACAATCTGTGGGGCATTCCTTCCTGTGCTGTGGGGCAGTCAGTGGCTTTCAGGCAGTTTGTGTGACAGGTTCTGTTGTCAACTACTGCTATTCCAGAGTCTCAAGTACTACTGCCCTCCAACTGGATAACCTGGTTACTACACATAACTCTCCAAGGTAGCTGGCTCGAGTAGTAACTGTGCACTCTAGGCGGTGCACACTAGTTCCTAGTAGAAACTGGAGGAATGGATTAAGATCCAGTTGTGTCTTCCAACCTGTAAAGGCTAGGGCAAATTGGTTGTGGAATCATGATGGTCAACACCAATGAATAAGACATTACCTACAATGAGAGGGACCAACCCTGGTGTCCCTCTTGCACTGGCAAAATGTATTACTATAGCCATTGTTGGTACATGGCAGACCACTACTCTGGCATTCAATCAATCAATCAGCATTTGTTAAGCATGCAGCTGCGTCAAACAGAAGATTACATTGATCAGGCCACCAGAGGGTGGATGGCGGCGGCCCTCGACTGAAAACCAAATCTTCTGTTTTATTGGAAATTAATTACAGAAAATTAGACTCCATCGAAGCCATGACTCCTTTAAGGCACTCTTCGAGTTGTTAAAGAGTGCCTCTGAGTCATTTAAAAAAGAAAATAGCAATTGGGTGTCGTCTGCGTACAATACTACTTTTACACCCAAGGTTTCGATCAGATCAGCCACGGGGCGACGTAGAGGTTGAACAGAAGCATGATCAGGGCTGAACCCTGTGGTACTCCACAAACCAGTGGTTTAGATGCTGAATACAAAGGGTGTAGGTACATATTTTGGGATCTGCCCTCCAGGAAGGATTTGAGCCACGAATGCGTTTGCACTGAATACGTAGATGACAGAGTATGTTCAACAGGTGGAATGGAACATTGTGTCAAATGCAGCCAACAGGTTAAGAAACAACACCATGACAGGTGTGCTATTATTTAGATTCTCCCTAACAAACTCAGCCACTTCCGAGAGGGCTGTCTCCATGCAATAGCCCACTAAGAAGCCCGGTTGAGAATAGTGGAGAATGGCATTAGTTTCCACAAAGGTAGACGTGTTTGTTCACCAATTTCGCCAAACTTTTGGAAGTGCCGGGAGAAGTGATATGGATTTAGAATTACTCAAGACACCAGGGTCTGCATTAGGCATTTTAAGAACCGGCAGACAAGACGCCTGTTTCAAACGCAGAGAAAACACTGGACGACAGAAAGAAATTCCAGATTTTATTAAGGTAAGGGTTAAAATGGTGGACCATCATCCTGTAAATATGCAGAGAGCAGGCGTCATCAGGGGAGCCCGCCTTACACTTATTTTCTTTAGCTCTTTAAAGAAGACCTCTTCAGATATAGGGTCAAATTCCGAAAAGGCCTGTTTGAGACTGAGGGTTGCGATGGAGGGCGCATATCCCACGTGAGACAGAATGGAAGCCTTGCCCCCTTTAGATGCAGCCGGGAAAGCGGCATAAAGATTCTGAATTTTCCATTAAAGAAAACTAAGAGTTGTTCCCAGAGTTCAGTGTAGGTACGAAGGCAATGTTAGCTACCTCAGGGGCAAGATTTCATAATTTTGGATACTTCCCTAGAAGAATTAGCAGCCGTCTCAATACGAAGCACAAAGTACTTGCTCATCATATCATATGTTTTCTTGAAGAAGATGCTAAGGGCCACTTTATAGAGGATCTTAGCACTGGAGATCAACAGTTTCCTCCAATTATGTGCCAATTTCTTGCGTAGGCTTTTCTCAGCTCTCAAGGCAGGGGAAAACCAAGAAAGACGTCCTTGAACGTCCCCACCTTCCTTGGAAAAGCAGATGCCTTTGGGGTGGTTCTGACCATAGAGGCTTTAAAGTCCATATGGTACCTTACAATGACCTCCAGAATTCAGTTCACTAGGTCTTGACCCTTGTCCTTAAGGTTGGGAGTTAGCTCCTTTCCCCATCAGGTAGTACAACTTCCTCTTTTTCTAGCAGAGTGCTACAGCCAGGGGTCCTGCTCATGCTCACGTTTTGAAGAACACAGCAACTTCCAATGCCCTTCTCCTGTTTAGACGTCCCTCCATGCTGGTGCTATAGACCTTTAGAAGTCCACACGAAAATAACCTACTGGCACAAGGGAGGTCAGTGTTAATCTAAGGGCACTGCCAGTAAGCCAAACTTAATCAAGTTTGGGTGCCAGGTCCACATAGCAGACACACAGCAACTTAAAATGGAGGTCATCTTTGTAAACCTCCTTGTGGGACTTAAAGTAAAATAGGAAGTGGAAGCACCTATGGGGCAGGGAAATTAAGTTTCTGGGGATCTCTGAAACTTCCTGTGAGTCTTCAGCAAATCACAAAAGATCAGATAGCCACAACTGAGTCAGAACTGCACATCGTGTCCATGCACACCCCATATAAACCTAAGCAAACAACACAAACGTAAGTGAAAGAAAAGGGCTCGAAATGGGTTGGCAGGTTTCTCACCTAACTACTTGCACCCTTCAGGTTCACCATTTACCCTTTTTAGGTCTCAGCCTGCGATGGCAGCGCAGACATGCGCAGTCTCGCTGGCGAGATTTAATGAGATAGAGAGATCATCACTAGCGAGTTTAAGCCCCACCCCTCTTCTCCATTGGCTGGCCTCCTAAACGGTGGCCAGCCATTGGAGAAGAGGTCCTAGTGACGTTCTTCTTTCTCTCTAAGCCCAGTCCTTTTCAGATTGGGTTCCTTAACTTACTGCTGAAGTAAAAGGTTTCTTATCTTCTTTATGGGTCCAGATGGCCCCATAAAGAAGATAAGGAACCTTTTACCCCAGCAGAAAGTCAGGGCACCCAGTCTGAAAAGGACGGGGCTGAGACAAAAGGCTGGCGAGCGCTTGTTTTTTTTGGGATCCATTTCACGGCGATGCAACTACCGCACAGAGTAGTACCAGCCGAGCCGGGAGGATGAGCGTCCCAACGGGGGCCCCCGAGTGCCTGGAGCACGTGTTCAGCGCGGCCGAGGGGGAGATGAAGGCCTCCGATCCCGGCACCCCCCAGGAGTGGGAAGTGAGCATCAGGCCTCCAAGGCAAGGAGCTGTGGGAGGCCTTCCAGCAGTGCACCAATGAGATGAACGTCACCAAGACGGGCAGGTGAGAGCTCGCGCGAGCGGAGACCCCTAGCATCGAGAGACCCTGTCCCTAGACCCCTAGCACCGAGAGACCCTCCGTCACGAGACCACTAGCACAGAGCGTGCCGCCCCGAGGCCCCTAGCACCGAGAGACCCCCGAAGTATCGGTGTGACACACTCAGACCCTTGTCTCAGGGGGATCACCCCCCATACATGCCAGAGAATGCAAGCATCCGTCTACCCACATGTACCCTTGACTTGTGGAAAGAAGCTCTTCGTGTTGTATGCGTTGGTCTTTGCCATGTTACCAGCTGTATTTACCAAGCTGAATGTGACTGTCTGGGCTCCACTCGTGGCTTCCCACGCACTGCTGCATGTGCAGAAGAATTTTAATCAATAAACAGATTTTTGTATCCAATATAGCCGGCGGACGTTCAGGGTAACGACCCCTGCTGGTTGCTGTGCACCATCTATTCAGTATGCCAGACAGTTTGTATGATGTCTGTGGCACAGTATTGGGCAAGCTTTTTTCACATGGGTGTTGAAGTGAAACACGTTCCAGACGTGCGCATAAAGCGAAGCAGGCAGGTCTTTTATGAAGAAAACACAAAGAGCCTCTCTACTGGGAGGAGTGAAAAGCCGCGCCCTTATTGGGTAACAAAAGCAAGTGCCATACCGTCGACATTACAGATGCATACCCCCAGGTAGACAGACCCCTTACTGCTTAAACTAACGCCCTAGCCGTGACAGCTGTGTAATTCATAGGCGGACTGGCGGAACTGGCAGTATTCAAATTAATAGATTCCTTACATTTATTTACTTTACTGAGGCTTCATCCACATGACCTTCTGCGATGATTTCATAGTGTTGATCTTGTGAGTTGCAGCCTACCTGTGCCCCAGATTGCAGTGAGCAGAGTCCAGGAAGAGGTAAGGAGACAAACTAGTGCTGTCTCTTCCAAAGACAAAAAGTTGTTTAAAAAACGATTTTCACTTTCTGTGTTTACTGTCTATGCCTGTGGTTGTTACAGTTAAAAGTTGTAGTTTTAGCCTGCCTGTAATTGCATATTTTATCACCTGTGTTGTGCTTGTAAATTTGTGGTTTTCCCTGCCCATGATTGCCTCTATTTAGTGTGTTGAATTGTGGGATTTGCAGTTCAATCTCTGTAGTTTGTCCCTCTCATTCCTTGGTGACAATTCTGCTTTCCCTCCAAATTTCTCCTTTGCGATGTGCTAAGACCTGTATGTTAAAACAGTGCACTCCCAGCCACCATTTTGTGTTCACAAGCCAGTGAAACCAGCCTCCCAACACCCCACCCCAGCAACAGGGATTTTTCTACATCAGGGCCTCTGCACTTCGTTTTTTGGCCAGCAGGGGGAATAAAGCTTTATTCAAACAGTATTGTTAGATTTCAAGTTAGTGAGGTCCCTTACCTGCTGAAGTCCAAAGTGTGGATTGAGCCTGTCTATCTCCTAGGAGATTCTGAACAGGAGAGGCAGCTGCCCAGCCCCCACCCCCGGGCCAGCAGACCATTGGCTATTCAGCTACCAGGCAAGTCTGAGCCCTCCTCTCACACATGCCCAGGCCCCTTAAGGCCTTGCTGTGTGCACTCTAAATCATTCTCCTCCATCTTGTGAGTTGCAGCCTACCTGTGCACCAGATTGTGGTGAGCAGAGTCCAGGAAGTGGTAAGGAGACAGACTAGTGCTGTCTCTTCCAAAGACAAAAAGTTGTTTAAAAACGATTTTCACTTTCTGTGTTTACTGTCTATGCCTGTGGGTGTTACAGTTAAAAATTGTAGTTTTAGCCTGCCTGTAATTGCATATTTTATCACCTGTGTTGTGTTTTAAATTTGTGTTTTTCGCTGCCCATGATTGCCTCCATTTAGTGTGTTGAATTGTGGGATTTGCAGTCCAACCTCTGTAGTTTGTCCCTCTCATTCCTTAGTGACAATTCTGTTTTCCCTCCATATTTCTCGTTTGCTCTGTGTTAAGACCTGTATGTTAAAACAGTGCACTCCCAGTCACCATTTTGTGTTCACAAGCCAGTGAAACCAGCCCCCCACCACCCCACCCCCCAGCATCAGGGATTTTTCTACATCAGGGCCTGTGCACTTTTGGCCAGCAGAGGGAGTAAAGCTTTATTCAAACAGTATTGTTAGATTTCAAGTTAGTGAGGCCCTTTACCTGCTGAAGTCCAAAGTGTGGATTGAGCCTGTCTGTCTCCTAGGAGATTCTGAACAGGAGAGGCAGCTGCCCAGCCCCACCCCCAGGCCAGCAGACCATTGGCTATTCAGCTACCAGGCAAAAGTCTGATCCCTTCTCCTACACATGCCCGGGCCCCTTAAGGCCTTGCTGGGTGCACCCCAAATCATTCTCCTCCATCTTGTGAGTTGCAGCCTACCTGTGTCCCAGATTTCAGTGGGCAGAGTCCAGGAAGTGGTAAGGAGACAGACTAGTGCTGTCTCTTCCAAAGACAAAAAGTTGTTTAAAAACGATTTTCACTTTCTGTGTTTACTGTCTATGCCTGTGGCTGTTACAGTTAAAAATTGTAGTTTTAGCCTGCCTGTAATTGCATATTTTATCACCTGTGTTGTGTTTTAAATTTGTGTTTTTCCCTGCCCATGATTGCCTCCATTTAGTGTGTTGAATTGTGGGATTTGCAGTCTAACCTCTGTAGTTTGTCCCTCTCATTCCTTAGTGACAATTCTGTTTTCCCTCCATATTTCTCCTTTGCTCTGTGCTAAGACCTGTATGTTAAAACAGTGCACTCCCAGTCACCATTTTGTGTTCACAAGCCATTGAAACCAGCCCCCCTGCCTCCTCCCCCAGCAACAGGGATTTTTCTACATCAGGGCCTGTGCACTTCGTTTTTTGGCCAGCAGGGGGAGTAAAGCTTTATTCAAACAGTATTGTTAGATTTCAAGTTAGTGAGGCCCTTTACCTGCTGAAGTCCAAATTGTGGATTGAGCCTGTCTGTCTCCTAGGAGATTGTGAACAGGAGAGGCAGCTGCCCAGCCCCTGCCACCAGGCCAGCAGACCATTTGCTATTCAGCTACCTGGCAAGTCTGAGCCCTCCTCTCACACATGCCCAGGCCCCATAAGGCCTTGCTGGGTACACCCTAAATCTTTCTCCTCCATCTTGTGAGTTGCAGCCTACCTGTGCCCCAGATTGCAGTGAGCAGAGTCCAGGAAGTGGTAAGGAGACAGACTAGTGCTGTCTCTTCCAAAGACAAAAAGTTGTTTAAAAAACGATTTTCACTTTCTGTGTTTACTGTCTATGCCTGTGGTTGTTACAGTTAAAAATTGTAGTTTTGAGGGGAGGAGTTACGCTACGATCCAAGATGGCCGCATAAGCTCCCGGCTCCGCCGACCTTCACCGGCAGCTCGTATATCCTGCCTTTCATTCTTCAAGCACGCCGAACTCCCACACGTATGAAGTGCTTCTGACTCCTGCGGTGCAAACCCGGACCCTCCAACTTACCGGGTGACAAAGTTACATCGAATTTACTTCTCGGCCTATTCCAGAGCTTCCACCGGGATCTCGATTTCTGGCCCATCCGGGTTGGAAGTGATCAACACCGGCTGTGGGACCAGGGTTGCTTCCGGTCTCCCGACCTCGGTCCAATCCTTCTAATTCCAGTTGGCAACTGAGCAACCGGCTTAATCCAAGGACACGGCACAGTGACGCATGTGATATCGGTGACCACGGTCGGGGGTCCTATGCCCGGTGACCCTCTGGGGAGCCCGAGTTGTCGGGCTGGCCCCCGCGAGTGGTGAATACCGATCCTGCCTGTTGTGTGAGCGCTCGCTGTTGTCATAAGCCCCGTGTGTGCCTGGTTCCTGGACGGTGTTTCAAGGGTCCAAATCCTGCCTCGTCTCATGCCGGAGGAGATGGGGGGATACTGACGGCACACCATCGCTGAGGTCCGTAATGGCCGCCATTGGTGCGCTCCGCTCTCACTTTGCCGTCCTGTGCCAACGGATGTCTGTAAAGCTGGATAACCTACACTTGGAACCAGAAGTGGATAATCCGACAAGTTGTCAGCATGCCTTGGACCCCGTGGATTATTCCCCGCACCAATTAGAGACCCCCGGACGGAAGCCTGTTTTAGCCTATTTTGATGACTCTGGCCTTATGGAGGGTGCTCCTGTGATCGTCGTTGGCTTTCCCTGCTTCATTCCTGTTCGACGGAACATTGTTTCTAAAGGTTTCTACCGCCAAAGACAGTTCTTCAGTGACTTTCGGAGAGGTTCGTCTTCCTTCTTCATCCTCTATTGTCGAATTTTCGGATGTCGCCATTTTGTTTCCTCTCCTCGATCCATCGCCATTGTTCTGAACTGTCTTGGACGCTTCGCTTTCTTCGTGATTGCTCAGGCTTGGACGACATGGGCTTTCGTGAAGAACCGAACTGGTCAGGGTTGACTTTGACATTCGGGGTTAGCTTTTCTATGTGCTTTATGCCGGATATGCACCGTGTATACTACTGGGAGACGGGCGGTCTTTGTTGGAGTTCTACCCATGTATGTGTTCAGTACTTGCTTTAATAGTCGACATTGAATTTGGGGAGGCTGCTGCTGTTGGGGGGTGATGAGGACCGGGATTGTGTCTATTGCTCTCCTCCTCCGCTTTCTTTCCTTTCTTTAGGGTAGTTCTGGGGCGACAGGCACGCTGTTAGTGGGGTTGGCCGTAGCCATTACAGGGGTGCAGGGTGGTGGGTGTTGGGGGGGGTTTATTATTTTAGTTTGCTTTGTTCTATGGTCTCTTTCTTTTCCTCTTTCTCTTAGGTGGGGCTTCCCTTCCTCTTCAGTAGATTGGCTGTCTCTCTCTGTCTTACTTCTTTATCTATCTGGCGTCTATTCTTGCCTATTACTCATTGTCTCTGGAGGGTGGGCTTTCGGGATGATGCTCTAGCTGAATCGCTCGCTATTGTACTGATTTTTGCTCCTGGTCTGCCTTGGCGGGCGTAGTATGTTTAAGGCTGTAATATCCATCACCTGGTTCTGATTGCAATGCGGGGTACGTCCCCCCCCATCTCTTCTTAATTCTATTCTATGGTGTGACGCCATCGATAGTGCAGCCGCTACTGCTTCGACATAACCTAAAAATGAAACCTTTCATATCCTTCGCTTAATGGCACATACAATCATATGCTATGCTTGTCTCGTTGATATTACGCGGTCGGATACATTTGCATGCAACCTGAATATATACCCTGAGTTTGCGGCCGGCCCCTGTGGTTGTAGGCCCGCGTTTGTAATGCTTTGATAATTCAATAAAGGTTTTCAAAAAAAAAAAAAAAAAAATTGTAGTTTTAGCCTGCCTGTAATTGCATATTTTATCACCTGTGTTGTGTTTTAAATGTGTGGTTTTCCCTGCCCATGATTGCCTCCATTTAGTGTGTTTACTTGTAAGATTTGCAGTCCAATCTCTGTAGTTTGTCCCTCTCATTCCTTGGTGACAATTCTGTTTTCCCTCCAAATTTCTCCTTTGCTCTGTGCTAAGACCTGTATGTTAAAACAGTTATGTTATGTTATGTTATAGGGGGTGCTTCTATAGCGCACGGCTACTCCGAGGAGGACTGTCAGAGCCTCACAGATCCAGAGTGGAAAAAGACAGGACGAATGAAGAGGGCGTAGCTCAGTAGGGCGGTGTTATTGCAGGAAAAGCAAGGTCTTCATGTCTTTCCGTAAAGCCAACAGATTGGGGCTGGATCTGAGAGAGAGAGAGGAAGATCGTTCCACAGCCGAGGGGCGAGATGTTTGAAAGAGCGCCCCCCACAGCGGGCACGACGGATCATGGGAGTGACTGCCTTGGCCTGGGTTGAAGAGAGCAAGGATCTGGGTGGTGAGTAAAAACTGATCCATTTCTGAAGATAGCGGGCGCCTGAGCCATGAAGAGCTTTAAACGCGATGGTCAGGGCCTTGAAAGTGATCCGCTTCTTCATGGGTAGCCAGTGAAGGGTTCTAAGAAGCTCACTGGCCCTTGCTCTCCTGGAGAGACCGAAGATGGCGCGGGCCGCCGAGTTCTGCACCACCTGGAGACGTGATAGGAGGTGGTCTGGCAGTCCAAGGTAAAGGACGTTAGAGTAGTCCAGCCTTGATCCAATCAGGGCCTGGACAGTGGTCTTTCTGTGTTCTAAGGATAGGAGCGGCAGGAACTTTCTCAGCATCTTCAGGATGGCAAAACATTTGCCGGCTAGGCCCGACACCTGAGCCCTAAAGGAGAGACAGTTATTGACCTGAATACCCAGGTTTTGTGCAGCCCCTGAGTCACCAGTGGGAGGGAACATGGCTGCAGGCCACCACTCTTTCCATTTGGGGTCAGCGGGACAGCCGAAGAAGAGCACCTCGGATTTGTCGGAGTTACACTTGAGGCTGTGCTGACTAAATCAGTCGAACACAGCCCCAAGGCAGCCCCGAATGGATGCCCCGTCGAAGTCATGTACCCTGTCACAGGCGAACAGGAGTTGAGTATCGTCGGCATACGACACGATCTGGGCCCCAAAGTCCTCCGCAAGTGCGGCCAGAGGGTTCATATAAATGTTGACCAGTGCACCTCCAGCCACCATTTTGTGTTCAGAAGCCAGTGAAACCAGCCCCCCTGCCTCCCCCCCAGCAACAGGGATTTTTCAATCATTGTAGGGTTGGTACTAGGGCTAGAGTTAGGATTTCTATTGGAAGTAGGGACTAGGGCTTCCTATGTTATTGGTAGTTGGGAGTAGGGTGGGACTAGGGCTAGGGTTAGACCTTTAATTGGAATTAGCGATTAGGGCTTCTGGTGTGATTGGTTGCTGGACTAGGTGTGGGACTTGGAGTAGGGTTAGGCTATCTATTGGAAGTAGGGACTAGGGCTACCTGTGCCATTGGTTGCTTGGACTTGTTTTTGGGACTACTGGTAGGGCTAGAGCCTTTATTGGACGTAGAGGTCAGGGTTTTTGAACGGATTGGGTGCTTGGACTAGGGCTAAGATTGGCTGTAAGGTCCTGGTCTCCTATTGGTTCTAGATTTTAGGGCTAGTGTTGTGATTGGATAGTGTTAGGGCTAGGGTTCCCATTGGCTGAAGGGGTCACCTGATTACTAGGGCTATAGAAAAGGTCAGGCTTATGGCGTCTCAGCCCGGGCGTCGAGGCTAAGGGCAGTTTCCTGTTTGAGCCTATTAAGGGCGGAGAGCACAAGTGTCGTTTCCTGTTTGAGCCTGTTCGAGACTGGTCGGGACTAGGGCCAGAAATACTGCACAATATACATACCTCCTTTATGTATCTATATACTGTCAATGTACTCATGGATCTATATATTTATCACTTTCTTCTAATTTAGCATTTCCAATGCACTTCTCTATTTCTCAACCTATACTTCGCTCAATATATCTTTTAGCCCAACCTTCTGACTCATCTCAAACTTCTTTCTAGTACTCTTTCCAGTGCACTACCCTATCTCTCATCCTATACATCTATCAATATATCCTCTACATGCACTCTCTCATTTATCCCAAACCCAATACCACTACTATGATCCCCAAAATAACCCTTTCTAGACTCTCCCCTACACTACCACTCATTGCATCATCTGACACCTATTTTACGATACCGATCCCCGAAAACAAACTTTTCTAAACTCTTCCTCTTTTCTACCCCTCCCGAACCCTTCTCAATCCAAATAACTGACTAACATATCCACCACTAAAATTACTTTGATGTTTCATCCTACTAATTCAACACTAATCCTGATGGGTTCCAGAGTAGCGTGCTACTTGCGCTTCAAAGCCCCATCAGGGGTAGTAAGCGCTATATAAATACAAATCTCTTTCCCTTCACTATCCCGCCACCTACCCTTCTCTACCCAAATAACTGAATAACATATCCACTACTCAAATTACTTCATATTTTACTATACAAATTTTCAACACAAATCCTTTATGGGTTCCGGAGTGGCGTGCTACTCGCTAGAAAAGCGCTTCAACATCCATCAGGGGTAACTAGTGCTATATGAATGCAAACCTTTCTTCCCTTTTATCCCTCCGCTTTCCTTCTCACTCCAAATAACTGACTAATATCCACCACTGAAATTACTTTCATATTTCACCATACTAATTCACCACTAATCTTTTATGGGGTTCTGGAGTAGCATGCTTCAACACCCCATCAGGGTTAGCAAGCGCTATATAGATACAAACCTTTTTTCCTCCTCTATCCTTCTGCTATCATTCCAAATCCAAATAACTGACTAACCTATACACCACTTAAAATGTACTTGCATGTTTCACTATACTAATTCAACACTAATCCTCTATGGGTCCCGGAGTAGCGTGCTAGTCGCCGAAAAACCGCTTCGACGCCTCGTCAGGGGTTGTAAGCGCTATATATTACAATATATATATTACAATACAATACAATACTCCTCCCCCCTACAATGGGCTACATTTAGCTGTTGATACTAGGAAACCCTGTTTCATGCCTATACCAACTCAAGTACATTGCTGGTAACACCCATCGTACCACACTGGAGGGGGCCATAAGTACAAACTGTTCTTCCATTTGGCTGGTCACATACTGAGCAGCTTTATTACCTCGGTTAAATTGTAAATAATATATAAAAATGAAAGATTGGGCTCTTTGACTTAAACTCATTTTGAACCATCCCACCATGTCCCTGTTTTATTTTGTGTATTAATAGAACAAAGAAATGGCAAGGAGGATTCGTTTTTGTCTGTGATCAAGATCGTACCTGGTCGAAAGGCTTCCATTGTTTTGCTTCATATTTTGGGTTTACCAATATTAACTTTAACTGCTTTGGATCTGTTACTGCCCTGTGTGCTGCCGCTCTTCTCTAATAATATATGAGAGAGAATTCTCATGGAATAAAGACCTGCTTAGGTGAGACAGATGACATGCCTCATTAACTTCTGTGTGTCGCAGACAAAGACTCTTTTCAATAGTATATAGGTTTAAAATATATTTTTAAAAGATAAATGTGTGTGCATGTATATGGTATTTTCTGGTAAATAGTTGGGTACACGTGATATTAGTCGGGTTTGATGAGGTGTCTGTCTCATTTTGCAGACAGAAACTCACTTCAAAATGTTTGTTAGTTTGCTAAATGTTGTGTTTTCTGTCACATAGTACCCCTACCAAACCGCATTCCTCTCCATTTCCACTAGCCTTCAAGTCCCTCCCTTGTGCCCTGATTTTAATATAATGTATTTTATCATTATATAGCGCCTGATTGTCTGTAAATCTGAAGCTCAAATATCCACCCCCCCATCTAATTGACCAACGTACGCTCCAGTAGAGAGGCTTCTGAAAAACACAAGGATCCCGCTAACCAGAGAAGGATCTTCAAACACGCTGAACCCATAGCACTCAGAAGCGGCCACTCAAACACACTGATCTCCCCCCATCGTGCATTCTGGGATTTTAGTTCTCATTGGAAGCATGGGTTTAAATTCTCAGCAGACAGAGAGCAACTGACTAAAGCTGTCACATATGACACAAGGCAAGTTGTCAGCTAAGATTGCATTGAATGGGACTGACTGTTCGTTTCGAGGCACCTCTGACAGGTGCCTGACGAATGAGACACATACAAATCCTTTCCTCAATCATACCAAACTTTCAGACAGAAATCTGCCATGTGGCTCAGTTTTGCCCATCGGTACCTGACTGTCGGGGGCTAGTCCGACATGTGACTGATATGAATGGGACACGTCGATATCCCCCCCCCCCGTTAGTCCGACCACTGAATATCGGTGACATTTGGTAGACTGGGGGCCCACTCTACACGTTCTAGAGGGGGCCGGGGCCCCATATTTTCACTTTACACCACTGTACCCTCTCTGACCCAGCCCAGCAAGCCTCTGACATTTCAGCATGAGGGGAGGCTCTGTTCTACCTTTTTGAGGTCTTTTAGAAGAGCTTCTAAAACGCGACTGATACTACCAAACGCTTAAAGGATCTTCAGAGGCAAGACTGACTGACGTTTGGCTCACTCTGACCATCTCCAGCCTGTCTTGAAATCAAATCTGTGGGCACACCGTGGATTAACACGTAGTTCTATCAAATTAGTAGGTATACCAAAACGTAACCGCAAGCAACTGCCCTGGGTGTTGGCAAAATGAACCCTTCTCTCCCAGACCTCATGTATACAACTACTGCACCACCACCTCCTTACATTTCCCACAGACTAGTTACATTAAGGCACCGCTATTGCCAAACAAAATGGAGTTTTTGTAAAATATTCTTCGCACCAACAATCTGTAATGGAAAGCTCTGGGTCTCGCTGGTTGTGCCTTTCATGCGGCGTTTGGTGCTGCAGGGACAGAGTCTTGTGCAGTGGAGCGGGGTATTGCTGTACAATAAGACCAGCAGGAAAGATACTATGTTTAGGGGTACGGGATCACTGTTGGGGCGACTGGAATGTTTGTGGCGACCCCCCATACTTCATTTGCATGCCATCGTCACGCAGGGGCACCGGACGCCTGTATGACGCTCCCTGTGCCCCCAGCTCTCACTTCTGATCATTTTTATTAACTTCTACCGTGGGAACGCAGTAGCTGTGTGTGTGGGGGGGGGGCTCTGTGTGTGTGTTGGGCTCTGTGTGTGTGGGGGCTGTGTGTGTGTGTGTGTGTGTGGGTCTGTGTGTTTGTGTGTGGCATTTGCGAGAGATTAAGCTATTGGCATTGTAAATGACAATGCCATTTATTTATCTGTTTTCAAAACCAAAACATAAATAAAAATGTTATCATTTACAATGCCAATAGCTCTAACTTTTGCAAAGGCGAGAACGTTGCATTGTAAATACTTGTTTGCAATGGCTAAAAGTAGACTCTGGGTCCACTCCCAGTGCAGGAGAACGGGACTTTTACTTGGGAAGTAAAACCGCAAGAGGGCAACACCTCTAGTAGACTTATAGAAGCCAAAAAGGCAAATGAAACAACAGAACGGAAAACGTGCCCAAACAATGATACATCTCTTTTTGACTTCGGACAATACCAGGACCATTAATACCTGGCATTAGGATACAAATTATATTTTCAGCAGTTTCCGCACCAATTCCTAGTAGGAGCTGAAGGCAAAAAGTACTTACTCCGGTTTTTGCTCAGGCACATAACAGGTCATTAGCAGGTGATAACTACCTAATGAAAAAGTAAATAAGAACTGGCAAAGCCAGTAGGTCTCGCCTTTGATGTTTGCCAATCTTTTTTACCCATGCTTTACAGCATAATGGCTGCTGTGCAGCATGACTGTTGAAAATAAAAATAAAAAAGTGTGATGAATCGGTCACCATGTCATTTTGTAGGTGGGCACACATGTTCAATAAGCACATTCATGCCTATAAAGTGATGTGGGAGCTTTTTTGTCTTTTTATTTTCCAATCCAAGTTAATGTGGTAAATTTAAAATAATTAGAAGCGTAAAAGAGCAGTTCTAAAATGCAGAGCGAAAGCACTTACATTTTATTTTTAGAAATTAAAATAGATGATTGGTTTAGGGGGAATGGGAGAAGTAATGTGGCAGACGGGGGAGAAGTAATATCAGATAAGCGAGCAACTATAGTGGGAGGCGCGGAGCACACAGAAGCAAAAGAGCGCCAGACAAATGCAGGTAGGAAGAGAAGAACATGGTGGAGGGGAAAGCACACGGAGGAGATAGCTGGAAAACACATGCACACTGCCGGAATGCTTAAAAAAAAGAAAAAAAGTAGTTCCCTAATAGCTACCAGTGGAAGCATAGAAGCCAGCCAATCAAAGAGATGGTAAACAAGATATGTTCCTTAAAAGGGACAAACAGAATATTGATAAGCAGGTACAAGAACAAGTAGGCAAATGAAAGTGTAAGAGAGAGGTATGCAGGTTTCAGTAAGCGGGCAGCTTTGAGCACCTCTGCTGGTCCCTGTATGGTTTTTCTTATGATCACAGTCCACTTAGCTGGTTACTGAACTAGGATGTCCATTGTGAGATATTTTGTTTACAGTTTATGGTCCAGAGAGGGCGTAGGTTAGAGGAAGACATTGTGGAGAGATCTACTGGAATGGACTTTTGTAATATCTCGTATCTGATTTAATTGTTGGATATGGTGGTAGTATGTAACTTGTTGGGACTTGCAATATTTTAACCTAAGGAACAGAAAGCAAATGTGGAAAAACTAAAACTAAAGTAAGCTTATGAAGGGAAAACACACATAAGTCTGTGGAGGAAAAGGCAAATAGGTAACTTCATGACAAGAAAATGCGCATACGGTTATAGGGTAGAAGCATTTGTAAACACATTAGGTTTGGATGGTTAAACATATGTCAATATATGGGGAAAATCTTATATATAATCTATGGGGGAAAACCATATGCATCCATACGGGACCAACCTATATCTACGGCTTCTGGGAAATGAATACTGAACACAAAAAGACCTACATACGTTACATGGAAATAGGGTCAGGCACAAGCACAGAGAAAATGCCATGGGATGGGAAGCCCAGTCCACATTTTATTTGTGGCGCTGCGGTTCTGTTTTGTCATGCAAAAGATAAAACAGGAACGGGGTTTCCTGCACCATGGATTACATTTTTCAACACCGACTTTTATTAAACAATGAAGGCCTTCATATTTTTACATTTGCAAAAGCTGTGATGCATTTTACGAGGCTAACGCGAGTACTGAAATGTTGCCGTACTCCTAGTTTACGAGCAACTGTAAGCACATTCTACAGCTTTTTACCCTGAGTAGGTCTCGTGTAGGTCTCAGACTTTCAAATACATTCATTATTTTTTAACACAGATAATAATTTTTTAAAACCACAAGCTCTCAACATATTCGCCCAATTGTATAAGGCCCAACATAGACTGGTGCGAGCATAAGTGCTGAAACTACTTCTCCAAAGTGTTCATCAGATCTTGCTTGAACACTCGGGGCGTGCACCAATCGCACACTCCTTCCTACATTACGTATGTCTTCGAACACAGCGGTAGAACAATGTCTTTGACCTCAGTGCAGGGCTTCCAAGCTGTAAAATTGAACTGTAACTACCAATGGCTGCCCCATCACTTTTGATTGGAGCTGAAATATTACTATGACTTGTTTCCTGACCTCTGAAGAGATACATAACACAACTTCGTGGGTTTAGAGGATTCCAGACATTGGGGGGTCTTTCAAAGGCAGTGGATTTTGGAAGGGATTCCCATTTGCCTTACATGTGGGACGTATTTGCTAGCTCCCTGTGCTCTTGGCAGCGCCGACCAAGCTCCATGTACATGTCTGAAATCCTGTTGATCAGTGAGAGCTTTTTAGTCTAAATGCAAGTGAAGGATTCTCCATGTGCCGCAGTCGCAGTGTTCCACCCACTTGTCTTGAATGGCTGGTGCACACTGAGGCAATAGTATCAAAGAGGGGGTGAAAGGTGAAGAGAACTGGCGCCTAACTAACCTCTTTGTCTCCACACTCCACAGAACGGATGCAGAGTCCAGCTATATGTAAAATGATTGGTTCTTGTACTGAGCCAATCACAACACTCTGAATTGATTGGTTCTTGTTTGCTGTAGGGGTGTCCTTGGTAACTCAAGAGGAGGACACTCCTGTGTTTTGTTGCATGCATCCTTTTGTCTATAAAAAACAGATACCTAAAGAGCCAGCATTTGTACTAGACTTTACTGCACTGTGAGAATGGACGCCTGCTCTTATGAATTCAAACTTTTCGCACTGAATGTCAATATTGCAAAGTGATAAATGACTTGACCATTTCAATGTAGCAGGACAGAGGCAATGGCCATGACGGAGTATGTTAGTGCCGATGGACGTTCTAGATACACGGCATTCGTAAGCCAATTGTTGAGATATTTGACCCAGACTCAAACCAACGACTCAGCTCCTAAACTTAAAAGTACTTTCTTTACTCTTCGAGAACTCATTATTAAAACTATATTCATGCTGGACACTCTGCAGCCCCACGATCCTTGCCAATGTAGTCCTAGTGATGTGCAACTTGTAAACTTTTGAATGCCAAGGTTGCATGGGCGTTGTCTGCCTAGCATACAAATACTCCTATATATTTCTATGTATTTTACTATCATGAATGAAAGGTTCGATTAACTTAGGAGTTACAAGAAGGTAAACCTGCCATTTTCAATGGTAAAATCGAGCCGTGCTAAAACAGAAAGTCCTCTTTGAGCCTCATTAGTTGAAAGCCAGCAGAAACCCCATAGTGCCCACATTAACATAGAAGGTGCGAAATGCTACCTCCTAGGACAGCTTTCGGTGTGGTAGTGCCCTACTTGAAATAAAATCCCATCTCTAGTGCATTACTTCCCTTTAATGGGTTTTCAGTTCCATCCCTGTCTGACAGCGCCTGTAGCAGGCCGTTGGGCGCCATTTCAAAAATAGCCTTTAAAGTCATTGGCTGGAAGAGCTGACCCGTTACTCTAGCGACCGAGAATTGCTCGCGCGCCGGTACCGCTCGCGCACTGGAGAGGTAGCCAGGATAACTGATACGATGACAGGCAGCCTGATGTGTCGGGCGAGTGAGGAGGCAGCAGCAACTTTGAATGCAGGAATTATTCTCCATCGTCTCAAACTGTCACAATGCATTAGGCTCAGGCCCTCGGCTTGCTCCGGGAGTGACCCTAGAATGAATACAAGAGTGCTGGGGGAAAGAACTAATTGTAGCTTCTTTTCACACGTCAGTCACTTTTCACTGCACCACAGCCCTTCAAGCCCGGCTGATGTCAAGAACGACTGTCCCTTCTTCATTCAATGAGTATCTCTAAGGGCATTTTTTGTTACAAAAGAAACCAAGGACTGCATTGGTCTTAAAAATGTCAGGCTGGAAAGAGCATCATGGATCTAATGGGTGTTGGGAATCACTCTTCTGAAAGGATATATTCCCCATGATAATCTACGCACGGCCCAGTCCTCCCTGCAGCTCTCCCACAAGGATTCATGCTCGAACTGCGACACTGGCAGTAACTAGTGCCAGTACATGCATTTCACATGAAGCAAAAACACTTTTCAATGTTTAAGATTCTGAGGACCAGCACATACAGATATCAAGCTAAACAACGTGCTGGATAGGAGTGGCATTCTGGCTGCTTACATTTCATCCATCCAAATTTGCATACCACGGCTTCTGTCTAGCCCTTGATTCAAAGTTGAAATCCTGTATGGATGGGCAGGTACAGTGTATAGGCTGCAAGCGGAACAAATATTTTCAGGGGTACATTGCACTGCCTGACTTTAGACATGGTCCTACTCATGGTATGTCTGTCCTCTTGCCATATAGACCATCCAACAGAACCAAAGGTTAAAGGTCACACTGCGTGTGGTATTTACTTCGCACAATGCTGGACGAATCGTCAGAAACTGTAAATCGGGCTTCCAAAACCTCCTGGATTTTTCTGGGTGGCCTAGTGAAGACTAAAGGAGTTACTCCTGGGAAGCAGTGAGAAGCTTGAGTCAGAATGCATTTAACTTCGTTCATTGTTCAAAACAAAGATCAATATTGAACTAGTTATTACTTACAAGCAAGAGTGAACATTTCAAGCCTCTATTCCTAATTGGCTAGGAGATAGCTAAGAGAACAGTGGGAGGGTCGGGCCGTGTTCTGCAGATCTGTCTCCGACTAGTCTAGTGATTCGTTTCATCAGAACGTCTCTCACACAATGTAATGGGCAACAACTATCCAATGAGAATTCAGCGCCTGTCTGGAGGTTTGACATTAAAGTCCATGGTTCGACCCGGTGGGGTATAGTTGCTCCTTCACATGGAAAGGCAGATTGTGACAGCACAAATGATTCTTTTGGTCCACTCAAGGGTTTAAGGATTCTTCTATACATATTTTGTGAAACATTCGAAAGGCGTACATTTCACATAAAAACAGAATAAAACCTAATTTATTCTAGCATCTGATGGATGTGGTAAAAAGTCCTGGTCTGACTGGGGTCATTTAGGGCCACAGTTGGGATCATGGATCATTGTTGGCTACCTTGTGACCACCCAGCTGTGATAAAATAAAATGTCAGTTTGCTGGAGCACGGTAGAGAACCCAAACCCCAAAGTTGCCTGCCAGTCTTTTGGATTTGTCAATGGCTGTATTGTTTTCTAATTTTTTAGGTGGCGCCTAAGCTGCGCTTGCACTGTCTCTTCAAGACATGCTGTATTCAGGTATGGACTTGAAGCTCCACCCACTTTCTGCCCATTTTTCGAATTGGCTCCTGTCACTGTCCTTTGGAGATGGTAGCCTTTCATTTGTCAATATGTTTAGTAGTCCCTCCTTAGTACAGCCTTTTCTCTTTTTGTAACCTCCCATGAGGACAGCCCCTGTTACATGTGTTTTACTCTGTACTTTGTAAATACAGCCTTGGAGCACTATTTAGGTTAATGTCTTTCTCCTGCCTGCTGTTGCAGACAGGACACGCTCTCCCGCAACACTTTTTAGGTTTCGACTGCAAAGCTGCGCAAGCAGCTTTTGCGCAGGAGAAATCTGATGATTACAGTATGTTGCTGGGAATCCCGCCCTCTGTTCCATTGGCTAGCTCCATAAATGGAGGCTAGCCATTGGAACAGAGAGGCGCCAGTCATGGCCGGACCAGATTCGGGGGCGTTCCCAGGAATTTTTGGCTTTTGGCTACGTCATGCTACGTCAGCCAAAAGCCGGGAACGCCCCCGAATCTGGTCCGGCCGGGCCGCAAGCTTTACGTGTGATTGAACGACAGATGTGTGAATGGGCCTCTAAGAGAAGAATCTTTGCAAGAGCTTGGTCACCCCTTGCCAGTCTTCTGAAAGCTGAATGTACCTTGGAAAGATGCTGCCCTCAAGACAGTGGTGAAATGCTTCTCATGCGTCGGCCTGTTTACAACTTTGCTCGTTGAAGGTCGCACGCATCCGAGGCTTCTGGTACCTGCAGCCGGGAGGAAGCGGGGCAGCCACAGGCATCTTATTGCAGGACGTGCGGCTGTTTACTGCCAATTAAGCACCTTTAACAGGGGAGGGTTCTGTCTGCTGCGGGAGAGCCATTGTCCCAGGCAGACGGCCGGTGCGGCCTCAAAGGGCAGAGGCCGTCCCTGCCGCGTTGGAAGCACGCTGCATCCCTGGCACTGGGGCGGTTAATTGTCAATAAACACCCGTACACTGACCCTGTGTGTTTTACACCCCCTTTCTGTTCTTTCTTTTGTCGTGGCTCGTCGTGTTTTTTACTGCATTGTTCTCCAATCTACTTTTTAATTCATTTATTATTCTTAAAAGTATGCGTCTTTATTTAGCTCCGGCCAGACTCCATGTCTGGTTCTGGTCCTTCTTCGAGGTTCGTGCGTCACTTTGCACCTGGCAGTCTTGCCCTCCGCTCTTCTACCCGACCATGTGTTTGCTTTTGGAATTAGGGGTTGGGGTTTCTTTCACAAGAAATTAAACAGTCCTTGCACACCAACAGTCACGCAGAATTTGGGGTGGGGGGGTGGGGGGGCTGGGTCACTTTACAAGTCTCTGACGCAATCTCACTTGTGCGTTCATGTCAACAAATTTGTGTGCGTCCGAGGTCCGAGTAAAGAAGGTACTTCATCGGCTGCCGCAGGTATGGTGACTCCCGGTCATATTGCATGGGAGAAAGGTGGAAAAAAGGTGACACGGGAGACTTGCTGGTTCAGGAAATATCCAAACCTGCTATGTAGGACTATTGTGGTGGGCCCTTGCATGGAGTGATTTAATGGGCCGCCCTTTAAGTGCTTCATAAAGACCCGTGTGGCATTTTGTAGTCTTCCGGAGTTCTGGAAAAAGCCTGGGAGTTTGCTCTAGTGGTAATCGGGGCAGAGTGCTCATGGGAGCACATTTGAATACCTGTCTCCTCTAAGTGCAGGAGGGCGCAGGTGCCCCCACCCCCGCGTGTGTGGAAACCACAGCCCACATCAGAGCCTGTCACACGTGAGGAACAGCGGAGGAGCCGCACTCCATATATGGTAACCGGAAGCTTGCACTACCGCAGCATCCCGAGGTGGCGCATGTGTGATGTGTGTACAATCTATTGCACTGAGAGCGTGCTCACTAAGCGCTCTACATGGGGTTTTAACTATGTAACACCGACGACATAGTGACACGCCAAGACCTATACATGACATGTGGGTACAATCAGGTGCATTGAGAGGAGACCTAGTCAAGTCACTGCCGTGCACTGCGTATGAGATGCATGTGTGTACCTCCTCCTGCACCCCCGAAAAGAGGGTACGGTCCACCACAGGCACACAGACATACACAGATCTAGTGCAACTATCTTGTAAGCGAGTACATGCACACACTCTGCATATGAAAAATGCACCCGGTAGTAAAACTGCGCAATGGATATAATCACTGACAGGCAGGCACACGTATGAAATATGTATGCAGTTCATTGCACAGTGTGTGCATGTTACATATGAGATGTGTGTGCAGGCGGTGACCGCAATACACAAAAAAACATAATACTTGACAATGTCTGCTAAAAGTCCATCAGGCCCAGCTCCAAATTGCAAAGCTATACACATTTGTACAGCGCATACTACAATCGGAAAGGTCTCTAAGCGCTAAAAACCAATTCAGTGTCACTCAATTTGTAACCGAAGGAAGGAAGAATGTGTCGGTGTTTGAACTTCTGAGTCTGAACCCCAAATATCTGCAGCAGGTGCTCTGATCCACTAAGGTACTCAAAGCATGCACTAAGTTACATTTCATGAAATGCTCCTAACTGCAACACATACAAAATGGCTGTATTCACTTTTATTTCGGCGGATCCACTCTGTTATGTGCTCGAGAGTAGATGACAAACAACACCAAAACTCTGGCGAATAAATACAGTTTGCTCCTAAATGGGGGGCAGCAGCCCTCTTTCTTCCCTGCACGCATGGAAGTAGCCCGAGGTGTGAGGGTGGATTCCTGAACCTAGTATTCGGTGTCAGCACGAGGCATGTGGGGACACGAGCCCTGAACATGCCTTCACAAGCGAGCGCTGCGAGCCGGTGATGCAGGCTCAGAGGCACTCGGCAGGTGCACTGTGCTCAGCAGGTGCCCCGGCCTGCACGTGCTCCAACTACACGGCTCAGAATCAGGTAGATTTGCCGAAATCAGTGTCACTTTAATGTGCGGCCCTGGCAGCTTTGGGCAGAGACTTTAAACGAACCATTAGCAGCCATTGGATACCAATATCATTCATTAAAACAATTAAAAAGACGTACAATATTTTTCTATTAAAAAAAAAATATATATTTGTGGCTATTTTTTTTCAAACTCTTCCTAGCGACGCTTTGAGCACAGAAAGCAGGATCAAAAGCCATTTCTGAGCGTGAGAGTGCGAACTTCCGGTAACGGTATGTTTTGTGCTTATGTAGTAATAATACATATCAAATGTGTATCTTCAAATGTATACACTGACTTGGCTTAGTATATTTTCCCTTTTATATATTTTATGTATGTGTTTTCCTTCACTGTCTAGGAAATATATGTAAGAATGCGAAACAATTCGAGTATGATCTGGGGAGGTAAGCGGATAGAAGTGCGCAGGGGGATGCTTATCGGCGCTAAGCAAACCATTCATGCACTTAAGTAAATAATATACACTCACGTGTCTGTATAAAAGTATAGGTGCGTGCGTGTGTCTAAGGTCAGATAAAATACACACGTCCTAGAATAAATAAATATGTACACGTAAACATACACATTAAACACACGCATTATAGTTTACACGTTAGTACGTAACATTAATGAATATACATAATTTGATGTTTTGAGAGTCTGTATTTAATGACTACATAGCTTGGGTTGGTTGGAAACACGTCTGAAATTAACCAACAAGTTGGGAACAAGGGTGGACTTTTTCACCCTAGGGGTAATCTAGCTCATTTTTAGGTATCTAGCAACGACAACTCGGGCGAGTGTGCATTGATCAGACCCCAGACATTTTTGAAGATGTGAAGACTTGACTTGATAGTAGTAGGAATAAGTTCTTGTTACTAGCTACTGGGTTTGAGGTTTTTTTTTTTTACTTGGGCTAGGTCACCTGGGAAGGTGGGATTTTTGTTGATTAGTATTCATGCTGATATATACTATTGACCTATCCATTTAACCTGCACACACCACCGGCAGAGGGCCACTTGAAACCAGATATCTCCTGGTGCTTTAAGAAGAGTTTTGCTTTGAGTGCTCCTGTTAGACTATTGGACATTGATTGACAGGTACCGTAAGGGCTGTGAGAGCTGTGAGAGCTGTGTGGGCTGTGAGAGATGTGTGGGCTGTGAGAGCTGTGTGGGCTGTGAGAGCTGTGTGGGCTGTGAGAGCTGTGTGGGCTGTGTGGGCTGTGAGAGCTGTGTGGGCTGTGAGAGCTGTGTGGGCTGTGAGAGCTGTTGGCAATGTAAATAGCAATTCCATTTATTTATAAGTAAAAAAAAAAAAAAAATGTCATGAGCAATACCAATAGCTCTAACTTTTCCAAAGGCGAAACCATTGCATTGTAAATGCTTGTTATTTTCATGTAACCAGCACGGCATGTCTCAGCCAATATAATGGCGGTCACTCAGTACTTTTGTTATTTAAAGCATCGAATGCGCCTGCATGTTTTTTATTTCTATTTATTAACTTTTATTATAATGGCAGCACCCGCGTTTTAGCTTCTAACATCTTCAAGAGTAAAGAAATAGAAATAAAATGCAATTTTTTTTCTATTTCTTTACTTTGGAAGCAATCGCAGCACCTGCGCTTTAGCTTAAGATGTTTAACGCTAAAGTATATTGCCGCCATTGTAACAAAAGTAAACAAACAGGGGAAAAAAAGCACTTGCCTGCCATTTTTTCTATTTGTTTACTTTTCAACCAATCACAGCACCCGCTCTTTAGCTTAAGATGTGTAACGCTAAAGCGCGAGTCCCGCGATCCATTTGCAATGCGATAGCTCTCGCATTACTGACAGTTTGAGCTATTGGCGCTGCATTAATATTAGAAACGCCAACAGCTTAAATGTTCAGTAATGCAAGACTTGTGACATGATTTAGTGCATTGGCCCTTTGATAATTTATCCAAGCAGAATACCATGCACATTGTGTTCTTCTGTAAATATTATTCAGATTTGAGGAACTGTTTAATTAAGCCACTGTTAAAGCCTTTAAACTGCATGTAATGTCGACTAGCTTTTTTTATACTTACAATCGTTCCCAAATTTGCATACATGTGTTGTTCTGTCACGATTGTTATGTGCTGTCATCACTTGGTTGAAGCTGCTATAGAAGGAACAGAATACCGTTTGTTTTTATATGAACTGTACTTGGTTTTAATAGTTTTATTAGTTCTTAACTTGAATATTGCAGATTTTCTTTTTTACTGTGTATGCTTTTATGTTTCATCCTGTGATATCGAATAATGCTTATTTACGATTTTTGACCTATTGCATTGCAAACTGTCATAAAGGTCACTGGCACTGGAGAGACTTTACTCTGTTTGCCGACATGCACTTGCGAAAGAGCACAATGCAGTCACTCACAGTGAAGTAAGCAAATGGCGGACCCACTGTCCCACACTGCATGCTGTAGTAGGTGGAAGACTAATGTGAATGATACAAATACAAACCAAGGAATGAAGAGGGCTGGTCAATAGCCTCTTTATATAAGTATATTGTATACATAATTGTATTCAAATCATAGGCCTTGGCTAATATCTGATCTAACGACAATCATTTGGACCACTGTTCAATGCTGGAACATTAAAATGCTACGTACCCAATCAGGAGGATTGCCTACCCTTGGGTGGGAAAGGTGTGGGTTGTGAACCCAGGAAGGTCAGTATCTAGGGGCACCGGGTGATAGCCTATGCTTTCAAACCTTGAATTCCAGGGAGAATAGGGCCTGTTGCTGCTAAGAGGAAAGTTTAATCTGGATCTAGATGGGTTAAAAGTAACAGCTGGACAGGCCTGTTGTTGAGGTCCATACACTTGGGCATGGGAAATCAGATAGTTGCTGAACCCCCGTTCAGCCTGGCAGGGTCTGTGGAGTGAAAATCAAAGTGTGGTCCAGGACACTTTATAAACTCAGGGCAGATATGATGCATCCGCTGTCCACCCTATGCTGGGCAAGGGTTCAAGGACAATAGCTATTACAAGGGGAGATTCTCAAATTCACTAAACCTCCTGTAACAGTCATATTGTATACTTTTTCTTGTTTGAAGCAAGAGAAAACTAGCTAAAAGTAAAGCGTGATATTGACCAAGCTTTCAAAGATAAACATAGATCATTCAGGCTGCTATTATCTCTATATGCAGAAATTTTATTAATAGTGAAAAAAAACGGGACGTAAGAATAAACCCAATAATTGATGAGAAGTTGATTATGATGCCGCTTACGTCCAGTACGTTGGCGCTGCCCTTGGCCTACCCACTGCAGTGTTGGGAAACAGAAGAAATGAGTTACTTACCTGTAACTGCAGTTATCCAGTATTGGTGTCTTTCATAGATTCACATGCCTGAATCATTCCCCGTCGTCGAGGCGGGAGTCTCCGGTACATAGAAAAGTAATGCCCTATAGACATATATAGAGAAAAGTAGGCCTAAGGGCCTCACCTTAGTAGCCTATCTTTGTCCTTTTGTAAAAAGGACCAAACTCTAGAAGAGAGCCAATCAGCTAACTCCTCCCTCTAGAACCTTCCTGTCAGGAGCCTCAGTCTCTCAGATTTTCGTACGCACCGAGCTAAGTAGGCGTAGCACTGATAGAGAGATAGGAGAGTCCTTCCAGGGAAGGCGGGAGGGTTGCATGTGAATCTATGAAAGACACCAATACTGGATAACTGCAGTTACAGGTAAGTAACTAATTTCTTATCCAGTATTATGGGTGTCTTTCATAGATTCACATGCCTGAATCAGAGTAGCAAGCAATGCAGAGTGCACATTTCTGATGGAACAGCATATACAAGTCCTTAGAGAAGACATCATGCAAGCATGAACCATCATTAGGCATCCACAATAAATATTACTAAAGAAATGTGCATACCAGGGTAGGATGGAGGGACGGAGGAAGGCTCACCTTACTGAAATAGATGGCGTAACCCTGTTTGTCCCACTGCTGCATCATTCATCAGCTCCGTATCCAGGCAGTAGTGCCTAGTAAAGGTATGCGGCGACTTCCATGTTGTCGCCCCGTAAATGTCAATGACTGGCACCCCTGCACAGAGAACCACAGAAGTGGACATAGCTCTCATGGAGAGCGCTCTCACTTTGGAATGCAATGGCTGTCCAACTTGGTCATGACAGAAAGCAATGGCTGCAGAAATCCATCGGGAGATGCTCTGCTTGGCAAGCGGTAGACATTTGCCAGGTCTGCTGTAAGCTACGAATAGCTGGTTAGATTTCCTGAATGTTTTCGTTTTGTCAATGTAAAACTGTAAACATCACTTGAGATCCAAGGAAAAAACAGCGATCTCTCAGCTGCCGTGCTTGGGTTCGGAAAAAAGGAACGCATAACCACAGGTTCATTTAGGTGGAAGTCTGACGGAACTTTTGAGATAAACCTAGAATTGGATCTCAGAATTACTCTGTCGCTATTAAACTGTAGAAAAGGATCCTGGATACAGAACCGGCTGTAGCTCACTGACCCTCCTTGCGGATTTGAGCGCCAGGAGGAGTGCTGATTTTCCACGAGTCATACTTTAGGCCAGCTCTGTGTACTGGTTCAAACGGATGTTTCATGAGCTGGTTAAGAACCACATTGAGATGCCGGAAGGTGGCAACATCCTTACTGGCGGGAAATATCTATATAATCTTTTAGAACTTGCTTAATCAACCCGCTTGACCCGAGCGATGGACTCGTTGAAATTCTTTTATAACGAGATATTGCTGCTAAGTGTACTTTAATGGAGGAGTGGGCTTGGTCGAACTGTCCCAGATGTAATAGATAAGGTAATATTTGCTCCGGTGATGTAGAGAAAAGCCGAATTCCGTGATCTGCACCCCAAACACAAAAGAGCTTCCATTTCAGGGAATATGTTTAGGTGCTATCCGCCCTTGCTCTGGCAAGAATGTCTACAGTCTTGTGGAATATTCAGATTGTGGAAATCTGAACTCAGGGGCCAGTCGGCTAACCTGAGAGACTTCAGATCCGGATGTTTAACTTGATTATTGTTCATTGTAAGCAGAGATAGATACTGCCGCAGGTGGACCGGCGGCTCCAGGGGTAGACGGTGGAGCTCTGTGAACCAATGTTGCCTCGGCCAAGTTGGGGCTATTAAAATAAGAATACAAGGCTCCACCAAAATTTTCTTGTGGATCTTGGGAAGCATCGGGAATGGCGGAAAGGCCTACGCAAAGACGTTGCGCCATGCGATGGGAGATGCATTCCCTAGATTTCCTGACTGGGGTTGCCAATTTGCGAAGTGTGAGCATTTGGCGTTCTTTCTCGTCGCAAATAGATCGATTTGCGGCGTGCTTTATCTGGAGAAGATGTGGCCAATGATTTGTTGGTCTAGCTCCCGCTTGTGTGACGATGTTTTCTGCCTGCTCAACGCATTGGTGAGCCCATTGTCCGTCTTATTCTTGGCAGGCAAGCTTGAAGGGCCAGGAAGACCGCCCGCAGTTCAAGCAGATTGATATGTAGTTTCTTCTCCGTAGGAGACCACCTTCCGCTTATCTGTAGCTCTTGCAGAAAAACTCCAGATCCTTCCAAAGAGACGCCTTTTGTGGCGACATGAGGAACAGCCGGAAGTAGGAATGACAAGCCTTGAGACAGGTTTTTAGATGATATCCCCCATTGCAGGACTCCGACCATGTGAGGATTCACTTTTATGTGGTCGTCGGATGACCCTGTGCATTGGACCCACTGCTTCGAGAGCGCCTCCTGTAGAGGTCTCATTCGTAGTTGACAGTGAGGAATCAGGAGGATACACGATCACTCTCTGGATGGGAAAGCTTTTGCTGACCGCGTGTCCAGGGTTGCACCTAGGAAACTGATGTGGTGAGAAGGTTTTAGGACCGATTTTTCCTGATTGAGGGTGAGATCCAAGCAATCGAAAGCTTTAAACAGGCGTTGGAAGACCTGGACACGTCTTCTAAGGATGAAGCCTTGACCAGCCAGTCATTCAGATACTGAAAGACTTGGTGTCTGAGATAAGCTGCCACCGGGGAACGATATTTCGTGAATATGTGCGGCGCAGACTTGAGCCCGAAAGGCAGAAGGCGAGACTGCAAGTGTCTGCCCACTACTGCAAATCGAAAGTACTTTTAGCGATTCCTGTGAATTGGGATATGGAAGTAAGCGTCCTGTTTGCAAGACCTCCTGGATTACCATGCGAAACGGCTGCTTCTTTAGGAATTTGTTGATGGCCCTCCACCTCTTATCTTTTTTCTGGATCAAAAAAAAGCGGGAATAAAACTCTTTTCCCTTATGAGGAGGAGGTACTCTCGCTATAGCTCCTTTCTACAGCATAATCCAGATCTTTCGCAGAAGCAGCTGTATATTTTGATATCTCCGCTGTCCTTTCCTTGAAAGGACAACTTCCCAAAAGAGGATTGCTTGTTTTGCTATCGTTGGCGCTGAAGGCATTGCGGTCTACTCTTGCCTGAAGAGCAGGAAGACTTGTATTGATAATTTCCTCTGTAGGAAAACTGTTTTCTTCCTCCATTTCTACTGAAGGACTGGGTCTTATACTGAAGAGTGCCCAAAGCTCTCTCATTGTCTGCTTCATTAACTTTTTGTGCCAAATAGTAACTGGCTATCATATGGCCGGTCCAAAAAGCTTTGTTTGCACCTCAGGACGGAAAGAGCCCTCCTTGGATCCGCAAGACTGCTGCTCCAGCCAACTGGCGGTACCCTGTCATTAGGATATTCATCGCGCAGTCTATAGTTTCTGACGCCGATGCTTCACCAGCTAGCAGATTCCACTTTACTTCCTCTTTGGATGAATCTGGCAATTCCGACAGGTATGGGGCATGTGTGCCCACAATTGTCCATGATAGCGGCCCAAGAGCGCTAGAGCGTTCACTGAGGAAAACCCGTTACCAATGTTGTCCACTCTTATTCCCTCCTTATCAGGAGGAAGCGACAACGGGGCCGAAGGATTCCCGGAGTTCTTCTGGGCCGCCTGTGTCACTACGGAGTCCGGCTTAGGATGTTCCTGTTAAACACGCCGGTGCTGTATCTGGCGCCCTATACTTCTTATCCAACTGAGGGATCACTAGTGATACAGAGGAGGGGTACTGCATGACCCTTACCCCTTCTGACTATCGGTAATTGATAATCAGTATTGACCTTACTGCCTTCTTGAGAGGTTCTTAAGAAGCAGACCTGTTCTTGAGAGGTCATTGAGATCTTAACGTTGAGCAGCCCTCTCTACCACCTTATAAGAGACTCCAGAATTGGCAGATTTTTTCCTTCGTCGACGAGCCCGTCGACGAGATCGCCGTCCTAGACTATGCCGTCGTAGACGAGCAGTCATAGATGAGGCCGTCGTAGACGACTCCATAGACGATCCGTCGTAGACAAGGCCGCCGACGCCGTCATAGACTAGCCTTTGTAGATGAGGCCGTTGTAGATGATGTCGTCGTAGACGAGGCCATCATAGACGAGGCCGTCGTAGACGAGGCCATCGTAGACTAGGCCATCGTAGACTAGGCCATCGTAGACTGGGCCATCGTAGACTGGGCCATCGTAGACTAGGCCATCGTAGACTAGGCCATCGTAGACTAGGCCATGGTAGACTAGGCCATCGTAGACTAGGCCATGGTAGACTAGGCCATGGTAGACTAGGCCTTGGTAGATTAGGCCATCGTAGACTAGGCCATGGTAGACTAGGCCATGGTAGACTAGGCCATGGTAGATTAGGCCATGGTAGATGAGGCCATTCTAGACTAGGCCCTTGTCGACGCCGTAGACAGGCCGCCGTAGACAGGCCGTCATAGACGAGGCCGTCGATGACTATGCCGTCGTAGATGAGGCCGTCGATGACTATGCCGTCGTAGACGAGTCATCGAAGATGAGCCTTCGTCGATGTCGTAGACGAGCAGTCATAGACGAGCAGTCATAGACGAGCAGTCGTCGATGCTCTCGACGTCGACGCTCTCGTCGACAACGCTCTCGTCGTCGTCGACGACGCTCTCATCGTCGACGCTAACATAGTCGACACCAACATAGTCGACGCCAACATAGTCGACGCCAACATCATCGACGCCAACATCATCGACGCCAACATCGTCGACGCTCTCATCGTCGACGCTCTCATCGCCGACGCTCTCATCGTCGACGCTCTCATCGTCGACGCTCTCATCGTCGACGCTAACATCGTCGACGCTCTCATCGTCGTCGACGCTCATCTTCGTCGACGCTCTCATGGTCGACGCTGTAGTCGTCGACGCTCTCATCGTCGACGCTGTCGTCGTAGACGAGCCGTCGTAGACGAGCCATTGTAGATGAGCCATCGCAGACGAGGCCATTCTAGACGAAGCCAACGTCGACGCCGTAGACAGGCTGTTGTAGACGAGCCATCATAGATGAAGCCATCGTAGACGAGGCCATCGTAGATGAAGAGGCGGTACTAGGCAATGATGATGGTTTTGTCATCGATGATCCTGTTGACGATGTTGGCTTCTTAGTCTTTACCTCAAGAGGTATAGAAGACGCCTTTCTGAATGATCCCATGACCAGAGGAGGTGATTTTTACGGCTCAGAAGTCGTCGTTTTACCTGATTTTTCTCCAAAAGCAAGTCCTGTACTCTCCTTTTCCACAGAGTGAGAGGATTTTGAAGGACTGCGCCCGGAAGACCCATGAGCGGTCTTTTTGAGGGCCTTCTCAGGACGTTCCCCTGAGGAATGAGTCTGAGGAGATTCTCTTCTTTTTTGAGGTCTCCTAGACGTTGAGGGCAACACCTCATCTCAGTAACTGGAGAAAATAAAAACCCTCTTTTCTGGTCATAACCATATTAAAAGTCGCTCTTCACGACATCTCAAAAAATTACTTGAGAAAGTGCACCATACCTTGCAGCCTTTGGCCTGTCAGTGTGAGGAACAGAGCAAAGCAACCTCTTGGAACAAGAAGCGCAGGCTCTAAAATAAAATTCTTTCTTTCTTCCCTTTACCAAACCTTCTTTAAAGAATATATTTGAAGATAATCCATAGTAGAAAAGCAAAATTATTGTAATGAAGTGAAAAAAAAAAAACACACAGAATCTGAGCAGAGCTCAGGGGAGACTCCCTTAGCACAACGTGCGGTAGAAAATCTGAGAGACTGAGGCTCCTGACAGGAAGGTTCTAGAGGGAGGTGTTAGCTGATAGGCTCTCTTCTAGAGTTTGGTCCTTTTTACAAAAGGACAAAGATAGGCTACTAAGGTGAGGCCCTTAGGCCTACTTTTCTCTATATATGTCTATAGGACATTACTTTTCTATGTACCGGAGACTCCCGCCTCAACAACGGGGAATGATTCAGGCATGTGAATCTATGAAAGACACCCATAATACTGGATAATTCAGATATCTGGATATCTGGGGATGCAATTCCATCGAAAAGTGTCAGTCATCACAAGTGAGAATTATGGTAATACCATGGACAAAATTGTTACTAATACAGCTAAATTAATGGAATTACCAAAATTAATGGAATTACCAATAACTATGGCTATGCGCTAACGAAATGGTAGTATTGCCAAACCTATTGTGTTTATTTCAAAATGTCCCTGTGGCCCTCACCATAGGTTTTTTTACTGACCAACTGCAGACCCGAATGATAGAATTGGCCTGGGCTGGAAAGCAACCCCATGTAAGTTGGAAAGTAGTACAAGGACCGAACAGGAAGAGCAACTTTGCTGGGCCAAGTTTTGTAATATGCACTGTCTCTCATTGGTTCCATAACGTCCGACAGTTCCCACATTAAGGGCTGGAAAGGGTGATATCAATCTCACATGAGCTGAACACAGAGATAATGAGAGACACAATTAGACCAAAAAACGAAATACACATGGTGTGGGGATGGAACAGGCTGGCAAAGATGTGCGCTCTGGACACAATATCTACACTGCATATACTACATGGAAGAAATCTTAAATCTGAGTTCACCTTTGAACCATTGGCAGCGAAGAGGCTATCTTAAAGAGGGCTCCTCGGTTTGGGAGATTTGTACCTAAATAAAATGTTTATCTCTCGGACAGAATACTTCACTGAACCCAGCCAGAAGCAGTTTGGTGTCGTCCTGGAGCACTTTGTTTACAAGGCTGCATCCTGCCTTTCAGAAGAGGGTGTCTGCCATCAGACGCATAGTGGGAGGTGGAGCCATCATTCACCTTACCAGGCACAGCCCTGCTCAGATCAAAGGGTCACCCCTCCACATACTCCACTGCAGATCTCTCTATTCAATCCAGGTGGGGCTCAGCCTGCCCTGACCCTCCAAAACCAGACAGCCAATGCACAAAACAGCAGAGCACACTGGAAGGTTTAGGCAAGAAAATACCTACTTCCTAAAAGTGGTATTTTCAATCACAGAATATAAAAATAATCGTCACTAAAAGATGCACTTTAATATCCGGAGCTCAGGCATTTGGCTTTCCTATCATGTTCCTTGGGTCAATTAGGATGATACCAATTCATACAGTCAATTTACAATAGGGAGCATTCGCGCAATGGCACTGAATGGCAGTGGCACAGAGCCCAGAGCATCTACCACCATCAAACACAGAGGAGACAAAAGCGAAAAATGGAAGGGAGACCCACACAAATAGTGCCAGGTCTAACGAGGTTTTACCCTCAAAAATACAAATCTATGCTACCAACTGGTAGCTCCTGGTAAGGGGAACTGTGAGAATATTCACTTGGTGTTAAGTGTGTGTGTGAAGGTACATTTGGGGTCACCAACCTCCCAGCACCCGCCAAGGGCATTGCTAGTGAAGCACTGGAGCTGATGGTCACTTGGGTTAGCAGCCACCAACTGCGCCGAAAGTGGAATTTTGATGTAAAATGGAGGAAAACACAACGTTGAACAGTGCAGGATACAAGTGACGTCACAGATACCTTCAAAAAATCATTAAGATACTTTGATCTTCTGTCAGGAGGTCATAGAGTTGGGGGAACACCGCAGTGTACTAAAATGTTGCACCCTGCCGTGAAACAAGGGTAGCCACAGTTACTAGTTAGACGCATCCACAAAGTCTATAGGTCTCTGCTTTATAATGCGCATGCTAAGCTGTTGGCTTTAGCAATGTTTGTCTAAAAAGTATTTTTTATTTTAAAAGAAAAAAAGGAAATATTTAATAATGCTGGAGAAAAACAAACACAAATCTTTTAGTATATCAAAATGGGACATTGTATTTTATGTATTCAACCTTTATAAAAGGTATGGGTTAGTTTTCAAATACTTTTCACTCAGGAAACTCATACACTTGTCAAGGCCTAAATTTATTTCCACAAGATACAGCCATTTTCTCCTCGCAGGAGCAAAGGTAGCATATTTATGGAACTCCAGGAGAAGTCTCATGCTAAGTACACCTTCTGCCTCAGACGTCTGCTCAGTGAGTGCAGCAGATGGCCCCTCTCCCAGTGCAATGAAAGCCTTTGTGTGCCAATTCTTATACTTTTATGCAATCGGTGGAATGGAGCAGATAAAAAAAGAAAACCCTAGCAAAAATATCCTTGTTGCTGTGCTTCTACATACAAGCTGGGAGGAGCGGACAACAACACAGCCTGGGCGGGGTGCTCGGGGGTGAGGACGAATTTGAGGGGGACGTAGCAAACAAGGGAGAGACCTTAAAAACACATGCGATCTGGAGTGCTGAGTGATAAATAAAAAAGTAGTTCCTTAAATATAATTAATAGAAGCATATAAGTCATGCCAATCAAATGGATTGTAAAGTGGATATGTTCTAGGGGAAGAGGAAGAAACACAAGGAGGGGAAGGCCAGCTAACTAATAAGCAACAAGAAAATAAGGGTGTCATACAGAAAATGCAGAGCAGTTAAAATGCATAACTGCAATAAACAGAAAGAATTGAGACTTGACACAATGTATGCATAGTGCTTCGGTACTAAGGCGTTGTACTCAAAGTAATATTGGCGTCTTTAGACAATATTATCTTATGGGTCCTCGTTAATACTTGAGTTTCAATGCTTTTCTACAGCTTTATCTCCAGTCCCGGTCAATCGAAGTATAAAATGCATACTATGTATCAAGTACGCGATTATAAGTCTGTCCCTTATCATAATTTTTCACTTGCTTTGGGCTAAATTGGTCACTCAGCCCAAAACAATTAACTCAGAATATTTTAACCCTATCCATGCTGATGACGGGACCGCTCCGTCATCAGCCGCGGTGGCGCTGTGCTGATGACGGAGCGGTTCCGTCATGGCCTGGCCGCCGCGCCTGTGCGGCGCTGATTTTGCGCCTGCGCGGCGTGTTCTATTGAGCGGGCGGGGCCATGACGGAACCGCTCCGTCATGAGCACAGCTAAACCGGTTCCGTCACCAGCATGCACCCGCCGCGCGGCCGCCCCGCCCCCTTAGCACTGCGGCAGAATAGCCGCCGCAGTGAAGGGGTTAACAACAAAAACAACAGCACCCAAAAGTGAAGTAGAATTCCCACCCGCTGAAAATTACTGTTTCTGGGTGCCAAAGCACTGGTCCATTGTTAAAAGTTGCAGTACTCACTAAGTGGAGCACAGAGAGTTTGGTGGTCAAGGGACACAATACTCAGTTCAACAAGAGACAAGCTACTGCTATAACTGGTCTTCAAAGTACAAGTCACAAACGAGGTGACCTACTGTAAATTGATACTGGCCTGGAAATGGGACAGCTCTCACAGTAGGTCCTACAGGGCCACTAAACGGTAGGAACCTGTATCCTGTGAACAGTTGGTGGCATGGGTACGTTTTAAGTGGAGGGGACACCCATGAGATGTGGACCTCAATTAGAGTCACCAGTTATTTGCTGTGACAGGGAACTGAGAGCTAGGTTAAGTTTACATTTTGTCTCTAAAATGTAATATCCTTCGAACAGTATAGACTACAAATTGTCCCAGCATTAGGGATCCTGCATCTTGCAGGTCTTCCTGCATCTTGCAAAACAGATGTCTGCAATTTGGTTTTAGACGTTAAGGCTGCAAAGCTCATCTGGTCCTGGGTAATTCAAACCCACTAGGCAACCTACACACACACCTTTATGTGCTGGGCCTTTCTTTTTGCTGTCCTGGTAAGAGATCGGCTACTCTGCATGCATTGTGTTGTTGTACAGCATCCTCAACTTCCAAAATAGTTTACTTAAGTAGGACTTCCTCCAAACCCCCAGCTTGTTCCTAGCATTTGCAAAACAGAAACTTTGAGAACTCTATCCTTAGTGAGATGTCCCTAACTGCCTGCGAAGCATAGGTTCTGTGGCAAATGAATACAAAGTACTGGCTTTAGAACACAAGTATTTAGCAAACACTAGGAGCACCAGCAGGAACCGAGGACCAATAAATATAAGGGTGGTTGATTCAAAATCACGAAGACAGACAACCAAATTAGAGATCATCTTCTAAGGCTTCCAATCCAGACTTTTACAATAGAGAGGGAGGACAGGGACCACTTGGGCAAGATAAATGTTGACTTCCAGAGAGTCAGTGCTCTCAATAGGGAGTCAGTGCAGACTCCCCAAGAGCACTGCCTGCAATTCCCAGACAGCCCTTGACAAAGCACTGGGACAAGGCCGCAAATAGTGTAGTATGTCAGTAAGCTTTGGAGGGGTGTACATTGTTCTAGAAGCGGAGTTAAATCCAGAACCGCCAAGCAACTGAGACAGGTTTTGGTTACTGTTTTGTGATTTCGGAGGACTCAAACTGAATGTATGTGCCAACCAGAAACCAGACTGATGCGAAACCGCCAAGTGTAGTACCAGGGGCTGCTTCAAGGTGAGGGAAGTAAAGAATGACCTTATTCTGTGCAGGAAGTCACCATTTTGTGGTGCACCAATATGTACTGGCAGAGTACATCATACGCACCACATTTAAGTCCAAACAGACAACATAGATTCATGGGAAAGAGACAGACCTTAAGGGAGAGCAACATGATTACACCAACAATTGGTTGGTAGGCTTCTTCTCTCAGGAACAGATATATAAAAAAACAATACCCTCTGTAGAATGTCATCTGCTGCCAACTGCCAGCATTCTCGCAGCTTGGTGAGGGTACCGCAGCCATTCCATATCAGCCAAGTGCTCCGCATATCAAGCTATACAAAAACATGGAGCATCTCCAGTAGACTCTCAGAAAGTATCAGACAAAAATTCTCCTGGGCGTATTGTCAAATAACAGTAATTCCTAACAGAATGATGGCCTCTTTTGGTGGACATGTGAACTTTCAGACGCTCCACTTCCAGTCCACAATGTCTCAATGTGTAGGCTCTGAAACAGCACAAAACTTGACCTTGAGTTAAGAAAACATGGCGCCACATGACAGTTACACATGAGTAGTACGTGGTGTGTTTGCAGAATACAAATTGGCAGTCTTTCAGCTGACCTCTAATTTCAGCTCCAAAATCTTAAAAATAATGAGCAGCTGACTGCCTTGTTCCCTTGAGCGCTTCACGTACTTGATTTTTGGAAATAAGCTACAACGAAGCCTCCTTAATAAATATCTATAAATATCAGCAAAATAAAAACTTGGACTTATCTGGAAAGCGGGCAATTCTTGCAGCACGGTGGCGTGAGCAGGAAATTTAGTATATATATATATAGAAATTTTGATCGTACCTGGCTGGTGTGGCTTGTCATCCCTTCGTTGAGCGAGAGGATCGAGTGGATATAGATATATATATATATATATATATATATATATATATATACACACACACACATGCAATCATCCATCCGTCTGCACTTCAGACACAGCTACAGTCCAATCAGATGAATAGAATTACACCAAATTTTGCAGAAAGCTAGATCTGTGCCCAGAAAGAGCACTTTCTGTGATTTGGTATACATTCGTTCAGTAGTTTTGGAGCATTGAGGCTCAAAATAATTTAAGATTTTTAAAGACTTTTGTTTTCCTGCCCGCGCTCCTGCAGGCAAGGAAAGACATATTGCCCTCGCCCAGTGGGAGCAAATAAAAATAGCTGCACCTGCTCGGCAGGAGCAATGACGTCTCCTGCAGTACCCAGGATGGTAGCATGTCGACAGCCGTCAGGAGACGCGGGGGCTTGGGACTCTCCTGCAGCCCCCTAACTTGGAATGTTTGGTGGGTGTCCGGCGTGAGCACCAGGGCACCCACCCAAAATAAAGACAGGCCCTGGGGGATGGGTTCCCCATGGCCACTAGACCTTTAAATTAAGCTTGGCCCGGACGATGGACTCCCCAGGGCCTATTGAGGCTCCAAGAAGTGAATGTAAATGTAAAAAAAGTAGGCCACACAGCCTCCACTCTAAGGAATTCGGCCCTCCGAGACCTGGCTGAATCCTGTCTCCACAGCGAACATCAACACCGCCATCCAATCCCCACCCTTGAAGGCTACAAGATAACAACTGGGACCAAACCAACAAACACGGAGGTAGAACTGTCATCATCCACAAGGACAACCTCCTCAGACAATTAAAATTCAATAATAGAGCATCTTAACTTCCAACTCCACACAGACAGAAAAAGCACTATCACGGGCGCTATCACCTCTAAACCACCAGGACCATGCCCCAGCTTCTGCAACGCAATCCGTGACCTAATCACCACGATAGACATCAACTCTGAACGCTACATCTTCCTTGGGTATTTTAACTTCCACCTAAATGACCCCGGCAACACTAACACAACAGACCTCCTGGAAAGCATGGGCAACATCGGCCCCAAGCAACTTGTCACCCACCCTATACACATCGCAGGACATACGCTCGAACCCATTTTCACGTCCAGTGACAGAGCCAAGTTCAATCAACAGACTCCACCACATCGGAATTCAGGGAGACCCCCTCACAAGGATCAACTCATATCTCACTAGAAGAACCCGGGAACTTCGTCTCCCACCGTTCACCTCAGAAGCTAAGAAAACCATCTGCAGCATCCTGAAGGATCATACCTTAGCCCCATTCTCTCCAACACTCAGTACTTATTTTGTGCCGATGCTTTCCGGTGCTTAGCACAGGCACTTAATTATCAGGGCCGGGTCTACAAGCATCTTGCTGCACGTTGTCATTCATTGATATATTAAATTTACCTCACTACTGGACTTGGCGCAGAGTGTTGTATTCAACTTTTTGTCCGTCTCCCGTCCTGAGTGAGTCAGTCCCGGACTGGTGAAGTGTGTTGCGGGCGGGGCTGTGAGATTGATCCTGCCTCACCCTGACTGAGACAAGAGGCGATTCATATGAATGAACCTCAATCTGATTGAAATGTTCAGTACTAGTGGATATGTTAATGGTGCCGGGCCCTTAGTTCAGTGTTGCCGGCCGGTCGGCGGGGCACTGATTCGGGCTGGATTTTGGTTCTGTGGGGGTTGGGGCTGTGCGGCAGCAGACAGCGTGCACAGATTTTTTCAGCTTGCATTGCCACGCCCCAGCAAACCCAAATGGCCGTGCCCCAATACCCGAGTCATCGTAAGTTCAACGGATCAACACTGAACTGAGTGCCAAGCCAGTCCGACTTTGACGACGACGTTGAGGAATAGAAGGCAGCAGCCAGTACTGCCAACAGCACCAGGCAGGCCTAATAATCAGTTCTATAAAGTTACAGGCAGTGAAGTGCAGTGTGTGCCTGTACCTGGACAAGCATCAGTTTTACCCTCTACTGCCAGGGGCACCAGACAGAGGGTACCCAAGTGTGCTTAGCAAGTAATTGTAGCACCACCCGCAGCAAAACCATTAGTTGTTTGTAGCGTTCGAATCACAAGAAGCTGGTTCCCTAGCTCCGAAGTCTGCAGCTCTGGTCATTACGCCACATCCTCCTCTCACTTTCTTGGTTAGTAGTTGGTTCTGTTTTAGGCACGCTAACAGAAGAAATGGGCTGGGGCGAGCTACCTCCTGATGAGAGCCCCGGCGCTTATTTGTTTTTACAAATTAACCACTGCCAACACTTACATGACCCCCCTCGCCAACACCGTCAGATCGCATAGACTAAACATCATATCCTATGCTGATGACACCCAGCTCATTCTCTCACTGTCAGAGGACCCCTCACCACTAAAGCCAACTGTGAGAAGGTGGAATGGTCTTAGAGATTTATGGTACAGCCCTGCACTAGTCTTTGCAGGGCTGTACCATAAATCTCTAAGACCAGAGAATATAAGACAAAGACTAGTTCAGGGCTGTACCATAAATCTAAAAAAAATGGCCAAACTAAGGATCCTAACTATTAATATCTGTGGTCTCAATGATGTGAAAAAAAGACAAAGGGTGGCTATTGGACTTAAGGCATTAGGTCCTAACATCATATGCATGCAGGAGACACATGTGGAAGGGTCACAGCAACAACTATTGAAAAATATGGGATATAGACTGATTATTTCTACAACGCAGGCAACAAAGACAAGGGGGGTAGCCATCCTTACAATCGGTGGGGTGCTACAGTTCAATAGGTCTACAGCCGATAAACTAGGGCGCTGGGCGATAACAGAATGCCTATTTGGTCAAGGGAAGAAAGTCACGATTTGCTCTATATATGGGACATTAACAGATGACCCTGAATTATGGATATTCATCTCAAATGAACTAGCTCACTGGTCACCGCCCTTCATCATATGTGGTGATTTTAATTTGAATCTTCCCCCAGACTGGCAATCAAGGCCAGATTTTCTATATAAAGGAAGGAAGCCAAGAGTTTTTAGTACACTACAAGAAATTTGTACCAAACATGGGTTAGGGGACTGCTGGCACGCAAAACACCCTACAGATCCGGGTCACACATTTCTTTCACACCCACATAAGAAATTAGCTAGGCTAGACTACATATTAATCTCCAATACAATCTTATCAGAATGCACAATAGAGAAACTTCCCTGAGTATTATCTGACCACAATCCACTGATACTTAGTATAGATACAGAAGGACCTGGCCATAGTCAGAAACGATGGACTTTTGAGAGAGCTTTACTTCTGAATGAAGAGTAATGTCAATGTCTAAATAAGTGGATCCCAGAGTTCCTAGAGTACAATATGGGGACAGCTCCAATCGAAATAGTCTGGGACACATTAAAGGCAGGAATAAGGGGAGAGTCCTTAAGATTCTCCCTCAACTTTAACCAGTTAGCCAAAGAAGAAATGAAAACGCTACAGGACAGACTAGTTAAAACAGAAGAAGATCTTATGAGGGCAGTACAAGAGGGCCATAAAATAGAAGAAACACTGGTTACAGTAGCTATCGCAAAAAATAAAGTGGCTGATATCTTTACTAAAAAAGCAATAGAAAAAGCAACAGCAAACAAAGAACGCATATACGAACTTAGTGAAAAAGTAGGACACCATCTTGCAATACGCATAAGACAAGAAACTATGGCAAAAACAATTAAAGAAATTAATGTTCCCAATAAAGGCCATACACAAAATCAATCAGAGATAAGAAGTGCATTTCAAGATTACTATCAGGATTTGTATACTGAAACTGATAAAAATCAAAGCAAAATTGAACAATATCTAGAACAGTCTAATCCCCACAACTATCCATGGAAGACAGAGAAAGCTTGGCGAAAATTCCAGAATGGGTTGAAATTCTACTATCAATTAATAACCTACCAACCGGGAAAGCTACTGGATTGAACGGGATCCCTGTCGAATTTTATGTTAAATTTCATAAATCACTGAAGGGAATCATAACAACCTTAATGACGCATGTCTTTGTGGGGGGGCAACCCCCAGGCTCTTGGGATAAGGCAAAAATTGTAGTTTTCCCCCCAAAAAACAAGGACCCTACACAATTGGGATCCTATCGGCCTATTACATTAATCAACAGCGATTCTAAAATATACTTGAAATTACTGGCAACCAGATTGGCGCAACACATATATAAAATTACTTCTCCGCGCCAACATGGCTTCATCCGGGCCGATCAACTACTGATCATGTTCAGAGGGTCATTAAACTTTTTGACATCACAGAGGTGGTAGGAGAGCCTATGGCCCTAATCCTATTAGATGCCGAAAAGGCCTTCGATAGGGTCTCCTGGCAGTACCTATAGACAGCAATGTCGAGGTGCGGTATCGGTAGCCGATTTATCAAAGCTACCCGTATGTTATACTCAAACCCGGAAACTGCTGTCTCAATCAACGGAGAGTTGACCGGTAACATCAGAGTTACCAGAGGGACAAGACAGGGATGTCCGTGCTCTTCGTTGCTGTTCACTATTTTTATTAATCCTTTCATCCTCAGATTAGAAAACAATTGTTACCCTAAGGGGTGTATATTCAGCGTGAAACAGTGTACGAAAGCTTTTGGGTATTGGGAGATTTTCCTACTATACTACATTAGTGGGAAATACCAACCTCCCAGAAACATTTAACGACGCATGCATGATAAGGTGACAAAGGGCAGGGATCACTCAGTGTGGTAATCTCTATTCCAATATAGGATTCAAAACATTTATGGAACTGAAATCAGAATTTGTATTAAACCAGATTTCTTTAAATTTCTACAAATTAGAGATTTCTTAATGAAGAAAGGGGGAGGCCCGGCCAAATTTGGGAACATTTATCTGATCGATACAATAATTCTTTACCCCACGATAAAATTTGGCTCTATATACAACAACTTCTTATCTGCCCTACCAGATGATATCGCAAAATCTATAACAAACTGGAAGGAAAAATTAGACGTGGTGGAGGATACCTGTGAGAAATCACTTAAGGCATCCCAACTATGCCTAATGTCTGCCAACCTTCAAGCCCAATACTATAAAACGTTTTTCCAGTTATATTATACCCCAAACAAAATTGCCAAATGGGGGTCAGGCAGAGGTACAGAATGCCCTCGATGTAATCAGTATGAGGCAGATATCGTACACATATTCGCAACATGTGCCACATTGGGTACAATCCGTAGGAAAATCTCCACTTTTTATCTCAAATCTTTAAAATACAAATTGAAATCACGACAGCAGAGCTAATACTTGGTCTAGATAGAGACATGCGGCCAAATGAAATTCAAGGGCTTATATTTATTGCTACGGCTGTATTCAGATTGTGTTTGGCTACAGCATGACTAGACCATAATCCTCCAGCTTTGGAACAATGGCGAGCCAGACTCTTGGCAACATATAATCTGGAAAAAGCTATATATGGAAAAAAAGGTAGAAAGAGTCAAAATACTGGATTGAAAATATGGGACCCCCTGGCACACTGGATACAGAATCCGGTTTGATAATTATTTAATTATATAATTTACTCTGTTTGCAAATGTAGTGAGTAAATGCATTTTATGTTCACTGTTATCATTTAGACGCAAAAATGTCATTTATTATTTACTGTGTTTTATTTTCTTTAATTACTGTTTTTCTTATGTAAATGCTCAAGCTTGGAGGGGTGGGGGAGTTGGTTGGGCATGTATATGCAACAGTATTTTATTGCTTCATATGGATTTATATTTAAAATCAGGGAGGGGAGGAAATGAAAATGTATCAATAAAGATTTATTTTAAAAAAAACAGAAGGTGGAATGGTATATGCTGTCCACTAATTAAAGTGGGTACCCTGTGCCAATCCACATGACCCTTATGATGTATGAGGTCAAAGATAACCTTATTGAAAGCTATCCTAGTGGTAGCTATGGAGAGCAGCCTTCAGGTTTAATCTTGAAGGAATGTGAAGCAGCTTGTTTTACCAGAATATGCCCTCTTGAATGACTAAATGAAGGAGAACCACATAATAGTTATATAAAAATATGTATTTATTGATATAAGTCTCTACTACCCTCTACACGAGGATAGAACACAAAGCATACACTACTGGATTAACAGAACAGTTGTAAGTAGCACAATACACAACGGGCGCCTGGGGTACACCGAACCATATACTAAAATAGTGGTATAACAATCACAACTTGACTACTTGACTAGACACAGTGCCTAGTGCACGTAGAATTGCTGGGATCCCAAGGAACCGCCCAAGGTGATGACACTGGAGTCCCCCGGAGGATGGATGCAGTGAGGAAACACGACTGCGTGCTCCGTACAACTCATGGTAAAGTCACTGTTGCAAAGTTAAAGTTTAAGGACCCTTCTAGGAGGACTTCGAGCGAATCCTTCGGAACTTAAGAGTTTAAAGAGCCACCCCACCCGTGGATACAGTAGTATCTAAGTTACTTATCTCAGTGACAAAGGTGGCGCGATAGTTGTGTTTGATAAAAATAAATACATCATGAAGATGGAGCAATTACTCCATGACGAGTCGCACTACATGCCATTAAATAGAGACCCCACTAAAAGAGTTCAGACTAGCATTCTCCAATTGACTACGGAGGCACTCCGGATGAACCTTATTTGTGAAAAAGAATGGCAATTCCTGAATATACAACAACAAAAAATGGCAGCAATATATGTAATTCCCAAAAATCACAAAGACAGCAATGATCCACCATATAGAATGATAGTAACAACAATCGGTTCTGTCACAGAGCCTCTATCCAAATATGTAGATACTATTCTAAGACCATTTGTCTCACAGATTCCCTCTCATGTTAGGGATATAAGAGACATTATAAACATTGTAGAAAATTTGCAATTTAATGCAAGTACACAATTGTTGGCCACTATGGACATAGAGGCTCTTTACTCAAACATACCTCAGACAGGAGCATTGGAAGCAGTATCCTGGTTTATGGATACATACAATATTCATTGCCCCAGACTGTTTGACCTCAAATGTTTGAGTATCGTACTAACAGAAAACACATGTGAATTTAATGGTTCTCTGTTCAAACAAACAAAGGGAGTAAGCATGGGTGCTTCGTGCGCCCCAACAGTGGCAAATATATATATATGGCCCTGTATGAGACACAGTTTGTGTATAATGACATTGCCCCCTTTAGTGAGTTTGTGAAATCATGGTCTAGATACATAGACGATCTCTTTTTAATTTGGACATCAGACCCAGAAGAGCTTCCAACGTTTGTATCTTGGCTAAATCTTTGTGATAATACCATCTTTTTTACAGCCACATCTAGTAATAACAAAGTGGAGTTTTTGGACATAATTATCCAAAACATAGAAGACCATCTAGAGGTAGACTTATATATTAAGCTTACAGCCTGTAACACTTTGTTACAATTTACTAGTTTTCATCCCGAGACACAGAAGACCAGTATCCCCTGTGGACAGTTCTTACGCTTGCGTAGGAACTGTACCATGGTACATGATTGACATACGAGCTGAAGAAATGAAAACTACATTTTTGGCTCGTGGATATCCGAAACGCCTAATACGGGACTCGTATAAACGGGCAAGATTTTTTTGTCAGACAGCACTTATTAACATCCCGTTCGAAAGAGAACAACTCTAGAATGTCTGGTGTTCGTGACCAGACATTCGACTATGAATGCAAAGATACGCTATATAATTAATTTCAATTGGCATATCTTAAATGCAACTAGACCAAAAAACAGTATGTTATCAAAACCTCTGTATGCCTATAGGAAATACAAGAATCTTAAAGATCTTATTGTACGTTCCCAAATGCAGAATAAATCAAGTAATCGGGTACAAACTTCCATCACAAGACAGCCATTGCCAACTGGAAACTTTAGGTGCCTTTCCTGCGTGGCATGTGAATTTGCAATTGAAGTAAGATAATTTCTCTTCAATAACGTCAATCTTCAACTTAAAACCCTCACTAACTGCAGAACAACAAATGTGGTCTATCTAGTGATATGCCCCTGTAATAAAGGCTAAAGGGCGAAACAGCACGCATGATGTCCATCAGATTATTGGAACACAGGTCGGCCATCCGTATGCAGAAAACACAAGACCTCTTAGTAAACACTACATGGAGGCTAAGCATACAGCAAAAGACATTTGTTGGTTAATTCTAGAAAAAATGTGTATCATTTCGGGCACCACAAGTACTAACATTCGTAAATGCAGAGAGGTATATTGGATTTTTGTACTTAACCTTAATCAGGATGGGATGAATAACAAAATACCCTGGGACCAGGTACTGAAATATAACTGTGGCTAAATATTCATTGTCTGAGGTAATGTATTGCACAACAACGTTTTGTTGGCAAATTTCAATAACCTCACTCTCTAAAAATAACATTAACCCAATCACTTATGTGATATCTTTACTTCTATCAACAAGGTTTTGTTGATTAGTTATGTAAGTTTAAAATATCTTTTTTTGTAAATTAAAAAGAATCTTGTTGTAAATTGTACCACATTAGAAGAAAACTCCTTTGGATTTCCAATCACATCAAATCTTTTCTGTCCCACATATCATGCTATATATTTCATAGACTTTATTTCATTAGAATGAACTGCCTTTGGATTGTCAATTAAATCTAAGATGTATTACATACATCAGTACATGCGAAGTTCTGTCCCACAGATTCGGAAATTCGTTACTCATAGGAACTTTTTCTGGTTAAAGACCCTGTTCTAAGATGGCCGCCATAGGCGGTTAACATTCCCTGCAACCTCGTGTGTTTGCCTTCTAAGTACACGTATATCCGGTTCTGGGTCAATGAGATATCACTTACGCGACGGTGTGCGCGCTTGGGCACTTGATTCGCATATATAAATGCCACCATTTATTCTCGGTTCCTTCTGAGCACTTAGGATCCACTCGCAGAGCAATATCACGTCTCGCAAATTACCGGGATCACGACGGAGTAGACGCCCGGAATACATACGGACATTGCCTTGAAGGAGACGGTAAGCTGCCACTTTGGAACCATTGCTTGCTGACATTGTATAGAAGTAGACTAGTACCACGCCAGTTAACATATAAACATTCACGTTTATTATTTAACCCCTCTAGGACCCCGTATCCCATCGTGTCACCTGTGCATTACGGCTGTAAAAATTCATCATTTTTGTCATTATAGTTTCCTGGTGACAAGCGTCCATTATTTTATCGGTAAGTGTCTTAATTGACTTCTATCCCCATTTAAAACCCAGCATGGTTAGCGACTTTACATGATACTAAACAGTCTTGTTTCTACACACAGGGCAGTTGACTGTCCTATCATCTGTTTAGTATCTTCTACACTCTGAGATCTACCCCAGTCTTTGGACCCCTGCCATTTATATCATGTGGTGGTCCATCCAGTTTGCCCTCTCCGCCCTTTCTTTTATCTTCATAGATATATAGAGACCTTAATTTAATAATAAGATCTTCCATGACTAGTAGTCACTGTAGGAGAGTAGGGTCTGCAATCCCATGATCACCCAGATTTTTTGCTTTTGTTTCACTGGTTTACGACTTTCTCTGGCCGTGGGCCTGCCAATCAGACCCACAGCCTGGCTGTTCTCTTTCTAAATTACGACATGTACCCTAGGTGCATTTACCAATTGGTACTGGGCCACCTTATCAGACCCCGTAACGCAGGGCATAGGTGTACCCAGGGCCGCCAGGGGCTGCAGCATGTATTATGCCACCCCTGGCTGGCCTCCTAAATTTGACACAACTGGCTGCATGACAGCTGGGGCGAAGTCGTGTAAACACCCTTTGCTTTAGGTATAGTAGCCCTATATCTAACCGTACAATGGACGCCCGAGTTCCTATCAGTCACTCCTATGGCAGGCCTTGACAATCCTGAAGGCAGAGTGCGTGGGCTCGTGTGAACTAGGTTCTGGCCCGAGCCGAGCCCGGTTGCAGCTTGCGGAACAAAGACCCAATGGCTGTTCCATGATAACGCGTACCACATCGGTAACTTCGGTGTCGCGTTATCAAAACATGTCGAGTAAGGTGTCATACGAATCGGGACGCTGCCCCCTCACCAATTCTGGCGACGAGGTTAGCATTCCGCCCTTCTAGAGGGACACGACATGTACGTAACTGTGAACCCCGGTTAAAGTTAACTAAAGCCTCAGCTCCACAAAATGGATGCTGCCACCACAGACACGAGTCTGACCTCCTGCTGCTGGGAGTCCTTCCAGCGAGGAGCGCTTGGACAAAGGGTTTCCTGTCGAGGGCGGTGTTCGCACCGTCCCAGACAGGGTTTGTGTATTCTGGGTAGGTAGGGCTTTTGCGAGAAGGTGACTGCGGAGTGGCACCCCGGTGCTCACTACGCATCTGCCGGTCAGAACCAGTTCCAGGGGCGCCAGCCCTGACCTGGGGAAGGTCCGGCAGGGGAGAGGGGTGTAACTACCCCCCTTTCTGGTCCCACCCTTAGGGCAGGACCTAGTCATGTACCCACCCCTTTCTTTAGAATAAAGGCCGGAGCGGGGACCCTTCCAAATTAGATCATCTTTGAATCAAGAACTACTTTCTACGAAAGGACATTCGAGACTCTTCTCAAGATTTCTCCCTTGTGACTAAGGAGTAGTCACCCTGCATCAGCGGGCACCACCTAAGAACTCTGCGGTTTGCTGCAAGTCCTTCCTCAAGGAATCAGACGGCCCAGCTCGACGAGAACCGGCTTCCCTGGCACCTCTGACCTCTACCCACGTCATCAGCTCAGCTGTGATCTGTGGGTGCGACGAGACCTCGAGGGACCGGCCATCATCAAAACCTGCACGCTTTCTTAATCAGCACGACCATCGAAGTAATTCTCTGGTGAGTGCTCTGGGGTCTGAGAAGCCCCGACCCTGAGCCGCTCCAGCACCGAAGCGCAGCCTCCTAGTATCTCCACGATCTGCGTGGGGCCCTTCTGCTCGCCGCTCAGCACGTTGTCCGGTCACTAGCCGCTGGCTTGTGCCCTCCTGTGACGACATCCGACAACCAACGCTGCTGGTCTGGTTGCTCCAGACTGGCCTTTGTTTCCATCTTTGCGGGAAGCACCCCGGACCCTCCTGGTCCCCTCAAGACGCCATTTTAGGCCCACCACGTGGCCCTGAAATCTGCCAAGGCTTGTTGCCCCAATCCTTGGCCCAGCGACGCCGACAGCATCATCCTTCGTGGGACAGCTCGCACCTCCATCCTGGTCGCCGACAACGCCTCCTGGTCCGTGAGACTGCAGAGCCTAGCGTCGCCCACTCACCTAGTCGAGGTGACGGCCAACCGGTGCCCTCCGGGTACCCTCTGACTACTGGCTAGTAGTACGAACTTGGTCCCCTCTGCTTTCAGGTATCAACGATCTCTGATCCAGGCTTGGATCTCTACGAACTATTCAGCACTGGTTGCCGGCCAGCAACTCCTTTTTTTTTCTTCCGGCTCCTGGCTCGTCAGCGAAGACCCCGACGCCTGTAAGACTTGTGCAGCCGCAGCCCTCGTGGCTAGGTAACTCGGCATTTCGGTGCCCGCATAGCCTCTTTACTCTAGGGTCCTGAGTCCCTCGCTTCCGACTTGCCTTATCGGGTCCGCCCGAGACCTCTAAACTTTCCGTGTCCTCGGGCACTTGTTTTAATTGTGCACTTGAAGTATTTTCCTAAGAGATTTGGTTTGTGCTTAGTACCCTGTCCTCATAAAGAGTACAGGGCTGTTGTGAATCTTAATAAATATCCTGTTTATTTTCATAACACTTGTGTGGTGTCCTTTCACTTGGTGTTCAAGGGGTACATGTGTGGTAAACAGCTGGCTTAACACGCCCTCTCGAGTCTTTAGCCTTAGACTGCTCGTATCCACGCTACTAGGATAGCTGGTCTATAGGTTGACTTACAACCAATCACCATAAGGGTCGTTTGGAACGATACATAGCGGTCGCTAGAATAGCGAACGCTGCATATCGGGCCAACTTCTCACATTGGTGAGCAGCGGTTGGGATTTGAGCTTGCTGTTGTTTTACCACACGTATCCTAAGAATATCTTGTTGAAAGATCACATAAGTACTGTTAGTACATATAACTAAGCTTAGAATACTCTGAGTTCTACTGAACCAGCTGTTGCAGCTCCTCAAGGCTTAGCACACCTTGGCTACAACTCTTAGCAAGGGATCAGTAGGGAAACACATAGTGTAGGTAGGTGCATCACTTACACCACACTAGAAACAGTATGTCGGACAAAGGAGGAAACTCTGAGTCTCCCCTCGTGTCAGTTGACCCTCCACAGGTCATCCCTTCAAGATATACTGTGCTTAGCTTCCGCGAGTTACGACAAGTATGTAACTCTAGGAAGATTAAGCAAGGGGCTAACCCCACCACCTCCTTTCTGATTGGTCTCCTAGAGACTTATGATGCCAGAAAGGCTGAGAAGCTTCTTAGCCATTCTAATCCAGAGGGAGACATGCCTCCCCTCGAGGGAACCAGAGACGATCCTGACCTCATCCACCTCGCAACGGAGACTGAAGATGTAGAGGATGATGAGAATGAGGATCCCTCTGGGGATGAGGCAGATAAGGGACAGGTAGAAGTCGGTAGACTAAGCAGGTCCAACTTAAGCAAACATGACAGTGGTACTGGGGGACCCCTGGGGCCACTATCAGGTCAGCTTAACATTGGGAATGGACGAGCCCGATCTCTGTCAAGAGACTCTGGCAGATCCCTTCAAACCAATGGCTCTCACAACTCTTCTCAAAGAGGGATGACGTCCCCTCAGCGGAGAGTGTACGAAGCTAAGGAAAGGGCAGCTAATCTGAGGATTGAAAGGGAAGAACTGCCCTGGCCAAAGAAAGGCTTGCCTTTGCTAGAGAGCAACAGTTAAGTGGGGTAGTCCCCACTGGTGGCAGCATTGTACCTAGCAATAGGGAAAGGAGTTTTGATACAAAACACCTTGGTAAGATAGTGCCCCCCTTTAAACAAGGGGACGACATCCACAAATGGATTACTGCTTTGGAGAGGGCCTGCACTGTGCAAGGTGTTCCCCAGAGTCAGTGGGCAGCTATCTTGTGGCTCTCCTTTGAAGGTAAAGGAAGAGACAAGCTCCTCACCACAAGGGTCGAGGATGCTAATAATTACCACGTCTTGAAGAATACACTGGTTGAAGGGTTTGGCCTAACCACTGAGCAGTACAGGGTGCTGTTCAGGGATACCCAGAAAACACAGTCTCAAGATTGGTCTGACTTTGTCGATTGTGCCACTAAGGCTTTTGAGGGCTGGTTGCTGGGCAGTAAGGTTACTGATTACCAAGGATTGTATAATTTGATGATGAGAGAACAAATTTTAAACAATTGTCAGAACCAGTTGTTGCATCAGCATCTTGTCGACTCGGATCTGACCTCTCCCCAAGAATTGGGAAAGAAGGCAGACAGATGGGTTCGTACAAGAGTTAAACAGAACCAGGGCCAGAATCAAGGTGGTCAGAAGAAAACAGACCAGAAGGGTAAAGATTCTAAGGGGGAACAAAATGACCAGAAGTCTTCGACAGGTCCCCAACAACCCAAAGAGGGTGGGGGTCAGGCTCCCCAAAAGAAGAAAGAAGGCCAATCCAAAAGATGGTGCCAGTACTGCAAAAGTAAATCTCACTGGTTTAGTGAGTGCACCAAGAAAGGAGGAGGGCAGACTCCTGCCACTGCAGCCCCTAAGGCACCTGTGCCCCCTAGTACAGCCAGCAGTGGTAGTGCACCTCCCAAGGGTTTAGTAGGGTTAACCCTGGGTTCTGAGGGGCGTGACAACTTAGTTGGTACGCTCACTCAGGCTGTCCTTGTCAGTACAGGGGATATGGATATGTCCCCTGACGTAAGTCCCAATACTTTGGGCAAATACAGACAGACACCCTTCATAAATGGAAAAATGGCTCAGGCCTATAGGGACACTTGTGCCAGTGTCACCATGGTGACACCTAACTTTGTGGACCCTGGACAGATCATGCCAGGTACAGAATTCCTGGTGACCAATGCAAGCAATGTCACTACCAATCACAGTATGGCAATTGTAGCTTTCTCCTGGGGAGGGGTAACTGGCCAAAAGAAGGTTGTAGTTAGTTCAGACCTCCCAGTGGATTGTTTGTTGGGCAATGATTTGGAGTCATCACAATGGTCAGAAGTAGAGCACCGGACTCACATGGAGATGTTAGGCTTGCCAGCACATGTGTTCGCTGTGACCAGGTCACAAGTCAGGAAATGCCCCACTGAACAGGTGCTGGATCCTGGAACAACGGACCAGACACCTTCCAAGAAAAAGAGCAGTAGGGTTAAGGCTGCGCCTTCCCCCTTGCCCCAGGTCGTGGATCAAGTCTCAGAGGAGGCTGACCTACAGGAATTGAGGGAAACTGAGCCTAGAGAGTTCGAACTTGATCAAGTTGAATTCTTGGGTTCAGGGGGACCCTCAAGGGAAGACCTGGGGAAGGACCAGTTAGACTGCCCTTCTCTTGAACCCCTCAGACAGCAGGCTGCTGCTGAGGCTGCTGGGAACGCCACAGGTACCCACAAGGTATACTGGGAAGATGGACTCCTGTACACTGAGTCAAGAGACCCCAAGCCTGGCATGACCAGGAGGCTGGTTGTACCCTTGTCTCAGCGAGGTTTCCTACTTACCTTGGCCCACGAGATTCCCTTAGCAGGTCACTTAGGCCAGACGAAGACGTGGGACAGGCTTGTCTCACACTTTCACTGGCCTCATATGAACGAAGATACCAAGGAGTTTTGCCGCTCCTGTGCCACTTGCCAAGCCAGTGGTAAGTCAGGTGGCACGACAAAGGCCCCCCTTATACCAATGCCTGTGGTGGGGGTGCCCTTTGAACGGGTGGGGATTGACATCGTCGGTCCCATGGAACCACCAACAGCCTCAGGGCACAAGTTTATACTGGTGGTAGTGGATCATGCCACCAGGTATCCTGAAGCTATTCCCCTTAGGACCACTACAGCACCTGTTGTGGCAAGAGCCCTAGTTGGAGTGTTCTCCAGAGTGGGCTTCCCTAAGGAGGTCGTCTCCGACAGAGGTGCAAACTTTATGTCGAGCTATTTAACTGCTATGTGGAAGGAATGTGGTGTCAACTACAAGTTCACTACATCCTATCACCCACAATGCAATGGGCTTGTTGAGAGATTCAACAGGACCCTGAAAGGGATGATTCATGGACTACCTGAAAAGCTTCGGCGTAGATGGGACGTCCTGATCCCCTGCCTTTTATTCGCTTACAGAGAAGTCCCACAGAAGGGGGTTGGCTACAGCCCTTTTGAACTTTTGTACGGGCATCCTGTAAGAGGACCCCTGTGTTTGGTGAAGGAAGGATGGGAGAGACCTCTCAAAAAGCCGGCAACCAACATAGTGGACTATGTGCTTGGCCTCCGCTCACGGATGGCTGAATACATGGAGAAGGCATCTGAAAACCTTAAGGCCAGCCAAGAACTCCAAAAAGCTTGGCATGACCAAAAGGCTGTCTTGACTGTTTACCAGCCCGGACAGAAGGTGTGGGTGTTGGAGCCAGTGGCCCCAGCAGCACTCAAGGACAAATGGTCCGGGCCCTACACCATCCTGGAGAAAAAGGGAGAGGTCACCTACCTGGTCGACCTGGGAACTCCCCGGAGCCCCCACAGGGTGCTTCATGTCAACAGGCTCAAGGCATATGTCGACAGGAAGGACATGAGTTTGCTCATGGCCCTAGATGAGGGACAGGAGGAGGAGAGTGACCCTCTCCCCGACCTGCTCACTCAGAATCCTGACGATGGATCGGTAGATGGTGTTGTCTTTTGTGGCAGCCTCTCCGAACATCAACAGAAAGACTGTAAACAGGTTCTTCAGTCTTTCAGACATATGTTCTCTCTAACACCCAGTCAGACCGATTGGTGCACCCATGAGGTTGACACTGGTGACAGCTTGCCCGTCAAGAGTAAAATCTACCGGCAGCCTGATCACGTTAGAGACTGCATCAAGAGTGAAGTGCAGAAAATGTTGGAGCTGGGAGTCATTGAACCCTCGGATAGCCCTTGGGCTAGTCCCGTAGTTCTCGTGCCGAAACCTCACACCCCGGGCGGTAAGAAAGAGATGAGGTTCTGCATAGACTACAGGGGTCTCAATGCAGTCACTAAGACTGACGCCCACCCAATACCGAGGGCAGACGAGCTTATCGATAGATTGGCTTCGGCCAACTACCTAAGTACGTTTGACCTGACAGCTGGGTATTGGCAAATCAGGTTAGCTGAGGACGCCAAGCCTAAGACCGCATTTTCTACCCCTCGTGGGCATTATCAGTTCGTGGTGATGCCCTTTGGTCTGAAAAATGCACCTGCCACCTTCCAAAGGTTGGTGAATCAAGTCCTTACTGGGCTGGATGACTTCTGTGCAGCGTATCTAGATGATATTGCTGTCTTTAGCTCCACCTGGGAGGATCACCTGGTCCACCTGCGGAAAGCGTTAGAGGCTCTGCAAGCAGCAGGCCTCACTATCAAGGCCACCAAGTGCCAGATAGGGCAGACACAGGTTGTATACCTGGGCCACCTTGTAGGTGGAGGCCAGGTTCAGCCACTGGAGAGCAAAATACAGTCAATCAGGGACTGGGCTCCTCCAACCACCCAGACTCAGGTTCGAGCTTTCTTGGGCCTGACTGGATACTACCGGAAGTTTGTCAGGAACTATGGTTCCATTGTGACACCATTAAATGAACTGACAAGTAAGAAAATGCCAAAAAAGGTTCAGTGGACAGCAGGCTGTCAAAAAGCATTCGATGGCCTAAAGCAGGCCATGTGCACAGCGCCTATCCTTAAGAGTCCGGACTACTCCAAACCTTTCATTGTCCAAACAGATGCTTCTGAGTTGGGTGTGGGAGCTGTTCTTTCTCAACTGAATTTTGATGGTCAAGACCAGCCCATTGCTTTTATAAGCAGAAGGCTGACCCCTAGAGAGAAGAATTGGTCAGCTATTGAGAGGGAGGCCTTTGCTGTGGTTTGGGCCCTGAAGAAGCTGAGGCCATACTTGTTTGGCACTCACTTCAAGATTCAGACCGACCATAAGCCCCTCTTGTGGCTAAATCAGATGAAGGGTGAAAACCCCAAACTACTTAGGTGGTCCATTTCCCTACAGGGGATGGACTTTACAGTGGAACATAGACCTGGTACTGATCATGGCAATGCCGATGGGCTCTCCAGATATTTCCACTTAGAACAAGAAGATTCACCTGGTCAAGGTTAGCTTATTGTCCCAACGTTTGGGGGGGGGTCATGTAGGAGAGTAGGGTCTGCAATCCCATGATCACCCAGATTTTTTGCTTTTGTTTCACTGGTTTACGACTTTCTCTGGCCGTGGGCCTGCCAATCAGACCCACAGCCTGGCTGTTCTCTTTCTAAATTACGACATGTACCCTAGGTGCATTTACCAATTGGTACTGGGCCACCTTATCAGACCCCATAACGCAGGGCATAGGTGTACCCAGGGCCGCCAGGGGCTGCAGCATGTATTATGCCACCCCTGGCTAGCCTCCTAAATTTGACACAACTGGCTGCATGACAGCTGGGGCGAAGTCGTGTAAACACCCTTTGCTTTAGGTATAGTAGCCCTATATCTAACCGTACAATGGACGCCCGAGTTCCTATCAGTCACTCCTATGGCAGGCCTTGACAATCCTGAAGGCAGAGTGCGTGGGCTCGTGTGAACTAGGTTCTGGCCCGAGCCGAGCCCGGTTGCAGCTTGCGGAACAAAGACCCAATGGCTGTTCCATGATAACGCGTACCACATCGGTAACTTCGGTGTCGCGTTATCAAAACATGTCGAGTAAGGTGTCATACGAATCGGGACGCTGCCCCCTCACCAATTCTGGCGACGAGGTTAGCATTCCGCCCTTCTAGAGGGACACGACATGTACGTAACTGTGAACCCCGGTTAAAGTTAACTAAAGCCTCAGCTCCACAAAATGGATGCTGCCACCACAGACACGAGTCTGACCTCCTGCTGCTGGGAGTCCTTCCAGCGAGGAGCGCTTGGACAAAGGGTTTCCTGTCGAGGGCGGTGTTCGCACCGTCCCAGACAGGGTTTGTGTATTCTGGGTAGGTAGGGCTTTTGCGAGAAGGTGACTGCGGAGTGGCACCCCGGTGCTCACTACGCATCTGCCGGTCAGAACCAGTTCCAGGGGCGCCAGCCCTGACCTGGGGAAGGTCCGGCAGGGGAGAGGGGTGTAACTACCCCCCTTTCTGGTCCCACCCTTAGGGCAGGACCTAGTCATGTACCCACCCCTTTCTTTAGAATAAAGGCCGGAGCGGGGACCCTTCCAAATTAGATCATCTTTGAATCAAGAACTACTTTCTACGAAAGGACATTCGAGACTCTTCTCAAGATTTCTCCCTTGTGACTAAGGAGTAGTCACCCTGCATCAGCGGGCACCACCTAAGAACTCTGCGGTTTGCTGCAAGTCCTTCCTCAAGGAATCCGACGGCCCAGCTCGACGAGAACCGGCTTCCCTGGCACCTCTGACCTCTACCCACGTCATCAGCTCAGCTGTGATCTGTGGGTGCGACGAGACCTCGAGGGACCGGCCATCATCAAAACCTGCACGCTTTCTTAATCAGCACGACCATCGAAGTAATTCTCTGGTGAGTGCTCTGGGGTCTGAGAAGCCCCGACCCTGAGCCGCTCCAGCACCGAAGCGCAGCCTCCTAGTATCTCCACGATCTGCGTGGGGCCCTTCTGCTCGCCGCTCAGCACGTTGTCCGGTCACTAGCCGCTGGCTTGTGCCCTCCTGTGACGACATCCGACAACCAACGCTGCTGGTCTGGTTGCTCCAGACTGGCCTTTGTTTCCATCTTTGCGGGAAGCACCCCGGACCCTCCTGGTCCCCTCAAGACGCCATTTTAGGCCCACCACGTGGCCCTGAAATCTGCCAAGGCTTGTTGCCCCAATCCTGGGCCCAGCGACGCCGACAGCATCATCCTTCGTGGGACAGCTCGCACCTCCATCCTGGTCGCCGACAACGCCTCCTGGTCCGTGAGACTGCAGAGCCTAGCGTCGCCCACTCACCTAGTCGAGGTGACGGCCAACCGGTGCCCTCCAGGTACCCTCTGACTACTGGCTAGTAGTACGAACTTGGTCCCCTCTGCTTTCAGGTATCAACGATCTCTGATCCAGGCTTGGATCTCTACGAACTATTCAGCACTGGTCGCCGGCCAGCAACTCCTTTTTTTTTCTTCCGGCTCCTGGCTCGTCAGCGAAGACCCCGACGCCTGTAAGACTTGTGCAGCCGCAGCCCTCGTGGCTAGGTAACTCGGCATTTCGGTGCCCGCATAGCCTCTTTACTCTAGGGTCCTGAGTCCCTCGCTTCCGACTTGCCTTATCGGGTCCGCCCGAGACCTCTAAACTTTCCGTGTCCTCGGGCACTTGTTTTAATTGTGCACTTGAATTATTTTCCTAAGAGATTTGGTTTGTGCTTAGTACCCTGTCCTCATAAAGAGTACAGGGCTGTTGTGAATCTTAATAAATATCCTGTTTATTTTCATAACACTTGTGTGGTGTCCTTTCACTTGGTGTTCAAGGGGTACATGTGTGGTAAACAGCTGGCTTAACACGCCCTCTCGAGTCTTTAGCCTTAGACTGCTCGTATCCACGCTACTAGGATAGCTGGTCTATAGGTTGACTTACAACCAATCACCATAAGGGTCGTTTGGAACGATACATAGCGGTCGCTAGAATAGCGAACGCTGCATATCGGGCCAACTTCTCACAGTCACTAATTCACAATTTAGTTTCATTGGTTCTGAATTTCAAAAAAGTATTTTTAATAGAATTATATAAATGACGGTTCCTAATACATGCAGTTTTTCTTTTGATACTGCAATCTCTATTTTGTTTTAGTTTAAAAAAAACGTTTCTATATGCCAACATAACGTGCATGCCTTGTGGCTAGACGTCTGGGACTTTTTTTTTGTACTTAGACTATTTAAAAGTCATGCCCCCCCCATTAAGGTTTGTGGCACAAAATAATTTACACTTCAGTAGCCATATCTCCATTTTTTTATCTTCTTTTTCTATAGAGTTGGTCATTTATAGATCTACAGGGAGGCAACAGTTGGTTTTCCTACTCTGCAGAGATAACGTTCCTCATCCATTGTAAGGTACTACAACTTGGCCAGATGGTCATCTTCTTGTTGGGATGTACAAGAATTTAAAGCCATGTCATCATCAAGTATTTTTCTGATGTGTTTCCAGATCTAATGAATTAAGAAAGTTATGTTTGAACTTTACAAACTGTGAAAAGAAGGAATTTAATTGTAGCACAGTTTTATAATCTTTACTGGGCAACATGACCTGATAAATGTAATTGTTAAGACAACTTCTTTATGAGAGCTGCGACAGGGGGGAAATATGGCGGCCGGCTAGTTGCGGGCGGCGTTTAGGAGGTTTTTTTGATGTACCGTATGGGGTCCAAGTGGCAGAAAGGAGTTGGAGGTTGAAACCTGTACCCCCTCAGAGTCGGTAGAGTTGTTTTTTGGAGCGGAGTGGAGCAGTTTGTTAGCGGCAAACAATTAGGAGCGTGGGCTGTGTATGGCGGGTTTAGCTGCTCGGATCTCGGCGATACGGGAGGAGGTGGAGGTGGAGGTGGAGCCAGCAGGGCAAGTGGAGCTCAGCTGGGAGAGAGCTGCGTTGGAGGTCGGCAAGGGTTGCCAAGCAGCAGCCAGAATTCTCTTTTGAGGGGGAGGACGGGGAGAGGCAGGCGGACAGAACAAGTGAGAGAATTACAGAGGTGCAGCTTTCTTCATCAACGCCTGTAAAGGTACCCTTGCTTCACGTTTGTGTTCAGCAACAGTCCCGGGACATTTACACTCCCAGGATAAATAACAGTGGCTTTGAGGGGGCCAAGGCAGCGCAGGTTTGCAGTAAACTGGCTTTGGGGAACTTTGTTGAGGTTTGTAACTCGGGGCGGAAATTGTGGCACCAAGAGGCTCGTGTGGGGTCTCTAGATACACACTAAGGAGTGCGGGGAGGGGGACGCAGAAGCTTTCACCTAATCAGATAGGCTCGCCCGTTCCCAATAATAAAGAGGTGTTTGAGATTAAGGCAAAGGGTAGGCCCACAGTTAAGTACAACAAGAACAGTAAAATCTGTAAGAAATTGGGAAGGGGGGGGTTCATTAGAGCGCAAGATCAAGGTGACCCCCTCATTCAGGTCATTTTTTAAGGTGTTGCCAAAGACTGATACTGAAGGGGGCATCCCCGAAAAAGTTAACGGGGTAATCGATATCCCCAAAAGCCAAACTGGATTATTTGAGTGGGGAGTCTAGTCTGGCTGCTGCTGGGGACGGTTTGGAAAAGGTGCCTGATATAGATTTGGTTAATTGGTCCAAGCACTTAAGTCCTAATCGTTTCCAGGTCCTCTCGTTAGAGATGGGTGATGGTGATGATGTGTCACAAGTTCAGGATGAGGTGAGTTTAAGTCTACTGCGGCAGGTTTCTCACCCTGAAGTGAGTGGCTCTGGGATTATTACTGGCCTCGTTAGTAGTCTGAGTATATTAGGTGCGGAGGGAAAGCAGTCCAGCCATTTGGTCCAGCAGGACGAGGCAGAAGCGAAACAGGAGAGCAGTGATCTCTCTGTTATCGCTTTGCTTACAAAATTACATTTAGAGATGCATAAGAGATTTGAGGTTTCTGAGCTGAATCAGGAAAGTATCAGGGCGGCTTGTGGGTTGCTAGAGAAAAAGATAGATGATTTGAGTAGCCGTACGATGGTATTAGAGGTGGAGGTTAAGGACCTTAGAGAAGAAGTTATGGTTAACCGGAAAGGGCTAGAGGCAATCAAGATTAAAGATAGGGAGAATGAGGAAAGGGTAGAAAGGTTGGAGAATATGCAGAGAAGAAATAACCTGAACATTTTAAAACTCCCGGAGGGCAAAGAAGGAACGGATATCAGAAAATATGTAGTGCAGTTATTGAAGAGTGAGTTGCAGTTGGAGGAGACAGAAGAGGAGATCTCCAGGGATATTCAGAGAGTACACCACGATCCTTTCAGGTTGAACCCGAATCGTGCTAAACCTAGGAGAATCCTGATTAATTTTATGACCTACACCCTGAAAGAAAAGATTCTAGCAGCGCCCTTAAGAAAAAGACAATTGAAGTAGACGATGTTAAGGTGGAGGTAAGATCAGATTTATCACCTGTTACTGGTAATAGGCAATGGGAGCTTGGTAAAAGGATGGAGCCGTTGAGGAAATAGGGGGTTTCGGTCCAATTTAAGTTTCCTGCGCTGTTAAAGGTTATGTGGAATAACAAGATGCACTCCTTTTGTTTTGTTGATGAGGTTGATAATTTCTTGGAACAGTGTCAATCATGGGGTATGTAAGTCAGGAAATGTTATTACTGTGTATTGTGTTTATTAGGTTGCTTATGATTTCTCTTAAAGGACTCTATGCGTGTACATCGCATTTTTTTCTTTAAGTTGTAATGTGTTCTATTTGCACCGCCCGTCAAGGAGCACTCATAGGGCTTATCAGCCATGAGTAATTCGGATGGGTTTTCAGGGGAGAGGGGTGGGGGAGGGGGAGGTAAAATGCAGAAAAATCCTCAGAAGCATTTTTGCTGTCCATGGAAGAGAGGGTGTGAGAGAGTGTGTGTCTATCTCTGGGATGAGTGGGGGTAGTTCTAAAAAGTTGAGAATTTTATCTTGGAACATAAATGAAATGCATGTGAAAAGAAGAAAGGATTTGATTTTGAAATAGCTAAAGGATTCTTCGGCCCAAATAATAATATTATAACAGACCCATTTATCTGGGGAGGAGAGTAAGACGTTCTTATTGTCTCAGCGGTGGCTGGCCTAGGTAGTCTATACTCCCCAGACAGCTGTGACTAAAGGGGTCGCAGTTTTAATAAAACATGGTTTAAATATCTCGGTTGAAGGGAAAGCGGCCAGTGTAGGAGGGAGGTGGCTGATTGTTAAGTTAAAGGTTTATGGGAAAATGCCTATTGTGGTAGGCTATTATGGTCAAAACCAAGACGATATAGGCCCTTTAGATGATATATCCAGGGAATTATTGAATTTTTCAGGTCAAATCATCTTGGCAGGTGATTTTAACACAGTACTGGATCACAGATTAGACCGTTCTGAAAGGAGTAGAGCAGCTGTGAAAACTAAAATGTCAAAAAGAGTCAGACTGATGATGTCCCAGTTAGGGTTATGTGATATTTGGAGATGCAGGTTTGGACAGCAGCTAGGATTTTTCTTTTTTTTTAAAACCTTTATTGTACAGTTCAATAAAATTTCAAGCACGGGCCAACAACCGCAGGGGCCGGCCGCAACACAAGAATAAGATCCAATGTATTATCTAACGACACAGCTCTTCGGCCAACAACCCTTAGGTCCGGCAGCAAATCAGTATAAACATTGTATTGAACTTACAACCCGTTGCAGAATAAGACAAAGGTTTCATTTTATGTTTAACCCCCCCCCAACCAAAAAAGAAAGGAAAAAGGAAACAGACATATCTGGTGCCATACCTTCAGACACTATGATAAAGTGAGCGGGTGAAAATAGAATAGTCACAGATCAATTTAAAGGGAACGACCGAGACGCCTGCGCTAGCAAACACAAAACAGGATTTACGACAAAGCGATCTATAACCCAACGCAGCCGCCCGCACACAGACCCCGCCCACCCATTGACACCAGGATAGAAAAGGAAGTATGGTTACCAGATACTGGAATAACTACGTTCAGGATAATTTGCCCACGTTATGCATATAGAAGAGACCAAATGAAAATAAAAGGGCAGAGAAATCGTAAAAGAGAAACACAGACAAAAAAATAAACCCATCCCCCCACCCTGCACCCCTGCATATGGCTCCCGCCTAACCCCAACTAGCAGTGTGCCTGTCGCCCCAGCTAACTAAATTCTAAAAGAAGAAAAGAGAAAGAGTGGAGGAGGATAGTTCCAAACAGGCTCCCGGTCCTCTTCCCTCCCGCCAGAAACAGTGACCCCCGGAATAAAGCCATAGTATAACCAATAGTAGAAGAAAACAGATCAGGGGAGCACTTGAAAACACCGCCCGGCCTCCCGTGTGCCCAACAGTATAAATCCCACTCCCAGGAGGACCCTAATACTAACCCTAGGCCATACGTCTCAGCCGTGACCCTTCTGCACCTTCATAGGAACCCCTCCTGATAAAACCACTGAGTCGACACAAGCAGCCGCATGCCAAGAGAGTTCAAATAGTGAGTGTCCAAGACAAATCCAGACCCTAGGATCCTGAACCACCTCAACAGCAACGAAACTCTCCCTCAACGACAGGCAGTCTCGATGTTGCTTCCTCCACAGCCACACCGCAGCCATGGGGGAACAGGATGAAGAGAAGGCACCAATACAGTCAGCGACAGGAAACTCTAGGAAAGAAACGTCAATCAAGTCTCGAACCCGCAATAGAGACGATGCACACTGCAGAACGTTCAAAGCATTAGGGTCACAATCTTCCGATACACTGACCAAGGGCTCCAAACACTCTTGTCGCGCAGGGTCCTCGTTGGGAAACAACATGGCGGTCTCGGGTGTCGTAGCCGGGCGCAGGTCATGTAGCGAAGCATGGTCCTGCCCCGCAAATCCTTTATCCGTTAAGCCCGCAATCATTCCGCACATCAGGGCGTCCATACGGGCGTGAAACTCCACGATGGCTGCCATTACTGGTGCAAGCAACGGCTCACGCTCCGTCCGGTTCATCACTCCACTCACAGATACGAATATTTACGTCCCCTCCAGAGACACCTGGCTCTCCGGGGGGAGTGGGCAATGGCAGTGTGGACGGCTTTAGAGGGTGGCCGCACACTTCCTACAGCTGCAAACCGCACCCCGCTGCCGCAGGCGGAGACCCCGACCACCGAGCCCCGGCTGGGGCCAAACCGGGTCCACCGGACGAGGACCTCTGCCCACAGCCTCAATATTGCCGCTGCACTCCTCTCACCCAAGTTGAACACTCCAAAGTGTTTGCCGTCGAAATTGGGCTTACAATACTTCCACCGCTGTGGACCGGACCCTGGTCGCGGCTGGCGGCCGATGTTGTGCAACTGCAGCCCGGACAGACCAAAACTCGAGACCCCGGCTCTCCAGCTGAACTAGGCCTCAAACTTCAACTCGACATAACTTCGTCAAATCAGCGAATTAAGTTTCCGGGATAGCACCATCGGAGCATACATAATTTCGTACACCTTGAGGTCGGGCGCAAAATCAGGATTTTCATCAGGATCATCTGGCGGGGGACGGAGGTCGACGGAGCCAGGAGCCTAAGCAGCCATCTTGTTTGCGAGCATAGCTCCTCCCCCAGCAGCTAGGATTTACGTTTTATAATAAAAAATATAATCATAAATCTCCAACTGAATATTTCCTGGTAGATAGAAGCTGGTTGATTCAGTTGTTCAGGTGGGCCATGTTGGAGTACACATCTATCTTACCATTCAGCCATAACCCTCCGCTTGGCGATAGGGGATAGCACCTTGGGTTCAATTTGGAGGTTAGATCGCACAATACTATCTGATTACGAAGCAGTAGAGGTTTTGAAGGAGGAGACAAAGCTATTTTTTTAAAAGAATCAGGGTTCAGCCAGGATAGAGATTGTATGGAACGCATACAAGGCTTTTTTACGAGGGAGATTTGGCGGCTAAGAAGAGGAGACTCTATTATGGTAAGGTTACAGATCTCGAGAAGAAGATCTGTAAATTGGAGGCAGGCTTGGTAAACTCTGGTAGTAGGGGCCCTACCGAAAAGCTCCTTCAAGATCTTATGGAGTTAGAGACAGAGCTAGTGGGAGTTTTGAGGGAGAGAGTTAAGGAGAAGTGGGATTCCAGACAGCTTGCTCATTTTGAGTATGGTGAGGGCTGCAGTAAGCTGTTAGTGTGGAAGACAAAGAGTGCCTAAGTTCAGAATCTGATTAAAGAAGTAAAGAATGTGGAGACGGGTCTGATGATTACAGATAACAAAGGTATAGCTGCTGATTTTAATGGATATTTTGGGAAGGTCTATAAGGAAGATATGGTGGTTGAAGATCAGGCTGTGTAGAGGTTGGTGGAACTGTTGGACCCCCTATTGGATGAGCTTAAGGATGTTCTGAATCAGAAGATTAATGAGTTGGAGGTTGAGAAGGCTATCGGGGGGGCAAAGAGAGGCAAGGCTCCTGTGCCAGATGGCCTCCCTGTTGAAGTTTACAAATCATTGGTTGGGATACTAACACCGATTATATGCCAGCTGTTTAATGAGATATTTTTGGGTGATGTGTTTCTGCCCCCCTCCTGGAATGAGGCAAATATAACATTAATACTAAAGCCAGGAAAGTCACCTAAGTCTGTGGAATCACATAGGCCCATCTCACTACTTAATACTGATTATAAGTTTTTTGCTAAAATTATTGCAGGTAGGCTGAACGGTGTCATCTCAGAAATAGTTCATGAGGACCAAAAAGGTTTTATTAGGGATAGATATTTGAAAGAGTTGACCTTTTACCTCATTGGTGCTATAGATATGGCATCTACTCATGATCTTCCCTTGGCGGTTATTGCCTTAGATGCGTTTGATCGAGTTAACTGGGTTTATTTGCTTGCGTTAGTAAAACACCTTAACTCGGGAATACATTTTTGTAAATCTCTTTCAGCAATATATCAGGCCCCCACTTCAAGAGTACTAGTGAACGGGATGCTAACTCACCCCGTGTCAATTATGCGAGGCACCAGACAAGGGTGCCCGCTGTCACCACTTTTATTTGATTTATATATAGAGCCCCTAGCGCGCAAGATAAGGTCTTCTAAAAATATTGCTACTTTCGAGTTTGAGGCATGGTCTAAGAAGATCAGACTGTATGCAGATGACATAATTATTTATACTCCTAATCTACAGGAATCGATGACATGTCTCCTAGATTTAACTAAAGAGTTTGGGGCTGTCTTAGGCTATGATATTAACAAAGAAAAAACAGAAGTTATGGCCTGGAATATAAATACTGAGGGAATTGTAAGTAAAACGGAGATGAGATATATCGGAGTCAGGATAACGCAGAATATTACAGATCTTACCAAAGTTCATATTGTTAAGCCTAAAAAGGAGATAAGTGACAGCTTACAAGGGCGATCGCATTTACCACTTACACAGATTGGTCAGACAAATTTGGTGAAAATGATGCTGTTGCCAAAGTTAAGTTTTTTATTTGAAACAGTCCCTCTGAATTTTAAGAAGGTCCGGTTTGCAAGTTTGCAAAGCGAGATAAGTACTTTTTTGTGGGCATCAAAAGAAGCTTGGAAGAAGCTCAGGAGAAGACTTGTTAAAGGAGGTTTAGCGGTCCCGGACTTACAATTTTATTTGTGGGCTTTTTTGTTGAAAAACAGCAGGATGATGTTTGATATTCCGACTAATACGGTGATTGGGAAAATGTTTGGAGCAATGTTGAGGAAGCAAAACTATAATGAAAATGGCTTTATGTATAAATTCGCTGATCCGAAATTCTTCAAAAAGGTTCGGTTAAAGGTTTTAAGAGTCTTAGCAGAGACTTGGTTCAGAATCAGGAGAGCTTTAAAAATTCCTTATTATAGCCAAATGGCTTCGATTTGGGATGCGCCGGGATCTCTACTTTGGTTTAAGGATCTGCTTGCCCGGCCATTAAAGGAGATGGGTCTACAGAGATGGAAGTAGTTATTCCCGGATGGAAAATTAGTTCCATGGGGGCACTGTGCGGAGGTATGGGGTCGCAGTTTCTCCAGATTCAAATATCTACAGATCCAAAGTTGGTCAGTGGTATTGGGTGATCAAATTGTAACATATAATGAGTTGGAGGATAAGCTTTTCTTTAATGGGGTATTCAAAAAAGAAATATCACTGTGGTACTGGCTGATGTTAGAAATAGAGGATGGCCCCTCCTGTGGGGAGAGTGCTTGCCGGAGATCGCTACAGAGGACAAATGGCAAGTAACAATGGCTATGCTTTATAAAATAATAAAGCCTGCAAATTTAAGGAGGAATCATTTTTTGATGATGCACAGGGCGTATTGGTCTTCGCGAAGACTCTACAAATTTGGTTCAGGCGGTGTGGTGGTGTGTCCCAAGTGCAAAAGTCCTAATGAAGACGATCTGCATATGTTTCTGCTATGTCCGAAGTTTCAGCCGTTTTGGGGGGCCATGGAGGACATTCCACCGGGGTGCGGCCGAATCCGATGCCCCGGCAATCCCACGTATTGAAAAGGTTATACCCAAAAAGTAAACAAACATAAAAAAATAACCAGCGCATACAATGTTAATAGAACAGAACGGGTACTTTCTACCAGGCATGGGTACTGGGACAGGTACAGAATCCCTTTTTAGTTTTAAAGAATGTCATAGAAAAATATGACTGCACAAAGAAAAGTTACTGCTGCTTTGAAATACTGTAACTTGAAAAGACACAGATCGGAAAAAGTATGGGCAAAGGAAAATATTGGCCTACCAGCACTAGGAATATATATATATTTTTAACTGAACTTATTCTTAGGCGGATGTATAGATGTGAACTGATATAATGCAGTCACTCATAGGGCGAAGGAGCCAATGACTCAAATGAACTGGTCCTTTGCCCCATGCTATATGTTTTGGTGGGCAGAAGCAAAATGTGAATTACTGGTTAAGAGAAAAATATATAAAGACAGAGGACCCAAAGCTCCACTTTGCATGTAAATATGTTTTTATTTCTTATGATTTTTGAAATGTCATAATGCTGTCTCTAGGCCACAATCAAACATAACTAATATTGTTTGCTCCCAGCGTAAGCGAACACAAACACACTTGTTGGAAACATACTTCTGCCGTCTGCAAATCACATGCATTCCATAATGTTTTTGTGATGCCATCTGTAGAACCACTAACTATACTGGCATCTATACGTAAAAAGTCTGCTGCTGGCACTAAAATTCCTTGTAGTGTTTCAAGAGAGCTCGAAAAGTTTAAGGGCAATTTTATTTAAACCATAATGGGGATTTCAGCGAGACCTTTTATAGTGACATGAAGTGGAAATGCAGGCAAAAGAGTCTTACCCATGAGCATTGGGCAAAGGTGGGGCAGTGGATGTTGACACAGGGCTGTACATCTCACAAGGAAGAGCAATGATCTACCATCTCGAAAATGGCATAGGGGATCTTCTTGATCTGTGGCTAAAAGGCAAGCTAGCCATGAGGTTGTATTTAAGTTACTTTCCTTGGAGGCTGGGCCCCACTTCGGGATTGCTCGAAGTCTACTTAAAACGACTATCATCTTTTCAGTGGAGGAATACCAATGAGATCATTGGTAGCTTTCCCCACAGAGTAGTCACAATCACAAGATCTCCTTTACATTATTAAGTCATTGAAACATGAGTGGCCGCTGCTTCAGTCCAGGGCATCGGAGTGATATTGGTGTCAAAGAGAAAGTTTGGGTTCTTCCGGCTACAGTTATACTTAAAGTTTTCCAATTTGGCACACAAAAAGAGGAGGGGGATTTTAACTAAAAATTGATTTGCTTCTCTACATTCAAGCTTTCGATAGGCCTTATTGGCTCTTTACCTGTTGTAAACTGCTGGGTCGGGAAGAAACCCAAGCACTCATGCTACAGCAACTCAAGCCCCATGTAAGACACAGGGTCCTGCACAGCACAGCGATTGAGTGGATTTGCGACAAAGCCCACCTCGGCAAAATCCATATCCCACCATAACAATTATACTAATAATAAAAATGTGTACATATTTATCATAGCACATCATAACGCAGTTCTTCCATTTCAACGTGCTGTAATTAAACCTATTGAACTTTGGTCAATTAACTAACATCAGAAAGTTTGTAAATATGATAGGAAACCCCATACAATTTTCATTTCTGGGTACTACTCATAGTCCGGGGCTTTAGTCGGTATAGGAATCGAGAAATCTGCCAACTGCCCATTGCCTCTTTAAGACAACTTAAAATGAGAGACTACTGCACCACTCTAAGGCACTGAGGAGGAAAATAATCAGAGTAGACAAAGTCAAAGCTAGCTTTGAAATAGAATGGTAAACCTTACACAGAATTGGCAACCACCAGGAATAGTGTAGCCCAATAAGCGCATCAAGGTACTGTTTGTTAATATTTGTTTTGTTTGCTTTCACACACCTTGATACAAAGTAAGTATTTTTACGTCTCACCTGAGATAGAATATGCACTGTCTCTTGTGAGACCTGTTACCTTAGAGAGGGCTTAGCAGCCACTCACTACTTACTACTGGTTGGCTTCACTGTCACTCTAATTTGCCGACTCTTACTGATGGCCTACATGCGCTTTACAGTGACCGCCTGAGTTTGTCCCATCCCCGGGGGCATGAAGGACTTTACCTCCATCCAGCTAATGTCCTTCTGCAGCCCCTATTAACATACACTACTTTTTTCTTTTCATTTAACACTCGTTGAGAGTGTAATTTCTTTTCTCCTGTCTTCATCGTGTTTCTCTCTGTCTCTGTTTGCTTTCCCCCTATGTCATCCGTATTTCTTCTACCACCTTTTATATTATTTTGGACTCTCCCCGTGTTGCTTAAGCCCCCCACCATCCCCGTGTTGCTTTACCCCGTCCATGTGTTTACCCTCTGCCCACCCTCTATTGCCCTTGTGCCCCCCTACCCATCCTTTATTGTTCATGTGCTTTCTAACTATTGCCCATCCTTCACTGTCTGTTTGGTTTCCTGACTTTTGCCAGCCCTGTGTTGTCAGTGTAGTGACCCCCCGCCAAGAAGCTGCGCTTCTGTCAAGCATGGATAAAATCACTGAGTATGCCAACTGGCTCCAAAAGTGAGACTTATTTGTGTTGCCAATGCTTGTTTTATTTGAGTTTACTTCAAGTTCCTTACACATGCTACCAACCAGTAAGAGTTTCACTCATCAAAGTGCCTTCTCCATTCCCCTCTCGTTTCTAAATATACTTGTAAGTTCCTTAATTATTGACAGGGGTCATGAATCTCGCTTGCAATGAAAAAGAGGTCTGCGATGTATGATTCTAGAAAGTAGCACCCTTCAATTAATAATATATTCATTTTTTTAACTTGTTTTAAAAAGTGCTTTGCACAAACATAATGTGGTCAGACTCGGATCTACTGAGAAAAACTTCCAGACTAGACATATAAAAAGTAAAGGAGAGCAACAGAAGAGTAACACTACCTAACTTCTATACTTCGTAACATTTCAAACGTAAGGGTTAAGTGAAGCTGATTCCCAATACTGATCCGCCTCGCCTGCCAGTCATTAGCTGTCAGTACATGCGTACTGCTATAGTCCTAACACAGATTGGTGTTTTAGTTGATTCCTAATATTCTTTTTTTTAATATACATTTTACCAGTCACAAGTAAGAAATTTACTACGCAGATATGTATCTTCCAAGGATGTTTTCTCATGAGAAACTACTATTTGCAGAGTGCAGTGAAGATCAAAGACTGTAGGTGATTTGAGTTCAAATGACACACAAAACCATGAAAAAATGTATGTCTTTTGAACCTGATTCTAAATTTAATTCTCCATGACACAGGGCAGGAGTGTATTCATTTCAATAAGGATGACATTGGACTCCAATTTTTAAGCATTGGAAAAATAAAAAGAAACAGATACACTGTCTGTCGCTCTCTCTCTCTGGTATTAAACTAAGTGTTTTAATATTTCCCTGTCACTCTCCCCTTCTGTGTGATAAGCTACCCGCAGACGGAACTTAAACCTAGTCCTCTTGCATAATTTTTAATATTAAGATTAGTTAATTTTCCCGTCTTACTATTTTTTTCTTTTTCCAGAATGTCTTTCCGACCTCGCACCACAACAGATTCTACATGTAACATAAGGAACTACAGAATTATGTCAGTGCCTCCTCTTTTAAAGTCAGTCTTACTCATTTAATGTATGTAAATTTTGGCAAGACATCACTACCTTAAGTTAGCTCCATCTACAGAATCTTCTCAAGGGTAACTAGTATACCAAGTATTTGCAATGCAATAGGTCTCACATTTAAGTGAGTTTGAGCTATCTTCATTGAATGAAAATTCCTTTTATTTATGTGTTTTGATAATTTATAATTAACACATAAATAAAAGGCATTGTCATTTACAATGCTAATAGCGTAAACTCTTGTAAATGCGAGACCTCGGCCGCCACTGTCCCGGGCTGCTTGTAAAGTCAAAGCAGTCATGGCGAGCTAATGTTGCAGGAAAACGTGTACCTGCAGTAGGTGAAGCCCATTAAAGAAAATAGTGCTTATAGACTAAAGAAAACGTACTGTGTAACAACAGAACTAAAAGGGCCAGTCCTCATGGGAGATTACATATAAAGACAAGGAGGTACTAAAGAGGGACTCACAACGTATAATGAATCTGAATACAGCATTCACGAAGGACAATGACCCAAGCCAATGACACAGGGCAAGCTCCTTCATTAGGGCGGAGGAGCGTCGCCCCACTGCTTTCTCGCAGTGTGAGAAGCAGAAACATAAAATGGTAAAAGTACCATTTTATGTTTCTGCTTCTCACACTGCGAGAAAGCAGAAGGGTATGCCTGATTGGTCGGCCCTCTGGGGCAGACCAAACCAGTCATGCGCATGCAGCCTACATAGAGAAAATGGCCTCCACAAACGGCGCCCGGCAGGGCGCCGTCCCCACAAATCACAACGCTGCCATTGCAGGGTTGTGATTGGCTTATGGGAGGGGCGAGAGGCTGCCTGCTTCCTGTTCAGCAGGAAAACGGGACCCAGCCAAGAGCTGCGACGTTGCGGGACCCGGGAAGGCAAGTTTCTTTTTTTATAATATTTAAAGACCCCTGCGAAAACCCCTGTGCAAACTCCTCACCCGCCCTCCCCGGCCGCGACTGCAGTGGCAAATGTGGGCGGGGCTTCAAGTACATACTCCAAATCAGCCTGTCTCGCAGAGCAGCGGATGCGCTGCCCAGGCTCGAACTGAAAACAAAAAACAAAAGGTATTAAAGTGGAAGCTGAACGTCATCAGTTTACCTTGGCCTTGCCTGCTCCCTATTCTTAAAGTACACTTATTCAGAGCAGGATAGAATGCACAATTTTATATTTATTTGATATTGTTGGATGTTAAAATTTACAATCTCAGGAATGACGAAATCCTTAAGTATGAAAATGGAATGACATGGGTCAAACAGATATTGACAATAGCACATTGTTATACAGACCACCTTCGTTTTGGGAAAGAGAAGGTGTAGGCCCTTCCTGCCGCCCTGGTACTCGGTGCTGCCCATCTCTCCTTGACAGAGGTTACTAATGGTCTAGCTATCACTAGTGCCGGGGGTGTAGAGAGGCACCACAACCCCGGGGTGATCAGGGCCACTGAACCCTAATTAAGACTGTGTTGTACTACCGAAGGGGCTTTACGGAGGCCATTTTCCCTGCTTGCGTTAAGACTGATGGCACCAGTGCTCCACCACTGAGTGCGCAGTCACTGCAAGAAGCACGCGGTGGCAGGCCAATAAACGTGCCCCATAAAACGGAGCTTGTCCTGTATTCCTGAGCAAAAGAACATGATATTATACTAGATAGCAGGAATCTCTGGCCCGCTGCCACCGTAAGCTCTTTCAGCATTTTACACGGGGTTAAAAGTGCATTGGATAAAGGAGCCTGCATTTAGAGAGACAAGGCGCTTCTCTGTGGTCCTCTTAAACAGGACTAGGGCTTTAAAAGAGGGACTCAGATTTCCGCCCTGGGGAAGATCTGCTAAGAGCTTAGAATGTTTGGCTGCTTGGAAGGCACTTTGAGAAGAGTGTTCGTTCTTTGGGGGAAATATTGCGTTTTATGAGAAAAACCCACATGAGCCTTAATAAAAAAAAAAAACAAGAAGTTACAGAAAACAGATCTGTGCTGTGAAATCCACAGGGGACAATGCTCTTGTAAAGTTTAACAAGCATTGACAAAGCCAATAGGTCTCATCTATGCAAGAGCTACTGGCTTTGCCAATGTGTTTAGCCATGTTGTGCACCGGTGTGGCTGCTGTATATCATGGCTAAATGTTAGTGGAGTGGAGTGACATGGCGAGGGCGTACAGTGGTGTAGAGTGGATTGGCGTTGAGTGGTGAGGAGTGGCGTGTCGTACAGTGGTGTAGAGTGGAGTGGTGTGGAAGGGCGTAGAGTGGAGTTGTGTAAATGGACTTGCATACAGTGGAGTGGAGTGTCATGGATTATTGTGCAGTGGCATAGAGTGCCACAGACTGGAGTGGCATTGTGTGCCGTGAAGTGTTGTGTTGTGGTGTGGAGGGAGTAGAGTAAAGTGAAAAGGCCTAGAGTGTTATACAGTGAAGTGGAGTAGAGTGTTGTAGAATGGAGGGGCACAGAATGTAGTGTTGTAGTGTGTCTTCAGTAGAGTGGAGGGGCATGGAGGGAGTGGAGAGTCGCAGAGTGGAGAACAGTGGAGGGGCATAGGATGGAGGGGCACAAAGTGGAGTAGAGCAGTTTGGAGAGGCATAGAGTGCCGTACAGTGGAGTGCTGTAGAGTGGAGTAGAGTATCATGGAGCAGAGTGGAGTACAGTGGCATGGATTGGCATAGAGTGAGCTCACTCGAGTAGAGTGTTGTAGAGGCGAGCGCGTAGCTTGTCACAGAGTTGAGTGGCAGAGAGTGGAGTAGAATGCGGTAGTGTCTAGTGGCATAGAGTAGAGAGGAGTGCCATAGAGTAGAGTAGAGTGTGGTAGAGTGGTGTGATGCAAAGTGGCATGGAGTAGTGTGTCATAAAGTAACTGAGTAAAGTGATGTGGAGTGGCATAGAGGTAGTGGAGTAAAGGGGAGCTGAGTAAAGTGTTGTAGAGAGAAAAAGCATAGAGTGGAGTACAGTGACCTACAGTGGAGTAGAGTGTTGTATAGTAGAGTGACATAGAATGGAGTGTCGTAGAGTAGGGGGCATGGAGTTGAATGTTGTACAGTGGAGAATAGTGTAAGGGCATAGAGTGGAGTAGAGTCTTGTGGAATGGCAGAGTATCAAACAGTGGGGTGGGTAGAGTGTCGTACAGTGGAGTGACACAGAGTGGAGTATTGTACAGTAGAGTGGAGGGGCATGGAGTAGAGTGGAGGGGCATGGAGTGTTGTGGAGGGAGTAGAGTGTTGTAGAGTAGAGAACAGTGGAGGAGCATAGCGTGGAGTAGAGTCTTGTGGGGTGGCAAAGAGTATCATACAGTGGAATTATTTAAATCTTTTCTGGAAGATAGGGAACAACTGGTGGAGCTTGACCGGTTTAGATCTTGCTTGTTCTCCTTTCCCTGCAGGGTGCCCGAGGGCTCTTTATTGAGTCAGACACTTTTTAATTGTTATGTCACTCCCCTTTGCACCCTAAGAAAGTAATTTGGATTCACGGTAGTCTCATACACTGATGACACGCAAATCGTGGCATCCTTGGGTGGTGTTCCAGAGGACAATGCTTCTATATTTAATGGCTGTATGCAGGAAGTTGGAAAATGGATGTCCAAAAACTGTAATAAGCTGAACGCAGGAAACACTGAGGTGCTTCTATCTGGGCATTACACCTCTTTCTGGACACCTAGTTGGTGGCCGCAAGAACTGGGAGAACTTCCTAACCCGGTGACCAAGGTAAAAAAAAACGTAGTACTCTATTTTGACACCAAACTGTCTTATGAAGGTCAAATTAATGCTCTTACCTCCTTCTGTTTTTTATGATCAAAACTCTCAGGAAAGCTCTACTTTTAACTCTTTTAGACCTTCAGAAAGCTGTAATCCAGGCACTTATTCTATCAAAAATTGATTATTGTAGTGCACTCTTCTATAACCTCTTCAGCGCGGCGCGAATTCTCGCGCTGTGCTGAAGATTCTAAAAACGGGTTTGGTCATGACGGAACTGTTCGTCATCAGCACAGCCCAACTGACGCTGATGACGGAACCGTTCCGTCATAAGCATCGAAGAGGTTAATACTCAATCTAAATTCTTAAACAAACTGCAGGTTCTCCAAAATGCGACAGCACGTCTTTTGCTTGCCATCCCTAAATACCAATCATTGGTGCATGCCCTGCCAATATTGCATTGGCTGCCAGTGAGAAGGTGAATTGAATTTAAGTCCCTCTGCATTGCCTTTAAAGCATTACATGGGCTTGGTCCTGATTATGTTACACACAGATTTATGTGGTATGTTCCAGACAGACAGCTTCATTCAGAATCATCTTTTATTCTTGTAACTCCAAGGGCAAAAACAACATCTTGGGGGTGGGGAAGTTTTGTGGCAGGCACAGTCAGCCTGTAGAATTATTTGCCTTTTGCACTTAAGAAAGAAAACAATCTTCTTATTTTTTGAAAACTTTTAAAAACGAGGCTGTTTATCAAATAGAACGAGGCCCTCAACAAGCCTTTTCCATTTCCTGTTAGTCCCTTTTTAAAAAATCAGATCTTCTACATCTAGACACCCTTGGGTATTAGTGCACGTTACGAATTATAATTTCATTTAATTTCCTTACAGTGGAGTGGAGTAAAGTGGCATGGAGCTGCATAGATGGAGTAGGGTGTTGTGGAGTAGAGTGTTGTAGAGTAGGGTGGCATAGAGTGGAGTTGGAGTTGCTTGTATAGAGTGGAGTGGCAGAGAGGGGAGTAAAATGTCAGAGTTGAGTGGCAAAGAGTGGAGTGGCTTGTAGTGTGGCACAGTTGAGTACTGTATCATAAAGTAGCGCTGAGTACAGTGTTGTAGAGTAAAACTACATAGAGTGGAGTAGACTGTCATACAGGGGAGGGGTACAGAGTGTCTTAGAGTGCAGTGGCATAAAGTGGAGTTTTATAGAATGGGGTTGAGTGGAGTAAAATGGGGTTGAATGGAGTAACGTCGTGTAGAGTGGGGCCTAGTGTGAGAGTGGAGATTTGTAGAGTGGAGTGCCATAGAGTGGAATAGAGTGTGGTGTAGTGGAGTGCCATAAAGTAGAGAGGAGTAAATTGGCATTGAGTAGTGCAGACAGAGTGGCGTACAGTATCGTAGAGTGTTGTTAAGTGGAATGGCAAAGAATGGAGCAGACTGTGGGGCGTAGAGTGTCATACAGTGTCCTTGAGGGGAGTGGCACAGAGGGGAGTTTCACAGAATGGCGTAGAGTGGAGTAAAGTGTTGTAGAGTGGAGTAAAGTGTCATAGACTGGAGTAAAGTGGGGTAGAGTGGAGTGGTGTAGCATCGAGAAGAGTAAAGTATCAGAATAGAGTGACGTAGAGTGGAGAGCAGAGTAGAGTGTTGTACAGTGGAGTACTGTGTGGTGAAGTGACATAGAGTGGTGTAGTGGAGAAGAGTGGAGTAGTGTGTCATAAAGTAGAGTGGAGTAAAGTGGCATGGAGTGGTCCAGAGGGAGTAGAGTAAAGTGTTGTAGAGTGGAGTGGTACAGAGTGGTGTAGAGTGTCATACAGTGTCTGAGTGGAGCAGACTGTAGTGGCATAGAGTGGAGTTTCATAGAATGGAGTGGAGTAAAGTGTCATAGAGTGGAATAACACACAGTGGACTGTCAGAGTGGAGTGGAGTGGTGTACAGAAGAGGGGCGTATAGTGTTCTATGCAGTAGATTTCTGTGCCGTAGAGTGGAGTAGTGTAGGGTAGAGTGGCACAGAGTGAAGTGGAGTAGAGAGGAGTGTCACAGAGTGGAGAGGCACAGAGTGCAGTGGCGTAGAGTGATGAGGCGTAGAGTGGTGTGGCGAGTCAGAGATAAGTGGAGTGAGAAGCTACTAGCATTAGGCCCACCGATAGCGAAACGTAAAGTAGCTTGTAGGTGGCGTAGGGGCAGAGCTCCTAAATTCAAAGAGCGGCTTTCAGATATGATAATGTGTCGGGAACAGGCCATTATATATATAAATATGCAGAATTTCTTCCCCCCTCATCGAAGCACAAAGACATCTGGGACTCCCTTAAAACATACTTTCTTTCCATACCAGACACCACACCATATGCTTCAGGAATGTAGGAGGTTGAGAGGTAGTAGAGGATAGGGCGTGGGGTATAGTGAGTCCAATACCCTACGGGATCAGCATAGAAGTGGTGTCCTGCATAAGATCAGCACGCACAGACAAAAGAGACGCTGGGTACTGCTTGACCACTCCATAAGCAGAACCACAGGAGAATCACACACTTATGCTAACTGACTCATATATCGTCCTTAATATACGACAATTAAGAATTGTATTAAAAACGAGGCTGTCGCCCATGTTGTATTATATTTCTCTTTCTCTGCGTTTCCACCTTGGAAGATGAAGGTGTACTGTAGATATTCTGACATTAACTGAATGTAAGATATACTGTACGGCCCATCAAATAAAATCATTGTATATTGTTTTATTATACGATGCGCTGAGCTTGACTTAAGATGTACTGTATATACAACAATTTCAATAAAGCAAAAAAAAGATAAGTGGTGTGTCGTTGAGTTTTTTAGAGTCGAGGGGAGTGGTGTGGAGTGTCGTAGAGTGGAGTGGCATGTCGTAGAGTAAAGTGCAGCAGCATATCACAAAGTGGAGTGCCGTGCCGTAAAGAAGATTGGTGTGGGGGGGTGGAGGGTGGCGTGTCACATAGTGGAATGACATGTCATAGAGTGACGTGGAAATGAGAGGCGTGTCTTATAATGCCATAAAGAGGAGAGGCTTAGAGTGGAGTATAGATTGGTGTAGAGTGGAGTGGCGTACTGTGGAGTATGCAAGGTGTGATAGCCCACTGCCATTACAAACAGCACATTTTCAACTGAAATGACCATTACAACTGCAAAGACATACAGTTTTACTGAGAAACGAATACAGCATACAAACAATAATGTGTGGAAATGTCCTCTCCTAGTATATGGATTTGTTTTCATTGTATTAAAATATTTGTTTTCACCACACTTCAGAATTGCAAAAAAATGGTTTAATTTTCACCGTAAGATTGTCACATAAATCCTCTCACTTTAAAGTCATAGAAAGAAAAGTAAACACCAAGTTCCCATGGAAAACAGAACCTGACATTTGACCTCTATCTGTGAATGCACAGCAAATGTGACAAAATATGAAGATTATTCAAAGGCCTGTTTACAGAAAGTGAGCTCTTGGGGAATAATACAGTAAATTGGCTATGCTCCACAGGAGGGATTACCGGACAGCTTAAAACAAATAAAGCCAGCCGATCGAAAGCAAACAAATGTGAGTTACAAAGCAAACTCTAAGGTAAGCAATGGGCAAAATGCGTCCTCAGGGAAGCTTTCAGAGAACCAGATATTGTTAGCAAACCAGATAACGGCACTGTCTGGTAGGCTTTGGTCTAAAAATTGAAAACAATAGTGTTCATTCTTTCATTTTAACGCCTCATCAACTCACTTTTAGGACAGAGTTTAGTTTGTTATATTTATTTATTTATTTTTGGGTCTTATAAGGCGCAACTTAGCCCAAGGGCATCAAGGCGCCAAAATCTATATCTAAAGGCTGCAGAGATTTTAAACATTAGTGCATTGTTTCGACACCAACCTATCTTAAAAGGTAAGTATCCAGATTCTTTTGTTATTGCTTGATGCTGTGTTTAGTATGTTTTGCATAGATCCCATGTTGGCAGTTAACCAAAGGGAAGCATGTGAATATCAAATTTGTTGCCTAACATCAATCATATCTTCAAGTGTGGAAGCAGAATTCAAACTGAGATTCCTTGTTTAGACAGTCTGTGATTTTAACTACTAAACCACTTCTCCATTTAACCTACTCAATTCATTCTCTTAGGCGTTGTGTTGCTCCCAACTCCCTCAACATTAATCCGCTGTCAAATCCCTCACCCAAATTTGACTGGTTATTACACCACCCCCATGCCCTCTCATCACAGCTACTCTTCCCTGCCAGAAGGAGCAGCAGTTAGGTCAGCTGAGCAACTGACGGAGGCCTCGAGTGACTGGATGGAGTAGAGCCCTCCAACCAGATATTTCACTACTACCTCACGTCCAAACTATCTTAACAGAGGCCAAAGAACATAAAGGGGTGGCCAAGCCATAATATTAGTCAAAAATGGCTTAACAGTATTTAAATACTATTAGGCTTTTTGACAAGTCACCTCTAAGTTGATCAAAGGTCTGTGCAAATATTGGCCATGTATTTCATAGAACCTTCTTCCATTTTTACCAAGGAGTCAAACATAAGGAGGAGCATTCCGGGATTATTACTTCAAGTGTTAAATAAATTGATGCACATTCCACTAGCAATAGTGTCAAGCTCTTCCACCATCAGTGGGCTGGCATAAAGACATCTATAAGAATCCAAAAATGGGTTGCCGCACAGACCTTCCCCCACAGAGTAGAAGATACGTCTGGGTGGAAAAAAGGTTTATTGACTGCTAACCAAAAAAAGGGACCACTGGACAGTTGTTTATCACTTGCACCCAACAGTTATATACAGCAGTTGAATGATTATGTATGACTTGGTGAATGTTCCATTACTAGGGGGAGTGGCCGGACTAAGATGGCTGCATAGTATCGGAGCTCCACCGAGTCCCCGGAAACCAGCGGCCATCCTAGAGTCCGAACGATTGCCTGTGCTACCTTCGGCTTCCGGATTTGAACAGCACCTCGCGCCCTGAAATTGCAGTCCGGGAACTGCAGCGCCGTCAGGGTGCGTGGGGCGGCCTGCCTGCTTCCTTGGGCCGTGGCCTCAGTTTCGGCTAGTACATCGTAGTGAGCGGTGGGCTGTGCCTCCACTGCTGCGGCACACCCGTGAGCGGGTGCTGGCGGGTGGTGCCTGAAAGTGCACGACTGGCACAACGCTCCTTTCCAGCCGCAGACACCACAGGACGTTCCTGAGCATCGCAAGGCCCTGGATTACAGGAGATTGGCCTCGAGGGCGTACCGTGGCCCAGGACACACTGCCACTTAATATAAACGCCTGAGGTATCACCAGGGAGCCAAATTTGAGAGCGCCCCCCCCCCCCTGGCTAGATTTGGCTCCCTCCGCTTCCTATAACACAGCAGGGCCTATCCTGCTCTCCCTGGACGGTGGGGAAGGGAGCATTTGGAAGTTTGATTTGCCTGGAGAGACGATGGGCCACATTACCCAAGTTGCGTGGCAGTGTGGGGCAGATCTTCCGCTTTAAGGGGTCTAAATGAGGTTGGATCCTCCATGGTGGTGAAAACAGCCGGGCAGATTCTGCTTGCAACAGCCAGATAGTTGGCCCCCTTGACAGATAACATGCACAAAGGCACTGTTAAGTGCAACTGGTGGTTGAGGGATCTGAATAATACGCTGCTTCCCGATGGAGTGACTGCGGATTGACTAGATTAAGCATTAACTGGCCTACTGCGTCACCGGTCCTTTCGGTTACTTCTTTCCTGGCTGCACCTTCCCAAGGCCATAGGTAAGGGAGATCCGAAACAATGGAAACTGCCTTTTGAAAAGGTTGGCGGCAGTACTGACACGACTACTAACACGATGGCGGAGGGAGACGATCTGGCTACTGCGCCGGCGCAGACCCATGTGCTGGGAAGTGATGCACTCATGGCGGAACTTAAGGCTTTCGAGCTTCAGACACGCGCTTCAACGCTCTTGATAAGCGGCTCAAGAAGATGGGGGCTCGATTAGATCACCACGACAAGCGGCTTGACATTGCGGAGGGCAGAATCTCAGATTTGGAGGATGGCCCTGCCCAGGCTACTAAACGCCTGGAGAGGATGGAAGGCCTATTGAAGAACATCGCCATAAGGAATGAGGACCTTGAAGCCAAGGGGAGACACAACAACATTCGTATTATGGGAGTGCCTGAATCAACTAATACGGGCCGCCTGGATGGGTTTGTTGAAGGCCTACTAGTGGACTTATTTGGTCGTGAGTACTTCACTGCTATTTTTGTTGTTGAACGTGGGCACAGATCTCTCGCACGGCCTAACCCTGGCTATCCGCCCGCCCCATCATGGCACCGCTTCTGAACTTCAAAGACAGGACACTGTATTGCGGATGGCTCGAGAACGAGGATTGATGGACTGGCAGGGCTCCTTCATTTCCCTATACCCGGACTTCACCACGATGCTTAAGGAGGCTTGCCGAAAATTTGCGGCAGTCAAGGCCGCACTACGAAAGGGAGGACTAAAATATGGAATGCTGTACCCTGCGCCTTTGAAGGTAGACGCAGATGGCAGGTCAAGGATTTTTGAAACCCCAGCAGAGGCCCAAGAATTCCTCAAAACCTGAGCAAATGCTGGGCCGCCTAGGAAATCACCCACTCTGTAACGTTCCCCACAGTTGCCAAACTCTGGCTCCAGTATGGAACTGTTTTTAGTGAGCTGAATGGCGTAAACAGTGCAGACCGTTGATAAGTAGTGAGTGTTATTGTTCTGTCTTCCCCTGCTTCTATTTTTTCAGGAATGTTCAAGTATTGTACTTTGGCAATATGGTACTCTTTTGCAGCATGCTTATGGTTTCCGGGGACAAGGCGAGATGTTGCCTCCCCCCCCGTGCGTTCTCACTTCTTGTTATGTTTCTATTTGGTAATTGTGATAATTGCTTTACACTATTGTGGGGTGTTGAGATTTCCCCTGTACTGAGAAAGAGGGGATGGGTGGGGGGATGTTGAGGGGGTGTTTTTTTCGCTCTATGGTATCATTAGTGCCTGATGCAACTTGCTTACTATTGCGTTCCACGTGCTAGAGTTGACACATGCATGCTTTTTGTAGTTCTGACCACTTGTGATGATGGTGGGTAGGCTCTCCACTGTCTCTGAAATTAACTTCCTTACATGGAATGTGAATGTGCAGGGATTGAACAACACCAGGAAGGGGAAACATGGGTTGAATTATTTACAGCACCATAAGGCTGACATTGTTTTTTACAGGAGACACACTTGTCCCCTACTACTCCGGCAACGTTTGCCACTAGTTGGGCGGTACATCGCTATTTTTCAAATTACAGCACCTATTCCAGGGGACCTGCCATACTGATTCATAAACGACTGCCCTTCCAACTAAGTCACATTCACACCGATATAGCAGGTTGTTTCACTTTGGTAACAGGGCCACTTATAGGATACTACATCGCTTTCATGTGTATTTATGTGCCGAATGTTGATGATCTAGCTTTTTTCCACTATCTGCGTGCTTTGTTGCTTCCCTTAGGTGTAGATTACATATGATTAGGGGGAGGGGGGGATTTTAACCTTCTTCTGCAGCCTACAATTGATAGCATGTTAGATTCCCCTGCCACAAAACCCAGTGCCTGCAGGAAGCTTGCTGACATATGTGACTCCATTGCCTAGTGGATTTATGATGCATGAGTAACCCCGATGACGCGACATTTACACACTAGTGTCACGATACTTGGACATGACTGAACCTTTGGCTGATCTCACACACAATGGCCCCCTGTTTCCGGTCAATGACCCATTTGCCCAGGATGTATTCCGATCGCTCACCGGTCATTATGCATAACCGTCTACCTAGACCGGAGGGTTGTGAAAGGCAGTCGAGGTTCCAGGGACCAGCTTTACCCAATACAGTATTCTCTACTGAAATTCGGGAGTCAAAATTGACATATTTGGATCTAAATGTGGGCTCAATCTGTTCATGGGCAATACTCTGCGAGGCATTCAAGGCATACATAAGGGAGAGTGCATTGCAAAACACGCTGGGGTCCTTAAATCATTGAGAAGTAGCATTGCTCGAATAGAGGTCCGTTTAAAAGCCCTGGACGACGAACAACTTAGACATCCAGACCCGGCTAAGCAGGCCAGCTGGAGGAGTTCAGGGAAGCCGTGAAAGTGAAACAAATGTTTGGAGGAAATATGCCCCTACCAGACGGTACGGCGAAGGGGACAGACCGGGACGCACACTGGCCCAATTATTGAGACCATCGTGGGGAAAACATACATTACATCTATCCGTTCCGATGACGGGCAGATCCATACGGACACTGCTGAGATTAGTGACGAGTTCCATCGCTACAACACAACTTTATATACTGCACGCGCGACACATGACTACGATGACAGTAGGTCCCATTTAAATAAGATTGCTATGATATGGTTGGGGGATTATATGCAAAAGTTCTTAGCGGAACCATTCTCGAAGGAAGAAATTGTCAGCGCCATTAATGCTCTGAATGGTGCAGCAGTTCCAGGGCTTGATGGCTTTTCCGGTATATTTTATAAACACTATGAAGATATACTTGCCCTGTTCCTTCTTGAGGTCTATAATGAAGCAATAGAAAAAAATATACTGCCCCCCACACATTGCGAGGCAGTAATTGTCTTGCTTCCCAAAACAGGCAAGGACCCATATAGCTGCGGCTCTTATAGGCCGCTATCACTTTTGAATTTGGACTATAAAATCCTTGCCAAAATGATTGCGTTGAGACTGGCATTGCTCTTAGATCGTATCATCCCCCCAGTGCAGTCAGGCTTCGTTCCCCACATGTCTAGTGCATCAAACTTGCGTACGTTGTTTTCGGTGCTCCTTAGAACTGCGCCGGAGGTTCAGACTGCGGCGGTCCTGCTCAATTCAGAAAAGGCGTTTGACTCCTTGGAATGGCCTTTTATATGGGCCGTGATGAGCATGCAGTTAAAATATTATCAAATCCACGATTATTTCGTACATAGCATGAAGCTTGTAGAACCGTCAGATTCCAGCCTTTGAGACTGTATCTATCTAGCTAAAGATAGATCACTGATCAGTGTTTTAACTCTTATAAAGAAGATGTTTGTGGGAGATTATCTGCACGATGGAGTCAGAAAATGGAGTTTATTATTACTGCTAACACTATTTTTTTGCACTTACCAGTATCTGTAAGTCCGTACATTCCCCTAATTTGAGGCTACAATCATATAGAACTATTTGCTCACTGTACTACACCCCTGAATGGATAGTGAAATGGTCACTAGATCGAACTAGATGTAAAAAATGCAATTTATTCGCAGCTAACTTGCTACATATGTTTTTTCAATGCCCGTCACTAACAGAGTTCTGGCGAGGAGTCAAAAAAACAGTGTCTTATAAATTCGGAAGATCTATCTCATTTACAGTATCAGATGTGTTACTGGGTCTTCAGACTGGAGACTCTATTCAGAGAGAACTTATAAATATCCTACTGGCTTGTGCTAGGCTAGCTTTAGCTCGGGCTTGGATTGGACGGTGCCCACCACTGATGGTGGAATGATGGGGTATTGTCAAAGAAATATACAATATGGAGCTCGCACTAGCTAAAACCAGGGGGGCCAGGTCGTTGCATAAATTGGAAAAAAATTGGGGAGAATTTGTGTAAATGTAAAGATAAAATCTATCTCTCTTTAAAACTCTCATGAATTTCTTTTTACTCCTCTTTTCTTCTGCTCCCATATCTCTCCTTCTCTTTTTTAATTTTGATGTTAAATTACAGTTATACTTGCCTTTTTCTCTGGACATAATGGAGTTATGATTTTTTTTTTATGATCTGATTGCTACTATGAGCTCATGTTATCAATAAAAATGAAAAAAAGGAGTTCCTAAATTGGACTTAATAGCTATGATTCCAGGTCAGCAGCTTCACCAATATGACACATTTCCTCCAGGAATGACTGGTTCAGGTGGCTCGAACAATTGGGCACGTTTAAAAAAGTTTGAAAAAACACTGCCGGCCATGCAGGGTGTTAGGAAAGTAGCAAGCCACCAAAATGTTAATTATTGCATGCATAATTCGTGGGGTATGCTTATGATGTTTCAATATTTTTCCACAAGCCCTAACAGTTGAGGCAACAATGGTCGTTGCTAAAACAAATATTATCTAATCCCGATCACAGGGCCTAGTATAGTGGGAGAATTAATTGAACTGTTTAATGAAGAGAGAAAGAAGTGATTGATTTATTGTACCTAAAAAGACCAAATAATTTGTCTCTGACGTGAATGCGTAAGTGATGGTGAGAAGCTGTTGAAAGTTCAGACACAGTAAAGATGAGAGGATACACATCTTAGTGGAGCCCCACCTGTTGAATCATTTGTGAGCTCAAATAGGCAACCCAATATTGGATGCTTTGAGAGGTCTGCGTGGTAACAAGTTCTTGGATTTTTTAAGAGGTGGCGACCCATTGTTGGATAATAATAATAATAATAATAATAATAATAATAATAATAATAATAATAATAATAATAATAATAATAATAATAGTGTTTATAAAGCGCCTGGTTACGCCAAACCGGCGTGTCCCCGCGCTAGGGTAAGAGGAGGAAGCAGAGCCGAGAAACCTCGGCCTAAGTCAATATGACGTTAGAGGCATGAAAACAGATGAGTTTTAAGATCCTTCCTAAACTTCAACTCGGATGATTCCATCCGGAGGCTTAGAGGAACTTTATTCCAACTCTGAGCAGCCAGAAGCCGGAAGAACCTACCTCCCACCCTAGCCTTCTTAACTTGGGTACTAGCAACAAGCCAGTTCCACTCGATCTAAGGAGCCGTGCGAGCATATAGCAGGTGAAAAGATTCCTCGAATAGGAAGGGCCCGTGCCTTGGATGATGCGATGGCATATGCAAAGAGCCTTAAACATCACTCTCTTCCTTACTGGAAGCCAGTGCAGAGTGTTCAGGTCTCTTTTGGAGGGAGCCCTCCTAGGTTGCATAAGGACCAGCCGTGTGGCTGCATACTGCAAAACCTGGAGTCTGTTGAAACATTTAGCTGTGGCACCCAGATAGAGTGTGCTATCATAATCTAGGCGAGATGTAACGAGGGCATGCACCAGCGTCTTCCTGGCCTCTGTAGGGAGGAGATCCATAGTTTTCCGTAGGCTTTTAAGGACTCCGAAACACGTCCCCATTACACATCTAGTATGAAGTTCATACGAGAGATTGGAGTCCAACCATACACCCAGGTTCTTCACCTGGGTGCATAGTATAAGAGTGGGACCCAGGCTCGAAGGCCACCACGCTGACGACCACACCGACGTGACACCCCCTACCACAAGCACCTCGGTTTTATTTCCATTAAGTATCAGGCAGTTATTAGCCATCCAGGAGGCAAGCTCCTGCATGCATGCCCTGAAATTGGAAGCTGCAGAGTCCAGTGCCTGTGATAGGGAGACCACCAGCTCGGCGTATGACACGACCCTTATTCCAAAGCCCTCCGCTATCACCGCCAAAGGCGTAACGTAAAGGTTAAACAGGGTAGGACTCAGGGCCGATCCCTGTGGCAAACCCTGTTCCAATTTGATGACTTTGGAATAATAGGCACCTTGTCTGACCTGAAAGCTTCGCTCTGCCAGAAAGGATCGCAACCATTTTAGAGCCGGCCCTGAGACATCGCCCTTATTCAGACACTGCAGCAAGGTGTAATGAGCCACAGTGTCAAAGGCGGCGCTCAGGTCCAGAAGAATAAGGGCCATTGTTTGCCCACCTTCTGCCCCCTGTCTAATGACTTACGTGGCAAGGAGTAGAGCAGACTCTGTAGAATGTAGAGCCCGGAACCCAGATTGAGAGGGGTGCAGGAGACTGGATTCCTCAACATGAACCATTAGCTGTTGGTTTACTACCTTCTCTGCCACTTTAGCCAAGTAAGGCAGCAGCGAGATAAGTCGTAACTTGTCGAGTTTGTCAGGGCTGATATTCATTTTCTTCTGAAGTGGCAGAACAGTTGCTTTTTTCCAACTACCAGGCACTGTGTGCGTTGTAAAAGATACCTCCAGGAGATGTCTTATATCGGGCTCAAGGATGACAATACTCTCACCCAACAGCTTAGGTGAGGCAGGATCTCTGGGCGAGCCAGACTTAATGCTCAGACAGAGTAGCTCAGGGGGGGGGGGCGATGGTGAAACTAACCAGCCTCATGCCCTCCCCAGCTCCTCCGATCTATTTCACAAATTACGTGCCCATCTTTAGGGTCCCAGGAAAGGAGGAATACATTTTCTCCACTTTCTCTGAGAAAAAGTCCGCAATCCGGTTGCATAACTCAGCCGAGCCCGCTATAGGCGCAGCAGAAGCTGCAAGGGAGGAGATCTCCTTGTAGATTTTAAATAGCTCTTTTGTAGAATTTCCCGCTGCCCCAATTCTATCCTGGTAGTGAGTAGCCTTGGCCCGTCTGATGAGCCCATGATATTTTTTCTGTTTTTCAAGGTACTCCAATCTATCCTGACTTAAAAATCCCTTTCTTCATCACCTCTCAAGGCGTTTACACTCTGCTTTAGCCAAATGCAATGCAGTATCATACCAAGGTGCTGATTTATGTGCCCTACCCGGAATCTTATTTGCTAACAGCGGGCCGCACTGTTTAGTGCTTCTGTAATGCGACTCTGGTCAGACCATGGGACAGGGAGGGGGGTGGTTACTCCTATATCCTCCCAATTAGCAAACATGAAGGATGCACTGAGAGGTCCATGTGGTGACCAATTATTGGATGTTTTCACATGTCTTTGTGACAACCCACTGTTGATGTGTGAGAGAGGTTCTTATGGCAAACTATTGTACACTTTGGGAGGTATGTGGGATGACACATTGTTGGATGTTCTGAGAGGTCTGTGGGAGGACATTGTTGGATGTGTCAGAGAGGTCTTTATGGTGACTCGTTGAATGTTTTGGAAGGTCTGTGTAGCAACCCATTGTTGGATATTTTGAGAGGTCTCTATGGCAACCCACTCTATGACGTTGAGACCTCGTTTTTTATACATGCGTAAAACACAACCAAACCTCTGACACACAATACCACACATTTTAAACAAACAGCCATCTCATATTTGAGTGTTGTACACTACATACTTAGTCTGGCTGTTTAAATAAGCATAGCGCTGTTTAGAAGTTGGAATAGACAAGTGAAATAGTAGGGAGAGGATGTGGTCCATCGGCTAGACTGCTGACTTTGGTGCTGGAAGCCAGGGTTCGAGCATCGGGGTCGCGTCCACATCCTGTGATTCTGGGCAAATCACTTAATCTAACCGTGCCTGAACATGTTATGTAACCGGTGCTCATTTAAAGCGCTCCAATACCTTCGGGTCGAGTTTGCTCTATATTAAATCTGCCAAAAAAATTAAATAAATACGACCGATTTCCTGAAGTCAGGTTTTTACCAAACCCAATTGTATTTCCCTTCTCAAGGACTTTTTACGTTCTTCCCACTAGAATAACTGAGCACCTGCTTATTAGAGGCTGTGTTCAGTTTCTGTTTGATGATGTCATTCTAGCCTCTAATTACTGCATTATAGAAACTGAATAAAAGAAGGTGGCCAATAAGGCAAATTTAGCATTTTATGCTTGAACGGCTCGGCCGGGAAACAGCTAGTCTGTTGAAATTGCGAATTTCTACTTCCAATATATTTGGCATTAAACATGTATTAGACTTCTACAGGCTTCCTTGAGTATATTTTAATTCATAATGTCTAGTAGAGGTTTTTTTTGTGGAGGCCTGTTGTTGCGTGTCTAGAGAGAACATAGCAAACGACAACACGATAATGGACGGAGTGATGAAGCTTTTCAGCCACTCACCCCCAGTCAAGAAATCTGGGTTGAATCCATCGTTACAGCACTCCATCCATCATCCTGTTGTGTTTAGCTGGGTGTCTAGAGGGGTCAATGTGGCGACCCACTGTTGGCTATATTAAGAGGTTCGTGGTATTGTTGAATGTATTGGAAACCTATTGTTGGTCCTCTTGAGATATATGTGGGGCAGCCTACTGGATATTTTTGAGGCGTCTGTGTGGTGAATCATTGTTTGATGTTTTTGTGAACAGCGGGTGAATTCTGGGTGTCTGCAGATTGAATGTAGAGGTGGTCTGAGATGATGTGGATACTGAGGCAGATGTGCCAGTGAGCTTGGGTAATGTGTCCATATACCAAAGCCTCATCTGATTTTCTGGAATTATTACCCAATACAATGGGGTTTGGTGTTCCAACACCAAAGAAAACTGGGTGCAAGAAAACTGGACCACTCAGAATCAGTCAGAGAGGAATCTCTTGTGGTAATTCTGCTATGCCGGGTCATAATGAGGGCCTTAAGTGTGTTTTGCTCAACAGTATCTTCAATTCTCTATGCAGATGACATTTTTCTTTTGTATATAGTGTAAACGTGCTTGTCCCTTTAAGGGTGGGGGATTATTCCACTGTAGCTAGGTTGCAGAGGTTTGAAATCACTTAGGAATTGGTGGTTTCCTACTTAAGACAGACAGAGGGCAGCTGTCTGTGCATGCTACCAACACAGGGCGACTGGAGGATAATCTCAGTGATCTCTGGCCTGTGGCACGTAACACTTCTAATGACGTGATTGTGTCCTCGCCACACATTTGCCCATCGTATCTTTTAGATGTCTTAAATACACAAATAACTAATTTATTAAGGCTACCTCCTGAAAACATTTACCACTATAAAATTGCTATTAATGGATGCTTTACCGTTGCAGATTCTTTACGTTAACGGCTAAATAGAAAGGTGGAGGCTGGACTTTGCTAGATTGAAACGTGTGTTCCGAAGGAAAAATAAGCATTGGATGATGAAAATACATCTACAAACTTCAAGTATGTCAAAGAAATACAATTTTCAGATGTAGAAATATGTGATTTTGCATGCAGACTTGAAGAGAAAGGATGGACACCTTTAATGAGTTTGCCAAACCACTTGAATTGTGCAAATTCTGTGTGCGGAAAATCTGTCAGTATACCAAACCATATACCATAGGAAACTTGGGATAGTTCGCTTGGGGAGATTCATAAATGTGCAGATATTTGAAGGACAGAGAGCCATTGCATCCATCACTTGGATCCACAAAGGTGTAGGCATTCTATGTACAAAGTTCTATTGCATCCATTAAATGAATCCACAGATATGCAAATATTCAAAGGGCGGAAGCCCATTACATCCATCACCTGGACCCACAGGTATGTAGATATTCTACAGACAATGGCCAAATGCATCCATCACCTGTTATGTAGATATTTGAAGGACAACGGTCCAATGCATGCATCACTTGGAAAAACAGATATACAGTACAGATATTCAGAATTCAGAGGCCCTTTACATTAATAATTTGGATCTACAGATATGTATATATTTGAAAGGTCCGAGGCCTACTACTTCCATCACTTGAGTCCACAGATATGTAGATATTTGGAGGACAAAAGGCCCATTGGATTCATTACCTGGACCCATAGATATGCAGGTGTTAGGATTGAGGCCCATTGCATCATCAATTACATTCACAGATATGTATATATTCGAAGGACAGTGGTCCATTGCATCCATCAGTTGGATTCAAAGATATGTGGATGTTCACAGGAACGAGACCCATTAGATCAATAATTTAGATCCGCAGATATCTAGGTATTTTAAGGACAGAGGTCTATTACATTCATTGTTTGGATCAGCAGATATTTGGAGGTCAGAAGTTCATTACATTCATCGTTTGGATCCACAGATATGCAGATATTTGGAGGACAAATACCTCTTATATCCATCACCTGGATCCAAAGATATGCAGCCATTCGAAGGACAGAGGCCAATTACATTCATTGGTTGGATCCACAGATATGCGGATATTCAAAGGAAAAAGGCCCCTTGCATCCATCACTTCGATCCACAGATATGTAGATATTAGGACAGAGGCCCACTGCATCCATCACTGGATTAAGAGAAATGTAGCTACTTGAAGGACACAGAGGACCATGGCATCCATCATTTGGATTCACAGATATGTAGACATTTAAAGAACAGAGCCCTATTACACCCATCACTTGCATCCTCAGATAATTTTGTGTTGCAGCATTAACATAGAGCTTACAGCCCCTATGGGGGGCGCTTGCCGTCATGGGTAGAACGCTTAACTGCACAGGGTGTATAGCTGGAAGTCTGCTCTCCTTGTTTTGATCCAATATGGAAAGTGTTTCCATGTCATGTGTGACAACCACTGAGGTCTGATTATCGTGTTATAGGACGTAGTGCTAAGGAGTGTGATGGATGAAAAAGTGTGAACAAGAGGTGAACATTTCATGGTTTTCAGCAAGCTGGTAGCTTTGTACAGCTCAATAGTTTATTTATAGGTTATACATTATTTCTTACGGTCACAGTCCTCTTAGCCTGTTACTGCACTGGGCTGTCTATTCTGAAATATTTGGTTTAAAGTTTATGCTCCTTCGCGTATGTAGATATTAAGAACAGAGGCCCACTGCATCCATCATTTTGATCCACAGATTACTTACCACCATGGATGTTGTGCGAAGGCTAGTGAGACGTGGGCTGATCCAAAAGAAACTCTAAAGGACCTAAGCAGGGGGAGGGGCGGGTGGCCAAAGTTACAGAGCAGAAAGCTCAGGATGTGTTTCCTTCTTAGCGGATGCCTGCAACATGTCATTCAATTCCCTCTCCGGCGTTCCCAACACGTGACAAGGCTGTAAAATGCTTAGAAAAACATTATTTATAATATCTGTTAGACGAGGAGACATTGTTTACCAGACCCGATGATAAATTCTCACTTGCAAAATGCCTGTCTGGGCTTTGTGGGAGTCATATGGTTTTTATTTTAGCTGAAAATTGAATTCCGTCTTGATAACGCAGAAGTATTTCAAATGTGTTTGCAGTATAAAAAACACGATATCAAAACATTTCTACACACACGCACGCATATATATGTGTGTGTGTGTGTGTGTGTGTATAGATATATGGAATAGAAAGAAGGGGAGGTTGGAGAGCGAGGATTTTTATAGTACTGTTTAAGGGAGCGAAACGTTCCCCTTGGAAAGCACTCTAATATGATCCGTTGTTTTCTAAACTAGACTCCACCTTTGTATTACCTTTCGAAAGGTGTCTGCATGTTCCGCCCCACAGACAGTATGGCATCATTGCATTCATTAGATGAGTGAGGAGTGGGACACAACACTCACCTCATACTGTCATTATGTCATTTCCTTAGTAAAAAAAGCTACGTTCAAGCATTAAGTGTAACAAAACACTCGACATTTACACTGGAAAATCCTCTAGTTCATGGCACTGATGGTGGTTCTTGAGTGCTGTGTACAGGTCCGGTTTGAGTATGACCAATGAATATGCATAGAGCCCTGCCTTGAGATAAACAGCAGGTAGCTGAACCTCCTTAATATTTATTGCAGAAATCCTGAATGCCCAGATCGAATCTGTGCCTCAGGATCAGCTGATTGTACGTAATGTACTTGGCTCATCAGATGGGAAATAGGATGTTTCGAGTGTTCTTAACAAAATACCGCCCTATAATCCTAAAATGTAAAGATGCAAAATATAACCTTAAACATAGGACAGAAGGTTGCAATTAATAGTTAAACATGCTCTCCATGTACTAGGGCCTCTAACACCAGAACACATACAAATGACATGCAGAAATGAACAAGCTGCCACAAATAAAGGGGGGTGAAATGTGCATGTGTGATGAGAGGGTAAACAGCATGTTAGGAAGGATAAAGGGAAAAGGAGTATCTCAAGCATATTATTGTGGGGTTCAACTCAAAGTGCTCAGTTGGGGGACAGAGTTATCAAAGTGCGTACTCCATTGTCTATAAATGGCTCAGACCCTTCGATAAATCCGACCTCCGGCCTTTATCGCAAGCGCTCCACATGCCGAATTTGTTCACAGTTTTCACCCAATTACCAGGTGTCTCATTTTTAGAGTCTTGCAAATAGATAAGAGGACAATACATTTCAACAAATCACAGATCCAGTGGCCCTTAGTTACGATGGTACCACAGGTGCCCGAGCTTGCATACATCTTCCAAATAGGAGCGCATTTTCAATCCCGAACATAGCAAAAAAGGCCTTCAACCAATGCTATCTCCAGGTAGTGGACACGGCAACAAGACATTCACTGAGTAAAATGAGAAGGGAGGATCCAAATGTTGAAAATCTTATAGGAATCAAAGTGATGTTTCTCACCTCTGCTTTTTCCCCTTTAGAGACTTGTCTGGAGACGGGAAATTAGAGGCGTTAGAAGTCTTTGTCGCTCTAACTGCTTTGAGAACAAACAAAAATTAAGAATGTAAAAAAGAATACGTTCACCTCCGACAATTTTAGTATATAAGGCACTGGTTCTCGCAGACATTTTGATAAGACAAGCAGAAGGAATTACAAAACAACCAAAACCAAATTTCACCTCCACCCATCCCATTAGTGCGTCAGGTAAGGAAAATACATTTAATTCAATTAATTTACGAATTTAATTCCAAGAATAAGAAAGTCTCAATAAAGGTACCTCTTTCAAATTAACATTATAAACACCACTCTCGGTTCTACTAATTTTAAACAACATCCTTAAAATCCGTCACTTAGCACCAATAGCACTCTGGCCCTCAGTACAAGTCCAAATCCTGGGGTGGGACATTGAAAAAACGCAAGATAAACCTACGAAACTAAAAGAAAAGCCGCCTGTCAATGAGAATATATGGATGCAACTGAGCAAAATGGATTGCATCAGGAGCTGTATCGACGGCTCGATTGAACAGATCTTGCTGAGTGCAACTACTATGGGTGGAAGCAGACAGCTGAAAGCACATAGCTGTGTCAACCGTCCGAAGGTCGGGGTGTGAATGCAAGCTTGGGGGCAAAGGCACTGCAACTGCAATTCTGGATTTGTGCCTTGGAGCTCATCTATTTTGAAAACTATCGAAGGGCGCTTTGTATCAGTCTGGCCCATCTCATTTTAAGCCATAGAGCAGGGCAGTCAGCAGTGGAAACCAATGTAGTAAAATGTTATTTCCACTGCCACAATGCACAGCACTACAATATCATATATACTCCACTCCAAGTGGGGCTGAATTCATCAATTTGTCATGGTATGGTGGTCCATTCCTAAATGCTCTTTCAGCTTTGACGATTTAGAAAAGGGGGTGGTGATGAACAGAGTGTCTGAGTTAAACAGACCACTCTTACCCAGTCCAAAGATCAGGGCTTGATCCATCACCGTTATTTATCTCACTGCCCCATCCCAGCTCAGAACCTGGCTATATGCAAATCAGTCTGTCCCTGGCCCAGTGCATCATGGGAACAGGGCAGACTAAACTACCAAGCCAATTCTTCACCAGAAAGGAGACAAGCTACCGGGGACCGGTTTCTGGCATTTCAGCCTTCTTCGGCCCGGCTTGCTTGAATCCTGATGGAGCAGTGAGAAAGGGACTCATGTCTGAGTATACCCTGCCACACCTATAGTGGCCAAAAACGATTTAGAAAAGGGGGTGGTGATGAACAGAGTGTCTGAGTTAAACAGACCACTCTTACCCAGTCCAAAGATCAGGGCTTGATCCATCACCGTTATTTATCTCACTGCCCCATCCCAGCTCAGAACCTGGCTATATGCAAATCAGTCTGTCCCTGGCCCAGTGCATCATGGGAACAGGGCAGACTAAACTACCAAGCCAATTCTTCACCAGAAAGGAGACAAGCTACCGGGGACCGGTTTCTGGCATTTCAGCCTTCTTCGGCCCGGCTTGCTTGAATCCTGATGGAGCAGTGAGAAAGGGACTCATGTCTGAGTATACCCTGCCACACCTATAGTGGCCAAAAACGATTTAGAAAAGGGGGTGGTGATGAACAGAGTGTCTGAGTTAAACAGACCACTCTTACCCAGTCCAAAGATCAGGGCTTGATCCATCACCGTTATTTATCTCACTGCCCCATCCCAGCTCAGAACCTGGCTATATGCAAATCAGTCTGTCCCTGGCCCAGTGCATCATGGGAACAGGGCAGACTAAACTACCAAGCCAATTCTTCACCAGAAAGGAGACAAGCTACCGGGGACCGGTTTCTGGCATTTCAGCCTTCTTCGGCCCGGCTTGCTTGAATCCTGATGGAGCAGTGAGAAAGGGACTCATGTCTGAGTATACCCTGCCACACCTATAGTGGCCAAAAATGATTTAGAAAAGGGCCTTGCTCATTGCACCATCAGGATTCAAGCAAACCGGGCCGAAGACGGCTGTAATGCCAGAAACCGGTCCCCGGGAGCTTGTTTCCTTCCCAGTGTAAGAATTGGCTTTTGTAGTTTGGTTTGCCCTGTTCCCATCATGCACTGGGACAGGAACAGACTAATTTGCATACAGCCAGGTTCTGAAACTGGGATGGTGCAGTGAGCTAAAAAACGGTGTTGGATCTAGCCCTGATCTCTTGACTGGGTGAGAGCTTTCTGCTTAATTCAGAGACTCTGTCCCTCACCACCCCTTGTTGTAAATATTTTTGTCCACCCCAAGCGTGGAAGGGTATTCTCAGATGTGAGACCCTTGCTCATTGCACCATCAGGATTCAAGCAAACCGGGCCGAAGACGGCTGTAATGCCAGAAACCGGTCCCCGGGAGCTTGTTTCCTTCCCAGTGTAAGAATTGGCTTTTGTAGTTTGGTTTGCCCTGTTCCCATCATGCACTGGGACAGGAACAGACTAATTTGCATACAGCCAGGTTCTGAAACTGGGATGGTGCAGTGAGCTAAAAAACGGTGTTGGATCTAGCACTGATCTCTTGACTGGGTGAGAGCTTTCTGCTTAATTCAGAGACTCTGTCCCTCACCACCCCTTGTTGTAAATATTTTTGTCCACCCTAAGCGTGGAAGGGTATTCTCAGATGTGAGACCCTTGCTCATTGCACCATCAGGATTCAAGCAAACCGGGCCGAAGACGGCTGTAATGCCAGAAACCGGTCCCCGGGAGCTTGTTTCCTTCCCAGTGTAAGAATTGGCTTTTGTAGTTTGGTTTGCCCTGTTCCCATCATGCACTGGGACAGGAACAGACTAATTTGCATACAGCCAGGTTCTGAAACTGGGATGGTGCAGTGAGCTAAAAAACGGTGTTGGATCTAGCCCTGATCTCTTGACTGGGTGAGAGCTTTCTGCTTAATTCAGAGACTCTGTCCCTCACCACCCCTTGTTGTAAATATTTTTGTCCACCCCAAGCGTGGAAGGGTATTCTCAGATGTGAGACCCTTGCTCATTGCACCATCAGGATTCAAGCAAACCGGGCCGAAGACGGCTGTAATGCCAGAAACCGGTCCCCGGGAGCTTGTTTCCTTCCCAGTGTAAGAATTGGCTTTTGTAGTTTGGTTTGCCCTGTTCCCATCATGCACTGGGACAGGAACAGACTAATTTGCATACAGCCAGGTTCTGAAACTGGGATGGTGCAGTGAGCTAAAAAACGGTGTTGGATCTAGCACTGATCTCTTGACTGGGTGAGAGCTTTCTGCTTAATTCAGAGACTCTGTCCCTCACCACCCCTTGTTGTAAATATTTTTGTCCACCCTAAGCGTGGAAGGGTATTCTCAGATGTGAGACCCTTGCTCATTGCACCATCAGGATTCAAGCAAACCGGGCCGAAGACGGCTGTAATGCCAGAAACCGGTCCCCGGGAGCTTGTTTCCTTCCCAGTGTAAGAATTGGCTTTTGTAGTTTGGTTTGCCCTGTTCCCATCATGCACTGGGACAGGAACAGACTAATTTGCATACAGCCAGGTTCTGAAACTGGGATGGTGCAGTGAGCTAAAAAACGGTGTTGGATCTAGCCCTGATCTCTTGACTGGGTGAGAGCTTTCTGCTTAATTCAGAGACTCTGTCCCTCACCACCCCTTGTTGTAAATATTTTTGTCCACCCTAAGCGTGGAAGGGTATTCTCAGATGTGAGACCCTTGCTCATTGCACCATCAGGATTCAAGCAAACCGGGCCGAAGACGGCTGTAATGCCAGAAACCGGTCCCCGGGAGCTTGTTTCCTTCCCAGTGTAAGAATTGGCTTTTGTAGTTTGGTTTGCCCTGTTCCCATCATGCACTGGGACAGGAACAGACTAATTTGCATACAGCCAGGTTCTGAAACTGGGATGGTGCAGTGAGCTAAAAAACGGTGTTGGATCTAGCCCTGATCTCTTGACTGGGTGAGAGCTTTCTGCTAAATTCAGAGACTCTGTCCCTCACCACCCCTTGTTGTAAATACTTTCAGCTTTGAGGCATGATATCGTGAAAAATGGTACCATAACAAATAACCCGGACTCTAGATTACAAAAAAATAAAATAATACACTGCCTCAAAATTTAAATCATACGCTGGTGGTCATTTCTTGGTACCTGGATTGAAAATGTAGAGTCTTTTGCACCAGTTTAGAAGAAACACACAATGTATAAACATGAAAACCACTAACCATGTTTGGAACCTGCTATGCCACTGGCATCTAACGATCTGGTCTTGTTCAACACTAAAGTCTTGCTTTGTGAAGAAAGGGACACCTGCGTGGCACCAGAGCTAGATAGGTAAAGCTCCAGCGCTAACGCTGAAGTGCCGCTAGGTGCCCCTAAGTACATTTACTGCTGCAAGTCGTGCGAGAGGATGGTGGTAAATGTGCCATGCCTATGCACATGGATAACATCTGGTCAACTATTACATGCTGATCTCTTTTCAGCTGCATACAAGCACAGCATTCACAATTTAATAAAACATTGCTTCTCAGACTGCATCTAATCTAATCTGAAATGATCAGCTTTCGAACAGCTTCTCACAGGGGTGCAACTAGGCCCAAAATAAGTGAGGGGGGCTAAGATAATGAACAGTGGGGACAGAACCATCTTCAATGTCTGAGTCAAACTTATTGATGATCACTCCCATTAGTAATTCAACAGTGTTAAATGTTGTATTTTTTAGCACATTGTGGTAGTAAACTTCGAAAGAACTGAAATGTTATGTAATGTTATGTATTTGTTGAATTGGTTGCAGCATAACGAGACTTAAAAAATATTTTGAAAAGATTTCACTGATCCCCCACCCCCCAAGCTGCATTAGAAAAATATAGGCTAATGGAAAAGTTTAAGTACATTTGTTTAGTTAATGTTATTTTCATATTTCATTTAACAGCACACATTTCATTTAAAATATTTGCAGGATTGGATGGTAGTACACGAGACGTCTCATACTGTCATAGGCAAAACACCTCGGGTCTAATTAGGATGACGGTCGAAAAGTCGATTACGTCGGAATTCAAACCAGCCGGTCATTCTGGCTAGTCGGAAACCCTCTATTATCCCTTATGGAAGGTGTTTCCTCCATCGGGATTATGATGTTGCTTTCCAACAGGCTTTCTTTGTCGGCCTACTACTGTGGCCTCCGGTTGGGGGCCGAGGGGGCACTTATTGTGCCTCCCTGTACTTCCCGTAAATCACAAAAGTGCCTACACCCGACATGTTTAACCAAAATTATTTATATGGAAAGGGGCAAGTATGAGTTTGACATGGTATTTTTATTTATACCTATTTACTTTATCAAATTTTTCTATACCTTTTTCAAAATTTCACCAAAAAGGAAAATACATTCATAATATTTACATTACAGTACATGACTATTTACAACCATATATTTACAAATTTCATACATTCCACAAACAAAACTTTTGACAAATACACATGAAAGATTTATAATTTCATTAAATCGAATCAATCAGAATCAAAGGAAAAAGACAAAGTCAAAACAAAGGAGCAAAGCCAAAAGATGGAAATAACTTATAAATCAGCCTTGACTGATTCAAAAACTCTTAATGATATTTTTTGCTCCTTCTGTTGTGCCGAAGCGTTTCTAGTCCAGGGAAACTAGTTCCCGGACTGTCATCAGGGCTTTGCCAGTTTTCTGTATAGAATGCAGAAAGAGATTTAAGATTTATTACTAGATTGCTACCTATTCCTATATCATGTTTTGCACAATTCATTTTCTGAAGGAAGTACTTGTCTTTAGTTGGATCATTTGCCTTGAAGGTCAACAAAACGAAAAAAGGCTTCAAGTCAGCCTATTTTATTCAAAGAGAGAACGTTTCGAACAACGGGGCGTTATCTCATTATCTGCAATGAGAGAAAAGTTGTTTTTAGGGGTGGGATCAGGTTTTATTGAGAAGTTCAAAAGGGGATACCCTGTTATGTTCATACCTTTTACACAGAGCTCAAGGTGTGCGACGTCGCCGTCTGGCGGTCTTGTATTGTAATGTCACTCGAAGATTCTAACAAAAAGAATGCGGGCGTATATTAAAGGTGCATGCTTCCAACCATGTGTGGGGCATTGTCTTGAATCAATATACTGTCTATCATACCTTTACTTGTGCATGAAGTCGATATTCAAAATGCAGCATGCGAATTTTCTTTATTTCATTGCCGCGTGTGCCCAGTACAATCTGAAGCGGAAACTACTTCTATAGGAATATCGCACCATAAACACGATCATTGAAGCATGTTTAAAGTGTGTACCACGACATACCTGCTTGTATGTTGGCACCTCCCTCACCTTGAATGGCCGCTTTTCTTTTACTATTTTAACTCGACCCTAAAAATGATTGAAAGGGGGGAATTATATTCTGGCATGATTATTGTTCATTTTGGGGAGCTAAAAGCCGTCAAAGCCATGGCTTACCTGCTGCTACCACTCGTATTCTCAGACATCAATCCTCCTACACTTCTGCTGGAGCAGCCATTTTGGAATACCTAGTTCATATCATGTGATCTCTTGCTCAGAGTTATGGTCCATGTAGTTTGTTTAACACAAACATCAGGGAACACCGCGATAAATCCTACGGAGATTATCCAAGCATTCTGCATAGTCAGTTTTGATGTTTCTTAGCTATGGTTTCTACCTAATTACGCTGGCACCTCCTAATCTTTTTATTATTAAAAAACTCCAAAAGGATGAATTCTGGGTCATGTACTTTACAATTCATTGCGCAGTCATTATGGGTGAACACCCATAGACACTTGTTCCATAGGTTCATGCACCGGTCATAGACAATCAATGCAAGTGAAAACGCAAATTGTGGCCAAAAACTTTATTACATTTTTAAATTCCTGATAATTCTGTCAAGCTATTAAGTCCCGTCAGTGTACAATTAAACTTTCGGATTAGATATGCCTCTTTTTGCAATAATGATCGGTCAACGTCCACCGGTCTCTTTTCTTGATTGAAATAAGGACAGACCTGGGGGCGTGGCTTGGATGGCGAGAAGGCAACACACCTAAGTCCGGAGCTCCCGACCCCCAAGTCGAACGAGCGGCGCGCAACGGAGTTCAACGCGAGCAAAAGCGGCAACAAAGCTAAGAGGGCATGTAGGAATACAAGAGGCACCCAGCGCGAGGCTCAAAAGACCGAAAGTGGGAAGAGCGGAACAACGGCGGGGAATAAATGAAACGGGGCAGGAGAGGAAGGAGCGAGCGCAAGATGGCGGCTTGACCCCAGAGGAGGAAGGCGAACACGAGAGGCGACGGGCAGAACCAGCGACGCCAACCACAACCACAGCTGCAGACGTGAAGCGACACTCAAGTAAGATCGCTCCAGGCCAAAAGCACCCCTAACGCCCAGCGCGACCCATAGAGCGAGCAGTCAAGCCATTTGGCAAGAAGGGAGCCATCTTGGCAGAGGGGAAGAAGGAAGGGGCAGCCATCTTAATAAAGGCGATAGGAGCAGCGAGAGCAAAGCGATCGCAGCGGCCAACCTCGACAAGGCAGAGAAGCGCAAGGGGCAGCCGCCTTCCACACAGCTGGGGAATGACGCAGCGGCTTCACCCAGCGCGACCCATAGAGCGAGCAGCCAAAGCCATTCGGCAAGAAGGGAGCAGCCATCTTGGTGGAGGCGAAGAAGGAAGGGGCGGCCATCTTAATAAAGGCGACAGGAGCGGCAAGAGTAAGGCGATCGCAGTGGCCAACCTCGACAAGGCAGAGAAGAGCAAGAGGCAGCCGTCCTCCACACAGCTGGGGAACGAGGCAGCGGTTCCACCCAACGCGACCCATAGAGCGAGCAGTCAAGCCATTTGGCAAGAAGGGAGCAGCCATCTTGGTGGAGGCGAAGAAGGAAGGGGCGGCCATCTTAATAAAGGCGACAGGAGCGGCAAGAGTAAGGTGACCGCAGGGGCCAACCTTGACAAGGCAGAGAAGCGCAAGAGGCAGCCGTCCTCCACACAGCTGGGGAACGAGGCAGCGGTTCCACCCAGCGCGACCCATAGAGCGAGCAGTCAAAGCCATTTGGCAAGAAGCAAGCAGCCATCTAGGCAAAGGCGAAGAGGGAAAGGGCGGCCATCTTAATAAAGGCGGAAGCAGCGGCGAGAGTAAAGCGATCGCAGCGGCCAATCTCGACAAGGCAGAGAAGCACAAGGGGCAGCCGTCTTTTCACATAGCGAGGCGCTGAGCAAGATCTACCGGACGCCCGTCTTACCACCTCACAAGCAAATAAAGGCGATAGTAGTGGTGATGGGTAAGGGACGGCCATCTTACCAAGCACAAATAAAGGCGTCTGAAGTGGCGAGAGGAAAGAGAACGAAGTTGCCACTTCGACAAACAGACAGACATAGGGGTGGCCTTCCTGCCTTCCTTCCCTCCACCACGCAGCCGGTGACAAGTACAACCCTTGAGGGAAGATCCCGGACGCACGCTGTTGCCGCAAGAACGTAAAGTAACAATCCACCGCAAGCCCGCACACGCCAGAGCAGGTGCGGATGGAAACAAGCCAGACAAGCCAGACTGGAGATAGAACGCCACAAGGCGCAGTGAGAGGTAACAACTAGGCAAGAGCATAGGGGACAAAAAGGGAGACATCGCAGAAGGCTGGCGGAGTCAAAGACCAGGACCAGAGTGGTCAAGTGGTCACCCAGATTCAGGGATTGCAACCTAATCACAGCACCCATCCCTAGCACCAAAGAGGACAGAAGACTAAAAATAGGGCCCACAAAACACCAACCAACAGAAGTGAGACCGCAAACACATCAGGTCAGAAGGGGCTTCGACGCAATGGCAGGGAGAGAAGGCAACCAAATTACAAATGTCCAAAAGAAGAACAAAAACGATCTAACTGCCTCACCCGCGAAGGAACGAGGAGAACAGGGCAATGAGACAACCACTTTGGACACACTACTAAGGAAGATAACAGAGGGTAATGACCTAGCAAAAGCCACAAAAAAAATAGTGGACAACATCCAAATGGAATTAATAGCAATAAGAGCCGAGCAAAGCAAAGCCAACGGCAGAATAGATGAGGCAGAGAAAAGGATAGGCCAGCTAGAAGACCGCGCCAGCATAACGCACAAGGACCTAGGCCTAGTCATAAAGAGAACAACAGCATTACAGAGATCCATGGCAGAGCAGGAAGACAGAAGCCGCAAGGGGAACATACGATTACTGGGGGTACCCGAAGATGAAGAGGACACCCCGGGAGCATGCGCCCTGATGCTGGAAAGCATAATCCCCAAAATGACTGGTCTCACTTTTGACAAACCGCTCGAACTAGTCAAAGCTTACCGCATACCAGCAAAGAAACAAGTAAACAGCAACACCCCGAGACCAATCATATGCAAACCTCTACGAGACAATCACACAGATGCAATATTCGCAGTGGCCAGGAAGGGCAAGCCAATGGTGATAAACGGAAAGAAGGTAACGATCACCCAGGACTTCTCTAGACTAACGGTGGAAGTGAGGAAAGGCTTCCTAGCCCAGCGTGAGACCCTGCGGAAAAACAACATCACTTTCTCATTCGCCGGACCCTCAAAACTGAGAATCATAGACAGACATGGGAGCAAAACATTCGAAGACCCAAACGAGCTCCACAGGTACCTGCAGGGGCCGGCCCCAGAAGAAATGGAGCACCAAAGTCCGGGAGCCAAGAGGAGAGCTTCCACAGACGGAGCAGAAGAAGAGGACATATGATAAGGACAGGAAACCAGCACCTAAGACAACCTGAGTCTTGAGCTCAAACGACCATACCTACCTCGAACATGCACATACTAACCAACGCATCTACCTCTATGTCGGGAACAACAGGAAGCAACAAAGGAGGTCCAACTACAGACATATCCTCTTTTCTGTTTCCGCAATGGGTCGCACACGTTTATTCTCCCTTCACACTCCAGACGCGGGAACAACCACTCCGCACTGGCGGAAGAGACTATGTAAGGACTTGGGGGGGGGGGAGTGTGAGGACCCTTGCTGTCGCACACCCGTTTTTCTACAGGCGGGGGGAGGGGGGAGGGAGGGGTGGGGGGAGATCAGGGAGGGCGGGCGGGACAGGTGGACATGAAGGCTAACGGGAAAACAGGCATTTCTGTAACGTATAATTTCTTTCTCTTCTTTTGCTATATCATTCTTATGCTTTCCTTACCTATAACCACTTCCCACTCACTAGAACCCTCGGGGGGGGGGGGGCACTCAGGGCCCACAAGAGAACAAAAACTGGCATCTCGGTATCAGGTCAGGAAGAAGTCAGAAACACCAGCGAGAACACGGAACCCCCATGACAGACCAAACAAGAGTCAGTCTAGCCACGAACCTAAAGGTGGTATCCATGAACGTAAAAGGCCTGAACCATCCAGTCAAGCACAGGAAAATACTAGATCACCTAGGGAAACTTAAAGGGGACATATACACACTACAAGAGACCAAACTCTCAGAGGAAGAAGCAAAGCTACTCAAGGCAAGATGGATAGGAGTCGTCCTATGCTCGCCAGCAAAGGGAAAGAAACGGGGTGTAATAACTATCCTAAGTAAGAAAGCCAACCTCACCATCCAAAAGACAAACACGGATGAAGACGGTCGCCTGCTGATAGCAAGTGTCCAGAGAGGAACTGATCGGATACACGTGGCCAACATCTATGGGCCAAATTCTGAAGACAAAGAGTTCTGGCGAATGGTGGACAGCAAGCTCAGCGACCTTCCGCAGGAGGACCTTCTGATCGCAGCAGGTGACATGAACAAGACGATGGACCAGGCCACGGACAGACACCCGATCAGACCGAGCCACAACTCCCAAAGCAGTAACACCCTAAAAGACCTATGCATCAAACACCACCTAGCAGACCCATGGAGGCTACAACACCCAACAGCGCGAGAGTACACATTCTACTCGAACCCGCACAATTCATACAGCAGGATTGATTATATACTGATGTCCAATAACCACACACATCTAATCGACAGCACGGAGATAGCCCCAATAACAATCTCCGACCACGCGCACATATCCCTCGATCTAAATGGCAAACATAATGAAAACCCGACGAGGAGATGGAGACTGAATGACGACATCCTGCAGAACAAAGAGAATGTTAAAGAAATAGAGAAGGCACTTAAAGACTACCTTGAACATAATGACAACGACGAGGTAGGGAAAGGCACCATCTGGGACGCACTCAAAGCAACACTAAGAGGCAAACTGATAAACATCAAATCAAGAATGAACAGAAGCAGGAACAAGAAAATTTCAGAGATAGAAGATGAAATAGCAGCACTGGAAAGAGGCCACTGCGCAAACCTAGCGGACAAGAACACACTGACCAAGCTCACAAAAAAAAAATACGAACTGAACAAAATCCTGAGCGAACGAGCGGGAACGTGGCTAACAAAATTCAAATCTGTGAACCTGTGCAGGGCCAATAAAGCAGGGAAACAACTGGCGTCCTACCTCAAAGCGAAGCAAAGGCAACACACAATAGCAGCAATAACGGACAAAACAAATAAATCACAAACAACAAACAAAGGAATACTTGAAGTCTTCAGACAATTCTACCAAGAGCTATACTCCGAAGATAAGAACCTGAGCAGAGACGGAGGCTGCGCACTCCTAAAAGACATTAACCTGCCAAAACTCAAAGAAGAGGACAGAACGACCCTTGAAGCAAACATAACGGAAGAAGAAATCGAAGCGGCAATCGACCAGCTAAAACGGAACAAAGCGCCAGGACCGGACGGATACACCACCGTGTTCTACAAAACTTTCTGTAAAAATATCAAAAGAATACTATCGGAAACATACTCCGCCTGCATACACAACGGCAAGATGACCAACACCATGAGTGAGGCCAACATCACAATAATACCCAAGGAAGGGAAAGACCCTCAATACCCGCAGAACTATAGACCAATCTCGCTCATAAATGTCGACGGCAAAATCTATGCGAAAGTGCTGGCAAATAGATTAAACAGAGTCCTACCGGACATCATCCACAACTCACAAGTGGGATATATCAAACACAGACTATCGCAAGACAACACAAGGCTGCTATGCCACCTAATCAACCACACAACACAGAGTAACGAGCAAGCGGTCATGATAGCGCTGGATGCCGAGAAGGCTTTCGACAGAGTTTCGTGGCCCTTCCTCAGGAACTGCATGGCAAAGTTCGGCCTAGGGGAGAAATACATAGCAATGGTAATGGCCCTATACAACAACCCAGAGCAAAAATAGTGGTGAATGGAAGCACATCGGAAACGCTCTTACTAGGAAGAGGAACTAGACAAGGATGCCCACTGTCACCGGGCCTCTTCCTACTAGCACTAGAACCCCTACTAGCAAAAATAAGAGACAATGAGAGGATCACGGGTGTTAAGATCAAAGAGAAAACAGTTAAACTGGCAGCATACGCGGATGACATCCTCATCACAACCACAAACCCATCAACGTCAATCACAGCTCTCATGGACACAATAGGAGAATACGCAGAGGCATCAGGGTACAAACTCAACAAAGACAAATCGGAATGCAAACCAATGAACATCCACACCACAAGATCAGTGCTCGGGAACTCGGGCCTAGCCTGGCAAACAAAACCACTCAGGTACCTAGGGCTGCAGTTTGGGAGAGACCTAGAATCCACAATACAACATAACATTGCTAAAAAAAGTGAAAGAAAGACTAGAACTATGGTCGCCAAAATACATCAGCTGGTGGGGAAGGATAGAAACTATAAAAATGATGATAACACCTGCAATAAACTACACGCTAAACATGCTACCGATCCCAATGACAGAAAGCTTCCACAAAAGATTGGACAGGATGATAAACACCTTCATATGGAGAAACAAAAAAACAAGAATCGGCCTACCCAAACTGAGACTAGCGAAAGAACTCGGGGGCCTCAACCTGGCAAACTTTAAAACCTACCAAACAGCGTGCCTGGCGAAACAAGGGATGGCATGGATCGACGAAACGCAACAGTACAAACCAGTCTGGCTAGAGCTGGAGAAAGATCTCCTGGGAGGTCTGCACCCAATAGCTATACTAACGGCAAACAAACACCCCCTAAGGTCAAACTCAATACTGAAACACACTAGAGAAGCGCTGATGAAAATCGACAGGCGAATGATACAGAAGCTGAGAGGTACAACATGGGAATCCATCTGGTTCAACACTAAAATAACATACCAAGGGGCAACAATGAACAATGACACATGGAAAACAGAGGAATCAGCCTCCCCAAACAGATGGAAACCAAGGGGAAACAACTGACTTTTTCAAACATACAACAGCTAAACGAGCTCCCCAACAAAGAACTATACACCTTTCTAAAGATCAGAACTGCCATAACTAGAGCTAAGCTACACAGAGAAACACCAGGCATCGTCAAATATGTAGAAACCCTAAACTCGGCAGGCCACCAAACCGCAAAGATCTACAAACTACTGAGCCCCTCAACACTGTCGCTAAACAAAAAAACGACAAACTCATGGGAGACACTTCTAGGCAGACAGCTAAATGGGAAGGAACAGGCACAAATGTGGAGCTTAGCCACATCGAACAAAATAACCCCACAACTGGCGCAAACTAAATATTGGCTCCTCCACAAAGCCTACTGGACCCCGTCCAGGCTCCACAAAGTCGGCATTGCAGAATCAGGTGACTGCTGGAACTGTCAGAAGGAGGAGGGCACCCTCGAACACCTCATCTTCGGATGCGTGAAAGTCAAGTAGTTCTGGGCACAGATCAACGCATTCATAAACGATATGCTCAAAACAGACCTAACAATCAGCTATGCGAGCCTGGCGACAGGACACCTAACAGCGAACCTAAACAACAGGGAAGAGAGAGCCCTACTGGACCTGCTACTAACGGCTGCCCTAAAGATCATCCTAACCAACTGGGAAAATACGGCGAAAGCAAATTTCAAAGCATGGATCAACTGGGTCACCTTCCTGAGAGGAGCGAACAATATAACAGGCAACTTCTCGAAAGAACACACCCCCAAGGGGCTCATGTGGGGCCCACTCGATGAACATTTAGAGACAACGCAATAGCCCCCCCTCCCCTCTCTCTTTCTTCTCTCTCTTCCAGACAAGCCAAGAATTATAGCCAACACAAATGTACTGTATACAACTGCCAATGTATATTCCATTTATATTTTTCAATAAAAAACTTTTATAAATGAAAAAAGAAATAAGGACAACCATTTAAAATCGTTTTCACTATGGTTTTTCTCCACAAAGTGCTCAACCATAGGGGCCAAAATGATTTTTTTCTTAATTCGCGATCGGTGTTGGCTAATCCTTAGATTAACCCATTGGTTTGTTTTACCGATATAGATTTTTCTACACGGGCATTCTACCACATACGACATTTCTTGTCCTGCAGTTTGTAAACATATGATGTTTCCACTTAGTTCCACAATGTTCACATTTTTTGCTCACAATGGTATTAGGACAAGCCACACAATTCCCACATTTGTGGTGACCTTCCACAGGTTTCATATTCCACTGGGCAAGTAGATCGCTCTTTTTTTAATATTAGGGGGAGTGATATCGGCCCTTACAATCTGTTGGCCTATACTCAAATTCTTTTTGTATGCAAAAATTGGTCGCGGAAATGCACATTCTAGTCCTTCTAAGAGGTGCCAGTTATTGAGTACAGACTGTCTGGGCTAAACGTGGTAACTCAGACCAATCTGTCTAGGTCTTTCTTTGGTTTGAGTTCTAGCAGGCATTCACGTGGAATGAACCGTGCCCTTTTAGAGGAGTGTTTAAATAATTTTTTAGGATATCCTCTATGTATCATTTCACTGCAAAATGTCTTGGCATGATCGTCATAATAGCTAATCTCAGTGCAATTACGCCTTATTCTTAGCAGCTGTACATCCCAGCACCGTGTGGCAGGCACTGTCTATCTTCGTGAGAAGAGGTCGCTCCCCCACGCTCCCTGGCCGGACATCGCAGCTCTTGGCTCTGACTGCTTGCTCGCATAAGATTGCTGCCTGGGTATCGTAGTTGTGACTGCTTGGCAGTATTAACAGTGCAGATTGATTATTTTGCGCTCGCATTGCTGGATTTAAAAAAAAGAAATACTATTGGCTGATTGCATCATAGCTCTGACTGCTTGCCTGCATTAAAATTGATGCTTGCTTATTTCTGCGCTCGCATTGCTGACTGAATTATATCTAGTATTGCCTGATTGTGCTGGTACCACCGCCCATAGCGCCATTCATCTGTCTGCCCCAATCTCGCCCTGTATCAGGTCGTTTATCGCTGCCATTTTGTTTGTTGTGCCTTGTAGCGAGGCTTCCCAGCACGCACCCGCCTCCCAGCTGCTCCTCCCTCGCCCCGCCCCCTCCATTATCCAGTTATGACAGATGGTTTTGCGCGCAGCGGACGCGCCCCATGCGTGCCGAAGGTGCGCCAAAGGTAAGCCCGTCTACCCCCGTCCACGACTGGACCGCGCCCAGCGCCAGACCCCCTGGTCCTCGCAATACCCACTCCTCCCGCATAACATATGACGCCGCTACTCTCCTTGCCCTTAACCACGGACGCACCCCACAATGCTGCGTAGCTGCCCCAGGACACACCCACGGACCATTCGCCTGCCACTCCTGCAAGTTCGCCTGCATCAGGACCCATGCCAAATCCTCCCCCTCCAAACATAACTCCGACTCCAACCACCTGAAGTGTATCCTGCTGAACACCCGATCGATCCACAAACATGCCACTGAACTCTGGGACCTACTCGACACTACATCACCGGACGTCGCCTTCCTTACAGAAATGTGGATGAACGCCTCATCAGCGCCCGACATCGCCATAGCCATCCCGGACACCTACAAGATCATCCAAAAAGACCGCATCAACCAAACAGGAGGAGGCATCGCCATCGTCCACAAGAACACCATCCGAATCTCGACCAACTCCGACGATAACCTCACGACCGCCGAACACCTTCACTTCCAGATCCACACCGACCCGAGGACCACACTTAGAGACACCCTCATCTACAGACCACCAGGGACCCGCACACAATTCAACGAAGACATCACTGACTTCATCAGCCCACATGCCCTCACCTCCGAGAACTACATTTTACTGGGAGACCTCAACTTCCACCCAGAAAAGAATAACGACAGCAACACCACCACCCTTCTGGACAACCTGGCCAATCTCGGACTCAAACAACTTGTTGACACCCCCACCCACTTAGCCGGACACACGCTCGACCCTATCTTCACATCCAGCAAATACATCTCCTTTGATCACACCACAGCTCTCCATTGGACGGACCACAGCTGCGTTCACTTCAGCTACAAAAAGACCACTACCCACATCCCTCCACAACCTATTCCTCGAAGAAACTGGAACAAAATCCACCTCCGACCAGCTCTTCACATCGCTTAACCAAAACCCCCCCACCTTATCAACGGACCCAAACCAAGCTGCCACCAAATTCACACAATGGATCACCCACAGCGCTGACGAATTAGCACCCATGAAAAACCACCAGATCAAACAAGGTAACAAAAAGGCCCCCTGGTTCAACGATGACCTTAAGAAATCCAAGAAGTTATGTCGTACCCTCGAGAAAACCTGGAGAAAAAACCCAACCACTGACAACCTGAACACCTTCAAAGACGCAACCCGTAAACACCACCAATTAATCCGATCCACCAAGAAATCAGCATTCAAGGACCGTCTCGACAACAACGCCCAAAACAGCAAGGAACTATTCAACATCGTCAAAGAATTCACCAACCCCACCGCCGGCACCAACGACATCACTCCCTCCCAAGACCTCTGCGACTCTCTATCCTCTTTCTTCCACAACAAAATCGCCGACATTCATAACAGCTTTAAAAACCTGTCCGAAGAACAACCCACTCCACCCACCTCAGAACCAAAACAGCACTCTCTCAACCTTTGCGCCTGGAACCCAATCACTACTGAAGACACCATCCTTCTGATGAACTCCATCCACTCAGGTTCACCAACTGACCCATGCCCCCACCACATCTTCAACAAAGCAAACTCCATCATCGCACCCCATCTCCGTGATGTCATCAACTGCTCCTTCAACTCTGCTACCTTCCCAGAAAGTTGGAAACATGCCGAAGTCAGCGCCCTTCTGAAGAAACCCACAGCGGACCCCTCTGAGCTCAAGAACTACCGCCCCATCTCTCTCCTCCCCTTCCCGGCCAAAGTGATCGAGAAAGCCGTCAATAGCCAGCTCGCCGCCTTCCTTGAATCCAACAATTCACTCGACCCCTCACAGTCCGGCTTTCGAGCCAAACAAAGCACCGAAACCGCCCTCATCGCTGCTACAGATGACATCCGAACGCTACTGGACAACAGAGAATCAGTCGCCCTCATCCTACTTGACCTCTCCGCCGCCTTCGACACAGTCTGTCATAACACCCTCATACAACGCCTCAGCAACATCGGAATACAAGGAAAAGCGATGGACTGGATCATCTCGTTCCTCGCCGGAAGAACTCAGAGAGTCCGCCTCCCCCCATTCAAATCAGAGGCCACCGAAGTCATCTGCGGCGTACCACAGGGATCATCACTCAGTCCCACCCTCTTCAACGTGTACATGAGTCCCCTCGCAACCATCGCGCGACAACACAACCTCAACATCATCTCCTACGCTGACGACACCCAACTAATCCTCTCCCTCACCAAAGACCCCAACACCGCCAAAACCAATCTACACGAAGGATTGAAAGAAGTGCCGAATGGATGAAGAACAGCGGTTTAAAACTAAACTCTGACAAAACGGAAGTCCTCATCTTAGGATCGTCCCCCTCTGCATGGGACGACTCATGGTGGCCGCCGGTACTTGTCACAGCACCCATACCAACGGACCACGCACGTAACCTGGGCTTCATCCTAGACTCCTCCCTCTCGATGACCAGACAAGTCAACGCCGTCTCATCATCATGCTTCAACATCCTTCGCATGCTCAAAAAAATCTTCCGCTGGATCCCGACCGAAACAAGAAAAACAGTCACCCATGCACTAGTCACTAGCCGACTAGATTATGGAAACACCCTTTACGCCGGAACCACAGCCAAACTACAGAAAAAACTCCAACGCATCCAAAACGCCTCAGCCAGACTCATACTGGACATCCCCCGTCAAGCCCACATTTCCAGTCACCTAAAAGACCTCCACTGGCTTCCCGTCAACAAGAGAGTAACGTTCCGTCTCCTCACCCACGCACACAAGGCCCTCTACGACTTAGGACCAGAATGCCTCAACAAACGACTGTCCTTCTACACACCCACCCGCCAACTACGATCATCTAATCAAGCCCTCGCCGCAATTCCGCGCATCAATAGATCCACCATGGGAGGAAGATCTTTCTCCTACTTAGCAGCCAAAACCTGGAATTCCCTCCCCACTCACCTCCGCCTTACACAGAACCACCTCTCCTTTAGAAAGCAGCTAAAAACCTAGCTATTCGATAAGTAATGCACCCACCCTCTCCCAAGCACCTTGAGACCCTCTGGGTGAGTAGTGCGCTATACAAATTTCTGAACTTGAACTTGAACTTGAACACTGTGTGGTGCCAGCCACAAGGTGCAGGGATTTACAGTGACACCCATTTCTCTATGGGAGTCTGTGCTGCGGTCGGTTTCCGACAGCTGCACAAGCTCCTAAAGGGAAATGGGAGTCTGCGACCGCACCATGACCTGTTGCATTGTAATTGCAGTTTTGGACTTCTTATCCGAGGTCAGACGACCCTGAAACGGCAGGGATGTCGGTTGGAGTTAATTAGGCCCCTCATGTCTATGTATTATAATACATAGGATGTTAAATTTGCACTCCATAATACAGAGCAGTCCAAAGAGCCAGCGCCTATCCAATATTCTAGGAACTGATATGCATGAGATGCCATAAAAATTTGGCATTAAGATGGCTGTACAACAACTCAAAGCACCAAAAGCAATCACCAAGAGTGAGTAATCATAGTGTCGACACAACAAGGACCAGCTATCTAAAGTTTCAACATGTCAATGAGTATTGGTAGCAGCAGAATATAAGACCATTTGTGAACATATCTCCCAGCAGGAATGCCTGAGCTGGTCTGTGATTTATTTACAAATGTTTTGATGGCACAGTAAAGGTATTTCAGTATGATTATTGTAATGGTTGGTGCTATCATGAAGTAAGACTTCTTATGTAATTGTCCGATAACGATGTGATACATTTATTGCTGTAAAAATGCATACAATTTGCTTCTAAAAAGAGTGGTAAGGCTTAATAGGAGAAAACATTCGGAAAAAGTTTTTATCAACAAGAGCAGGCCATGTGAAGAAATGATAGATACAGACTTACTAGGGTCAGGAAAGTGGGTCCTAGGAACTGGCCTTACATATTCCCCTTTTGCTTACCTTACTCTCTACCCCCAGCAATTAAAGAGGTGACATTTCCAGCCCTGGTGGCCTCAGTGCATCCAGAAGCCAGCTAACTATTACTGCCTCTCTACCTCTCCACCTAGCCTTCTTCAGCTTTGGACACCATGCACAATGCAAGTCACATGGATAATCACGAGATTTCACCGTTGACACAGTGAAACAGGTGGACTGTTTCCTGCCCTCGGTGGCACTCTGCCCACCCAGGTACTTAAAAAGTGCATCAATTTCTAGATCTCTGTAGTTTCCTGATCGTATCCCAAACTTCTACGACGTTCCTTTTCCTGTTCTTGCTGCACTCACCTACTCCACATTATTGCTTCTTTTCCTTGCCTCTGTGTTTCTTGGTCAAACTCCTACAGATGGCTTACTCATAGAGCACTATTTCTTCTGGTTTGGGGAAGACCATTCCATCAGCAAGGCTCCTTTCTCATTCCCAACAGTGTGTCTTCTCCTTTTCTCAATCTTGGTCAATTTTTTCTATTTCTCCTGCCACATCTCCCTGTTCCAAGTGTTTTGAGGTCATCTTATGGTTGTTTAAAGAGCTATGTAAATAAGAACAATTAGAAACCTTTTCTCTTAGGCCATCCAATGCCAACAACCAAGGTCCCTTTGGATTGACATTTTAAGTTGCTTACTTCAAAGAAAGCTAAGTTTCTCTCACTTGCTTTCACTTTTGGTTGTACAATCTCTTTCGGCCTTTCTTTCCGTCACTCCCTCTCTCTGGGTCTCTATCTTGGTCTTTTCACAGCAGCAAGATGGACAACTAGTTAATCTAGAGAGATTGATTTTTCTCTTATCCATTCCTCACTCCATTTTCTTTCTTCCCCCCTCTCCCTGTACCGCCCATTACCCTTTATCCTACACCACTCACTATTTCTTCCACTGCTACTCATCCTACAACCCCATAGCACCTACTTTCTCCATTGACATCTCTCTTGGCAATTCTCATCCTTCTCTTCTCATTTGGGCCATACCGGTGGTTATTTTTGAAAGCGATTTCTGAGTAGTGGACACAGAACTCATTTTTTTTATCATCAGGCTTTGAAACAGAGCATAAGAAAGAAAGGCAGACAAGGGAGAAATAAGGAGAAAGATAGGAAAATAGTGACAAATGGCAAGAGTAGAGATGACAAAGAAGTTACATGAGTGAGATAAAGATGCTGGAAGTGTAAGGTGGTGAAGAAAAGAGGCATGAGGTGTAATCAAAACAAGGCATCCTGGTATTCATCAACCCTGGCATTTAACAGTGCTGTGGTAAGCTGTTAAAAATCTTTTGGTACCTTAATTATTTATTTTCTTTAACAAATTCAGTTCTGCACAGAACCATTTTCTTCAGCAGCTCTTCGACTGCTATCCACCAATCTTGCCTTCAACTTTCTTCTCACTATCCATCTCTTGTCAAAAATTGTCCTTAACCTCCACTCCAGCCCTTCCACTTAATTCTTTCTTCACCCTTATCCTCTCAGCACTTCCTCTCCTAATATTACTAGGTGCTCAATCTTGGCAAATATGTTTTTTTTAAATGTATTTTTCTCAGCATAGTGAATCTTTCAAGTGGACTGAAAACGCGATTTGCATTCGACAATCAGCAAAGATTCATAAATGTGCCCAACCTAAATGGAAATGGTATAGGTGGTCCGATTGTCTCCAAGTTTCCTCCAGGATGCAGCTTAGGGTTAATTTAGCTCCTACGTGTCTCAGGGATGGTGCAGTGTGTCAGCAGTCAATTTAGCGCTGTACGGTTCAGTAATAGTGGATCCAGTAATGTGGTACCTGCCAGTGAACGCAGTTCCAGTGTGATCCCTTTGATATGTTTGTTCTGCTTGTATCCACGAACCGAGCATAAATGCTAGAGCGGCTGTTTGTGGAGGAAGCTTCTGAGACTGTCTTCTTTGTGCTTTCATAGGTATAACACAGCTGTTGGTAAGTTGCAAGGTCACCCGAGTACTTCACTAAGTCCTATTGAGAGGCAATGGATGTTAATCGCTGCTCAAGCACAGATGCATTGAGTCAATCTATTAGCTTACTGAGCCACTCGTGCAAAACAATCATTATTACCCACATAGTCTGAGCAGACAATAATGTCTAGCCATTGAAATGACACAGAAATAATATAGTACTTTGATTGCTAATGATATTTCTCACCCGCAAAATTGGCTATAAAACAAAATCATGCAACAGCAGGGGTGGGGCTGGCATGGGACCAGAATGGTCACATTCTGTTGGCACTTCAAACTGGCTCCTTTTTTCTTGGTGATGCATGTCCTCAGAAAAGCTTGTTATTGCTTTGGAGGGCATGTGTTCAGGGTCATGGCTGGATCTCTGCTGGAGGTTCTAGTTGGCTTGTAAACTGACCTGTGCATCAGCGCTGGCTGAATCACAGCCGGTGGTGGCAGTCCATGTGTAATGTTATCCTAATCTAGGTTGGGGCAGAAGGAGAAGTATGGATATTGCCTTCAGCTGTAGAGTGCTGCAGAACATTGCAGATTGAACTGGTGTCATGGTTTAAATGAGACTGTGGCCAGGACCTGAGGCACTTCAAGTGAGCACGCTGGAGGAGCAGAATTGAGAGGTGGCACAGTTTCCCTGTGGTTTGTTGCCACAACTCAACACTCTCTGGGACTACAGCTACCAGTGCCACTGATACTATATTTGTTGCACCCTTTACCTACTGAGATTCATTAAGTGATCTGGAAGGCAAATAAACTTTTTACCAAACCAAAAAAATCTGAGATGGGGAGAGGAGGCGTTGTATTAGTAGAAGTGGAATCTAATAACTAGAGAAATGTGATTTGGTGTGAGGCAGTACTTATGAAAATGGTTCTGCTGGTGGAAAAGCATTTTGTGTTTTTTACCAAGGATCTGCATCCCACTACACTCACCAGGAAGTTGGCACTACTAGAGGCTATAAGACATTGTGTCAGGGGGTTTGCAGGTTTATGCTGCTTTACTGTCAGCGTAAGGATTGACCATTGGGAGAAAGAGGTCTAGCTTTTTACAGGTTGACTCTGCAAATAAATTTCAAGGAAGCTTAGGGTCAGGAACTGGATGACTTTATGTGTCTCACTACAACTAAATATTGTCGTTCTGGTTCAAGTACATTAAGGGTATTTTTTGAATTTATTTAAAATTGTATTTATTGGCATTTATCAATAAAGAACACACAACATCAAGGGAGCACAAACCCAATTGTCCATTTGGTGTTTAAGTCACACAATTTGACAATACACAGATTATTTATACTATTGAGCTGGAGCAAATACATCGACATAAAGCAGATTCGAATTGTCTTTACACTATGTCTGCTGATAAACTAGGAAAGTTGGTCAATCTTCACCCTGTATGTGACCCCGGCTCGGAATCATTAACAGCCGACAAAGTGGAGTCATGTTGGTGAAGAAAAGATAGGAAGGGTTCCCAGATGTCGTTGGGTCGGAGCGAAAGAGCATTCATTTCCAATAGTTTGTTAGTTGCTCTTGACAATATGAAACTTCATGCAGCTATGCCCTGTATGTAGGTCCTGGTCTCATCTTCAATGGGCAACCCCCCTGCATTTTGCAAGTAAGAGCATGGCAGGGAGTTGACGGTGAGAGGCAGGTATGTCCGAGATGTACCCAAGAAGTCCCACCAGGGGGGAGAAAGATGGCATGTGTCCTGTATTCGCCTGTTATGGCTGTAAATATTTTCACCCAAAATGATGTCACCTTCGGACACAGCAATGCCAGATGTATACGTTGAGGGTGCTTCAATGTCCTGAATGTGCCCTAGGTTTCGGGAGTTACTTTGTCTTGGCCAAAGGAACGGGGACACTTCTTAGTGGGATATGAGAGGGTGCCTAGCATGCTTCAGTTATGTTTTTCTGTTTCTTATCACTCTGCTCTACCCTCTCTTGTACAACCTTGATTGAGCCACAGTGAAGACTATGTGACCTACCTTTCTGACACATGCTCGATTAGAATTAGTTTGTAGGTGCCTAATTACTTTTACTTCATTTTGTTGGACTTGATTTTTTGAATTTTATTCGGAGATTACCTGACAATAAATGCATTTAATACCCCTCCCCAAAAAATATTTGGTGAATATGCCCCTGCTGGACTTGGCCCTTCTGGCAGGTTCACCCCTGAACTTTTTGCCTTTTAATGTTACATCATTATAGTGATTTCTTGTCTTTGCGCACTTTAGCACTGTGGCGCATTGTAAAGTGCGTGCGCTCTCTGAATGCGTGTGTGAGATTGGCCTGCCCTCCCATAGGAATGCATGGGGGATATGAGTGTCCATGGTAGTTCCTGATGTGTGGGGAGTGCAGGGTCGAGTTTGGCTACGTGTGGACTCGTGTGATTAAATGCTGCGCAATGATGTGCGCTGATTGATTGTGTCTAGTGTGGAAGTGCCACTTCTAGGAGTTGGCATGTCTGCGCAGTACATGTGAATTGACTGTCTGGCTTGTGATTGGCTGGAGCTGGCTGGTGTGCCTGGCTCCAGGAGTCAGGATGGGTCTGCCCCGGTGGTGAATGAGGAGATCTGCATGTTGATGGGAGGGAGAAGTGCACCTGGGACCTGAATAGGGTTGGGCCTTCCCTCCACAATGCTGGTTCCACCACCTGTGGTGTGTCTGATGTCCCTGGCCTGTCATGTGAATAGGGAGAGGGGCTGAGCAAAACAAAGTGCTCAAGAACCAGTATTTGGTTCGCCCCTTGCCTGCACCTTGGACAACAAAGGATTTCTGTGTATAAAAAGAGGCTGGGAGCTCATGTAAAGTGTTCTTGTTCCTGACTTGAATCTACCAGGGGCTTGCGGCTGCTGGGGCCCAGGGGAAGGCTTGCCTCTCTGGGCCCTGCCCAACCCCTGGATGCCTGGAGTTCTTGCTGGATCCTAACAGGAGGGGGCTTGCTGCTGGAGGGGCCCAGGAGGGACCGCCATGGGGGATGCCTCCTTGCTGGAGTGCCCTGTGTGCTGACCCCTGGGCCCTGCATTGCCCCTCCTGATGCCCAGGACTGCTGGGACCTCGTGATCCCTTTTCTAGGCCCCCAGGATGTGATGCTGCCTTTGGGCGCCCTGGGAGTGCTGATATTTGGCTCCAAAAGGAGCCCTGGAGCTAGGCAGCGCTATGCTGCCCTTTTCCCTGAAGAGATCCCCTGGTGTGGGGATCCCCCCAAAATGGCTCCCCTGCGGGTGCCCAACCCGATTATTTAATTATTTTTATTTACGGGTGCCCACCCCGTTTATAGGAGCCTTAGCGGGTGCCCACCCCGCTTCTACGTTTTATTTTAGTACCGAGGGTGCCCACCCCTCCTTTCTGCCCAAAAATCATTGCCCCGGCCCTCGCGCCGAAAACAGGAAGTCAGGCGCCGTAGTGCCTGACGCTGGGCGGGACTTCCGGTTTTGAAGGGAAGTCCCGCCTGCCGATGATTGGAGGCTGGCCGGAAGGAGACGGCTGCCCGGAGCCTCGAGGGCTCTACACTAAGTCCCGGTCCCGAGATGGGGGACCGGGTGAAGTAGGCGAGGCGGGGCTCCCATGAGTAGGGATGCCCCGCACTTTGTGGAGGAGAGGCCGCCTGGAGCCTTGCAGGCTCCTTCTCGAAGTCCCGGTCCCAGAAGGACGGACCGGGCGAAGCAAGTCGACCGCCGCAGGAGCAGCAGTGTGAGGTCTGCGGAGGGGGCGCGAGGCACATTGCCAGTGCCTGCCCCTGCCGCCTTCCAGTGTAGAGAACCCAGGAGCCCGGTAAGGAGGGGGCTCGGGGTTGTCCCCTTTTATTCTTCGAGCGGACTCATTAGACAGTGGGCCGCTCCAACGTTGGTTAGCCCCCACTTACCCAGGCCCAGAGGGGCCCGTGGTCCCATGTTCCGTGCCCCAGTGTGGGGGCAAGGTTATTTCTAGAGCCCGAGTGGCTCCTAGGAGCCCATTCCTGTATCACTCCTACGTTTGGGGGCATGTTGTTTGTTCAAGGAGCCCAGGTGGCTCCCCCGCCCCCCATTATTTGACCGAGCCATGCATGGCTCCAGCAACGGCCATAATGATGTAAAAGACCCCAGTGGGGGTCCAGAGGACCAGAGGGGCCTGTGTTCTTGCCCCTGAGGGCCACAGTGAGTCCCAGAGCTAGAGGGCTCCACCGTTCTGCGCAGTATTGATTTCTAGAACCTAGAAGGCTCCCACGTGTGGCAGCTTTGCTATGGAGGGCTAGTGAGAGCCACTGTCGCAGTTTTGAGTTCCCAGCCGCCCAGCAAGTAGTGGGCAGCTGCACCGTTTAGGTTTTTCTTTCTAGGGGCATGTCTTTGGACTCAGGAGTGAGCCGCACTCCTTCGCCCCTACCTTGGCCTTCCCCAGCTGCGCAGTACTTAGTGCCAGCTGCAGCGTTTAGGCCCTGTTCTTGTCCTAAGCTGCCCAGCAAGTATTGGGCAGCTGCAACGTTTAGGTTTTGGCGCAGTGGCGCAACCTGGACCTTGATGTGATTTATGTGCTAATGCTTTGGGTGTTAGGAAATGTACTGTGTGTAGTATGTTTTGCGCTCCCTGTGTTTGATGCCTCTAGATAGGATGTAGGCATAGGAGGTTGTTTTACCTGTTTAGGTTTATGTTAGGGAGATTATACTTCCCTGTGTGATTTACGCCCCTAGTGTAAGGTTTTACTTAGGTGGTGAGGGTCTAATGTAGTTAGACTGGTGAGATACTGTATATGATGGATTTCATGGCACAGACTGTTGCAAGTGCAGTGATTATCAGTGTTTACTGACTGTATTTTCTATGACCTATTTTTACTTGTATGTTTTAGTTCAACTTTACCAAGTTCACTTTGTGATGATCCTGACAGTGGTCCATGTGGCCCTGTCAGGTGTGCATAATCCCTTGTAAATATTGCCCGTGCCAGTTGGCACAATGTACATCTTGTGATTGTTATTCTAATGTGTTGTGAGAATACAAAGGCTATTTTTGATATAGCCTTGTGTGGAGTTCCTTTTGTGGGGGGCCTGGGATGTTGTTGCTGGTGGGTGCGTGCGCAAATGCTTTACACATTGCCTCCGGGATAAGCCTGACTGCTCGTGCCAAGCTACCAAGGGGGTGAACAGGGGTTATCTTTGGTGTGTAACTTCCTTGCCCTGACTAGAGTGGTGGTTTCTGCCTGGCTTTGGCCAACCTTAGCCAACCAGAATTCGCCATTTCTAATAGCCCCACAGTGGCATTTAATATGGGGTGATATATAAAGCAACTGAAGATCTTATAGGTGATAGTGTGGGGTAAAATACACCTGGGAATGAATGTCATGGTTTTGACACTCAAAATGTGCATAACAAGGCAATGAACTGGTGGTTTCGTTTAAAGGCTAGAGTTGCTAGTGGTGATTCAGGTTGCATGTGAAGTGTACCAAAAAGCAATCTAATATTTTCTTGACTGACTCATCCAATTAGATCTGTGTTACAGTCGCTACCACTCTGAGAAACAATGATCACAGGTAGATTTAACAGGTGCCAGGAGTAGAAAGATGCACCCATGGAGTCAGGCCTAAGAACTGTAGTATAAGAGTATCCTACTATAATGAAAAATAAACTCTGAAACTAAATGTAAGAGTCCAGTGCCTCTCTCTGTAATAGTCAGCGGTCTCCTGTGTGCCCACATGTGCCTGCCCCCAGGAAAGAAAATGTGCAGGTTAACGGAATCGGGTCCTCCGGTGTTCATTGTAACTTTAGAGAAAATATGGTTTCTTTTCAGTAAAGGTGTCCATGTCAATGTCCATGTCAATGTCCTGCTTATTTGCACATTGCTCTGTTTTAAACAAAACAATCTTTCACTTACTTTGCCTTCTGTCTTCACTTGCCGCCTGCACCCCGGTCCACCACGGGGCTCTACCGATTGTTGTGGAGGGTGCAGGCTCACACAGGCAGACAGTCTTTCCTTGGTGGCAGTTGGGGGCGGATCTCTGCGATTAGCGCCGTGCTTGCAGCCTATATCTGCCCAAGTGCATTTCTCTCACGATGTGGACGCGCGTGGACAAACTGCAGCGGTATTTCATACCTGTTATGTAAGGCTCAGTGTGTTCTATACCCAGCAATAATAATTGTTAGCCGCTTGCACTCTGAAGTAACACTCTGCTTTTAAAACTCTTTGCTTTTAAAAACTGCTTATTTGCACATTGCTCTGTTTTAAACAAAATGATCTTTCACTTGCCACCTGCACCTCAGTCCATCACGGGGGCTCTCCCGATTGTTGTGGAGGGTGCAGGCTCACACAGGCAGACAGTCTTTCTTTGGTGGCAGTTGGGGGCGGAGCACCGCGATTAGCGCCGTGCTTGCAGCCTATATCTGCCAGTGTGCTTCCCGTTGTGCAGCGGACGTGCGCAGAAGGTGCGCCAAAGGCAAGCTCGTCTGCGCCCATCCGGGGCCAGAGGCCACACATTATGCCCGTTTCCCCCTCCGTTACTCCTCAACAGAGCTCAACTCCCTTCAGGGAGAATGGGCCATCAACCCAGAGACTAGGAGTCTCTTAGACACACTTGGGATTTCGCAAAAACACTACTTGCAGTCTCACTCCCTATCTCCCCGTCCACACGCCACCTACCAACACGAGGGACGTCCTCCCCAGCACCTCTCCCCCTTGTTCAAGAGGTAGTCAGGACAAACTGTCCATTTGGTATCTTAACACTCGCTCTATGGTTTTTTATCTCCTGGACTCCATCAAACCAGATATTCTACTCTTATCAGAAGCACGGCTAAAAGCAGAATCCATCGCCAGGATTTTGGCCGCAACTCCGGACTACTACTATGTCCTTCAGGCCAACAGGATTGAGAGTAAAAAAGGGGGGGGGCGGGGGGGGGGGGGGGGGGGGTTGTGACCATAATTTCTCAGTCACATAATATCACCTCTCTCACCACATCAACAATCCCCTCGGTTGACAACCTTCTTTTTAAGTTTGAATCTAAAGGTTCCTCATTCACCTGTGCGTTATTCTACAGGCCCCCGGCCCATATGCCCAATTTCCGGCAATCTTTTGGTAATCTGATAGCTGAGTTTACGATCAACCATACAAGAATCTTGATTATTGGCGATTTCAACTACTGGCCACTTGACCCGCGTGAAAGCCTGTGCTCGGTAGAATTCTCTGACCTGCTGAAAGGAATTAACTTCTCCCAGCACATCATTGTACTCACCTACATTAAAGAACACACCCTGGATCAGGTCTGGACCCCCAACCCTGACATCACTGACCTACAAATCACTCCCTGCACATGGTATGACCACCAATTTACCTCCTTTTTCATTCCCAATACCCCAGTCACTAAAGCCCCCTCACCAGATCCTCCTATGGTCAGGAATTGGAGCCAGGTAGATATCACAACTCTCTGCTCCTTCCTATCCACCTCTGTGCCTTGTTCCTCTCTGCCCACGGGCCCTTCGGTTTGGCCGCACACTCAGGCAGAAAACATCAATGCATGGCTGGCTTCGGCAAGAGACCGATTCGCTTATCTGATAAGGTTCACAAACAAGAGGCCCCATGACGCTCAGCGCTGGTTCACCAAGGACCTTAAGGATAAGAAACTTGCATTGCGCCAAACTGAGCGTAGGTGGAGACAAGACTACTGCCCTCTCAAAAACAATTTTTACATCAGCCCTTAAAGATGACAAAATTGCCATTCTCGCTGCCAAATCGGACTATTTCTCCTCGGAAATCCTGGAATCCACTAACAAAGCCAAAGACATCTTCTCCATCGTTGATGAACGGGTCACTGTAAAACCATCCCCATCACAAACCCTCTGTGACTCTCTTAATTTTACTACAGTAGCCCTCCTCACATCGCCCGGGAGATATTTCTCCACATTCCTGAACCTCCCTTATTGCTCCTTAACAATTCCCTCACCTCGAGCATCGTCCCAAACATCTTTAAGACAGTGGAAGTTGCACCTATCCTTAAAAAAGCAGGCGCCGACCCCCTGGTACTCAGCAACTTCCGCCCAATATCGCTGCTTTCCTTTTTGGGTAAAATCCTGGAGGCTTATGTTGCTAACTGCCTGAGCACATTTGTGGAACACTCCCACTATCTAGACCCTCACCAAGCAGGCTCAGGCCTGAGCACTCCACTGAGTCCATTGCCCTGGCCGTCCACGATGAACTCAGAAAGGGGGCTGACCAGAACATCACGCTGGCATTAGTGCTCCTGGATTTGTCGGCGGCTTTCTACACCGTCGAACACAACTTGTTGCTCGACCAGGTCGAGAGCGCCGGCATCCAGGGCACTCCGTTGAGATGGATTACCTCCTTTCTCAACGACCGCTATCAAGCGGTTTGTCTCTCCAGCTTCTCCTCGTAGAAAAAAAGACGGACCTGCAGGCCCCCAGGGGTCCTCCCTCTCCCCCCTTCTTTTCAATTTATACATTCTCCCCCTGTTTTTTGATCTCCGGAAGAGAGAAGTAGTTACTTTTAATTGCGCTGATGAACTTCAGCTTATCTTTAACATCGACTCTTCACCCTCCACTATGGAGAACTTTCAATCAACTTTGAACTTCATCAGTAACTCGATGAGCCTAAACCAGTTAAAGCTTGACCCCGACAAGACAGAGCTGGTCCTTACAGGGTCCTCAGCGAACCCGGAGAATTCTAACTTCTGGCCCCACTCCTTGGGATGCCTGCTTTCCCCAGTCAGCTCGGTCAAGAGCTTAGGAGTAACCATTAGTAGCGATCTTTCCATGAAGGCCCAGATCATTTCGGTGGTTTCCGTCTGCTTATTCCACTTGCGAAGAATTTGGAAAATCAGCAGATTTCTTTCATCTGAGGCTCTTTTCCAAGTTACACTGGCCCTAGTAATGTCGCGTATTGATTACGCAAACTCACTGTACGCCAGAATCCCTGCATATCAATCACGCCGGTTACAAATGGTACAGAATCAAGCCGCTAGGCTTGTCCATGGCCAGCCGAAATTCAGCCACGTGAAACCCTTGTTAAAGAGTCTGCACTGGCTCCCCGAGAAGCCTCTTCAAACTTGGCTACCTGATTTCCAGAGCCTTGTCTTCCCACTGACCTATTTTTATCACTTCCAAAATACACTGCTACACTCCATCTCGCGACCTACGCTCCTCCAGTTCAAATCTTCTGACCTCTTGACTATTCAAACGGAAAAAACATGGTAGCTTAAGATTCTCATCCCTGGCACCACAGCTCTGGAACTCCCTCCCCCCGGGACTGCGCCAAATCCCCTCCTACTCTCAGTTTAGGAAATTGCTCAAAACATGGCTTTTTTCCCTGGCCAATAACTAGTTCCCCCGGCACCTGTCAATGCCTTTCCACCTAAGCGCCAAGAAACCGCTGGTGTACGTTCGCTCAATAAATAATTTTATCATCATCATCATCATGCATATATGATATGTGGGTGTAGTCAATAAAACATTCGTGACTTGGTCCATGTCTTGCTTTTACATTTTCAATCAAGCTTCTTTGTGCAATGCATTTTGCTGTGCTACAAGTATAAATGCAATTACAAAACAAGGTAAAACAGGCTGTACACATTTTTTACTTTTTCTTTCAAGTGCAAAATCCTTCCCAAAATGTTTCTGTTTTAAATTCTGTCTCCCTCTCTTGATTAAATTTAAATGGAACCTTGTCTTTTGTTAGAGTGCCCCTGCTGCATATTTGTGACTGAGGCCAGGAAGTGGTAAAAGTGCTTCCATTCCTTTCTCTGTACATGTAGAGTCCAATATACTTATGGTCATTTTGTAAGTGTAAGAGAAGAGAGCCGGGCGCAGGGTTTAGAAAGGAAAGAATAAAAACAAGCCTTTGTTAAGCATTAAATATCGTCTGACAAGTCCAGTATAATATTTTAGTTGTTGCAGACAGGCCCGGTTCTAGAGGGTGGACCGGGTGGGCCGGGTGGGCCAGGCCTACCCAAACTTGAGCCTGGCCCACCCAAACATGAGCCTTGGGCCTTGGCCCGAGGCTTGATGCGAGCCGTTTTTTGCCCCCATCGGTGTTAGGGCTGACTCTCCTGATCGGAATTTATGAGGCTACTGCAGCGTCTGCGCAGCCCAGCACAGATTATCGCGGCCCATTGTCACATACAGAATGACAATGGGCCAAAGCCAGCAGGCACAGCATGTGGTGGGAGCTTTCGCCCTGGCCTTAGGGCACAGGTCTTCAAACGGTGGTGCGCGCCTCCCTGGGAGCCCGTGACTGCATTCCCAGGGGGGCACAACTGCGTCTGCAAGGAAGGAATTGTAAATGAAGATAGCCTGGAAGCGTACGTTTATCTGGTGAGTTCACAGGCTGTCTTCTTTTATATGCAGAAGTTAAACAGCATAAAAAGTTTGCACCTGTAATCCCGAGTGTTTCCTGGGGCACTGTCATTGAGTAGGGAGACGGGGCTCAAGGGTAAACACAACATGCTAATAACTATGTAATTTTTTCATTTTCATATAATTGCATATATAAAAAACGCGTACACAGAGTAAATGAAAAAACAAAGCAAATGAAACGGATTTTGGGAAAATATACTTTCTCTTACGTTATAAACCTCCGTTATCTAAAGCAATCAACGCAGATTTCTGTGTAACCAGAGTCGCCGATTTGAAACCTGGTTTTCACAGTGGGAAATAGTAACTAGTGTATTTATAGAGCTACACGTTCCATGCCTGTGGTAGAAAGCACTCTGGCATCAGATAAAGCATATATTAGCTCCTCGGATGCTTTTATGTGTGTTGCTTAACCAGTTGCGTAGGGTCCAGTGTCATGAGATTAAAGCCAGGGTCACTGGAATTATGCAGCAGGGAAGGACCAAATCATGTGGCAGGGTTGACTAAATTATGTGGCATGAAAAGGAAAATAATGTGGGGTTATACAGAACATTTTGTCATACATTTGATTTGCTACTTTGTCATTTTTACATGTGGTAAAATCTATCTGGGCATTGGTTTCACCTCATTAATGCTGGTATAATACCCAAATATAGCAAAAAGCAAAAGAAAGGTGACCAGTCAAGCTTTGCAAAGGGCGTTTCACAGAGAGATGAGAGCACCTTTACTGCAAAAAGGTGGGGGCAGCTCGTTGGAGCTCATTATTTCTAAAAGGGAGGAGTTGTGTCCTACTTTGGAACCTAGTTCAGGTCCTCCTGTCAGCTCAACTCAAATCATTTATTAGTCCAGTGCCTACAATGAAAAATATATATATAATAAATTAATATGAACTTGTGTTTGTGTAATGTAAATGGAGCTTATTGAAAGTTTCCCAATGCCCTTGGGCCGGGTCCTCCCTACATAAAACTAAACAAGCATTTACAATGCAACGGTTTCGCCTCTGGAAAAGTTTGAGCTATTGGCATTGTGAATGACAAACGTTTTATTTATGTGTTGGATTTGAAAACAGATAAATAAATGGCATTGCCATTTACAATGGCAACAGCTTATTCTCTCGCAAATGCGATTTGTATTGTAACTATTTCAGTTAGCATTTTGCACTACGATGAAAACTGGCTAAAGATAGATACAAAAAACAAGTCTTAGCTAGGAGGTAATACTCACCAGACAGAGACACCCGGCAAAAATGACTTCACTTAAACTATCATATGTACAGCACTAAACATTGCACATCCTTCGTTGAATAACTGTTTGTTTACTGCACTAAAGATTGAAGATTACTTTAGTGTTATTTCTATAGTGCTCACATGCTTCAGAGCAAAGAGGACTTTAGGAAAAACACTTGTAAACAAATAATCATCGTGGGGTGAATTATAGTCAGGCCTTGTAGAATTACAGTTCGTTTTGGAGCATGTAAATGCTATAGACGGGAAATGGTTAAAGGTGCTGGTTCAGAATTTATAGCTGTGGTTCTGTGCATTTGCAACGGGTGCATTTAGTCGCAAAGTTTCAAACTAGAAGACATGGAATTCATTCCTAGCCTAATAAACTGATCAAATTGTGTGATCCTGTGTAAATCATGTTTTGCCACTATGCTCTATTTCACTTTCGAGTTTGTGTTGGGCATGAAAATACATTATTTTTTCAGAGGGGCCGGGCAAAGCTCCCACTCAGCCTGACCCAGGCTGCATGTCTCTTTCACAATAACTCCTCACTGCTCCAATATCTACAATCTTAGCCTTTCACCGAAAGTGCAGCAGACTCGGGTGAAATGTCGGTCCGATTACAGCTAGACGCGTATTCTTCCTGTGGCCCAGTCCGCTGGCACACACTCTTATTATATAGCTCCTCACTAACTCTGTTGTGGGAATTAACAGGTGGGAATGTAAGGAAGCAGCTGTATTTTAAATAACTAAACGGAATCTCCAATTATTGAGTGCTATAATACCGAAACTCAATTGCTTTTGGGAAAACGAAACACAGAATATAATTTCTTTTAATGTAGCATTGTTACGGGATATCCACTAAATTGTCTCTGATTATAAAAATTCGCTCTTCAATGGAAGGGCGTCACCGAAGTTAGGCCCAAGCAATGTTTTGTAAAGCGCTCGCCTATGAGAGGACGAGATGTAGCAATTTCGTTGAACTGAATATTGTTAAGCAGACTAAACAACTTAACTAAAGAAGACGAGTATTCATTCCACTCAGGTCATGTTTGGACATGTAGGATTGTAAATAAGATTTGGGCATACGTGTCTATAAACGATATTTCAGCTATCAAGTGGAAATATTACTCATTTAACACTGGCACTCGTACAGCAATGCAAGTCATTGAAGATCATACAGACACACAAAACGATCATGTGACGTTCACAAGTATATACACACACACACACACGTATGCATGTTTGTAAATAATAACCATGGGGCCTCCAACGAGAACAACTACATTATCAGAAACATGTCATGATTGGCACTGAAGACGAAGGCTCTACGGGTATCACAACACTTGACATCTCAATTCATCTGCCTCAAAATCAATCACAGTTAGTGAATCGTGTAGATATATTTGGAGTAAATACCGTATTTAATGTGACCTGGATTTAGATAATACGCCGATTCGCGAGGAGGCGCGCCTATGTTTCAGTAAACTTCAAAAACAGAAGGTGCCCCTCAATCCAAGCCAACGTTTTCAGAGCACAATGCTGCTTCTGCCGCCTACCTATCGCCTACGCTGTACCTGACAGAATAAATGCCTTCGACGAGTGTCCAGTGAACAAACATACCCCAAGAGGAGGGGGATCAGAGCACACAGGCAACAGAGGATAAGAGATCACAGGAGCGCAGATCAGGGCACAGAGGCAACAGAGGAGAAAAGATGAGAGCACAGAGGCAACAGAGGAGAAGAGATCAGAGCACAGAGGCAACAGAGGAGAAGAGATCAGAGCACAGAGGCAACAGAGGAGAAGAGATGAGAGCACAGAGGCAACAGAGGAGAAGAGATGAGAGCACAGAGGCAACAGAGGAGAAGAGATCAGAGCACAGGGGCAACAGAGGAGAAGAGATGAGAGCACAGAGGCAACAGAGGAGAAGAGATCAGAGCACAGAGGCAACAGAGGAGAAGAGATCAGAGCACAGAGGCAACAGAGGAGAAGAGATCAGAACACAGAGGCAACAGAGGAGAAGAGATCAGAGCACAGAGGCAACAGAGGAGAAGAGATGAGAGCACAGAGGCAACAGAGGAGACGAGGTCAGAGCACAAAAGCAACAGAGGAGTAGGGAGCAGAGTTCAGAAGAGCAGAGATCAGAGGAGCAGAGATTAGAGGAGCAGAGATCAGAGGGGCGCAGACCAGAGCCGCAGCCAGCAGACCAGTGCTGGCAGTCCAGATGAGGCGTTCAGAGTGCGGGGGTCGCCTCAGCAGCAGCAGCGTCGGCTCAGCAGCAGCGGAGGGAAAGTTTTCCGTAGCGGCTGCAGGGGATCCAGAGCCACCAGACCCGGGGCTCGGGCTGGGATTCAGCCAGGAAGGGATCCGGCCGAGGATGCACCCGGGGACCCACCGCCCGCACTGCCTCCAGCCGAGCCCAGCCACCGACCCAGCCAGCAGCTCCCGGCGAGGGAGAGAGAGGGAGGGAGAGGGAGGGAGGAGGGAAGAGGGAGGAGAAGAGGCAGAGGGAGGGCCAGGGGGAGGAGGAAACACCGACATGGAGGAGGAGAGGGAGGGGAGACGGGAGGATGCGGGGGGCACAAGAGGGCAACAATGCCATGGGAGACAGAGAGGAAGGAGGGAGCAGCAGGAGGAGAAAGGAGAAGGGACCGAGGGGACACACAGGGATAAAATCAGGAGCGGGTGAGGGAAAGGGGAGGAGAAAGAGGCGGGGGAAAGAGAGCATTGAGAGGAAATGAGTCGGGACGAGGGGAGGGGGGGAGAAGAGAGAGAGATACGTACTGAAGAGAAAGAAACATATGAGGCAGGTAATCAGTGGAGAAGACGCCTGAAGCAGGAGGGTGAAGAAGAGAGGAAACAGAAAGAGAACGGAGGAAGAAAAGGAAAGACAACAAGAACGGGGGGCGTGGCCGGGGGTCAGCGCAGGACGGACGGGGAGCAGCCACCCCCCGCCGCCGACCGCAGCTCCAGACAGTGGCATGAGTCTGTGATGGGAAAGTCCGGGTGTTGCATAGTGTGGGGGGGGCGATCAGAACCATGGGCAGAACTAGGGAAAGCGGGAGGAGAAAGGAGAAGGGACCGAGGGGACACACGGGGATAAAATCAGGAGCGGGTGAGGGAAAGGGGAGGAGAAAGAGGCGGGGGAAAGAGAGCATTGAGAGGAAATGAGTCGGGACGAGGGGAGGGGGGGAGAAGAGAGGGAGGGGGGGCGGGAAAGGAACAGACGGCGGGAAAGGAACGCACTCACCTGGATTTCCTCGGCCGGCGGTCGGCCGCCAAATGGCGCAAACAAACCTCGACGAGCAAAAAAAAAAAGACCCACCCACCGCCGCATGACGTGGCCAAAAGAGAAAAATTCTCGGGAACGCCCCCGAATCTGGTCCGGCCTTGACGGACAGATCCGGCACCCAATAGCTAGCCTCCATTTATGGAGCTAGCCTATGGGAGCCGGGGGACGTTCCTGAAGTCCTTTTTGTAAACAATGGATTTCGCCTGCGCCGAAAAGCTGCGCAGAGCGCAGCCTTCGGCAGGCGAAACCCAAAAAGGGATGGATAACCTGTTTCAAGATTGGAGTGATAGCCATGGTCGGTAAGTTGTGAAAGAGGCAGAGGAGGTGGAGGCTACTTAGGGCCTCAGCTATCATTAGTGCAGAAAATGCAATTCCATTGGGGCCCAGAAGTGCAAGGGGCTCACAAGAACCAAATTATGGAGAGAACAGTTTTTTTGTCAATTTCTGTTATTGTTTGATGATTTTCCCTATCATATGTTTCACATTTACTGTGGATTATGAGCTACAAAAAAGTTTCCATGATTTGATCTCAAAAGCTCTGCCGTTGCGCTCAGCCCTGCCTCTCCTGTTTCCCAATCCTTGGAATAAAGTTTTGCAGGGGTCCCCGACTTCAAAACATTTTGCTTTGGGGGCTCCGTGCAAAAAAGTTTGAACACCTCTGTCTTAGGGTATGACAGTGAGGCCTCACCAGTGACAGTGAGGCCCTGCGGGCCAGAGTTTTCACTCCCCTTGGAACAGGAGGTGATGGGGGCAAAAAACAGGGTTCTGCTCCCTCCATCCCTCCTCGTAGTGGATGGCTGGCCCAACTCCAATTCATGCTGACCAGGAAAGGCATCCTCACTGCTCTACCAACATCCCATCTCAAACTCAGAATTGAACCAGAAACTAACCCTGCCTTACCTGTCTCTTTGAGATGTGGCATTTAATGTATAGACTTTGTCAGCAGATGCCCTTGGCAGCGAGTTTTCTGGGCCCTAGTGCCACCACTGTCCAACTTTTAAGTTACCTCAGTCAAAGGAGGCCCACCACAGAAACTGTTATGGTTCTTTTTGAGAGACCAAATGTTTGATCATGTACTCTTTCCTTGTAAAAAACATAAAGCCCTTTCAATCAAAACCAGTGAAACTGAAAATGTTTACGCCTGTAGGTTATTTTTTCAGATAGCACACTCATTTACTGCTTCCTGCTGGGGTGTATGGATATAACCAGGGCAACTGGAATTATGCAGCATTGGGCAGGGAGCCTGGCTACTTGCCTCCTGGGCAGGAGCCGAGAAGACATGGGACCCGGTAAGCTAGACTTAAAAAAAAATATATATTATTAAATTTACCCCCCCCCCCGCGTGACCCCATGCCCCCTCTCCATCCCCCCCGCTAGTTATGCCGGCCGCGATTAACTCAGTGGCCCACCCGAATGCACCATTGGCCCACCCGAATATAAATTCCTGGTTGCAGACTTCGTCGCCAGCAGCCCCAAACCAGTCAGCCCTGACAGGGGGTGGGGCTAAAGCCTTCTTAGCCCAATGGTCTTTGCACGCCTGGCTTCTCAACTTGTGCTGGAAGATGTTGTCCAGCGAAAAAGCTGATGACTATGGAAGGCTTAAGTCCTAGCCCTGTTCCACACCTGACCAAGCTGTGTGAGGCTCAGTAAAATTATTTTTCTCACTGTGCCGCATATCCCTGAGCTGACAAGTATGGGCATGTGTATAAACAGAAAAATGTCCATTGTTAAGTCCAGGTAAAAAAAAACTACTGCACGAAGCTGATTCTATAATGAGCCTCCCACCACCAATGAGAAAGCCAGGCTATGGTCCCAGGTTGAGAAAGAAAGTCGCTTGTTGCAGCTCACAGGTGCAGCTTAGAGCCCTCATTTATATCAAAGATAAAGCTAAGCTGGAGATGAAATCTCGCGCTACTCCTTGCGTCGGGTGGTCAATATCCTGGACCAAGAGGAGTTCAATTTGATAGTGGCAGCATAACACCACTGCACCCCCTGACTCTGGAAAAGGAACTATGTGCTCTCCATCACTGTCAGGGAACATTGCTTTGCTCCGGACCTCAACGCTGCTCAGAGAGGGTTAACAAAATGTTTATTACAAGCCTGCCTTCAGAGTTGAAAATAATGTGATCAGTAATGAATTTTGCGTAACATTAGGTTGTATAAATGGACAGACAAGCGCAGACAACAAGTGGCCAGGAGTCAGGGCTAATCTAATGATGTAAAAATAGAGACAGCACCAATTACACTAGGGCCCAGCCCCGAGCTGCTGCAGGGACTGCAAATGAATAGGTACAAATCAGATTACCGACTAATAGACGTGCTGCAAGGGGGGGCAGTCAATGCTAAATGTATTAGGGTCTTGTGACCTCCCGGCTCCGAACAGCACAATCCTAAATTTGACTTCCATACTTTTACCCCTTTAGAAATCAAGGCGACTCTTATTCACTTAAGAAAAGGAAACCAAGACAGTCCTGCCTGCAATTGCATGAAAACGTTGGATCTTCTGTTTTTTCAATGTGTACTGCCCTCTGGCAGTGAATACATCAATATCTCCAAAAGGCAAACATTCTAGCTTCTTCTACAACATTGCTTATGCTCGGCATCAGTCCGAACCAATTAACAAGACACTAATGAAATTGGGCTAGAAAAGGAATTGTAATTCCCTCTTTAAACTTTCTTTCCCTTCCCTTATCCTCTGTGGCGAGACTCCTGATGTCAGTGCTTCTAAATTTGGGACTGTGCATACAATCGATGAAGGCAAAGAACTTCATTCTATGCAACATGATTTCAGCCTGAAGATATAGAGCGGGGAGAAGAGACAGATATCAACAACAGAATTTGGCATCTTTGACATTGGTGTAACAAAGAAGAAAGGCAACATAGGCTTACAGGTTAAGTAAACCTTTTAACCCCTTCACTGCGGCGGCTATTCCGACGCAGTGCTAAGGGGGGAGGGCGGCCGAGCGGCGGGCGCATGCTGGTGACGGAACCGCTCCGTCACCAGCGTCGGTTGCGCTGTACTGATTATGGAGCGGTTCCGTCATGGCCCCGCCCGCTCAATAGAAAATGTCGCGCAGGAGCGAAATCAGCGCCGCACAGGCGCGGCGGCCGGGCCATGACGGAACCGCTCCGTCTTCACCACAGCGCGACCGCGGCTGATGACGGAGCGGTTCCGTCATCAGCAGGGGAGGGGTTAAAAAGAGAGTGTCAAAGAACAAAATGTTAGAAATAAAAATATATATTCATTTAGTATGGCAAAATGTAATATAAATACAGACAATAGAAAGCAGCCCATTCACATGGAATCCCTCTTCTCTCATTTTTAGGTCTTGCCTAAAATAGCACATGGGCGAACTCTTGCCTTTTGTTACCTTACTGGGCGCCTAGAGGCCACCAATGGTTAGCTTCACTGTTACTCTCCTTTGCTTGCTTCTTATTAGTCAGCTTCAGTAGGCTTCTTACATTTACATGAGCTTGTCCCTCCCCTGGAGCATGGAAGCATTACTGTGTCTATCCACTTATTTCTTTTGCAGAGGCTACTTTTTATTCTCGGTTAAGCACTCTACGAAACTGCATGTTTTTCAGCTGTCTCCCTTGTGTACTTCTCACCTCCGTGTTTCTCCTGCTCACCCTCTGTTGTCCGTGTGTTTGCCCTTCACCCCCTATGCTCATTTCTCCATTGTCAGTGTGCCTCCCCAGCCCTTCCTGCCCACCCTCCATTCTGTGTACATGTCCACCCTCCATTGTCGGTGTGCTTGTACCACAGACCTGCTTCCTTCTCTCCCACATTCCCTCCCACTCTGATACAATATGGAGGAAGAGAAGGATGCAGGTGGGGGAGAGGATAGGCGAGAAAGAATGGGGAAGCACAAGGCTAAAAAGAAATCACAAACAGTGCCATGACGTGGCTAGTGCTAATGCACTTTTTTTTTAAACTTCGCATTAGTACTAACTGCGTCATAGTGCTTTATCAAATTAGTTTTAGCCATGCTACACAGCAGTTACTTTACTATACAGCATGGCTACAATTGACTAGACTCATTGTCTTTACCCTGCTTATTTACCTCTGTTTTCTATTTCTGAGTACCTTTTGGCTTCAAAATTGGAAGTAATTTGATTTTCCATTTTGCAACATAAAAATGTAAAGATTAGCTTTCCCTTATTTGTATTTATCAGTCTTTTTACTATTAATTAAATTAGTAGGATTCTGAGGCTAGATCGGTGATCCTCCTAGGCCAGAAATGGACGACATATCAGAGTGAGGGGGGTAAGGGGGTATGCAGAATATCAACAGGAACATTTATGTTGCAACAAGTATTACTAATGTATGCAGTGTCGCCGACATTTATCTCAATGCATAATGACCAATGTATATGTCATGTGATTATGCAATGCCCTGATTTCTTCTTAATAAAAAGTTTTTAAAAAATTATAATTTGTAGAATTCTGTAAATAGTGAATTTGTATTTCCAACAGTATAGGGAATCCAGTTTTGCTTAAGAGTACAAAACAAAATCTCTTGGAATAAGAAATGCCACAAAAAGGTTGTAAAATAAACTATTATGCAAAACAAAGAGAAAATGGAGAATACAGGTTCTGTACAATCGGACATCACTGTCTAGGAAGCCTTAGTATGGGGGAAGATGATGGTGCCTAAGGCAGGACAACAAAAGGAACGTGAAAGAGAGGGATGCAAGATGGAGGGACAATTGACAGAGTGGAAATCACAATATGTGGCCGAAGGAAAGTGGGATCTGCTTTTATGATTACCCATACTTTTTGCCCGGTGCTATGCTGTTTCTGGCTAACATCCTGCTAATCAGGACCCCAGTCTCTGTTCTTTCTCCCTTAAATTGGTATGGTAAGTATTTAGGTGCATCTCAATTTGGACACTGGTGTATCCTTATAAGTCCCTAGAATAGGGTACTGGGATGTACCCAGGACATAGGTCCCCCATGGGCAGAAGTAAGCATTTTGCCACCCATGGGGGATCACTCAAACTGTAACTACAGGCCTGCCATTGAAGCCTGTGTAAGCTGGTGTAAAGCGCCACTTACGACAGACATAGGTTACCCTATATCTAACTGCACTTAAAACCTATTAGTCACCCCTAAAGCAGGCCTTTCAATCCTGAAGGCAGAGTGCTCGGTTCTAAGTGTGAGGGAGCCACTGTATGAGCAGGACACCCCTACAACCTTCGGAGTCCATTCTGGGTTGTAAGTTCATCAGCCATTACGATACATAGGGTGGCCATGCGTCATTATGCGATGATCATCTCTAAACTGACTGTAACAAACCCTGTCATGTTTGATATCAAACATGTTGGAATCATACTCCTCCCACACCGTTTGTGTTGGAGGTATGATTCCATGCAGTGTAAAGCTCCTCTTGGAGGCCCTCTGTGCTCCTGGTACCAGTCTTCTAGACCCTAGACAGCACAACATGGCTGCTGCTGATCAGAGACACGATTCTGCCCTCCTGCTGCTGAGTCAAGCTCGAGCAGGGGAAGGCAGAACAATAGGCGTCCTGTCCAATCCCTCCCCTAGGAGGGAACCCTGAATCATCCCAACCCCTTTCCTTAGGGTACATAAGGGCTTACCTGTAGGTTGGTACCTAGATTCGTCGTGGGACAAGATTCATTTCAAGACACCACTTCTTCTTCAACTGTCTGGGCGCTCTGGACTTCGCTGTACCTTGCTCTGGCTCTTGAAACTGCAACTGGAAGACTCCTGCTGCTCCTGGTCTCCTCTTCCTGCAAGTCTGCTGCAACCTGTGTGCCCGTGCTCCATACAGGACCTTACAAGGCCTGTCGACATCCAAGACAACCGAAGGAATCTCCCTTAAAAGTGAAGGAGTCACTTCCCTGCAACTGTAGGAACAGCAACAAAGCTGAGTGGTCTACTAAACCTGGGCTCCCAAGGACTCCAAAAGGCTCAGCAACACAGGTGGAGGTTCTTCACATCGTTCGAGGCCTGCCCTGTCCTCTCACCAAGTTTGAGGCCAGTATCCCTCGACAGAGGCGCAACACACCGACTTGCCGTTGCAAAAGCTTGTTGGCTTCCTGCCTCCAAGATCTTCAGGCTCCAAGTAGACCCAACTTCAAGCATCTCCTGTGACCAAGATCCTCGTCCTCATCGTCCTCATCACATTATTTGCACTGTGGGCCTACTTCTTTGGTGAGCTGCTCGAGGTCCTCTTGCGACTGTAGTGCCTCCGGCCTGAGGGTCCTCTTGAGGCTCTTCTTTAATTTCTATGGGCTCCCCTGATTGCTCAGGGTCTGCCCTGACTTTCCTGCTTGTGGAGAGACACCAGGACCGTGCTGGTCCTGACACTGCACTTTCTTCACTTTCCACATTGTTTGCAGTTGCCAAGGATTGCTGGTGCTCCCGGCGGACACGAACCCTCAGTTCTCAACATCTGACGTGGGACAGCTCGTGAACAGCTCCCAGCGTTGCCTGGTCCTCACAGCTGCAGTTCCAAGGTCACGTCAACTCTACTACAACTCCCAACATCGGTGGGTATTTGTCTTCTGTGCCGCCTGGTCACTCCTGAGTTCCTGAAATTCTCCATTGAAATTCTCCATTGAGTTTGACGGCGGTTTCCGACGCCACTTCACAACTTTGCACCTGGCTTTCCTGGTGTAGGTATGCTGTTTCCTAGGGTATCCACTGGTGGGGTGGCGCTCCAATCTTAGGTCTTCCTTGAAATTTCTTCAGGGTCCGCCGGTAAGGGGCCTTCTTAAAATTGCAACCGCATCTTGCCCATTGACTTGTATTGAGCCAGCGGTCGTGTTCCCAATCTGCACGCGGCCTCGTGGGGTTCCTGGTTACTTACCACGGTTGGTTCCTTGGGTCCCCGGCACTTCTAAATCTTCTGGGTATAGTCTTGACTTGAGTTGTGGTTTGCATACCACTATTTTAGTATATGGTTTGGTCTCGCCCTGATGACCACTGTGTATTCGTGCTACTTACCTGTTTTTATTGAAAAGTATTGTGTACAATAAGATTAGTTACAGTGACCATAGCTAAACATGTAACTAAAATGTACATTTGTTTCAGGTGTGGGCTGACATATTCTTGCATACGTTTGGCAGCCCCAGAATCACGCCAATGGTCCAAAGACTTGCACCATCTAGGTGACAGTCTGACTTGCTCAGCCGAAGGATCTGGCTAACGCACAGGAGATCTGCGCACAGGACTTCTGGACCTTGAAGATGCAGTTGAGGAGCCAGACGGCCGTGAAGTGGAATGACGAGAAGCTGACTCCGTTACCATGATGACAGAGTTTCTTTCTGAATGTCTCGACGTGGAGCGTTCTTCTCTCGCTGCCGAACGCCTTTGGGGGGTCGGCGGGTCAAACAATCTCGACTTCGAATGCCTCGACGGCGATCGATGTGAGGATCTATGGTCTCTCGACGTCGAGCGGCGATGACCAGCCGTCGACGGAGACATCTGTCTCGACGTTGAACGGTAATGACCGGCCGTCGACGGAGTTCTCTGTCTCGACGTCGAACGGCGATGACCAGCCGTCGACGGAGCCTTCTGCCTCGACGTCGAGTGCCTGTGCGACAACGGCGGAGGGGTATTGGACACCCTCGACGCCGAGTGTCGACGAGACACTGACGGAGACTGCGTCCTCGACGCCGATCGACGTGTTACAGTCGATGGCGGAGGGGTCTTGGTCCTCGACGCCGAACGCCGCTTCTTGGGCGACGGCGGAGGGGTCACACTTCTCGACGCCGGTCGTCGCCTGGATGACGACGGCGGAGTGCCCTCCCTCGACGCCGATCGTCGCCTGGTTGACGACGGCGGAGGGGCCTTTGATCTTGACGCCGACCGTCGCCCGGTTGACGACGGCGGAGGGGCCTTTGATCTTGACGCCGACCGTCGCCCGGTTGACAGCGGCGGAGTCACATCTCTCGACGCCGATCGTCGCCCGGTTGACGACGGCGGAGGGGATCTCGACGACGGAATTGGATCCTTCGACGTCGTCATCGTACCTGTTCTTCTTTTCGACGGCGAGCCCGCCGTCGACGGCATTTTGTAAGCCAAATGATCCACCGGTGGTTCTTTCCTCAGCGCCAAGCCTGACGCTGAAGCTGAAGGGATGGAAGACCTGTGTTTTGAAGATGTTTTAGTCTTCTTGGAACCCTTCTTCCCTGAGACCTTCCTCTGGATGACCTATGAGCCAGGCCATAGATGCGAATTCTCTCCCTGTCTTTGAGAGTTCTTCCTGACAGGTGCTCGCAGTGAGGACAGGTGCCTGGATCATGTTCTTCAGGCAGACACAGGATACAAACATTGTGGTTGTCTGATTTTGCTTTCTTGTTGCCACAAGAAGGACACTTATCAAAAAGTGAAGGCATTTTCAGCTGAAAATGCCCACTAAACTGACTTAAAAAGGCAGTTCCTTACTTGACTAGTTGGAAAATGTCAAAGTACGTGAAAAAGTTGATCAAAGTGAAGTAATTTTCTGTCAGAAAACAGACATTAGTGGAGCTGTGTAACCAGGATCCTTCCTGAAGGAGCCGGAAAGAACAACTGACCTAACTGTCACCCCTGAGGCATGATGGGATACAGGGGGTCAGGGGTGCCTTAAAGCCACGGTGTCAGTTTATTGCTATGCAGCTACAGGTTAGCTTTTCAGTCTTTTTAGACTTTGTGTTTGCAATGCAGCCTTGGAGCTTTCTATGCTTCCAGTGAGTTTTGAGAATTTCTACTGCTTTCTGAGCATTAAAACAGTTTCTAAACAATCTTTGGTGTTGCTTTTCATGTTTCTAATGCTTATTATTCATGTATGGTGGAAATTCTTCACAGCATATTTCAGTTCTGATGTTATTTGGCTGCTATTGCATGTTTTTAGTTATATATATATATATATATATATATATATATATATATATATATATATATATATATATATATATATGGAAGAAAAGGTTGCCACCTAGGTCGGAATGCACTTACAGGTAGGAATTAATGCCAGCGCAAGGGCGCGAGCTGCGAACAGAGTCCCTTTCCTGCCAGACGCGTTTCGGGCCAACGCCCTCTTCAGTGGCAACACATGTGACATGACGGCAGCTGCAGGCACCAGTAAATACCCTCAGTGATTGTGATTATGCACAGGTGTAAAACCTGAAGCAATGCTTTCTGGGACTGGTGGTTCGATAAAACCCAAGTGGGTCGCCGCCGCCATTCGCATGCAAAAAAAGTTTTAAAGGGATTGCCAATGTCCCCGCAAGCACCCCGCAAGTAAAGGCACCTCCTGTACCACAACAAGCTGCCCAAATGAGGCAGCCGTGGACCCGCAGTTTGTCCGCGGATGTGCAAACCCGCGACCGTGGCCGGCCGCTAACAAATGGAAGAAATGCTTTCTGGGACTGGTGGTTCGATAATTTACTGGTGCCTGCAGCTGCCGTCATGTCACATGTGCTGCCACTGAAGAGGGCGTTGGCCCGAAACGCTTCTGGCAGGAAAGGGACTCTGTTCGCAGCTCGCGCCCTTGCGCTGGCATTAATTCCTACCTGTAAGTGCATTCCCACCTAGGTGGCAACCTTTTCTTCCATTTGTTAGCGGCCGGCCACGGTCGCGGGTTTGCACATCCGTGGACAAACTGCGGGTCCACGGCTGCCTCATTTGGGCAGCTTTCTGTGGTACAGGAGGTGCCTTTACTTGCGGGGTGCTTGCGGGGACATTGGCAATCCCTTTAAAACTTTTTTTGCATGCGAATGGCGGCGGCGACCCACTTGGGTTTTATCGAACCACCAGTCCCAGAAAGCATTGCTTCAGGTTTTATACCTGTGCATAATCACTGAGGGTATTTACTGGTGCCTGCAGCTGCCGTCATGTCACATGTGCTGCCACTGAAGAGGGCGTTGGCCCGAAACGCGTCTGGCAGGAAAGGGACTCTGTTCGCAGCTCGCGCCCTTGCGCTGGCATTAATTCCTACCTGTAAGTGCATTCCCACCTAGGTGGCAACCTTTTCTTCCATTTGTTAGCGGCCGGCCACGGTCGCGGGTTTGCACATCCGTGGACAAACTGCGGGTCCACGGCTGCCTCATTTGGGCAGCTTTTTGTGGTACAGGAGGTGCCTTTACTTGCGGGGTGCTTGCGGGGACATTGGCAATCCCTTTAAAACTTTTTTTGCATGCGAATGGCGGCGGCGACCCACTTGGGTTTTATCGAACCACCAGTCCCAGAAAGCATTGCTTCAGGTTTTATACTTGTGCATAATCACTGAGGGTATTTACTGGTGCCTGCAGCTGCCGTCATGTCACATGTGCTGCCACTGAAGAGGGCGTTGGCCCGAAACGCGTCTGGCAGGAAAGGGACTCTGTTCGCAGCTCGCGCCCTTGCGCTGGCATTAATTCCTACCTGTAAGTGCATTCCCACCTAGGTGGCAACCTTTTCTTCCATTTGTTAGCGGCCGGCCACGGTCGCGGGTTTGCACATCCGTGGACAAACTGCGGGTCCACGGCTGCCTCATTTGGGCAGCTTTTTGTGGTACAGGAGGTGCCTTTACTTGCGGGGTGCTTGCGGGGACATTGGCAATCCCTTTAAAACTTTTTTTGCATGCGAATGGCGGCGGCGACCCACTTGGGTTTTATCGAACCACCAGTCCCAGAAAGCATTGCTTCAGGTTTTATACCTGTGCATAATCACTGAGGGTATTTACTGGTGCCTGCAGCTGCCGTCATGTCACATGTGCTGCCACTGAAGAGGGCGTTGGCCCGAAACGCGTCTGGCAGGAAAGGGACTCTGTTCGCAGCTCGCGCCCTTGCGCTGGCATTAATTCCTACCTGTAAGTGCATTCCCACCTAGGTGGCAACCTTTTCTTCCATTTGTTAGCGGCCGGCCACGGTCGCGGGTTTGCACATCCGTGGACAAACTGCGGGTCCACGGCTGCCTCATTTGGGCAGCTTTTTGTGGTACAGGAGGTGCCTTTACTTGCGGGGTGCTTGCGGGGACATTGGCAATCCCTTTAAAACTTTTTTTGCATGCGAATGGCGGCGGCGACCCACTTGGGTTTTATCGAACCACCAGTCCCAGAAAGCATTGCTTCAGGTTTTATACCTGTGCATAATCACTGAGGGTATTTACTGGTGCCTGCAGCTGCCGTCATGTCACATGTGCTGCCACTGAAGAGGGCGTTGGCCCGAAACGCGTCTGGCAGGAAAGGGACTCTGTTCGCAGCTCGCGCCCTTGCGCTGGCATTAATTCCTACCTGTAAGTGCATTCCCACCTAGGTGGCAACCCTTTCTTCCATTTGTTAGCGGCCGGCCACGGTCGCGGGTTTGCACATCCGTGGACAAACTGCGGGTCCACGGCTGCCTCATTTGGGCAGCTTTTTGTGGTACAGGAGGTGCCTTTACTTGCGGGGTGCTTGCGGGGACATTGGCAATCCCTTTAAAACTTTTTTTGCATGCGAATGGCGGCGGCGACCCACATGGGTTTTATCGAACCACCAGTCCCAGAAAGCATTGCTTCAGGTTTTATACCTGTGCATAATCACTGAGGGTATTTACTGGTGCCTGCAGCTGCCGTCATGTCACATGTGCTGCCACTGAAGAGGGCGTTGGCCCGAAACGCGTCTGGCAGGAAAGGGACTCTGTTCGCAGCTCGCGCCCTTGCGCTGGCATTAATTCCTACCTGTAAGTGCATTCCCACCTAGGTGGCAACCTTTTCTTATATATATATATATATATATATATATATATATATATATATATATATATATATATATATATATATATATATATATATATATATATATATATATATATATATATAGATAGATAGATAGATAGATAGATAGATAGATAGATAGATAGATAGATAGATAGATAGATAGATAGATATATATATATATATATATATATATATATATATATAGATATATATGGGGCACATATAATATAGTGTTTCCGGGGTCCCGCGCATGGGCGGGAATATTCTAATGCTTATGACTATTGATGAGGATCCCCTGGAAGAGAACTGCAGGCTCCAACGAATTCAAAGCAAGAGCCACTTCCACCGGGTGCTAGTGAGGGGATCTTCATGATGACAGGGATACTGGTAGCATCTAAGGTTGCCTTTAAAGAGACGCCTTTCGCATACCATATGAGACAAACCAAGGAAATTAGTTAACACCACCTTGTGATATAGGGATGTTACAAGAGTTGCATTGAGTACCATGAGATGGTGAACACAGCTTAAGATTCTTTGACGTCTCACTGACTGGGTGAGAAAATAGAATCACAGGGCAAATACAGAGAAACTTTAAGGCCCCCACATTAGATTTAAGAACATCCACTGGAAAAGCCAGAGTGACACAATGCACAGGCAAGGGCATGCTACAAAAACTGGTTTGCCACCAGCACCAGAAGCACTAACAGTGCTTCTTTGTCTTATGTCAAGGCAGCCTGGTTGCTGACATGCAACACATTTGTGGTGGGGCAGGCAGACAAATTAGTCTTACTCAGTAGGTAAATCTGAGGCAGAGGATTGACATATTCACCAAAAGCCAATGAAGTGTCTTCAGGAATTATATAGGATATCCTCCAATCTACGATCCAATGAGCACCCTAGCCAGTCAGTGTCCAATGGAAGGAACTGCAGAATAAATATGACCGTATCAATTTCAACTGTGGGGAAAAAAATGCCAGCATGGGTGTAGGAGAGTAGGGTCTGCTTCCTATGGTCACCCCCACTTTTTGCAGTGATTCTCTGCTTTTTCGACTTTAGTGTGGCTGTGGGCCTGCTAATCAGACTCACAGACCAGCTGTTCTCTCTCTAAATTGATACCATGTACTTTAGGTACATACCAGATTGGTTACTGGGTCACTTCTGTGAGCCCCTGTATAGTGTACCATAGGTACCCAGGGCATATGTGCACCTTAGGCCTACCAGGGCTGCAGCATGTATTCTGCCACCCCTGGTTTGCCTTCCAAACTGACACCACAGGTCTGTTCACACAGCCTGAGTAAGGTGGTGTAATCACCCCTTACTTAGATATAGTATCCCTATATCAACCTTTACATATAGACACATATGAACCTATAAATAACTCATATGGTAGGCCTCGACAATCCTGGAGGCACAGTGCTTGGTTTTATGTGAGAGGGTGCCCTAGCATGAGCTGAGCCCCTCTGCAGTTTTCGGAACCATCTCCTTATAGCTGTTCTATGATATAGCCATACCATATACTCTTAAGTGCATTATAATCCTCGTGGTTAATGCTAACTTTGGTTTGGCTTTATCAAAACATGTCGTGTAAGGTGTCAAAAACTTTGGAATACTACCCCCCGCCAGTCCTGGTGGCAGGGGTAGCATTCCACCCTTCTAGAGGGAGAAGACATGTAGTTACTGCTTTACCCGGTTAAAGTTAAACATAGCCTCAGCATCACAAAATGGATGCTGCTGCCACAGACACGAGTCTGACCTCCTGCTGCTGGACGAAACTCTGGCAGGGGAGGCATGGACAATAGGATTCCAGTCCAGGGAGGTGCTGGCACCTCCCCAGACACAGGTTTTATGTATTGGGGCAGGGAGGGCTGCATTCAGTGAATGCTTCTAGACACTGCCTGGGGAACACAAGGTGCTCCATGCATAGCCCAGTTCAAACCGGTTGATGGGGCACCCAGCCTCAGCTCTGGCGAAACTGGACAAAGGGAAAGGGGTGTAACCACCCCCTTCTCAGGTCCACCCATAGGAGGGACCTAGCCAGGTAGTCCAGCCCCCATCCTTAGTATAAGTATAGGAGCTGTGTCCCTAGGACTTTAGATTACCCTGGACGAATCTTTGAAAGACTTATCCTGGACCTTTGACATTCCATTCTGACTGGAAGACGGAAGATATCTCCCTTGTGGTCAAGGAGTGACCACCCTGTTCAAACAGGCACCAACAGCAACTTTGACGGTCTGCATTTTCAAGGCTCCCGCCGGATCCCAGAGAATCTGCGACACAGGAACTGGACTTCCAGACTTCTCTGACCTTACCCACTTCCGCAGCAAAGCTGAGACCCGTGGCGGACACGTGAGACATAGGAATGGAACTCCTGGACATCCTGCATTTTGCAAGCTGCATGCCTTCAACTAGGTATCTCGAAGTTGTGCTTTGAGGTGCTTGAAGCCCCAGCCCCGAGCACCATTTGCACCGAAGCCCAGGCCCCCACACTCCGCGAGTGTTCCGTGGTCCCCGCTTTTGCATTTGAGCTTGACGCGTCTTCTCGATTCCTAGTCCGTTGACTAGTGAGCCCCCTGAAGACCTTTCTTTGAATTTAACTTGCTTTCCTGGTTGCTCCAGGCTTGCTCCAGCTTCCCTGAAAAAGAGAAGCGCCATAGACCTTGCCGGTCTGCAACAGAGCCAATCTCGACATCCTACGTGGGTTGCCAAGGCTTGTTGGGTCCAATCCGGATACCGACACTGCAGTCATCTAGATCCATCGTGGGACAGCTCAAATCCAGCGCCTGGTTATCGTCGATGCCTCCTGGACCTCGTGGCTGAAGAGACAAGTTTGACTACTTCACCTGAAATCACCCGACATCGCCTGGTTCCTTCCTGGTCCCTTCCTGGTCACTGGCTAGTGACCCAGACTCTGTCCCTTCTGCTTTCAGGTTCTTCAGATCTTCTATCCACCCTTGGATCCACCCGGACACTTTTCCTGTGGTCGCTTGCAGCAATTCTTTGCAGCTCTCCATAGGAAACGACGACGAAACCCGACACGAAAAGACACCTATGCATCCGACTTTCCTGGGTGAGGTAACACGAGTACTCCGGTGCTCCCATGGGTCTTGACTCTCGAAGTGTCCTAGTTTAAGAGGGTTCCATCCTAGTCCATCTGGAAGTGTCCTTAAATTGAAATATTTGTAACTTTTACGAACTCCATAGAAAGTCAATGGTAACCCGCGCCTGTGTTTAGACACTGCACGCGGCTCCCTTGGGCCTCCTACTTCCTAACTTTTGGTCGATTAGTGTAGCCCCAGCGATTCCACAGGCCCTAGGACTGCTTTCTAATTTCCTTGTGGTACTTATACCACTTTCTTAGTATATGGTTTGTGAGGTCCCTAGGGCATAATGTATACTGTGCAACTTATTGTATATCAACTGAGTGACTTGTACTGTATTTTGACCTCTGACCTCATAAAGAGTGCAGAGGGGTTGTGTTTAGAATAAATACATATATATTTGATATATACCTTGTATGTTGTCCTTTCATTTGGTACTCAAGGGATTATAATTGGTAAAACAACTTGCTTAACTCCCCTACTGAAGTCTTGGCCTTAAGACTGCTGGTTCATGCTACCACTAGGACAGCTTTCTATAGGTTGACTTTACAACCACCATCAATAAGGGTCGATTAGACAGGTGCAAGGTGCCCACTAGAACTAGTGGTCATCATATGCCAGGCTAACTTCTTACAATGAGCTGAAGCTCATGTAAAACATTAATAGTATCCTAGAAGAAGATGAACCTATGTGATGTTGCTTCATACATCTTGGTTTCCATTAAGCTTTCTTTAACCATAGTATCTGATTTGTTTACATTGTTTGGAGGGGGCGTCCTTTCTAACTTTAGAAGCAGCAGACAGTACACCTGTGTTCCTTAGGGATGCTAGATTTTTATTGGCTAATCTGATATTAAGACATTGGTCACTATGGCACGGTGGGATCTAATGTAATGTCCTATTTGCGGGTCTGTCATCTAATGCTAGAAGAGCCTAATTTCTACTGGCATAATACACGACTCGCCACTGGCAACCAGCTACTTTCACAAATGAAAGTCAAACCTAAAACTTTGAGAAGCACAGTCTTTTTAATCGGTCATTGTGTACCAGAGTAACGTAGTGTATTATACCATTCAAAGTTTATGTTTTCTAAAGACATGCAGGGGCAGAGGAGGTATAGCCAAAGAGTGGTACACAATTATTACAATTTCTTTTACCATGGTACACCAGAGTGATGCTACAAAGGCAAAATATCAATAAATTAACGTAAATCTATTTATGATGCCCATCATGTGATTGGTCGACTATAGCTAAGATGGCAGGGCATGTTTTAGTAAATGTTCTTCAGCAACATCATCATAAAAAACAATGTCATCAGCTTGACAAACCATATTTATGTTTTCTCCTTTTAAGCACCCACATTTTGGAATTCAACTGGTAAAAGGTGTACAATACCCACCCTGAGAGCTCAAATAATACTATAAACTCTAAATTGCATTTAAAAAAAACGCCTCCAAATAGGCTCAATGTTATACAATGCTGTACGTTTCACGCGGAGAACGGCCAGCTTTACAGTTGTGAAAACGAATAAACTAAGTTTTTAAAAAATACAAAAAAACTCCAGATAAACAACTATTATATCACTATTAACATGTGTGCTTGACACCAAATGCTAAAGCTGGTGCTAAGAAATTTCACTTGAAGTTTGGAAGGGCTCGTCTCTTCTGCTGTTGAGGAGTTATTGCGATGCTTCACCAAGAAACCTATTTGTTCTCTCATGTGTTGGCGCAAAAGTTTCCCTCCAGAATCAAGATGGTGATAGTAACATGAATAATGGGCATTCTCTGCGCTCTTTGGGAGGCATTTAAAGTGGTTATAAGGGGGAAATTCATTGCCAGGCAAGCTGGAGTACTCAAGGCCATAAGGGGAACCTTAGCTTCGCTAGAAGCGGACATCAAAAGACTAGAAACGCAGTACTATGATGTAGGGGGCAGTGATGACTCTGGGTTGATGAAAGCGAAACTGCTAGATTATGCAGAAGAAGCGCAGCGAGAGGTTACATTTTTGGGAAAGTATGCGGAGGCGAGGAGATATGGGGAGGGGGATCGTCCAGGTCGCACATTGGCAAACATGATCAGGTCCTCTAGATCGGCTACTCACATCCATGAGATTAGGGATACATCTGGTAGCGTGGTGCGAGGTCCGGAGGAAATCTTGGCGACATTCTCTGAATTTTACGCAAGCCGGTACACCGCCACTCTGAGCGACTGCCCGGAGGGTTTAGGTCGTTTATGGAATCTATAGAGCTCACCTGGTTCAACGACGCGTACAGATAATACATGGATCTTCCGATCACGACTGAAGGCATTACACGGGTAATAAACAGCATGCCCCTCAATACAGCGCCAGGTCCAGATGGCCTGACCACTTTCTTTTACAAAGCATATGCGGAATAGCTAGCGCCTAAATTATTGGCGCTGTATGAGGAAGTATTGGAGGTGGTCACATTACCCAGTTCGATGAGAGAAGCTCTGATAATCACGTTGCTCAAGCCTGGCAAGGCTGAGGATGAGTTGGATTCCTATAGACCCCTCTCACTGATTAATGTGGATGCAAAAATTGTAGTGTAGTTCCTATTTTCCCTATAGGCCCTGCACATTGGAATAACATAAACAGTAGTATAGATGTAGAAGTGCGGTCTTCCTGGTCTCTACTGACTATGCTAAACTTAATTGGGTTTGTACCAACTAGCTCAGAGGTCACTGGGAACTTTCTTGACTGAATAGGAAGTGATCAGCTTCCCTGGTACAGACAAGAAGGGATTCAGTTTTCCAACAACCGCATAAACATGACAACTTTGCTCCTTAGAATAAGAGTCAATCTCTAGAGTCGTGTGAAACAATAGACAGTTATTTTACTCAGTCAGTTGTGCAGATTACTTTCACCAAGATGCAGAGAATAGAGAGACGGGCGTTTTCAATAAAAGGTATTATTTATTGAACAGTCTTTCTTCTCATGCAAGAGAAATGAATTGCCACAATTGCAAGACTAGTTATTATAAAAAGTGCGTACAGCAAAATGAGGATTGCGAAATAATACTGTAAAAGCATTGATATGGTTTCTTAGCCATACAATGGTTAAAATGAATAAAATATATACATTCATATATACATTTGACTAACGTACTCAACTGGTGCTTCTAACTACGCCTACCCCAGTGTACCTGACCTAAGCCTAATACTTGGGAGGGAGTAAGTAAGTAGCAGTTTTAGTTAAGTTGGTTTTGCCAAGGTTTGCTTCAAGAATTCTCTCTAAGGGTTCAGTCAACACCATACCTCTGAAATAGAATGTTGGAGGTCTTGTATCTCCTTCCAGGACTCGATATCCCAGTCACTCGCAAGAGTAGGCTGGAAACGCCAGAGCTGGATTTTATCGGCAAGAGAAAAGACAGCGTCTCTCTCAGCGCGTCAAGGAGGAGGAGGGGCAGCGTCCGTGGGCTGCTTGCATCTGCTGGGCTCTGCAAGGGACAGCTGTTCTGCTCCTGTATTCACCACACCATCGCTATCATCGATGTCGCGCTTGCTTAAGGCAACGTTGGTAATATTTATACCTGAAAGGTGCCTTGTTTGACGTACGTTTTTGGACATAAGACGTCAATAAAGATGTCACTAGGAAGTGATCGTCCTTTCAGTGCTCATTAGAGTTCTATTACTAATCAAAACATAGCAAGCGGGGCTTTCCCAGGTTGCTGGGTTTTATCTTGTTGAAGAACTCGGAGTGTAATCTAGGAATCTTAGATAGTGGCTTCTGCTGTGTCATGTACTGTAATGAGCTGCAGAGGCGAGTTTCTGAAATATGGCTGAAATATGGCTCTGATCATTTATGCCATTATAGGGGTATGAATGGATTATAGCTGTATAGGGGCATAAGGTCACAGCATTGATCGGGGTCCTAGGTTAGAACACGACAAAATATTCGCCAAATTGATCGCTGACAGGCTGCAACCTCTGTTGCCACTCATAGCACGCCCTGACCAGTCGGGCTTCATACCGGGCCGAGCTACCTCTCACAACTTACGTACCGTTTTTTCTGTACTGCATTACTTACACCCCTCTGTACACGCTGCTGTGGTATTCTTAGATACCACGAAAGCGTTCGATACCCTAGAATGGCCATATATGTTTCAGATCCTGTTGAGCATGGGTTTTAGCTCGCTTTTTGTACAAAAGATCCGACTCCTGTTCACTACCCCTATTGCGAGGATACAGATAAACGGGTTGATTTCAGATCCATTTCCGATCTCACGGGGCACGCAGCAGGGATGCCCCCTGTCCCCGCTGCTTTTTGCCATCGCGATGGAGCCATTGGCGGTCCGTGTGAGGCAACATCATACTGCATGGGGCATCGGGTTCAGTTCCCGTAGCCTGTTAATTTCCTTATATGGGGATGATGTGACTCTATACCTAGTAAACCCGGAGGTCAACCTGGACCCTGTGTGACGAGAATTCATCAGGTTCGGGGGCTGGCAGGTATCTGCATAAATTAGTCCAAATCAGTCGTCTTCCCACTGACAGACAGCACCCCGGTTGTTGTGTCGGAGTTCCCTCTGCGTTGGGAAACAGACGAGGTGAAGTACTTTGGAATCTGGATTAGTAGAAATCTCTAAGAGATCTGGAACATGAACTATGGCAGGGCCATGACTTGGCTGGAAGGGAAAGTTAAGATATGGGAGCGCTTACCCCTATCGCTTACTGGCAGAATAGCCCTCACAAAAATGATTGTGCTACCAAAATTTTTATATTTGTTTGTTAATGTCCCGATTCCCCTGACATCTCATTTTTTCGCCACGTTAAAGTCCCATTTGGTTAAGTTGGTGTGGGTGGGGGGACAGGCAAGGTCAGCTTGGGATGTGCGGACGCTACCCTTGAAGCAGGGAGGCTTGGGAGCCCCGGACATGCGCCTTTACGTGCTGTGCGCTCAAACCCAATTTTTACATTATTGGTTACACCCAACCCCTTTTCAGCCACATGTTGCAGTGGAATGTGACAGCATGGCGCCGGCCCCGGTACAAGTGGCTGTATGCGTGAGAGTACAGCGTCCCAGAGGTGAGGTCGACACAGCGGAAATGCTGAAATGGGCGTGGAATGAGTTGAGGAAGACGGCAGGTGAACCCACAATGTATGTGCCGTCCCTGTCTGTGGTGCAGAATCCCCTACTGCCGTGTTTCTCAGGTGGTATATGTAAGACGGTGCACCAGAAACTAGACCTCGACACGTTTGCTGACCTATTCCCCGACGGTGAATTCATGTCCCCACAGTCGGCTGACGAGGGGCAAGAGCTGTCCTTCTCAGACATGTTTCTGTATCACAAGTTAAAATCGGCTTGCAAGGAATTGCGTAGTGAGTTTCCCCTGGCTCCCCCAGTGTTCCAGGCGCTCGAAACAATAGTGAGCTCCCCCTCTCCCCGAAAGCTGGTTACTAGCATATACAGGCAATTGCAAAACAGCACCTCAGCCGAATGCACTAAGGCCCTTCACCAATGGAACACTGAGCTTCCCACTCCGCTCACCGAGGAGCAGTGGTCTTTCTGCTGTGAGCAACTCACAGAGCTGTCCCCCAACTACAGATTACGGCTGATCCACTTCAAATACCTGCACCACTTCTATAGAACACCGGTCAGCTTACACAGAAAGGGGTTGCGGGAGGAGGACTGCTGCTGGCGATGCAGGCGCTCTCCCGCTACATTTTTACACATGGCCTGGTCCTGCGTGAAGCTGGAGGGCTACTGGTCTGCGGTGTTTGATGCTGTGAGAAGAGTGGGAAGAGTTGATGTCCCGTCCCCTGAGTTAGCGATCCTGGGATATGTACGGCACACTGTCCCCAAATTTAGGAAATTGCACGCTTTGCTGCTATTATATACCAAACAACAGGTGGCTGTAGAATGGGGCAGACGCAGAGTGCCGACATTCCAGAACTGGTTGGCATATGTCACATACGGTCACACTCAGTTGGGTATCTTTTGGGAGCTGATGCCGCCTACCTCAAGGCCACGAGATATTTGGGAACCGTTCCTCAATTGGCAGAGGGAGAGGGTCCAGGAGGATGAGTTGGAAGGAGAGGATATCCAATAAGCAGGGTCCTTGTTGCCACCGAATGATGTGAAAATGGCTGGGGAGCGGGCTGAGTGCTATACGACAGGTATTGTGGGAGGGCAGAATTGGAGGCAGCGAGATGTGAGAATGGGATGGTTGGTTTCTATTGGTTATAAGCAGAGGCTCACTGGCCTGCGGGGCAAGAGGGGCATGGGCTGGGGGCACAGTTGATTGTTAGCATGTGTGTGATATCTTCATTTTCGATGTGGACATGGCACTACATTCTGATCATTGTCTATGGAAATAGTATACGTATATCATTGATGTCGTTAATGTACATGTATGATCACTGGCTGCACTGTGTTTGTTTTGTTATTGTATATGTATTTGAAAACGCTAATAAAAACAATTAAAAAAATAATAATAAAAAAATGGTCATTCTCTTATTACTGCTTTACTGTTAGAACTCAAAGACAATTCTCTACTTGTGCCCTTAGACCAGTGCTTAATATGTAAAAATATAAGCATAGGGTTCATGGTTTTTTTTCATAATAGCCAGCATTGGTGCTTCCAAAAAAATACCCAGGTAGCCGAATACCGGGGCGTCCTAGTTTTGAGTTGACCTCATGCCTCTTTCCTGCAGCCCTCTACACTTTACGTTTCTTTATCTCACCCTTTTTGGTTCTTTTTCATCTTATCTTTATTTACCTTTTCGTCCTTTTATGCATTTCTCTCTCTAGCTCTAGGTCAAGGTCTGATGTCAAATAAGTCCTGGTACCCAAAAAACAAGGGTTGGTGCCCACGACATTCAACCATCAGAACAAATTAAGTGCTGCTCCAACCCCTTCTCCTCCTTCACTCTGCACACTCCCATTCAAAAGCTGAACCAATATACCAATCTCACAAGACCACCAATATAAACTCAAACCCAAATCAAAAAAACAAATACTTCAAGATTTATAACTACATAAATTCCTTGAAATAAACGAAAATAATTAAGCTTGAAGAGCTGAGACACTGTTTTGCTCTTGTCAAATGACATAAATCGTTTACTGAATAAACTTGTTGTCCTCTAAAACAAGGATAAAAAGGCAAACATCATTGGTCTGCAAAGTACATTAACGCGGTTGTCACTGTCTGCGATCCAATTCCAAGCTTCTAGAAAACTTCAAACCAACTGCTTTTATTAACTGTGTTTTTATAAAAGGCACAAACACGGGTGTAAGCAATCATAATTCAGCAATATCTTTATAGTTTTAAAATCGTCAGGATTTTCTACAGGCAACACAAAGAGACATAGTATATTAGCTAAGCATGGATATTGTAATATGCTTTTATAACTTTTCAAGTGGAAAATTAAAATATGCTACAATCTTTGGCTAATCTAAAAGACAAATATTCCCTTTCCAGTCTGCCATTATAACCTAACTGCGAGGAAAGTCTGTAGCAGTCAAACATCGACTACATTGGACTAGAATAACCAGGAAAACCAGAGTTTGCCACATTGGTAATAGAATAGAAGTGTGAGCTGTAGCCGACAATCTGACTGAGATAGAATAGGACTTTCTCAAAGTCAACATTCTTTCTGACCCATTGTCACTCCAAAATATTGTAGATACATCAAGCATTGGAAAAGCCACTAGGATTCACCTTTGGCTTTGCCATTGATTATTGTCGATGATTACCCGCAACAGGAAAAAACAAGCATTGGCATAGACAATAGGTGTCGCTTTTGGGACCTTATAAGTGTTAAGTTATCCAGCACAATATCCTTGGTGCAAAAACATCAACTGTTGCATGGCTAAACACTTAGAAGGTCCCAAAGGCGAGACCTATTGGCTATATGCTTGTTTTTATGTGCAAGATGGGCAAATGATTCACAACACTTTCATCTTACAATCTGCACTATTTCGTTTGGAATTGCGACAGAAACAATACTTTAAAAAAATGTGTATTCAAAAATGTGGATATACTCCTTTCTTAACATTTTACGGAGCGAGAGAACAGGGTGTGACATCCCGCCTTTGATCTTATAAAATACTAGCTTACCCGTCACGCGTTGCTGCAATCTCAGAAGAAAGGAAATTTAAGGAAACTTGTTATGATAACATTCAATTTACATTGTGTCATTTTTATTGAAACTTATTCATTTTAACATGGAAAACATTTTAAAGTGTTGTTTTAATTCTGTGTATTTATTCGAGTGCTTGTGGATACACTGTATTTTTTGTTTTTCCGTCTGGTGCGTACACAAATAAATCAGAAGGTTTTCCGACGCGTGAGCTCAGCTGGCCACATACAGTTGTCCATGTGAGAAGCACGGATTCTCCAAATCTAATCCACACACTTGCAGCGATTATCCTTGTGCTTTGTTGATGGTTATTGCAAAAGCGAGTCGCACCGGAAACTGTAAACGTTCAGTATTGGAAAGATTATGAGGGTCCTGGGGGGCCGATATTTAACAAATTATAATTTTTTGTTGTTGCCAGAAACCTTTGTGGGAGTGTACTCAACAACTTCCCAAAGTTTCATGGCGATCGGATGAATGGTGTAGTAATGTATAAAGGACAAACAGACATACCCTTCGTTTTTATATATATAGATTCAAATCAACCTAGAGTTTGACATAATTAGAGAACTGGCGTCGAGGGAATGGTGCGGCATTATGCAATATTGTAGTTCCATTAAACAAAAAAAACACATGATAATGCCTGCAGGAACAGGCTCTTGGAGCTAATTGCCCACAACCATGGTAATAAAAAACACAGGCTTTTAATGGTGGTAAGAGGAAACTATAGAACAAATGCAGCCTTTAATAGCAATATTGCGGCAAGGAAAAGCAAACTATTTGTTGCCAGAAACTTATGATGTTCCTCTATACAACCACCAGTGAAAATGTGATCTTTGAGGGATGGACCTTGGTAGACGAAGCATGCAGAGCGACGCTAGCGGCATGCCTCAATGTTTTCCATGTTCTCACTGCAGAAATTACAATAAACCCCATGAGACCTCGAGCCACCAGCTCACAGGAGAAGACTATGCGAGGAAGCCAAAGCCTGGCGGAACCCTCCCCAAGGGCTGTGACCGCTGCCAGAGCGACAGGTCGAGGGGCGCGGGTGCATGCAGCTACAACTCCTACTACAGAAAACAAACGGCTGTTCGTGATTAATTAATGATGCATGTCCATCATTAATGGGCGGAAGCCGCCATCAGTAAGAGGGTGGGATCGGATGAAGGCTTTTTGGGGCCTGCAGCCAATCAAGACTTCAGAATTCTGTGGCGCACTAGGATTGGTTACGGAAAGAAATAGAAAAAAAACGATTTCTTCACTTATTCTATAATCGCGGCACCCTCGCTTTACTTTTAACATTAAAAGTGAAGCGATTATAGCAAAAGTAAAGAAATAGATGTTTTTTTCTATTTCTGTACTTTTGCTATAATCGCGGCACCCGCGCTTCACTTTTAATGTTAAAAGTAAAGCGCGGGTGCCGCGATTATAGCAAAAGTAAAGAAATAGATATTTTCTTCTATTTCTTTACTTTTGCTATAATCGCGGCACCCGCGCTTCACTTTTAATGTTTAAAGTAATGAGCGGGTGCTGGGGAGAGAGAGACAACGAGCTTGCAGACGGCACAAAAGGAGTAGAAAGCTACAAGTTAATTATAGAGCAGTAACAATTTGAAAAAAAATAACTCGTTTTAGTACACTATCATCTGCAATGCCGTGAAAATAATGCATGACCAAAAAATCCAAGAAACCCAATAGGGTGGATGTCTTTTATCATTTCAGTAGTGGTGAAAAAAAGACGACGAGCAGCCCTGGGACAAGGGAGAGTGGATGCACAGATCCAGCAGTAGTGAGGAGTGGAAAAGTCAGATAGGGCATTAATACACTGTTGCAGATGGTGACAGGCAAAGAGAAGCGGGAAGACGAAGATGGCAAGGAGTACAACCTTTTACTTAAGTCAGTGAAGTGCTGTAGCCTTAGGAGTGGAAGAAGGCATCCACAGCAATGCATGAAGAGAAGGCTCTGGGAAGACGAGGAGACACACATACCCAGGGAAAAGCTAAGCGAGAGTAGTGAAGCACAAGGCAGGTATCATTCAACCCCTTCCCCTTAGAAAACTACCAAAAAAGTACACAAATAACTTGAAATAATGAACTCGAGGTTAAGAGTTAAAAATTATTCTCAGAAGCAAATGTGGGTGAGATACATAGACACTCTCGTTCAGAGTGTCGATTGGTCACCAGCTGCTTCCGTGAATGTATGGCTTCCTCAAGCCATATTAGAAACCTCGGGATTGAGGGGTTTGTGATAAATCTTACATGCAACTTAATTCCATTCTAATTCTGCCATGTCTGCCACACTAGTGTAGAGCATCTACAGAAGTTATGGTTTTAGAAAGATATGTAATTGCTAGATGACAAGACACAGAGAAGAATTCACAGATTAAAGGGAATGATAGATTATAAGAATGTATTTTCATCAAGTTACACTACAGTGAAGCGACAGGGGAAGGAGATCATGGTGCCCCTCATGTGACTGGTCTAAAACTCTCAGATGGTAGGAAGAGTGTTAGCAGATGTTCCATAGAGAGAGCCTAAAAGCAGTATCTTTTCTTCATGGTACTGTGATGGAATTCCGGACTAGCCAGGTGCGCAGCATGACCATCAGGACCCCAGGGGTGTTGGATTGGAAAAAAAGCCTTTGCCGAGTTCTCAATTGCACTGTACGATTTAACACCATCGCCGCGAGGCTAATTCCCCTGCGGCGCGGGGGAGAGGGGCTGCGCACGGCGCCGCAGTGCTTGTGCTGAGCTCGACTCGTCATGCTGCACGGTGGTGCTGTGCTCATGACGTGCTGAGTTGGTCATGACCACACCCGCTCAATGGAACGCCCAGCACAGCAGGGGAATTATCCCCGCGTGGGCGTTCCACGGCGGTTATGACGAGCTCAGCTCGTCATGAGCACAGCGCCACTGTGCCTCATGATGGGCTGAGTATTTAGCCGCCATTTTGAACAATGATCAAAACTAACTTCTGTTCCACTCTATGTCTGCATCCCCGAAATGCAGCTGCCAACGGTCATTTCTTCAAGTTTGAGTTTGCTGTGCTAATAAATACAATGTTTTATAATCGCATACCTTTCTGACTAGATAAGCTTGCTCCCACTGCTGAAAGCGGTGAGAGCAGGCGACGTAACCTTGAATATGAGATAATGTGTGCCCGGTCCCAGGATTGCAAGTCAATCTTCTGTGCCTTCTTCGTTCATTAGTTCCCAACTGGAAGGATCCAAGTTGAGCGGGTCTTTAGGAGTACTGGAATGTACTTTATGCTCCACCATGTTGTTTAAAAGTCAGTCCCCTCTGCAGCAATCCAAGGAGGCTGGTGAGACTGGAGTCCGCTCGAGTGTATGACTTATAAATCACTAAGGTTTGTGTTCTCTTCTGTTCGACCAACTCTTCATTTGTATGGAAGGCTGAGAGGTGGTCGCGAGTGACCCGGGTGGCCCTAATCGGGTCACTTCCTTCAGTTGGCGCCCGAACCGGAACCCCATCGGGTGAGTGACCCATCATTGCCCGAGGACGGGTGAGGAGGTCAGAGCCATGTCGGGTCGGACGGGTGGACCGGGGATCCCTCCATGAGAAAGTCTTGAACTCGCAGCTACCGCGTCTGTCTGACTGGGCGGTGCCTTGTCCAGTGGTCATCCTGACTGGGGTCGAGAATCGCTTGGATCTGAGCGTTTGGTCCGAAGAGTTCGCAGTGGAGAATAACTTTGTTTGACCTGAGTGCACTAGGTGAGTTTGCTTTGGTTCTCTGTGGATATGGCGCCATTTTGGTTTGTATTGGGCACGGTCTTAGGACCGATCTGGGTAAAGAAAATCTGCAGATATAATTTGGGTATAAGTATTGAACTTGTTTGGCTTTTAAAATGCCTTGTTGCAGCAAATTGCTGTGTTTGAGCTGTTGTTGTTCTATTGATGCTCGATTGGAAAAAAGCCAGCCAGCACCTCCGGAAGGCACCCCAAATTTTGACTTGTAAGTGAAGCATGGCATTGGCCCTATTAGGTTTAGTACACTATGGCACAAATATACGAGGGACAGTGCCGAGTTACAGTGGCCGTTGACGGGCACTTTTGACAAACAGAAAATAAATTTCCTGCAGGAAAAATTGTTTGCGAGAAGGAGTAGGCTGTCGATGTTTGATTCCCTCAGAATGTGGCAGAAGGAGGCTAAACAGAGACTAATGAAGGCAGAGAAAGAAGTCTAGAAGGGGAGAATGCAGACATTGACTCAAAAAACTATAGCGCATGATCGGGAGAATATGGAAAAGGGATTAGAGTGTGCTGATAGGAAGTTCCTATTATAAGTTGATAAGTCTTATGTTGTCCGAGATGAGAACAATACTTTTGTTGAGGAATTGTGGGATGCTAGACCCCCGCCTCTGATTGCCCCACAGAGGATATACTCCATCCATATTGCCTGGTAACCCTGTTATCACTCCCACTGTTTTCCCCTACATCACAAAATAGTGAGACACCAGTACGTGGCCAAGAAGACAGGGACTTGACGAAAATCAAGGATCGGTTAGGACGGACGTTGATATGATCTGATGTGGGGGAAGCCGTGAATTAGTGGTGGCTAATCAGGCAGCTCAGTGGGCTCCTAACCCCTTTTACAGCATGGAGGATGTGTGGGGAGTGATGAAAGATTATGAGCCTTTTGTTCAGCAGCATTCCATTAGGCACATGTCAGCTACTTTGATTGGGCTTTGGGAGCAGCGTTTTAATGAGGCAGCACCACAGATTATCTACGATATTAAGGATCACGTCTACATAGCGGATTTGGCCCCTGGTCAGGTGTTTGGTAATTTTGCAACGTTGGTTGCCTATCGGAATAGGCTGCTTGATGAGAGCCCGAAGATGGTGTCTCAGTTTCCGATGAGGGAGGTGCACCCTATGTATCACGCTGAAATACCAGAGCAACGGGACCAGCATGATGTTGTTATCAGACCATGGGTAGAGGCCCAGTTTCAAGAACAGTGGGTTTATACTCCATGGAAGAGGAGTGAGGGTTTGTCCCTTAAGACTCAGTTACCTGATCCTAGGAAAAATCCTACTGCATATTATAAGGAATTGACAGAGGCTGCTTCGTCGATGGTGATGACGCTAGGAGATATCATCCTCCCGTTCTGTAATACTGAGTATGGCGCAGTACTATGAGCACAGAGAAAATGAGGAGAAAGAGAAGGTGGAGAAAAAATGTAAAGAGTTGAAGACAAAAGTGTTGTTGCAGCAGGCTTCTAGGGGGAATAGTAGGGGATGTGGTGGTTCGGACAGGCAGCTTCTGCGTACTAGCCAGACTACTACGCCTGTAGGGCTGAATCAGTGTGCGTATTGAAAAGAGGAGGGACACTTGCGTAGCGAGTGTCAAGTGTAGGTGCAGAAAGTCCAGCCCCTAGAGGACGAGGTTATCGTGGACGGGGTCGTGGAGCTGGTGGACAGAACAGAGCTCAGCATCCCGCAGCCTCACAAAATAGTTCAGGTGCTAACTACTTTGATGACACTAGGGGTGGACAGTATTTTCATGATGATTATGACATGGATGAGGTGACAGGGATGTCTCACACTTAGGATAGCCAAGGGCAGAGTGAGAGACCAGTTCAGATACCTATAGATCAGTGCGCTCCTTATGTTACTGCGTATTTGCATGGCTCAGCTAAGGAATTTCTGGGAGAAACAGGTGCAATGAATAGCTCCATTTCTCATTTACTGGTCCCTGGGGCAGTTCTGTCTGGCCAAAATATTGTTTTGGTAGGCTTTTCTGGTGTGCAGGTTGTTAGCCCAATTTCCATACCTCTTGCACTGACTATAGGTCCTTTTACTGTGGATTCGCTGTTCTGTTGACATCCAATTGCGGAAAAAATCTGATGGGTTTAGATTTTTTAAAGAAGATGTATGCAACAATTTGTTGTTCCCCTTAAGGTGTATACATGACAATGGGCCTTAATTTGGTTAATGCCAAACAGTGTCTGTCCAAGGATGACCCACTCCCTGCTGAATTCAAAGACGTGCCGCCCACATTGTGGGCAATGGGTGATAGGGACGTAGGACTACAGCAGATTCCCTCGGTTTCCATCAAAATAATAGACAATGCCATCCTGCCCTGTATTCCTCAATACAAGATACAGCAGGCAGGGAAGCTAGCCTTGTTGCAAATTATACAGGACTTGATTAAGTCAGGGGTTGTTAAGGAGACAACTGCGAATGTATACAATAGCCCTATTCTTCCCACCCTTAAGAGGCCCCCTTCGGGTTCCTCTGATGACCATCCAGATGTTTATCGTTTTGTGATTGACTTGCGCAAAGTTGACAAAATAGTGGTTCTTCAGTTTCCAGTTGCCCCTGACATTACTTCTCTTCTGACGATGATACCTTCCTCTGCTAGATACTTTTCTGTCATTGTTCTGAAAAATGCATTCCTCAGTATTCCGATCCATCCAGAAAGTAGACATTTGTTCGGTTTTACCCTGGCCGGCAGAAGCTTTAGATTATATTGTGCTCCTCAGGGCTATACTGAGAGCCCTAGTATATATAGTCAAGCTTTAAAAGCCCAATTAGATTCTCTCACACTTCCTTCGGGTAATGTGTTGCTCCAGTATGTCGACTATCTTCTAATTGCTTCTGACACTGAAAAGATTGCAAAAACAGCATACTCAAATTGTTATTGCATTTCGCACTTCATGGACATAACATGTCCCTCTCCAAATTTCAATATTGTTGACAGGAGGTCACCTATTTTGGTCACCTACTGTTAAAGGAGGGTAAGAGATGGACTCCTGTGGGCATAGGTACCATTGTTAAAGCGCCTATCCCTCAAACTCAAAAGGATGTGCGCGCTTTTATTGGCATTACTTCTTACTGTCACCACTGGATCCCAAACTATTCACTACTAACCAAACCCCTGCTTGCTTTGATTACTAACGATGTGCATGGACCCTTGCTGTATGTACACGAGATGTCCAGTTGTGCATTTTCTGTCTTAACACAGGCCTTTGGAGGTAAGCAACGGCCATATATTTATTTTTCTGCTTTGCTGGGTCCTGTCACCGGAGCCCTCCCGAGCTGTCTAAAGAGCGGTCGCTGCTGTGGCTGTCTCAATAAGGCAATCGGCTGGGCTCGTACTTGACACTGACCTCACGGTCATGGTACCCCATGCTGTGGATACCCTTTTGAATAAGACCAAGACACAGCACCTCACCAGTGCACATCTCACGGGTTATAAGCTAACTCTCTTGCCCTGCATGTCACGATCAAACGATGTTGGAAAAGGGGGTGGTGATGGACAGAGTTTCTGAATGATGCAGAATACTCTTACCCAGTCAAGAGATCAGGGCTTGATCCATCACCGTTTTTTAGCTCACTGCACCATCCCAGCTCAGAACCTGGCTACATGCAAATTAGTCTGTTCCTGTCCCAGTGCATGATGGGAACAGGGCAAACCAAACTACCAAGCCAATTCTTATACTGGGAAGGAAACAAGCTTCCGGGGACCGGTTTCTGGCACTTCAGCCGTCGTCGGCCCGGCTTGCCTGAATCCTAATGGTGCAATGAGCAAGGGACTCACGTCTGAGTATACCCTCCCACACATAGTGTGGACAAAATCGATTTTGGAAAAGGGGGTGGTGATGGACAAAGTTTCTGAATGATGCAGAATACTCTTACCCAGTCAAGAGATCAGGGCTTGATCCATCACCGTTTTTTAGCTCACTGCACCATCCCAGCTCAGAACGTGGCTACATGCAAATTAGTCTGTTCCTGTCCCAGTGCATGATGGGAACAGGGCAAACCAAACTACCAAGCCAATTCTTATACTGGGAAGGAAACAAGCTTCCGAGGACCGGTTTCTGGCATTTCAGCCGTTGTCGGCCCGGCTAGCTTGAATCCTGATGGTGCAATGAGCAAGGGACTCACGTCTGAGTATACCCTCCCACACATAGTGTGGACAAAATCGATCAAACGATGTGCCACTCTAAATCCAGCAACGTTACTACCACTCCCTTCTGAGAGTGAGAAAATTGACAATCATGATTGTATCTTCCGAACAGAGGAAGAGATGAACGGACGGGTAGACCCGACTGATTATCCCTGATCTGACCCCCAAGGGGAACTATATGTCGATGGCTCTTGTTTCAAGTTACCAGATGGCACTACAACAGCTGTGTATGCAATAATGACACTGCATACTGTACTTGAGACATCACGAGTTCCCTATCAGTCAGCCCAAGCTGCAGAGCTTGTTTCCCTTATTCGAGCTTGTGAGTTGAGTGAGGGACTGGTTGTCAACATCTATACTGACAGCCAGTATGCCTTCGGAGTAGCCCATAATTTCGGACGGCTCTGGGCAGAGAGGGTTGCTCACCTTAAGGTGTATACATGACAATGGGTCTCAATACAGAGTGGGAACAGGTGCCCTGCTTTGTTCCTTTTTTGGATGCCCGGCTAACGTGGACCCAAACGGAGGATGAAAATTATGCAGTGCTGAATGCGGCAGTGCCTCCTGAGGTCAGGTCCATTCAGGAGCCCCGTTCTGTTGGCCCTTCTGTACTTGAGCCTCAGTCCATTGGCTCCTCTGAATTTGAGCCCCTCTTTGCTGAACAATCTGTGCCTGGGGTAGCTAGGTACAATTTGCGGCCCCAACGGAGGAATAGTGCACCAAAGGAGAAGTCAGATTAGTAAGACAAGGTTTTTGGTAAATTGTGGATGTGACATGCTCTCTAGTCTCGCAGAGCAACTTCCAACCGAATAGTAGTATTTCCTCAGTTAAAGGGCTTGTGGTGTGGTGGTGGAACTAGTACTGTTCCTGAGAGCATGCCTCACTAGCCCTATGTCCCTTTCTCACAGAGGCAACAACGTACTCCCAACCAAGGAACAGAGCCCAAGAGACTACACCATTGGAGCTAGAAAGAAGCCCCGATGTACAGAGGTTCGCCCCTACTGCAGTTGTAAAACAATCTACAAATAAAAGTCTGCTTACTGAAACCACCTCTGGAGTGGAGTCCAGTCCATCCTCCTGTTACAAGTACTCTATCAAGGTCCGCACAGTCCTGCCAAAATCCTACTCTGCTTCACAACTCTATTTTTTTAACATAGTGGTATTTAATGTATTGAGGCGTGCTGGTGAAAAACAAGTAACTACTTCAGAAACCAAATTTGAGCAGAATATAACAATCAAAGAAACTCACTGAAAGCAGCCCCTTGTCAGATGTACTATCCGTATAGACATAACCAGTGGTGTAGTTTGTGGTCTTATGGAGAAATATATAAAGCATAGCCACCGGTGGAGCTAGCAGTTTTCTGTGAGTAGGGATGTAGGGATCATAATTTGAGACCCGAAACTGGAAATAAACATTCCCAGGTTAATTGAGCATCGAGCAGGATCACTAATGATCCAGTTTCTAAATCGCGCAGATTATGCTTCTTTTATTTCATGCATATAAAACTTTATAAAATAAATAAATATCTACACAACATCACGTTAGAGCTTACCATATTACGATTTACCACAGTGTAACACCAAACACATCAGGCAAAGCACACTATCCACGTGACAATATATAATGTCATATTACACTAGACACTACCTAAGTTCTCCTGACAATCTATACGCCTAACAAACACTAATAGAAACCTGACAAAATAATACAACATAACCCACCAAATTACATAACTTGGTACAGCACACAGAACCAAATCACCATTCAGAGCAAGGTTTTTTTCATTAAGAATATTTATTTAATATTTTATATAGAGATATATCAGGGCAGTTAAAACAATGATGTGCAGAAAAAACAGAAGGTCCTAGCACCTTCTGGGGTCAAGATATGATCCCCAGCACGTGCTAAAGTTTTCCGTTAAGGCAATATACTAAAAATGAAGTGGGGCTGAAATGGCTAATTCAGCATATGAGTAACAACTGCGGGGACCTCTTTTGTAAACTTTGTGAACTCACAGGTGGTTATTACAGTGTCTGTATAAAATCTGCCTGCCAAATCCCACGAGCCAAACTGAAAAGGTTATCCCAACAGGAATCAAGACAAAGTTTTAACCAGTCAATGGAATAATTTACAAAACTTATGTCCAATTACTAAAGCAACCGGGGGTCCACCAGTTGGAATCCTAATCGAAATACTGTTTAGGAAGTGTTCAGCTACAGGATATAACTAGCCACACAGTCTCAAGTCAACATATTATGATCTCTGATGCTGGAATGTAATTGACACCCCCATACTACCCAACTATGTCCCCTGAGGCACCAAACTACAGAGGGCTGTAGTCTGAAACTTGCTTATTACTGTCAATATTTTCAGTGTGGCACCCATTGGAATAAAGCCCCCAACAGGGGCCTTCGGCTCAAAAGTAGGAACTGAGAAACTGGAATATAAGGTTATGTTCTAAACCGAATGTAGAATACCAACATCTCTGACAACAAGTGTCAGAAACAAGATTCTACTGATTCAGAATCAGAACAACTGATCAATTGGACACTAACCCAAGGCCTGCAGTGATGAGGAAATGCCTCTCTCTTCCTTTGGGGGAGTGAGATTTGATATATACTGGCTCCCATATGTTCTGGGAAGTATCAGATGAGTCATGGCACTGCATGCTCAGTACATTAGCACATCTGTAAGGGTTTGCCCCGGCCCTCAAAGCCAAGTTATACAGATGCCTCTTGAGATGAATCTGTCTAGCTGGGCTGCAAGGTCCTCGTGGCCGCTGGATAGCTCGCTGTCTCAAGAGGAGATGACAGCCACAAAGAATACTGTGAACTGTGCCTTAATGATTTTACTCCTAGTCATGGGTCTGCTGAAGTTGAAACCTCTGTGAGTAAAGGGCAAATTAGGACAACTTTCTCAGTCAGATGATAACATTTGATTCCAGAATACAACACTTCTAGATCTTGCATTCAAGGACTACTCCTACACAGAAGACTGTCTGTGTTCTGCTTCTGTTCCACATCTTCATTCTCTGGTTCCACCTCAAACACCTTGCGCCACCAACCCACATGGAGTTGCTGATATCCTTTCCTGGGCATCCATTTGTGCTTCGGATCTGGAGCCTTGTAGGATATATCTTAACTTGCACATTTTCTTTATGGTTGTGGCGAACAGGTCCGAACCGGTAACCAAATCAATCATTTATGGCAAAAAAAATCACAAAAAAATAGAATGAAAAATTGAGACACAAACTCCTGGAAAAGAATTGTATTTGTTTTGTGGCTATTTGATACAAAAAATCTCAAATCTCTATGATTTTCCACCAAATAGAGAAACTGGTTGAATAGACTATGTCCCAATGTTTCCCTAAGCATTCCTTGGCTTAATTTTGGTACCTAGATCAGGGCAGCAAGTGAATCCCATGGAAAATGAATGAGGTACTACATGTAAAAGCACAACCAAACAACAAACAAGCTGAGACTTAAAGATTGTAAAAATCACGCCAAGTTTAAGTAAAAAGAAGGCAATTAATAAAACAAAAAATGAAAAACCATGAGAAAGGATAAGTATTCATCTGGGAATTTATGTAGGAAAATAATACATCGAAAATTATGAGAAACGTAAATATATCAAAGCTATTTCATCATGACTTTGAAAAATGTTAACAGGGGCCGTAATCTTTTCTTTGACTTCCAGGCATTTTTTAGTCGTATATACGTTGAGGGAATGATGAAGGATTTTACCTTTGTACTGAAAAAAAGAGAGAGAAAAAATGTTGCAAAATACTCACATAAAGGATCCATCAGAAGTCGGCTCTGAAGTGATCAGTTACTTGTCAAAAATGCTCATCTGAGGCAGGGTCAGAAAGTAGGCGTACCCACATGTGCAAGACTTAGAAGTATTATAAGAACTTGAATTACTTGAAAAGGTCGAGCCACAGGTAAAAGACTGCTGAGGAAGCCTCATGTTTGAAAATGGAGGTTGGGGTCTTAAATTGGAAATGGGTGCATTCCAAAACCCAAATGTTGATGCAGTTTTTTGCTATTGTTTTTGTGCCTCCAGATTTATATAGTTAGTACCACCCTCTAGGTTCAGGACCTTGTAAGAGATACAGTCAGTTCACAGCTCACTGAAGCAGGCTCCTTTAGTTGGCAAACTTTCTAACAGATGCAGGTCCAAATATGAATGAAATAAGCTTTATTTCGATAAAAACATATCTTAGAAGCGTGAGACAGTACTTTAACATCATAAAAAGATTGTATTTACATAAACATGATTGTTTAAATAATAACAATTACCCATATTTTAAAAAGGACATGAATTGCATCAACAGAGATAAAAACAGAGTAAAAGAATAAAAAGTACTTGCGAGTAATGATGCAAAACAAATTATTGGATGTTGCTTAGCTTTTTCGATCTAATGGACCATGCCCATCTCAAAAACTTTGACAGGCCACATACATATAACGATCGGGTATCAGACTTAAAGATGCGCAGTGCTTTGGAGTGGTCTCTAGTATCCAAGTCTCTAAATAACGGTTTGAGCCAGCAATTCCTTGGAGATTTGTACGCTGGGCATACAAACAAGATATGTGCAATTGACTCTATTCTAAGTTCACAGTTTGGGCAGAAAGGTGTTGTTTGGAAAGGAACTTTCCAACAGGCAGTCAGTTCACGTATAGGTAATATACCTACCCTAAATTTAAAATACAGGGCCCTATCATAGGGCTTCTGTATAATATCTAGGTAGGGTTCACAGAATGCAACAGCCTTTATCCGCAAGAACTCATCCGTTATTCTGCCTAGTTTGGGATCTGAGTTGCTTTTACCAATTACCCAACTCCAATATAGCTTCTTCAGTACTGCCTTGGGTGGGGCTGTTCTATTTTCCCATGCATCCTTGAGGCCCCGATCACAGAGCAAGGATTTGACATCTTTTAGCCACTTAATTTTTTGCCACCCCGTCATGGACATTATTTCCGATAGGCCCTTCGCATATTTTATTAGCTCTGGCGCTCGCCACAGCCGAGCCCACAGTAAAAGTGGTCGAACTTTTTCCAGATCATTAATTGAATGACACCCCAGGTCTAGTAACAGTGAAACCTTAGGGGTGCTCTGGGGAAGTGTCATTAATTCTTTAAGGAATTTATTTTCTGATCTTACTAGCTGGTCCATATTGGTTGTACCCCAGAGTTCGGCTCCTTATAGGGCCGAGCTCACTCCTTTCGCCTTGTATATATGGAGGACCGGAGCAATCGGTCTTGATGTTGAAGATCGATGTTCCCTAAGTATAGCACCCGCTACCCTTTTATGATTTAACATCATTTATTACAAGCCCTCTCAGGGTACAAAAGGACTGGAAATTATCTAAGAGGCTCTGAAGGCCCATAGGTGATTTAGAGATGAGGAGGGTATCGTCAGCGAATAGGAGAGTTGGAATTCGTTCACCCGCCAAGGATGGTGCATCAGATGGAACTCTCTGCAAGTGCTCCACCACACCGTTCACATAGAGTGAAAAAAGAGTGGGAGCAAGGACACATCCCTGGCGGACACCCCAATTCACTGGAATTCTATCGGTTTTCTGCCCCTGGAAGCCCCACCTCACCTGTGCAAAATTTCCTTGGTGAAGCCTCACTAGTATTGTCAGGATATTCAGAGGGATCCCCAATTCAGACAACACTCCCCATAAACGTTCCCGGGGCACCAGGTCAAAGGTAGTCTTTAGATCAATGAATGCGAGGTAAAGACTGCCCTTGCCTATGAGAACCACCTTCCAATAAATAAGTAACAATCTAAATACCTGTTCTATGGTCCCAGTGCCAGCCCTAAATCCCGCTTGATAGTCAGAAAGGATTTTATTGTCATCAGCCCATAGTAGAATTCTCTCAAGGACCACCTTCCCAGCAACCTTTTTAGTAGAGTCGATCAGGCTTATTAGGCGGTAATTGGCAGGGTCGTCTCTGCGCCCCTTCTTAAAAATTGGGACGACCTCTGCCCCCTTCCACGACTCAGGAATTGTGGCGCCCTTATCGATGGCATTGATTAGGGTAGAAATAAGCTTTCCCCATTTGGGCGGGTCAGATCGAAGAAGATCTCCGGGGATACCATCGGCGCCTGCTGCTTTATGCGTTACAATACACTTGATGGCATTTTCCACTTCCTTTTCGGTAAAGGGGTAGCTATTAGATTCCCCCAAGGTGACTAAGGGTTTTTGGGAAATTAGTTCATTTTGGCCTCCCTGCGGACTAGAATAGAGTTTTGAAAAGTAGTCGAACCAGGATTGGCTTGTTATATTGCACGTTATAAGATCACAAGCTGGTCTATTCTTAGTTCTTATAATATTCCAAAAGCGGCCAGCATCCCTCCCAATGCTGACCTCCTTTAGTGCTTGCCAATATTGTTCCTCCCATTCATTCTTCGCTTCTGATACGGTCGCCTTATACTCTTTCCTGGCTAGCTGTATCATCACTTGGGATTTGCACTTTACTGCCTTTATTAGTGCAGATTTCTTAGGTCTGCAATTTTTTGTGTACCATCCATCGTTACCATCAGGCTTTTGTGGCCCCCTCTGCGCCCCACCTTTACTTTGAGCTAGAAATAGATTCCCCAGTGCTTTAATGGTGTCTTGGAATATTACCGACACCCTAATTGGATCATGTTGGTCCACTAGAGTCATTCCTGACTCAGTCAGTGCTGCTAACAATAAGGCCCCTATATCCCGGACTTTCTTATTGTCTATAGCAACTTTGGACCATTTTAGGCGCCTCTCGCAGTTAGAGGGACACACTTCTAATGTTAACATTATTTTATCTATAGCCACAGGCCCATACACAGATGGCAGCAGAGAATGTAAACTCAAGGAGAGTGGATTGTGGACACTATCGGCAGTTGGATGTATTTCCATAGCCTGCACAAATTGCCAGAGTTTAAAATCAAGAAGGATATAGTCAATCCTTGAGGAATGATTCACCCTATTATACGTGTGGGCCCCGGAAGGATCTGAAACAGTCCTGCCGTTTTCGGCCCTCAAGCCGAACTCCATAACTAATGTGTTCAGCTGTATAGCCAATTGCGACCACCTCTTTATCGGATGGATAGATAACGTAGGAATTCCCCTCTTAGCATCATCTTCAGCGATGTCTAGAACGTCCTCTGCCGCAAGGGGCTCGAATGTATAATTGAAGTCCCCTGCGACCAGGACGTGCATGTCGTGATGACATTGCCGGAGTTCGTTTTCCAGAAGTGTAACTGTGGGGGATAAGGCTCCTCCTTTTGTTCCTCTGGCATATATATTAAATATCTCCAGTGTTCTCCCTCTCCGATCACCCATGACCGAAAGCCTTAAAATATCAAGGGAGTTGCATTGCGTCTGCTTGATGCTACAGCCTAAGGAGATACTAACCCAAATTAAGAGCCCGCCCGAGGGGCGCCCTCTCCCTGTCAGCGGGGGTACTGCTGGTACAAAATAGGAAGTGTAGCCGACCTTATGATGGGGCACCATACTCCAAGTTTCCTGGAAAATACAAATCCTGTAAGTCTCTACCAGATTATTCCAATCGGGCAGGTCTAATTTCTTTGAAATGCCCGCTATATTCCAGCTAAGAATCTTTAGGCTATGATCAGCTGCAGTTAAATCCTGCGATATACATGTTTGCGCAAAGTATGCACTATCCTGTGTCGCAATAGGCTCAGGCATCGGTAGTTGCAGGGCAATGGCCTGTAACCTAGGTATATTTTTCGGCCTGGGGGATTGTTCTGATGGATTCGGGCTGGTTTCATGGGGTGCAACATGAGAAGCCTGAGTGACACTTATTACCTCCCTAATTTCGATCTCATGGCATTTTACCCCACCCTCATGGGTCCCAGTCTTGCTCTTAGTATTTGTTGGTTTAGTCGCTAGCCTATTCTTACAGCTAGCAGCTTTAGTTAGAGAGACACTGTTAGAAGTTTGTGGGTACCCTTGCTGCTCTTCAATCATCCTACTAACAGTAATCCAGGTCCTATCATCAGCTTTTGCCACCGATATAGGGGAACAAATTTCCCCATGTCAGTATGCGTTTTCTATCCCATAAAAATCTGGACATCTGTTGAGAACAAGAGCTGAAAAATTATTGTGAGTAGCCCCACCTTGCATCCCTCTCCAGGGCGGATAGTGGAGATTCTGTGTGTGTTGCGAGTAGGCGGATTGCGAATGGAAGTGGCTCAAATCATAGGTGCCGATTCCATTCCAATATTTACCATATTGTTGATCAAATAAAAACCTCGCAACACGTGAATCCCTGAAATTCACAAGAATACAGTCCCCAAAAGTGTCCGTAGACCTGTTGCCAACCCAGTTAACCCTTTTTTTCACATAGAACCTGACCATCCATTTGGCTCGAGAGCGGTCTGTTCTTGTTCAGCCAATAGGTAGTTTTGTTTTTAAGTTCATGATAAGATTCGGTTTTGCCGGCCTTAAGTTGTGGAACTCCAGTTAGTACAACTACATAAGGTAGGCATTCAGGGGGGAAATTAATATGACTTAAGGTTTGTTCAACTGGGTTTTCCATACCGATCTTTTTTCCTATTACAGATGAATCCTTAGGATGCCTATTTATTTTACTTTGGCTATTTTCTGCTTCACGGCCCTGCATAGAAGAGTTTCAGGGAAGCTCATTAACCTCTTTAACTAAAGTTAGATTAATGGATTTTCTGCCTGGCTGGGCGTTATGGGTTAGGGTATTTGTTACTACCGGGGTAGTTCCGGAAGGTGGCCCAGGGGTTGCAACAGTAGGTGGAGATACCAGCACAAGTGGAGGTGTGAGATCTTTCACTGGATTTTTTGTTGTTTCAGAATCATCCTGTCTACTTCTTGCCTGTAGTTTTATAAGTGTTTTTAGGGAAAAAAAGTTGTCTAGTGTGGCTTGTTCAAATCGCTCCAGCCTCTCAGATAATACTTTTATCCTCTCAAGTAGCGGGAGTATGAGCAATTTAGCAACTTGCTCTATCTGAGCGATGAGGGGAGTCTGGAGTATTGGGCCTGTAGGTGGGAATGAGTTTGGGGTGGGGGTTACCAGCTCTATCAAGTTTCGAGGCGCCAAGCTGCCGGCAGATGGTTCATCCCTTGCTAGTGAAGGTAGAGAATCACTGGCATCCCGGGCCTATTGTTTTCTCGGTTACCTTATGTGCTTTTATTTTGGGGTTTTTGGAAGATTTTGGACGTCCCCCCTTCTGTGCGCTACCAACTCTTTTTCTTTTGGCAGGTGCTGCTTTAGTCCCTACAATATTCGCTGTCTGAGAGTGCGCTAAAATGCCCAGGGGGGGCCGGCATTATACTACTGGTACATGCAGGTTCCCTATCTAAAATATCCACCTGTAATGAATTTGTGGGATCAATCTGAGTTAAAAGTCCCTGCACTACTGACCTCTCGGCGTTAGCCCCTGGACTACACAAGCTAACCAATACATTGCCAGGTGTATCTCTTTCGATACACTCCTTTACGTTATCAGGGTAGGTAACCAGTGCTAATGGCCCCAAGGAAGAACGCTTACGATTCAGTGGTTCAACGGAGAGGCGTCGCTCAGTGATAGCGATTTCGTGTTCAAGGACCGAGTAGGCTCGAGTGATAAACTGATCTAGTGTACCACTAACACACCCCCCCTACCCTCCTTCCCTTTCCTGACTGTGTAGTCATTGGCATGTACAACAGTTTTATACTCGGATATTACAACAACCCCTGAACTTGAATATTGGAAAGTTGTACGACAAAGCGTGAGTAACCTTACAAAAGCAAAATGCAGTAGGGTTGAAGTTAGGGGGGTGGCCCAGCCAAGCGGGGGAATTAGCTGTTTAAATATTATCAATGTCAGTAGGGCGGTGCTCAGTAGCGGGAACAGGTGTGTGCGCCCAAAGAGTCCTGGGACTTGTAGTCCCTCCAACTAGCGTCCCTCTGCACGCCCCCGATGTCCTTCTCGATGACAGGGGATAGGACGCAGCCCACAGTATGCTCCGCAATTCCGGCAACCAAGAAAAGGTGAAAGAAGACGCTGCGGCACTAGCTCAGAGCAAATCTTCTGGCCGCAGGCAGAAAGAGACATCTTGTTCTTCTGTGGTTTCAAACATGTTCTGAAGAGCCAGTGAGAAAGCAACGATTTTGAAAGGGGGGTTTGCCATGCTATTAGTGGTTGACACTAAATCAATCTCTAAAAGATCGCTATAGACCTCACTCTCATGTTTGTTCACTCTGATGTAGTTCCTGTGGCCTAGTGGTGCATTAATTTTCCCACTGACCTTTGTGAGGTAAAATTAAAAGTGGCCAGAGTCATCTTTGGGTTGGAGAAGCTCTCTTTTGTTAGCACAATCTAGGGATGTCTGGCAAGCAGTAGAGACCGTTGTAACTGCCACATCTTTACCTTCAAAGGAGCCAAGTGTGAACAAGTTCATCTAGACACAAATACCTTGACAGTACGCACAACTCTATACCTTTTCCTGGCCATTGTGTGTGTTCCTTTTTAAGCCCATGCTTAAAGCCCATGCTTGCCTGTCTTCGACAATGGCATTCAGAGGTGTAAGTAAATACTAGGTCTCAAGCGAAAAGCAGTGAATAGGTGTGGAAGGTGAGAGATACAGAACAGAACTGCATTAAGAGTCTCATTTAGAGTTTGGAGGGTATTGAAAATCCTTCAATTTAAGAAGGAATCCCTAATAAAGAAGCATAAACCACCATCTAAATGTCTTCCAAAACACTGTCCCTGTGGCGGAAGAATTGCAGCCTTATCCCCTCAGTTTCTACCCTCTCACTGAATGTATGCACTGAATAAGTGACAGCTTTGGCTAAACGCCTACTCGCCTTCAGATAACTTTTAACTTAATTAATCAATTCGATCTCAGAGTTTGTAAATGAAATCATATGCTAAATGTACACCAGCCTCAAATCATGCAGTCTGTTATCAGATGTGAACTATTTTAGTTTCACAGTTTTTGAGACAAGGGATATTGTATGACAGATACATCTGCAGTGACTTAGAGCCTCATTTAGAGTTTGGTGGGAACGAAATATCCTCCAATAGCCGGAAGAAACTGTAAACACCAAGTTGAGCCCACCCCAGGTATACAGTAATATATCAGGCTTACTGGGGACTTTGGATGCCCTGTGCCATATTCCATAGAAGTGCTTTTGAATTATTCAGCATCCCAGAAAAAGGATACAGGCGCTCACATTCATGGTCTACAGGCGCACCACATCAATTGTTTTGGCAAGGCTACACATGTTAGGTTATTTGTACGGTATAAGTGTTTGGGCTTCCTAAACCTAGGGATCTTCATGATAGTTTTAATGTGAGGAGCCTTTTACTTAGTATAATGCTAATGAGCCTCATGATGCGTGTCAGACTATAAAATACTATAGCATATTATAACATAATTAAGCATATGTGTAAGGTACTAGATCTACAGCAAAAACTGTATCCGTGTAATAATGTAAGATTTATAACATCTGCTTCGAATCTAATCTAGGAATGTAAGGCTGGAAAAGAAAACTTCCATCTTAAATGAAAATGCTGGTGTCTCCGACATCGAAACGCTAGTCACGAGAATTACAGGGCAGCAACATTCAAATAAACACACAACTTCTTTTCAATACATAACCGGATGTCAACTGGGCGAATTACTCTGAATTAAAGATCACATGCCCGGCACTATATTTAAGACAAATATAATGACAAATAGTGCATGCAATATGAAAAGTCATGTTAAGCTGTGTTGTGGGAACCAGTCACAGGAAGTAGGTACTTATGGGAAGGGAGAATATATTTAAAATTCAATTAGACTTGCTTTCCCTGTGGTTGCACAAGTCTGATCTTTCTTTTGATATGTGTATTCTATGAAATATATCTAACCTAAAAATAATAATTTAGAGTGAAATCAAAATTGGAAGATGGATGATTGGAAGGTTACATACAAAATTATATATATATTCCAAATGAACTAAAATATATATATATTTGTATGTGTATATGTAAATAATACAACACACACACACACGCACATGTACGTAGAGTCTAGTGTGCGATTTATTACCGTTGTTAAGTGTGGAGAAGGGCTGTGGCCCATGAGAGGCAAAGCCTTGACGCGAATGACACCGCTCTTCTCCTTCAACAATGGATATAAATAGAATATTACACTGTACAGCTGTATACATGATTTACGCCATGTTGTGTATTCGTTTAAAAAGGCATTTGACGTAACACGGATACAATGGGTAAAACTGGAGCAGTGAGGTGAAATCATACCGAAAAGGCCTTGTGACCATTACCATTACAAGCCTCGAAAAAGCTCAGGGATGGAGAGAACAGGTCCGATGATGTGATCTTTGATCCTACACTGGTTGTTACACCATATCCGAGGTTTAACGTGTTGACGTTCTGAATCAAATGTCCATTTCTAACACAGTTCTTACTTGATTTATGCGAGTGGCCGCCCGGGGTCAGCGTGAGGACTGCAACACTCTTTGGAAGTACTTGTTGCACTGAGTTCAACCTCTTGAGGAGTTTCGGTATCTGCAGTGCCTCGGCAGTGAGATGCAGCTCAGAGATCTTACCCTGTACCACGTCAGGTGTGAATACAATATTTCCATTTTGTTTGTTTTCCCTTGCCTTGTTAGAGGTGTTGATTTTTCTACTAAAGCCCGGGACTCAAAGGACCCGGAATGCAAAGAAACATTTATTTTTAGAGCGCCTCATGCATGAGTAATTTCAGTGTGCTTTGGACTCTCTGACACAATTAGGCTATGGCACCCTCAGAACGAGTGTATGGACTGTATATGGGGGTTAAAACTTAACTGAAGCCCATCAAAGTCTTGCATCGGTTATATAAAATGTGAAGGGCGTTCGATACATGTCTGTTAGCACTTTTAACAAGGATAAAATGGCCTTTTTCGCATCAATGCTTCAATTCAGCGCTCTGCTACTAGACAACAAATCTTTTGACATATTTCATGCTCTTTTTTTGCCACTCTGAGGGCGCTCTCCAATTCACACAATGATGTGAAATTTGTGAAAATCGATGTTGATGCACCCGGATTAGCCAGGGAAGTTCGTGACTGTAAATTAAATTATAGAACTAGATTTATATAGTACCTCATACTGGGGAAATCTATTTGTAAATCCTTTTAAGAGGATCACTGTGGACCCATTTAGACTGAGGGGCTCAGGCGCCAATGAATAAAAAATGTGTTCAGGCCACTGTCACTGGTATTCTTTAATACAGGAGTTAAATGTCTGAGATCACATGTTGTGTGGTGTAAGGGGACCAGTAATGGATGCTCTTTTAGCTACAAATCCTGTGATGAAAAAGACCACTAGCCTTCAAATCACTGCTTATCACAAAATGCCAGTCACCGCTACACAATGCTTCTTTGAAAAACTCCCCTCTAAGGACTCAATGAAAGGTCCGATTACTCACCAGTAATCTTCTTTATGCCATGTACTAATAGTCCTTATTTATGACTGATGACTATTCTTGGCCAATGAGATGAGTCCAGAGCCAGGAGAAGGCCAACGACTCATAATCCCTTCAGATGGCCACAATATTTTAAGGCCTTTGCTTCGATTTCACACAAGTATATTTTCGCCCATTCAATATGCCAGCAGTAACAAACAGTTGACGGCCCTGACCACCTGCAGATGAGGAGGATGGGGGAACAAACAGGCTGTGGATGAGCACGGTTAGGACATGTTAAATTCTTTCGGACTTCCCCAGTAAATCTCAAACCAGATGTAAATAGTGTTTGCACCTGTGAGAACTGGTTTCGGGGCCCCACGGTAAACAGGGATTATTGGCCTTCACTTTGCCAATTGAACTTATATCACTGGGCTCTGTGGTCATCTCAGTACTAAACCAAAAACTGAACAGCAAGGTCCTCCCTCCCACCTCTGTAAAACCCGATCGATCCTCAAGGTAGCAAGGACGAGAAGCCCAAGACTTAGGGTGATGGTATAGGCTAAATACTCACAACTCAGCACAATGCATTAAAAATATGTACATCGATGTACAGCCAGTATTTTGCCTTGAAAAGAAAAAGTACTCTACCCACAGCTAATGAGAAAAACAGCAATGGACATGGAAAACCAAGAAATTAGTTAAAAGGCTGTTCACAATACGTTATTTCAAACTACTGACTTTGACAGAGGGGTTGTCACTAGTAATAATTATTTCCCTTTGGACTTTCACAACTGGCTGGCCTAAAATGAGACCATCTCCAACCATTTTTTATAACTTGTATCCCCAAGGATGTCAGCTGCCTTCGGGATGCTTCCTTGAGCATTTCGTTTTGTTTTCAAAATAGAATTTGCCTTTGAGCAGCAGAGTCTTTGCTGAAGCTCGTCCTGAGGTTTGCAAGCCCCGCCAGGGGTTCCCATCCACTGAGTGCACATGCATTCATCAGAAAAGCAGCAAATACACTGTGGGCAATCATGTTCGATGATGCGCTGGGGGGAGAAGACATTTTCTTGTCCCTACCACCCCTGCTGGTACGTTAGGGCTGTGCCACCGCTCTCTATTGACTCTGGTGCCATTTCCTTCACCCAGAGTTCCTATCCAAACAAAATGAAGAATCTATCCTGGCACAAGTTGATCTCAGTCTAGTAGCAGACTTTAACGGAGAATAAGAGATGGCTGCTGGAACCTGTGCACCAGGATTCTCTGGCCCAGCAGTGAAGTGAGACAAGCTGTGAAGCACACAGTATGCATTGAGACCACTGGGAATTGTGGAAGAATTTAATGCAGCACAACTACAAAAGGGCTTAGAACTTTTGACTGTGCAACCGCAATTCTGTTTTTACGAAGCTACACTCATATGGAATAAATCTGCAATCGCTGGAAACTTTTGATGTGGCTTGCAGGATTTTGGAGACTAGGTCATGCTGGCAATCCCACTGAAAAACCCATGCCAGGGAGGGCGGCCAATCAGACTCACTCAGGATTTTCAGGGACAGTGGAGACACACTCCACAGTTCCATGTAGGGCTGATCCTCCCTCAGTACTTCTCATTATTAGTGTAGAGTTGGTTCTCAAAATCCTCTTCACAGCTTTCTCAGACAGCAGGTCACTGGAATTGGTTCTTCTCTTCAGGACAGCCAGCCCACCTGCAGGGAGACGTCATTCAATCACATGAACCAATTTCACAGTAGAAAAAAGAGCCACTTCTAGCACAGATCAGGATTACAAACTCTGTCCTAGACTTGGCAAGGAGACTAGCAGTCTCAACTCCGGCCCTAGAAGACAACAGAAAACTCAGGCACACTGCTTTGGGCTTCACACAATGGCAAACACTATCCTGGCACACTGATCAGGGATGTTTGATCATATTACCCAGACCCGTCACATGCACCAACCACTCCACGGTCAATTCCACAATCAACATCCATCAGCGCAGAAGAGCAACCACAGCATGCCCAGCACGCCGACACTGGAACAATCCTGCATTAGAAGATTGGACATCTGCCCTCCACGAAAACACACTGGTACCTACAGACTTCCTGTGTGCGACATGGAAAATGTCTAAAAGCGGATCACCAACTGCACCGATAAGCTGCCCACGAAGATACTAAGACACACAGTAAATACCTGAACGCAAGGCAGTTGGTACATGGAAGGCCTCAGAGTGACCACGCGACACTATAAACAGCTGAAACGGAAATGGAGAAACAGCAAAGGAGAAGTAGAAAAAGATGCTTTCAAAGCCACCCAGAGAAGGTACCACCAGCTAACGAAGAAACTAAGAGGACGGCCCTAGCTGATATAATAACCACCAGTTACAACAGGTGAAAAGACATTTTCGCAGTCATCAAGGATTTCATCACACCCACAGCTACCACTTGCAACATTGGTCCAACCCAAGATCCGTGCCATCACCTTTAAAACTTTGTTTGTATCAAGATCACTTCCATCTATAGCAACTTCACCCTGCAGCCCTTTAGCATTGCCACTTTTCCGTAATCATGGAAACATGCATCCTCATGGCCCTCCTAAAGAATCCCTTGACCGACCTGATTAAACTAGCCAATTACTGATATATTTCCCTTACCCTGCCAACATCTTGGAAAAGCTATACACAAGCACTTCTCCAACCACCTTACCAGCTTCTCGACGCATCACAATCAGGATGTGGACCCAATCACAACACAGAAAGCACCCTCCAGTGGCGGCTGGTGACATTTGAAAGTGGTAGGGTGTACAACTCGTGGATGAGTGTTATGTTGCAAGCTAAGTGAGGTAGCCTGACTATCATAAGGGAGGTTCTGGGGAGTTGTTTTTTTAAAGAGTGGGCAAATCATTGCTTTATAAAATTATCTGTAGAAGTGCACGATTGTTAAATTTAATGCACTTTTCAGTGAAAATGTGCATTATGTGAATTGCAGTGCACTCCTGCACCATCCTTCAGTAATATATTTGCACACCATCCTTTAGTAATATAATTTGCACACATTCCTTTAGTAATGTATTTGTAACAGCATGCCCAAAACGGAGTTAGCTTGACCTCTGCGGTGTATTTTACCTATAGTTCAGCTGTTTAAAACCTGGTCAGGCGGGACATCGCATCTTTATATACTTTCAGGATTAATACATTGTGTGGAAGAAATTAAATACAGCACTATGAAACGGACAAAACTAAGGTCGAAACCAATATTTCAAAACAGTGCATTCCCTTAAATGTGATTGCTAATTACATCTTCACTGACATTCAGCTGACATGAGATAATGTTTTGTAAAGTGCCACCGACCCATTCTCGCGCTCTCTCTCTCGCTCAGAGGCGCACCTAGTACCACAGTAATTGGTAGTATTAGAAATGTAGCATACATTTGAGCATATGGAATATGCAATTTACTCTTTAACCTACAAGCCCATCTACCACATGTAAATGTCTAAATATAGTGCTATAGACAGTTTCATCTTTTGAGCATGTACCGCACTGAAAATGTTATCCAGTCACTGATTAAAAATGGTGAGTCGCCAGTTGCAGCCCGTACCCCCAACCCTCAGGCACAGCATGGGGAACCATTCGATGATTCGAGGCTGTATTGTACACAACAGTTACCCTTAGGGATGCCTACCTAGCCACTGGGTATTGTATTAGTTGTCACCCAACGCTGCGGTCCTCGATGAAACAGAAACCGATTCAGCTGGAGATCATTCTGCATCTAGACAGACATTGAAGAGGGGTCACCACTACCCCCTGGGAACAGTCACGGGCGGGGGCAGGGGGGTTGGAAATGGGGTCGCACTCGCGACAACATGAGGGGGGAGGCGGGAGGGGTTTGGATTGGAAACAACACATTACAACAAATATATTAAAAATAAAATAGTAAACTTACCGTCCGGAGACTCCGTCCCGATTCCCGCCGTCCTCGTTTTGAAGTCCTGCAGCACGTCATCAGGAAGGCGGCGCGGCAGGCAGCCTCCCTCTCCACCGCAGCGTTTTTCATTGGTGCGGCCGGCTGCCCCAGGCTACGTCATTTTCTCTCTGTATGCTGCTGCTGCAGCATACAGAGAGAACAGGGAGAGTGAGTGGTGGTGTTACTCGAGGGGAGGGGGTGGCTTTCCCACTGTTGTTAATACTGTCTGTTTGGGAGGCCTCAGGCTGCCCAAACAGTCAGTATTAACAACAGTGGGCAAGCCACCCCCCCAAGCCACTCCCCCCTGCCCCCGAGTAACACCACCACTGTAAACCAGGAAGTCCTGCTTTCTCGCTGTGCGAGGAGGCAGAAACAATGGTAGTTATATTACGGCAATAAATTCACTACCATTTGTTTCTGCCTTCTTGCACGGCGAGAAAGCAGGGGAGGCGGCGCCCAAACGCCCCCATGGAGGAATCGCCACTGGCACCCTCATAGCAACAAATGACATCCGGATGATCCTCGACCGGGGAGAACCTCAGCCCTCATCCTCCTCGACCTATCAGCAGCCTTTGACATAGTCTCCCATCCCATCCTGATCCAACAACTTCACAAAGCAGGCATCCAGGAGCACACCCTCGAGGGGATCTTCTCCTTCCTCACCCAAATAGCCCAAACCTTCAACATGCCCCCCCACTCCTCTGACGCACTGGAACTCATCTGCAGAGTCCCACAGAGCTCCTTGCTCAACCCGAGACTCTTCAACATCTACATGACTCCACTGGCCGACATCATACACATTTGCAAGAGGAACATCCTCACATACTCTGATGAGACACACCTGATATTGTCCCACTCAGACAATAAAAGCAACACCAGGAACAGGTTAATCACATGCATGTTCTTCTTTTATTATATATATATATAGCACAAACTGGACCCGAAGGTATCAGATCGCTTTACATGTGCACCAGCTGCGTCACACAAGGACACATTCATTTTAGTTAGGCACAGAGAGCTTAAGTGATTTGCCCAGAATCACAGGATGTTGAGCGCCATTGCAGAGACTCGAACCCGGTTCCCGAGATTTGAAATCGACCACCATAGCCGTTAGGCCACATCCTCTCTCCAATGTCCATAGTGGCCACCTGGATAAAATCCATCTACCTCAAACTCAACACGGACTAGACCAAAGTGGTGGTCTTCGGAAAAATCCAAGCCATGTTCTCCATTTGGTGGTCCCACAGACCTTGACTAAACCCCATGCCGAGCTCGCAAGCGAGAAGTCTTGGCATCATCATAGAAAACATACAGGACAAAGCTGCCCAAGTCAACTCAGTAACATCATCCTGCTTGCTTTAACACACAAGAATGCTGAAAAAAACCTTTAAGGGGCTACCGGAAAAAAACACAGGAAAACGATCACCCAAACTCTCATCACCAGCAGGAAAGACTATGGCAAAAGCCTATGTTCAAGGATAACCAATCAGCTCACAAGAATATTGCAGATCATTCAAAATGCAGCAGTTAAACTAGTCCTCAACCTCCCAAGGTGATCACACATCAGGGAACTGCACTGGTTCCCGATATACAAGCGCACACAGTCCATAATACACGTATATTTGTGCATATATATGAAGGCGACAGCAATAAAAATATTCTAAATTTACATAAATTGTGGTCCGTGCTTGGTTCCTGATCGTGGTTGGTGGTGGAGTTGCAGCACGAGGGAAATATATATAAATATATATATATATATATATATATATATATATATATATCCCAACAAAGTTGCCTGTGTAAAGAGAGCCCACGAACAGGTAATTTCTGTCGCCACATTTATTCATGAAGGAAGCATCGAAGACCAGCCGCCATGCCTCACATCTTTGTTCCAGTCTAGCCGACGCGTTTCGTGTTATACACACTTCTTCAAAGGCCAGGTAACCGCTGAGAGAGCAGCGCAGCAGTTTCCGTGATGGCACCGATGTATTTGATACTCCCCCCCCAAAGGGGCGTGGCCGCGACTGCGGCCCGATGGTCGTTGTAGTGCCCACAATGTTTCTGCAGTGAGCAGCCACGCTTGTTCACCCAAATAAGCTTGCATTATCCCCAAGTGGGTGGTAGGACATGGCTTGAGTCCTCGCTGCACGTTATTGTCCTTCAAAAAATCGGCATTCTGTTCCATAAACGGTGGCGTCGGTTGGCGTCACCGCATGGGTGTCTCAACAACACCGGGGCTACTCCACGGCTCAGGCTAGCCGCTTAACATCCCAACAAAGTTGCCTGTGTAAAGAGAGCCCACGAACAGGTAATTTCTGTCGCCACATTTATTCATGAAGGAAGCATCGAAGACCAGCCGCCATGCCTCACATCTTTGTTCCAGTCTAGCCAACGCGTTTCGTGTTATACACACTTCTTCAAAGGCCAGGTAACCGCTGAGAGAGCAGGACAATAACGTGCAGCGAGGACTCAAGCCATGTCCTACCACCCACTTGGGGATAATGCAAGCTTATTTGGGTGAACAAGCGTGGCTGCTCACTGCAGAAACTTTGGGGCGGAGTATCAAATACATCGGTGCCACCACGGAAACTGCTGCGCTGCTCTCTCAGCGGTTACCTGGCCTTTGAAGAAGTGTGTATAACACGAAACGCGTCGGCTAGACTGGAACAAAGATGTGAGGCATGGCGGCTGGTCTTCGATGCTTCCTTCATGAATAAATGTGGCGACAGAAATTACCTGTTCGTGGGCTCTCTTTACACAGGCAACTTTGTTGGGATGTTAAGCGGCTAGCCTGAGCCGTGGAGTAGCCCCGGTGTTGTTGAGACACCCATGCAGTGACGCCAACCGACGCCACCGTTTATGGAACAGAATGCCGATTTTTTGAAGGACAATAACGTGCAGCGAGGACTCAAGCCATGTCCTACCACCCACTTGGGGATAATGCAAGCTTATTTGGGTGAACAAGCGTGGCTGCTCACTGCAGAAACATTGTGGGCACTACAACGACCATCGGGCCGCAGTCGCGGCCACGCCCCTTTGGGGCGGAGTATCAAATACATCGGTGCCATCACGGAAACTGCTGCGCTGCTCTCTCAGCGGTTACCTGGCCTTTGAAGAAGTGTGTATAACACGAAACGCGTCGGCTAGACTGGAACAAAGATGTGAGGCATGGCGGCTGGTCTTCGATGCTTCCTTCATGAATAAATGTGGCGACAGAAATTACCTGTTCGTGGGCTCTCTTTACACAGGCAACTTTGTTGGGATATATATATATATATAAACAAGGCTCGAGCCGAAACATTATGGCGACATTGAGAAATAAATAATTAATTACATTAACTATTTGGTCCGTGTCCGTTGTTGGAGAGAAGATTCTCGTTGGAAAACGCAGAAATCAGTGATTGAGATATATATATATATATACACACACACACACATATATATATAATATGTCCATTTATAAAGCGCTGTGGTTACACTAATGCCAGTGTGTCCCCGCGCTGCAGTAAAATCAGCCAGTGACCCAGGCCGAAACTAACACAACCTAAGTAAAGAGAAGTGTTTTCAGTTTTTTCCTAACGCACCTCTCTTGGCTCTCCATCCGGAGCTCCACCGGGAGGCCATTTCACTGTTTGGCTGCCAACAGTCTGAACGACCGGCCACCCATACTGGCCCTTTTTATCGCTGGTACACCTACCAAACCGACCCCCCCAATCTCAGCTGACGTGAAGGAATATATGGGGACACGAGATCTGCTAGGTATGCCGGGGCCCTTCCCTGGAGGATACGGTGGTAGACGCACAGTGCTTTAAAGACAACTCTTTCTTTAATTGGGAGCCAGTGAAGCGTCGCCCGAGCTGCCCTGGCAGATGATCTTTTCGGGCGTCTCAAAATGAGACGGGCGGCAGCATTCTGCACTCCCTGTAGGCGCTGCACGCATTTCACAGGTGCCCCTAGATACAAGATGTTGCCATAATCCAGGCGCGATGTTACCAGAGCGTGCACCAGAGTCTTTCTGGCTGCCACGGGCAAAAGATCCAGGGTTTTATGCAGGACCTTCAGAATTCCAACGCACAAGCCTGCCACCTGTCTGGTTTGATAGTCGAAAGACAGGCCGGGATCTAACCAAACTCCTAGGTTTTTTGCCCGTGCACATGGTGTAGGTGTCTCCCCCAGCTCCTGAGGCCACCATGCCGATGACCATACAGTCGGGGCCCGGCCCACCACCAGTATCTCCGTCTTATCGCCATTCAACCTCAGGCAGTTATCTGCCATCCAGGCAGAAAGTTCTTGCATACATGTTTTGAAGCTGAGGGCGGCCGACCTCGGCATCTGGGTTAGGGCAACCACCTTCTGCGTATCGTCCGCATAAGATACGACCCTGACCCCAAACCTCTCTGCAATCTCTGCCACAGGGGCAACATAGATATTAAACAGGGTAGGGCTCAGGGTCGATCCCTGCGGCACTCATTGGCTCAGCTTGATGACCCGGGAGTAATGTTCACCATGTCTCACCTGGAAGCATCGCCCTGACAGAAAAGATTTTAACCAGCCCAAGGCCCTGCCCGACACCCCGCCCCTCCGCAAGCATTGCACCAGGGTGTGGTGGGCTACAGTGTCAAAGGCGGCACTCAAATCTAGCAAGATTAAGGCCGCCGTTTGACCTGCATCCACCAGTTGTCGGACGGACTCCGTGGCAAAGAGCAGACCCGATTCAGTCGAGTATCTGGCACAAAAGCCAGACTGGGTCACATGCAACAGCTCTTGTTCCTCAATGTGGGTTGTTAGTTGGATGTTGACTACTTTTCCCGCCACCTTCGCGAAGTAAGGTAAAAGCGAGATAGGGCGCAAGTTGTCTAAGCGCTCTAGCCCCAGGTTTGGTTTCTTCAGGAGTGGCAGGACCACAGCTTCCTTCCAACAGTCAGGGACACAACATGTGTCAAAAGAGGTCGTCACTAGGTGCCTTTTAAAAGGCTCAAGGCAGTCCAAGCTTCCGTTTAATCTTATAGGTGGAGCCGTATCCTTAGGGGAGCCGGACTTAATACTGTTACAGATGTTTATCAGTTGTTCCTGGGAGGGTATCAAGAATTCCTTCAGCCCCGCTCCTTCCACTACCTGTTCTCCCCCTTCCGTTCCTGCCTCACCACTCCTAGCCCTTTCCGGAAAGGTGGAATAGATTTATTCCACCTTTTCGGAGAAGAACTCAGCTATCTGATTGCAGAGTCCCTCTGAGCCCTCAACAGGTGCTGCTAAGCAGTTGGTGGAGGTCAGCTCCTTGTAAACCTTAAAGAGTTCCCGGGTGGAGCTATCGGCTGAGTCAATTCTCTCTAGCAGATGGCCCGCCTTAGCCTTTTTAATCAGTTTGTGATAGCTTCTGAGTTCCTTTCTATAAAGCTCCTTCCCCTGCTCTGAATAATCTGCCCTCCACATCCTTTCCCGCCGTTTACAACCAGCTTTGGCTGCTCTTAAATTCTCTGAGTACCACGGGGCAGATTTCTGGGTACGGACCTGTTTTTTCTTGGCCCATGGGGCCGTACAGTCTAGAGCCTCCGTGATACGGCAATCTAAATTTTTACATGCTGATTCCGCATCCCTGCCCCCAGGCGGGCCGCCCTTCTCCAGGGCCTTGTTAAAAAGTTCTTGCGAGAAGCTCCTTCACCTCCTACAAACTGCTATCTTACTGCTCGGTACCGCCCTCCTGATCACCGGGCGCGTGATTGCAAATGGTACCCGGTGATGATCCGTCCAGATAACAGGGAGCGGAGTTCGAACCAGAATATCCTCCCAGTTAGCAAACAGAGGGTCCAGAAGGTGTCCCTTTATGTGGGTCGGGCCATAGATCTAAGTCCTAATTGGAGAGTGGTCATTTCTTGACAGAAATCACTAGCTGTAGGGCAGGTGATATCCTTCAAGTGAAGGTTCAGGTCCCCAGGTACTATGAACTTCCCATATCGCAAGGCAGGTTGCCCTAAGTAATCCAGAACACTGGACACGAAGCCCTTGGCGTGACCAGGTGGTCTGTAAATAAGGACCCCTTTCACTATGTAATTTTGACCCACCTCAAGTGAAAAGGATCCTGCCTCACACTCCAACAGACTGATCTCCGCTAACGTGCAGTGGACATTATGCTTATAAATAATAGCAATGTCCCCTCCCCCCCCACGCCCCCATTCCTATCCAAATGACTAATCGCATAGCCCTTAGGAACTGCCTCTATGATATCCGGGCCTGAATCTTCATCTAGCCAGGTCTCCGTGAGGAATAAAATATCAATCTGGTCGTCCACCAGTAGGTCATAGACCTCCAGCCTATGTTTCCCTAGCGACCGACAGTTCACTAGGCAGCAATTAAGTTCACTAATCGGCCCCTCATCCTCCTTAATACCACCGAACGTGAATGGACAAAATCTACAATTCCTCCTTACATTGTTGCACTCCATTTTGTGCTTACAGCACTCCATACTCTCGGTGCGCAGCCCATGCAGTTCTCTGGAGCTGTACTGGGCGTCTGGTCTGTGCCGCACAGGGGTCCGGGCCCCGGGCCCCTTCCAGCCACGGACGGGCGCAGACAGGCTTCCCTTAGGCTCTCCTTGGGCGCGCCCGCTGCACGCGTCCGCTGCGCGGTCGTGGAGGCATGTCAATGTATAGCTGTCTAAAAACAACTAGACCGCTGACCGGCCCCCCGGAAGTGCCTGGCTCTGCCTACCCCGCCCTCCACGCAACGGTACTGATTACCGTGTCGGACCGGGGCGGGTAGGCGTCACAATCGAGCCCAGGACACACAGCAGGTAGGAGAATGCCCCCAACAGTTGTGTACGTAGTTCAAAATAATTAGAAATTAATTTTTAAAACGAGCAAATAGCTGTGCAATAGCTAGTACCGCACCACAGCCTCAGACTCAGCCGTCACAGTCACAGCGCTACTAAGAGAAGTCTGATCAATCACTCAGGCCACAGGGCTCTGCGTATATATATATATATATATATACCTATATACACACAAAGACAGATGTGTAGAGTGGTGTGTGCGATTTCCTCACCTACAAAGCACTCCATAACACAGGCCCTGCCTACCTGAATAACTACATTCCTTTTGTTTAGTATTTATTTGATAGTTTATTTTAAATGAGATAACTGCACGCATGTTTGATGTTGATGTATTGTACATTTATGGTCTTCTGGTCGAAATAAAGTAACATTAATGAATAAGCTACATTAATTTCCACCAACCTACCAGCCACTTTACCTCTGCTGGACTCTCGCTAGCACACGCCACATACACAAATGCAGAGCAACGAGTCGCACTTTCTCATACCTGCCCCTAAAGCCTCGAATGACCTCCCACAACACATCAGAGCCTCATCTACTCTTCTTGACCTCCGCAAGAAGCTGAAGACCTGGCTCTTCGAGTAAACCCTCCATGGCGGGCCACACGCACCAGCTACAAAGCACCTGGATACCTTCATGGAATGCTATAAAAACTCAGATAACATAACATAACATTTGTACTCAATATTAATCCCTAGCTGGCACAACCATGTGTGGATTCCGGAACTCCTATCACTTTTGGGATATCTCTATTTTTGGGCTATTGTGTAGTTTCTACAGTCTGTCCCAGTCTTTTGTGTTGCAGAATAAGAAGGAGAGGACAGGAACTGAATGTGCACTTACTGGAGATGGGACCAAAGGCACAAAAGAGGGAGGCATTCCCACCTAGTAACTATGCAAATCTGTCTACAGTTACACTTTCGGGGAGAAGAAGGTGGAAGATTTCAGGTCTGTCCTTGCACTTCAAAGGGAGGTCACCCCTGAACCCTCCAGCTACTTGGAACTAGCTCACTTACTCAGGGGGCCCCAGATTGAAGACCGCATGCCTTTTTACAAACATCATAATATGGCTGGCGGTGTCTGATAGACCGCCTAGGTCCCCCCCGCCATACTAATATGGCGGGGGGGAAAACTAGTGTGGATGTCGGGCGGATTGCCTCTGCCAAGCCAGCGGTGGCTTCCGCCAGCCTGGTGAAGGCAATCCGCCCGACATCGTAATGACCCCCTTAGTGTCATCTCACCCACATGGCACCAAAGAGATAACAGAGTGCACAAAAAGTGAAAGTGCCAGTGGGTAGAAATAAAAGAGCCATGAAAAAGCTCCGAAACGGTGTGGGAATGGGGGTCTAAGTGAGAGGTAGGAAGCAGATGTCCAGGGGAACTAGATACGGATCTAATCCATCTTGATGCATACTGCAGGCATCTCTTGGGCAATACAGGTCCTCCCTTATAACATCCTCCTGCCTCCCCTTCTGCTCATCAAACACCCATTAAAAAAACAAGTCCTCACAATGCAGCAACAGCTGTGAGCATATCAAAGTGTGATACCAAACACCCAATAAAGATTATGAGCCCCAAACAAAAGCTGTATGAAGGTACTGGAGGGTGCACAGGTATCTTTTAGATTTCAGAGAGGATGGCATCTTGGAGCTTCATTCAGAAGGTCACCAATGCCACTTGTAATGTAACTTGGGGCAATTCATTAACTACTGATTTATAGGCTGCGTTAATAACCAATCACATTCAATGCTGTGGATATCCCAAAAGCCTTGCAAAGTGAATAATAGACTAATAACCTTCCCTTAAGTCAAGCAGATGCACTCTGTAAAGGGAGGTGGAAGGACAAATCCCTGATTGCCATGAAACAATATACATGCAGTAAGGTCTGGGAAGGAAAAACTTAAGACAGGGCTGATAGCACAATACACCACAGTTCTTGCATATGCCAAGCTTGACATGATTTCCTGGCTCCATGCTAACCCAGGGTGTGCACAGGGGTCTAGGCCTGTCCCTGACAATGTGAGGTCCAGGACTTTCCTGCAACATAGAGGGGCGCACCAAGCTTACCCTCATGGTAGACAGTGGATTACTGTCCATGTCCTGGGTGTTTACATAAAGTGGTGGTAGCAGCATACAGTGTTTTGTGAATTTGTAATTTGAGCAGACCTTTTTCTCTATGTCAGAGAATACATAACCTGCTGAGCCCTGTTGTATAATATTCTGCGGTTATGAGAGATCCAGAACCTTGCCTGGACATCCTGTGTGCATGCTGATTAGTGTACATGTACAATGATCTTTTAATACATGAATGGTAGCAGGACAATGTGTGTGTTTGTGTCCAAGTGTTGAGGACAGTTGGATCCATTTTGAAAGCCCCTGGTTTAGCATATATCTTAAGAACAAGGGTACCCCATAAAGCGAACCTGGGGTGATAGTGTTTTTTTTGGAAGAACAATGGTTCAGGGGTGGCCTAATAAGGTCCTAAGAGAAGTGTAGCGTAAGATTAATTCGCGCTAGGGAGCTAAGGATGTAGGTACATATAGAATTATTTATTTTCTTTTACAACATTTATCAAAAAAGTTTCAGGTGCTCATATGAGTGACAAGGTGCATAACGTGACACAAGTGAACATAGTGAAAAACGGAATGTCACACAACAACAAGGTAAAAGACCACATAAATATATACAATGGGGGGTGATATTTCCTTGAGTAGGTCGACGACGTTTCGATCTATATTATTTTAGATCATCTTCAGGACTGAGGAGCCTCCTGAAACTATAGAGAGGTAATTGAAATTAAAATTCGGAACCTACATATTCATTTTCTTGGCTTAGTGATTCTAGTGCTCCCAGTGACAGGATTCATTTCCATGCACAATTTGATTATAATGGGAGAGGTGGCGCTTAGCAATAAACAAATGTGTGCTGCGCTAGTTTACTGATCAGGAAAAGGGGGGGGGGGCATTTAATAGCATGCGGACACTTATTCATTATAACTTACTTTGTAGTTAGTACAGTCCGACAGGACCGAAAACTCAATTTAGATTAGGTAGGGCATCAGCTGATTTGAGAGAGGAGATTTCTGAAGGGAACAGAAAAATCGGTGTCATATCGCAGTACTTATGGCGCCGAGTCTGGAGTAAGGGCTGCATGCATTAAGGTAGTCATTTATTTAGGTAGTCATTAATTATAGTGACTCTAGCGAAAGCAACTTATGATCGCTATGTTGGACGGCAGTAACTAAGCTCGGTTAACCAAGAGAAAGATCGTTTTTTTTTAAAAAAGGAAAGTTTTTCAAATTATTTAGGAAATCCAGATCTAAGCGCGAGGAAAAAATCCCGCAGTTTTTTGCTGGACTTACAGAGTTCGAGGGGGTGCCAAAAAACGGAGTCTTGGTAGCTTGTCAAAATATTTTAGAAATGGGTCCTTCTGGCGCCTGCTGGGCAACATTTTAGACATACATATTACGATTTAGTATTTAATTAACTTACACAATAAGAAAATTGAATGAAAATCGCAAGCACTTACTAAATTATTTAGACTTGAGAATTGTATCATGGGTCCAGTAAGCGGTTTTGGGGCTATAAAAATCATAGCATCACATATTTAGGAGCAGCTTACTAAGGGCTAAGGGACAGAGAAGTTGTCAATATTTTTTAGGTGTTTTGGTGATACAGAGCTAAGCTGGAGGAAGGGCGCAGTTTTTTAGCTTGACTTACTGAATTCAAGGGTGTGCCAAAAACGGAGTCTGGGCAGCTCGGTAAAATAATTTAAAGATGGATCCTTCTGGTTTAGCATGGCACAAGATGGAGGATGAAGATAGCTTCCCCATATAGTGGAAATGTATTGCCAGCATTCCTCTAGCTGAAAGGTGGAGATCCAGACACTGATGTGAGGAAAATGAAGAAAGACCAACATTTAGAAATTCCATGGACACTTTGTTAGCAAGGGGCTGCTGATTAAGTCTTCCTTAGCAAAGACATTTGGCTGATGATAGGGGTGAGACTTCAGATTCTTTTGTTCAAGGTGAAGTTTCAAGGTCGGGTACTTCCCTTTGTATGCCACTGATTACTGCTTCAGCAAAGCTTATGACAGTCAGGTACATAATTAACACTTTATTGTGCCCCTGCTGTGGGCAAGACTAGGCTGAGGCTGAATCCATAGCATTTTTAGTTTTTTTGTATGATATGAAAGGACGGCTTCATGAACTGACTTCATTGCACAGAGGTGGCCACAAAGGGCTCGCGCACAAACCATGAAATGGTTAGACCAGTGTGTACAGATGATTGTATAAAGGAACTTTTTTTTGTATATAAACCTTCAAGATCCACAGATAAGTTCCAGTAGTACCGAGCTTAACATTGGATTACTGGTTTGGTATCACTATTAATTAGTTTTTCATTAGTTATATTTTCCTCACATATGCAGCAGCATTGTTTATTTCTTATGGTCCTGATGAAAGCCTGGACACTCAAAGACCAGATAGCCTGAAACATGTCGACCGACCTTACCATCTTAGCAGTCTAATTTACACTGCTTTTTAATCCTGCCAGTTGTGAAAGGCCAATAAAAAGTTTTTTGTCCCCACTAGGTAGTTTTAGATTCAGATCTATCCTTCCAATCACATACAGCGCTGCACCCTCACAACGCCTAGCACTCACATATGGGATCTTAGCATCCTGACCATCTTAGGACATTCGAAAAAAAACATCCCAGAGCTCCTACCTCACAGTGAGGGAGTTGTAGCCCTCAGTGGGACTAGGTTTTCCCAATGGGAGAAGTCCATATGAAGAAGCATGCCACCTATGGTGGGTGAGGGCATTTGTCCTGAAAGGAATTGCTCCCCAGAGAGGCTTTACTGAGAGATACATTTTCTCACTCTATGTTAGATCCGAGTAGTATTGTGCTTTGATTACTCTTGAATATAGTCAGAGCTAGTGCTACTTGTTGTGAGAAGCATCACTTTACATAAGGACTGTGTCTAGGTAGCTACATGTGAATGACATTGGAAATGAAACCAACAAAAAACAGTTCTGAAGAATGAAACCATGGATAAAGACATGACTAAGGAAGCGATTTCTCCTTAGGGTTCTCAAAGAAACCACTGTGTAACCGGGGATGGTGCCTGTCTGAAATCCAGTCTGTCAGAGGTGAGGGGAAATCATTTGAAGTCAACACAGTATGCTGGAAGAACTGATGATCTGCCTGAGAACCTAGAAATCTGCCTAAAGTACTCAGAAGCCTGCCTACCTTTTGAAAGAGGAAATGGGTGTACCCTGCAGGAAGAAAAGCATGTTCCCGACATGTAAAGCACACAGATGAAGTGGGTGACCCAGAGAGAGCAATCCAGTGATGTGATGGAGCCACCCAAGTCTCTCTAAGCAATTATTGAAGACTGTTTTAGAGCTTGAGGTGTGGGTCAACCAGAAGGCTAGAGTGGCCCAAGAGACTGCATGGGCGTAACAAAGACCCCCGCAGTGCGAGGGGCAGAGCTCCAGGGGGCCCCCTCAGCAAAGTATGCTGGCCTGAGAGCTCCTGAGTGAGCCAGAAGGGGGGGCGTCTTGAGTTTCTTTACCCCACTGAGAGACTGGTGCTGTTGCCTTCAACGAGAAGAGTGAATAGTTGCCAGTAGGAAGCCAGTAAATGGCTTGAAGGCTGAAACTGCCCCAATGCAATCAGAAGGCTGGACCAGGAGGCCACAAGACTCATAAGCTGAGTTCCAGTCTGCAGCGGACCTTGAGAGGCAGATGCTGCAGGGGACTGGTGCTGCAGGGTAACGTTGGCTCCCTGAGCCCAGCTGTGAAGAACGCCCTGGTGCAGCAGCTGCTGTGGTAACCTGCAAGGAAGGAGTCCACCCTGAGAGGGCAGTGGTGCCACTAATGACAGCTGCAGAGCTCCTATCATCAACAGGTTAAATGTGTCTAGGGATGAAAAGAATAAGGTGTGTAGGTAAGATCTGCTGTCTCCTGTTGAGATTTTATGCCTAAAAGCTACTAAAGACCTTGAAATGGGTTACCACATTCACCTAATGAGCTATCTGTATCTGCACATGAGCCTAATCCCTGCCTATGCTCACAAAAGAGAGGACAGAAATAGCGGGTTCATAATCGCAGCTTGAAAGAAATTGGTTACGGGAATGAGGAGGGAGTGCAGTGTTTGACTGTTAACACACAACATAGGCCTAACCTTTGTGATGTGCTAATTCGGTTTTGTTGCATTTAATTCCTTTTCATAATGATAAGCATTAGGCTGGACATCATGTTATTGTGTCTGATGTTTGACTTTTGAGTTCTGAGCTCTTACCCATCACAATACGTCTTAAGAAGTTTGTGTCTTCAGCCTTTCTACCCTGAGAGTCAAGTGTGTAAAGGGTTGTACTAGACTCAGTTTGCAGAGCCATGGTCAGAAGGACCCCAAGATGCCAGTGGCAAACGACCTCCACAGTGGTTGGGTCCCAGTAGCTCTGCTCTGTGGCCCCACTGCACAGGATCCAACAGAAGTGGAGAGGTTGACCAGGAGTAGCCTTGAGCTGCAAAAACGTTTCCATAACAAATGGACCTTGAACATGAAAGGCATACTTTATATCTTCAAAGGTTGTTTTCATCAAGATCATCAAACCCAGCAAAATAAATCTTCTATCTTAAAGCCGCATATGCCATACAGGACTATGGAATTGTGTAACGCTACTGAACAATTGTCTATAAGAAGGTAATAGGTAGTTTTGGAGAGGAAAGTGTCTGAAGAGTACACATAAAAGTGAGCTGGACCTGAAAGAAGCACAATCAAATAGTTTACTTCAAGTGCCATTTATTTATGTCTAGTGTGTATTATCACTTTGAACGGCCTGTCCATAAACTAATTGATTGTAAATATATATATGTAATCCTCAAGGTTTCTAAAATTAAAAAATACATTGTGTTTAAGCAAAACTTATTCCTTAAAGGAGAAGCCTACCTGTGCCCCAGATTGCAGTGAGCAGAGTCCAGGAAGTGGTAAGGAGGCAGACTAGTGCTGTGTCTTTCCTAAAAAAGTTTGTAAAAAAACGATTTTCCCTACCTGTGATTGCATCATCTCATTTTTTTCTTTTTAAATTTCTTTAACTGTCTTTGCCTGTGGTTGTTAGTTTAAAATTGTAGTTTTAACCTGCCAGTGATTGCATAATTTATCCCATGTTTTTGTGTTTAAACTTGTGGTTTTTACTCAGATTGCATGGGCCTTCAAGAAGTTTCGTCTTTTGCTTCAGGGAGGAACCCTGAACATCCAACTGAGCCTCAACCTGGCTCTCTGGACCCTTAAATATAGTTAGAGCTGGAACTAGCTGTGTACCGTACGTTCCACGCTGAGATTTTCAGATTCATCAGGGATTGCAGGGATTACAGTATGTATATTTTGTGGAGTACTGAGCCCCCCAAGACCACATGTGTTGCTATCTGCATTCGAAATAAGCATGGGGGATGTGTTAGGTTGTATTAGCTCTGCCCCAGCCTTCCCAGACCTTTCCAGCAGTGTTGTTTGTGCTACTATAGTGTTTATACCCCCAGGGTTATCTTCAATAGCTCCTGTAATTACAGTCATAGGGGGAGTATTGGGTAAATTAACATTCACAAATGACGAGATTGAGCCAGCCTGCCCACTTGTGTTAATCTGCCCGTTTGCACTCGCTGGTGCATCTCTCCTTACTCCATCCACGCTCTCCACATTGAGCCTGCTCACCGTCTTATCGCCGGCCCCATCTCCTTCCACCAGACCGCCTCTGGTCGTAGCTGCTACAGTGATGACAGCCGATTCCGGTTCTGTGAGCGGCGTTTGAGACGCGTGTTCGGCTCCCGGCTGACTCTGTATGCCCTGACCCGGAAGAAGCTTCCCTGGGATTCTGCGGAGAAGCTCTACGACCGAGGGGGCACTCTGAGCATCTTTCCGTGCGACGCCAGCCTGCGCATTCGGTTTATTAGGCGTCTTCTCAGGGGTCCCTGCTGCAGCTGGGATCTTTGCTACGCCTTTTGTGGACACCTCCGTGTTCTCTCGCATAGCGAGCCTCGCCGCTCTCGTCTTTGCAGCAGCCGCTGCTGCAGCAGCACTCTTCGGCGGCATATCCAATGAGCTCACACTCGGCTTCGGCTCCAACTCACAGCCCGCAGAGCTACAGAGGTGAGACAGGCAACAGTCTTTGTGTCTCTTAGTTAGGCGGCAGTAGTATTGTATAAGGGCAAGTCCGATTGCAGTAGCTAGCGTAGGTATTTGATTCTTCTTCACTCGTGCAGTCTGCTCCTTTATAAGGTTCTTCGAGACCATTATGTGGTTAATCTTGGCTTTAACATGATATTAACCTTTCAATTGCAGCCCGGATAGTAGATATTACCACATCTTAGGGCAAAAAATCCTCAGAGTGAGAGAACTGGGCGACCTGCACTGCGGTCTCAAGCGGCCGCCATCTTGCCTCTCAGCGATCCCACTTAATGCGCCGTCCGAACTATTAGCATAAGAACCGAAACACCTGGGATTTCTGCGCTGCACCGCTGCGCTGTGAATTTTCACTTTCGCCAAATTTTATTCACAGCATGCTCATTCAGTATAATTTCAGGAACTGCCACTTCGTATTCCACTTAATGCGCCGCCCACACTATTAGCTTTAATACCAAAACACAGGGGATTTCTGCGTTGTACCTACACGGAATCGAGTATCCATCACCACCCCGACGGGACTCCTCCTGTTTAGTCTGGTTGTTGGTCCCGCAACGCACCCTCACGTCCTTCTGTATATCACTCTCTCTACAGAGGTAGAATTGAGTAGCTAACTCTACTCCTACAGGAAACCCACTCGATGCCTCACACACCTCGTTTTGTTTTTTTAATCATAGTTAGGGTCACCACTCACTCAGTCACCTATAAAATAATGCAAATATTTGCTGATTACATGTCCACAATTAAATGTATGTATGCCTTCTCTTTTCCTCCCTTCCTTAGGCATTAGAGGCTTACAACCTTAAGGCATTTATTAAATGTCCTGATGATGGTCCCCATGATTAAGTAGTGGGACCGAAACGCCGTCGACCTGTTGTGCACCTTATACAAAAACTTGATTTATATGTTATGTATATGTAATGTATATGTAATGGTGCTTGCCTGATATTTCTGTACACCTGAACTTTTACAGAAATCCCTGCTTTTGCCTTAGAAAGCCCTGTTTTGTCAACCTTCTGTTCTGATCTGATTGTGTTCGGGTACAGGCTTGTGCCACACACTGGTGATTTGTTGAAGGTATTCCTTTTGTATAAAACTTTCAATTGAGTAAAAAATTGAAGGCCTCTGTCCGGCTGGACATGTCGCTCCAAATATAGAATTGATTTCGTCTATATTCATTGCTTCGCATATACTTCTTATGCATGGGACCGCTGTTGTTTTACAAACCGTGCATTTAGTCACAACGACAGGGGAAAAGGCTCCAAAATAATTAGAGTTTATCTTTTATAATCTGCCCCAGCTCGGCTTGCACTCAGCACAAAAAGACTAAGAAATAAATTAAAATGCCAGCCAAATGTGGCAAACCATTGTGATGTATATGCCATCTGAGTAGCCCAAGTGAACTGAGACAGCTTTATGCTACTTCACCAAATGCAAAAGCAAGAATTTCAAGACAAAATATTTTTTCCAGCCTCAGAGTCAATGATGAGCCATAACAGATACTTTTGAAGTTGTCACTTTAGTCCTTAGACAATTAAAATCCAGGTCAACATGAAATACACCTACTTCTATATCATAGCTATAATTAAACACAGTCCTGATCCCTTTGGAGTGCTTCAAATAGGATCAAAAATAAGTACCAGCCTGCAAAGCCTCCACTTTCTTAATAACAATAATACTAAGATATTTTTTAATTGAGTGGCTCCTATCACCTTTACATTGTTTTGTAGTGTTGTAAATTACAAATGGTATTACCTAAGTTTACTGTACACTTGCAAGCCTTGGTAGAACAAAAAGCTTAAGATGGTTCTGTCAGCATAAGAACCAATTACTTGTAGTTTACAAAGGAATCACAAAAGTGAATGCTTTAACTCCCTAAGTATCCTTCTGTTCCGCCAGAGAAGCATATTCGGTTGCAATGGAAACATGTCCTGACAGATAAATTTAAGACATATCAGAGAGCCCACTTTGAAAATGTGCACAGCACTTGCCCCAAAAAAAGCAGTAACAAGTACTTTAAACAGCGTTTTATTGTGTTTTAAAATGTTGTAAATTGCTTGCTTAAAGCCAATAAATTAGTGGTAATGACAAGAAAACTGCATAACAATATCCTCTAAGGGAAACAATGGGTGTTGAAAGTCAAGGTGCAGCTGATTACAAATGTTAGCTAAACGTGTACTAAATGCAGGCCTTACACCTTACACTTCCTCCGAGAATAATGATGAGGCATCCAGAGAAAAAGGGCTGCAAACTTACACATACAAGCAGAAACAAATAAAATGTATATATTCATGTAAATATATATAGATATGTTAAAATATGAATAAAGTATAAACTATACTAAATTAATCAATACATAGGTATTTATGGGTGTGCACATAAGGTATACAGTAGTTTACTATCTTCCTTCTACTTGAAGAGACCGTTTAAAGTTTCCTGACCTATTCTAGATTCGACCCGAGTATCAGATCGGATCTTAGAGCCCGTGCACAAGCACAGCCTTCAAAATGTTTGCTATATAAATCATAGACCAAACATAATGTAAAATATGGTAAAGTCTATTCAAAATTCAAAAAAGTTTGCTTGTGTGAAAGTGTTGGCATTAATAGCACTGCACTGAGAAGTACTTTATTAAAAGTGATAATTTTTAAACCGGAACCTTTAGTGAGCATAGGTCCAGATGTACTAACACTATGAATACCGATTTCCTAATTGCGATTTGGAGAGAATCGCAATTACGAAATAGGTATTCCTAATGTATGCAACTATTTTGAGTTTCATTAGCGATTCATAGTGGGTCGTGAATAGACTAGCCTCATGTACATTAACAACGTAGGTTGCAATTTGCTACTCATTATGAATCACATCCATCACAGGGATGGTGGCTTGCTGAGGGCAACACAATCCATGTCTGTAGTTGATCCCATTTGGAAAACAAGATGTGTTACAAAAGAAGAAAAGAAACGATGCAGTTTCATTTTTTAAGAGTAGGGAGTAGTCCATAGGACCACTGGCTGCTCTTTTCAAGAGGAAGATCTGCGTAAAGGTTTTTTTTTGTGGCCAGAATTTACTCGCAAAATAATAATACATACCATACCAATTCGGTATTTGGAAGGGATGCCCAAACCCTTTCCAAATACTGAATCGCAAAAGCAAATTGCGATTTGATAACAAGTTACTAGATGGAACGTGCCTGTAAGAACATACTTGGAACAAACATTAACTGACCAATTGGAAGAGGAGGTTACATTAACAGAGCTTTCATCTCGCTGTTACTTCTCTTCCATCTAATAAAGCGGCCGGCGAGGACACACTTCCCATAGAGCTATACAAAACTTGTGCAGATGAAATCCTACCATTGCTTTGCTTGGTCATTAATTCAATTGCTGTTACTGGGAAGGCCCCAGATTCATGGAAGACAGCTAAAATTATGTTCTTTTTAAAGAAGCATAAACCTTCTGTGGAGTGTGGGTCTTACAGACTTATTTCTCTGATAAATACAGATGCTAAAGTTTATTCTAAACTTTTAGCAACACGATTAGCTCCTCTTATGCCCCAATTAGTAAATGATCAACAACACGGCTTTGTTGTTGGGAGGGATACCACCACACATGTCAATATGGCTATTACTGTTTTCGATGTGGCTACAACTAATCTCACCCCACTCGGTATGATACTTTTAGACGCGGAGAAGGCGTTCGACCGAGTGGGGTGCGGAATATCTGTGGGGAGTCCTAAGGCAATTCGGTTTCAGAGGGCGTTTTTTGAGTAGTATACAGGCATTATATAAGGACCCTAATGCTAAAATTAGCTATGCTGGGGCACTCTCATCAACTTTCTCAATTCTGCGGGGGACGCGGCAGGGATGTGCATTATCACCCCTGCTTTTCGCTCTCTCCATGGAGCCATTTATTAACGCTTTGGAAGCTCAAACTATGATTGCCCCTATCTTGCATGAAGGTAAAACTTTAAAAATTACCGCATATGCAGATGATTTAGCCATTTACACCACCAATGTTATTAATGCATTAATAGCGATAAAGACAGAAGCTAAAAATGTTGGGACTATTTCAGGCTATAAATTAAATATAAATAAAACACAGTCATTATGAATTATCAGGCCAATCTACCAGTGCAAGGACTTTGCCAATCTGCAGTATATTTAGGGGTAAAGATATCATCACACATTGCTGATATAAATTCTTTAAATTATGATCCCTTATTAAAAGAAGTGTCTAATCTTTTGAAAAAATGGCACAAGATCCCATTAAACCTCAGAACATTTCTTCTGCCTTAGTCAATATTAGTAAAGCCGTCCAGTCCTCTAGCTTGAAACTCCAATCCTATAGAACGATTAATCAATTGTACTACACTCCATTAAAAATTTCAAAATGGGCACAAAATAATTTCTAAAATGATCGCACTAAATGTCCTAAATGCGGTCTGGTGGCAGCAGACCTCATACATATGATTTATTCGTGCCCATCATTAGCGAAATATTGGTTGGACATAGAAAATATTTTAATTAAAAATCAACTGATTAATTTTTCATTAAATGCTGCCGCGGTACTAATGTCCATATACCCGGCTAGCTCTATCTATAAAGATCTGCTAAATATTATATTGGCTTGTGCTAGACTGGTGGTAGCTAGGGCCTGGATTGCTCAGAACCCTCCTCATACAACCGAATGGTGGACATAGGTATATGAAATTTATACTATGGAAGATGCTATTGCTAGGAATAGAGGAATTAAAGCTAAAAATAAGTTTACCAAAATATGGGGTAATTTTTTGCAATGCCAGTAACGATTAAAAACGTGTATGTTTTTTCGGTTTACGATGCTATTAATTATTAGTAATATGTCCTGACTAGGAATCACTTCTTTTACTTTTGTCTCCGCTTTCTTTTTTCCATTTGTTATAATATGAACTCGCACCAAATTGTACTCGATTTATCTTATTTTTTTGATTTTGTACTTGGAGATGTTAATCTCCTTGACTTGCTTGTCAAATAAAATAATAACAAAAAAAAAAAAGATAAGTTACTGAATTCCATTTTGCATTTTTTATATGGAATAAAGTATTTTTCTGGTTGCAAATGGCCTGATTCTGCAATTCGGGCCATTTGCAACTGAAAAAATGCTTTGTACATTTGGCTCTAGGAGGCAAGACAATTGTCATATATACCCTGTACTTTTCCACATTATTGTAGAGTAACATTCCTTAAGATACGGTTTTCGCCTGAAGGAATAGTAGGGCTTTACATAAGGAGTCATTACATTACACAAGGTCACTGTTCATTGTTTATAGGGGTGGGAAAATTAAGTGATTTGTCCAGAATCACAGGTTGTTGAGCCAATGGCGAGATTCGAACCGGGTTTCCCAGGTCTAAAGTTGGCAGCTCTGACCCTGAAGCCACATTCAGGGTATGTGGAAGGTGGTGAGCAGAAGCCACATGAAAGTGTGCTTCGTTATGGCCTAGAGGTTCCAATAGGCCCACAAGCTGAGCCAGAGCTCAGCTTCAGGCTCGATTCCAGCTCAAGCATTCATAGGCTCGTCCATCTCTACTTTAGGGAGGAATGAATGATCTGTTCTCATTAATTCTCTATTAGAGAACATTTGTATATAGCTCTGTAGAAGATAGAGCGTGGATTTCGCTAATTAATTAAGCTGTGGTTATAGCTATTACAATGCCACTTTCCAAGAAAGATGATGTAATGTAGCTTTATGAATGAGTTCAAAAGGAGAGCCCATTAAGTTTGTTAATATCAAAAATAAGCTGCCATGGAGGAGAAAGGTTTTTGATTACAGTGAATACTTTTTCAGGTCTTCCAGAAAATCTTTAACTACTGATCCATTGGAGAAACAAATCTGTAAAAGAAATTTTCTGGAAGTAATGATGGCTGCTAGGTGGACTTTCTTCAAAGAAAATTGTAGTGTTGAATAAAGTAAATAATGAACGATCACTTCCTCTAGGCAAGCAGCCATTGATTTGACACTATATGTAGAGTCGTTTTCACTTCATGGGCTAGTAGATGATTAGCTTCTTTTATCATTTGCATGCAGTCAGGTGGTAATCCTAGATGACAGTAGTGTCTGACTTCAGGAGCCACGCTGCCAAATTCAATGATGCCAGGTTTGGGTATGAAATCTGGTCTGAAGTTTCTAAGCCAGTTTGGGTTCAAGTATGTCTAGTGTGGTTTGATGCACACTAATAGGAGATCTGTGTACCACCACGAACTTGGAGCTATAAGGAACATTTTGCGTGGTGATGGTGACAAGTCTTTAAAAGGGGATTGCCTTTCAACCAGGGTTTTGGTTGTTTGGAAGTAATCTCGGTAATGGTGGGCACACATCGCGCCAATACGTAGAAACCCCGGGGCACAACCAAGCAAGATGAGAAAAGTCCTTCGCGGGAGCTGAGCACCGGAGACATTAGTCGCTGGGAGCAAGGCCCATTCTATACAGCTGAGCGGGGGAGCGGTACAATCTGTGTAAATATTTAAAATGTATGAGGCGCTCCTGAGAAAGGTCAGTCCCTAGATCCTCGCTCCAAGCAACGCGGGCACAATCAGCAGATATTGGTGACGCAGCCAATGTGGTCACATAAAGTCTGGAGACCAATTTGCGTGGAGAGATGGATGTGTAAGCCAGGTCAAGGGAAGCCATTGAAGGAGGGGGCTGAGGGAAAGTGGAATGCAGCTCCCGGCAGGACGCCCTGAGTTGGTAATAAAGCAGCGTGTCTATGTGGCCGGACTCCGCTGGACCCGTTGCGCATTTGAGCATCCCGGCTGTGTTCGGTGAGGGGAAAACCGGGTTGTATACAACAGGCATGGTATTAGCAGAGAGCAGGCAAGAGTAAGAGTATTTCCGGAGACCGAACCAGGCCCAGTGCAGGGTCTCTACAAGTGGCGACCTCTCCACGTGGTGGTTTAGCGGGGACAAAAATGGCAGTTCGGAGGGGCGAGGGGGCCAGGAGGTCGGCCTCCACAGCCACGTGGGGCTGAAATGGCATTGAGTGCAGCCAGAAGTGGAGGAAAGTAGCCTGGGGCATGAGGGCGTATAATTTGAAGTCCGGGGCACCCATTCTACCACACGTCAGGGGGAGCATGAGGATATCATATGCAATTCTAGGTTGACGCCCTGCCCAGACAAGAAAGATGATGAGAGAGCGGAGAGTGCAGAAGAAATGAGCCGGAAGAGGAATGGGAACATTCAGGATCAAGCATAAAAAATTTGGGAGCACAACCATCTTGGCGATGGCAATGTGCCCCGCCAAGGATAGTGGTAGACGGCACCAGAGGGGAATCTTCGACTCCAGCCAATCAACCGCGTGGCCGAAGTTTGCCTTCCAGAGTTCGTCCATGCTCCTGCTGAGCCAGACGCTCAGATACCTGGTGGGCCTCGATGACCACAAAAACGGGTAGTCCGGAGTGAAGGGGACAGTGACGTACGTCAGAGGGAAGAGAATAGATTTACTCCAATTAACCTGAATGCCAGATAGACCCCCAAACCGCACTACCTCACGGACCATGGGACCATGATTCTCCTGGGGGTGGCGACCATAGAGTGTAATGTTGTCCGCGTACATTGAGACGACCAGGTCTCGGGCTGCAAATCCTAGACCCCTCTGGGTGTGATGTGGTTGGATCCTAGCGGGGAGGGCACGATAGCTACAGCGAGGAGCATGAGTGAAAGCGGACACCCCTGCGGTGTGTCCCGTGAAACAGGGATGGGCTCAGAGACCTGACCATTGATCCAGAGGCGAGCAGTGGAAAGGGAGTAGAGGAGATGGACCGTGCGCAGAAATAACAGGCTAAAGCCAAGGTGGGGGAGAAGGTAAAAAAGGAAGGCCACTCAAGAGTGTCAAAGGCCTTGGTGGCATCCAAAAGAGCAGCCACAGCCGGGAGAGCAGGGTTGATCTGGTAAAGAACAGCAAATATGGTCTGGAGATTGTGTGATGTGGGGCGCCCGGGAATGAAACCGGACTGGTCTCAACGAGCTATCATGGGCATGAGGGAAAGAAGGCGGGAAGCCAAAAGCTTGGCAAAAATCTTATTATCGGTGTTGATGAGGGATAGGGGGCGATACGAATCAAGAAGCTCAGGGGACTTGTCCGGTTTCAGGAGTAGAGTTAACAGGGCCTCAAGGAGCGAAGGAGGGAAGTGGCCGGACTTGAAGGTGTTATTATACATAGCGGCGAGGTGCGGAACAAGTAGGGGTGTCGATGGTACTCGCGATGGCCGCTATCCAGCCAGAGGAGCTCCAGAGTGTCAAAGTATTGGTCAAGGAGGCCACGCAACCGGGTAATCCCTGCAGTGTAAAGTTGAGTGTAGAAGGCGGTGACCCTGGACGCCACCTCAGTAGGTGAGGTAGTGCGCTCTGGGCCCCCGTCCTGAAGGGTTGTGATGTAGGAGACGGCATGAGACCGCCGCAGATGATTAGCTAAAGTCTTACCCGATCGCCTTCGCCATAATGGCGTGCCCTCGCCTCCCTACCCAAAAAGGAAAGTTCTCTTTCAGTCTCTTTTTAAAACTCGGAAAGCTTGTCATGGAGCGAGGGTGTCGGGATTGGGGCTGAGAGAGTGTGAGAAGTCGAGAGCCTTGATTTCCCTCTATAAGCACTCTAGGACACAGCGAATGGAGTGCAAGACACAGGATTGCTCAGAGATAGATTCGCCCGAATCACCCCCTTGAAACCCTCCCAGAGTGTGGAAGGGGAGTACACGGAGCTGGCGCGGATGTCGAGGGTAGCAGAAGGTGTAATGTTGAAGTCGCCCCCACAGCAGGGTGGCTGGACCCAGGGAGGAGATATGCCTCCATACCTGCATGAAGAAATCAGGGTCGTCAAAATTAGGGCCATACATCGCTGCGAGGATCAGGGGTTGGGCCGAGAGAGTGCCTTGGATGATGATGAAGCACTCCTCGGGATCCGCAATAACCTTGGTGGTGTGGTGGTATGCCAAAGAGGAGTGAACCTCTCCCCAGTGTCTAGAGTGAAGCTAAGAGGCAGTGGCAGGTAATAAGTGGGTTTCTTGAAGGAAACTGATGTCAACCTTGTGGCGAATAAGGTATACATGTACAAGGCTAGCTTTCCGATGGTCTTTAAGACCACGGACGTTCCAAGTCTAGAGTGTGGTGGCCGTCATAATGTTACGCCAGAGAAGTGAATGTCGGAGAGGAAAAGATGCAAAGTAGGAGCCCGATGCGCTTGAGAAGGGATGTGCAATGCTACAGACAATGTAGCAAACAATGTGTCAGAGATTAGGTCATAACATGCATGAAACCTACAACAGGCCTCGGAGATGAGGCACCATCCCCCCAAACAGGTTGAGAGAACATTCCCACCCTCCCAGGGAACCCACAACAAGGAAGCAGAAATTCCAGGTATAAGATGAGGGGCATTATCCAGTAGGGACGTGGCATAGCTTAGCAAACACCCCTGCCACTTAAACAGGGTGGTCAAGCCGCAGAAGAGAGCGAACTGTGAACAAATGAGTCGAAGGACCTGTGGCTGCCTCATACCAGGGTGCAGCAGGGGAGCTAACAGAAGAACAGGTGAGACAGAGCATGAGGTAATCGTTACAGCCAATCTGGGTGCAAGAAAGAGGAAAAGTGACTAAACAAGCAGAGGACAAAGTAACAATATCAAAATTGAAGACCATATTCAGTCATTGTCGATTGTACTGCAGTCGTCAACCGGCTGGGAGCTGGATGGGGAGGAGCGCGGTTGCTTGTCCAGTTTCTTCGCGTAGGCTAAAGCAGCTGTAGGTTCGGTAAAAACGTGTAGGCGAGAGCCGTCCTTAACAAGCAGTTTGTCTGGAAAGGTCAGGGAATATGAGACCTCATGCTTCAGGAGCATCGTGGAACTCGCGTTGTGCGGCCTGTACCACCATTGTATAGTCGGAATAGAAGGCGAGGGAATTCCCCTGATGGCGAATGTCACCTTTATATCTGGCAGCTCGAACGACAGCATCCCGATCACAAACGTTTAACAATTTGGCGATAGTAGGACGTGACCCAGTGAGCGGTGGGCCCGCTCCACAATGAAGACAGGGGGCAGGACGTCACTAAAGAGATCACGAAGAAGCTGCTCAACAAAGTCCTCCATTTTGTTGATGTTGGAGGATTCGGGCACACTCCTACGAGAGCGCGCCTCCAAAACCTCATTTTTATTCTTGATGAGTTCCAAGACCTTGTCTATCTGCAGGAACCTCTGGAAATTCCCAGTCAACGAGTCTTCCACATCAGAGACTCATGCCTCCACATGAGCAAGCTTCAAATCATGCGAGTCCACCCTGGTCTTAACAGTGTCCAGACGGGTCGATAGTGAGTCAAGCTGTAGCAATACTAGAGATGGTGGCCTTTACATCTAGCATAACGGCCTTGAGATCATTCTCTCGTGGCCTGGTCATTAGCGTCCAGAACAGCGCCGTCCTGTTGCATCTGCCTGCGATGATCGAAGGCCAGTTTAGGCTGTTTGGGGTCCGTCTTCCCCATGTTCGGGCTGCCTCTGCCAGTCGAGCCCACCACAGTGCAGACTGGAAGTCAGGTGTGGCGATGCACTTATGGAAAAGTAGAGCGGGCTGCAGACAGGGAACGGCAGAAGTCACAAGGACAGTGAGAGCCTGTCCGCAGAGAGGTTTCCCCGCCCAGACAGGATCCAGATCCGCCGCCGCCCCCGGAGAAGAAGGACAATGCAGCACCGCAGGCAGGTGACTCCAGGGCAGGGTACAGGAGATGAGAAGAGATGCAATTGCTTCCCCTGGGTAAGATAAAACAGCAGGGGACCAGGTCACGTGGCCGCAGGGGCAACAGGAGAGAGCCCGGTTATTGCAGGAGGCAGCCACAGTCTGCCAGGATAAGAAGAGGCCGATTTGGACTGGGCCAATGCAAGTGGCAGGAAAGCCGGAGTGTGCTCTGAAATCGTTCCTGGTGGTACCACAGGGAAGGCTAGCTGTAAGCGGGGGCAGACAGCAGTGGGGAGACTTGGGGGGCACGCCGCCCCCGTTGCGGGGCCCTGAACGGGTACGAAGGAGCAGCAAGACAGTTTTAGCGCGTGCTGGCGCTCACTAGGGGAGCATGGCCTCAGGCTCCGCAGTGTGGCGCGCCCGCTCCTAACCCCACCGTAAATCCACACACTCCCAGCACCGTCCTACCAGGTCCGCAAGTCACTGGGAATGGAAATGAGCCGCGCCGGCCTCCACAGCGTCCAGTGGGCAGTTCCTCAGCCCCATACCAGTGTGATGCAGTCACGAGCCGCGCCCAGTCCGGGAAGCATGGGGGCCGCAGGCATACACTCCGTGATCTAGCGGGTCCAGACATCCGGGAAGGAGGCAGAAAGATCCTAACGATGCAGGAAGGCAAAAGCATCGAGGGTGGAGGTACGACGCCCCCCAGGTCCGCAGGATGATTAGGCTTGGCCAGCAGAGCCCACTTAGAGTGCGGCCATCTTGCAGCCGGCTAAGCCACGCCCCACGGTCTAAAAGACATTAAAGCAGCCCAACGCCCTGGCACTCACCAGATAAATAAAACGATCAGAGAACTAGAGAAGATGGAGCCAATGACAAGTTATAAGTCGAAGGTCTTCTAAATTTCCTCTGAGGCAATTTTGTAAAAAAGAGATCAGCTCATTTTAGAAGTGAAAAATACTATGTAGCCTTCCTATTGGTAAATGACGGCTAAAGGTGCTGTTCAAAATTCATAATGCTTGTTTGAATTCATAGCTATTTTACAACTTGACGATATAGCAAATTCACCTTTTCTGCATGGTCAATTCATTTTTTTTCATCTGATTCTGGACCGTATTGTTGCTAATATTATGACATTTTGACCAGCCACACTGCTTTTCAGTGTCATAGTGTAATAGCTCAGGCCACAAAATACTATTACAAAATTTTGCTTAGCTCAGTTGGTCTATCTGACTGTCCTTTAGGACCACTAAGAATAGTGCAATGTATGACAGTGGGATCTGCTGTATGGTTACCCCCACTTTTTGCCTGGTGCTAAGATGTTTTTGATTAGTCTGACTGGGATCCTGCTAATTAGGACCCCAGTCTCTCTGCTTTCTCCCTTAAATTGTTATGTTCAGCACTTAGGTACATCCCAAATTGGATACTGGGGTACCCTTATCAGCCCCTAGTATATGGTACTAAGGTACCCAGGGCATAGGTACATTAGAGTACTCCCATGGGCTGAAGCATGTATTATGCCACCCATGGGAGACCATTCAATATGCAACTACAGGCCTGCCGTCGAAGCCTGTGCAAGCTGGTGCTAGCACCACTTACTAAAGATATAGGTTTTCTATATCTAGGGTCACTGCACTTTAAACCTATAAGTCACCCCTATAGTAGGCCTTTGCAATCCTGAAGTCAGGGTGCTAGGATCTAATCATGAGGGTGCCCCTGCATTAGCAGGACAACCCTACAGTCTATGGAGTCCATTCTCCATGGTTGTAAGTGAAGCAGCCATATGCTATATATATGTGCACAGTGTAATTACGGGATTGCCATCTTGAAATCGGCTGTAACGAATCCTATCATGTTTGGTATTAAAAATGTTGGAATCATACCCCCCAAACTGTAAACAGTGTGAGAGGCACACTGGAAGAGCCCTCTGTTAGACTCTCAGTGCTCCCGGTATCAGTGTTCTAGACCCAGACAACACAACATGGCTACTGCCGACCAGAGACACGATTCTGCCCTCTTGCTGCGGAGCCAATCTTGAACAGGGGAAGGGAGAACAATATATATCCTGTTACAGGGAGTAGTGACCACCTCCCAGACAGGATTTAGAGTATTGGAGCTGGGTGAGTGCGCTTGCTAACACCACTCAGTCTGCATGAGGGGCACATTTGGTGTCCCCGTGCATAGTTCAGTGCAAACCAGCTCTGGAAGCCGTTGGCTCCTGCTCTGGCACGAAACTGGACAACGGATATGGGAGTAAACTTCCCCCTGGGAGGTCCCCTGAATCGTCTCACCCCTTTCCCAAGGGTACTTAACAGCTTACATGTGGGTGGGTCCCTCGATTCGTCGTGGGACACGATTCAATTCAGACACCACTTCAACTTCTTACGTCTGGGCACTCTAGACTTTGCTGGACTTCATTTGGGTTCAACTTTGTCCCTCTTTCAGTCTGCTGTATCGTCTTTGCCTGTGCACCATACAGGAACCTTCCAAGGCCTGTGGGCATCCAAGAAACTTAAGGGAATCTCCCTTGAAGTGAAGGAGTCACTTCCCTGCATCTGCAGGTATAGCAACCAAGCTGACCAGTCTGATGATTCTGAGCTCCTAGGGACTCCAAAAGGTTAAACAACACAGGCGGTGGTTCTCCACAGCTCTTGCGGCCCGTCCTGCCCTCTCACCAAGTTTGAGGCCAGTATCCCTTGTGGGAGCCGCAGGAACCGAACCCCTGTGCGCTGCGTCAATTCGCTGTTGCAAAAGCTTGTTGGCTTCCTTCCACCAAAATCTTCGGGCTCCAAGTAGCCCCAACATCAAGCATCTCCAGTGACCAGAATCTTTGTCCACACAGCATTGCTTGCACCGTGGTCTGCATCTTTTGGTGTGCTGCTCATGGTCCTTCTGCAACTCCAGTGCCTCCGGCCCGTGGGTCCTGTTGAGGACCACTTTTGTTTCTTTTGGGTTCCCCTGATTGCTCTGGCCTTCCTTGACTCTCCTGCTTGTAGTGAGTCCCCTGGATCTTGCTGGTCCCAACATTGCACCTTCTTTGACATCCACGTTGTTTGCAGTTGCCAAGGGTGGTTGGTGCTTCTGACAGACACCGACCCTTCAGCACTCGACAGCCGACGTGGGACAGCTTGTGTACACCTCCTGGGCTTCCTCAGCATGGGGTCCACTGTGTATTCTGTGCAATTTGCTTGATTTTTATACAAAGTATTGTGTGGATTGTGTATCTCCACATAGGAGATATCTAAACGTGTTTTAGAGAGTATTATATAATAAATACATATTTTTATAAATACCTTGTGTGGTTCATTTTCATTTAATCTATACTATAAGATTGCATCCTGGTAAAACAAGCTGCCTTATAATCTGTCTGGACTAAGCCTGAAGGCTACTCTCCACAGCTACCACTTGGAGAGATGTTTATAAGGTTGTCAAAGACCTCTTAAGTCACCATAAGGGTTGTCTGGACTGGTGCAGGGTGCCCACTTACATTATTGGACATTATATACCAGGCCAGCCTCTCACACTCAGAAAACGCACCTATAATGTGGAAGCTAAATGTCAAATGAGGGCTGCAAGGTATTTATATCACCCACATGGATGATAAAAATATAGGTATGCAGAAGCATCACTGTGCTATGTCTGGGCTGAAGTTTAAATGCACTGTGGCCACAGATGGCATGGAAAAGTGCCTTTACCCGATAGTGAAAACCTTTTTTATATATTTACTAGCCACCAGTAAAGTGTGCCTTGTAAGCCTACAAGGCAGGGCGCTAATACATAAAAATAGGGCACGCTACATATTAAAGTTAGTGTGCTCTGAAATTAAATTGTTATCGTTAAATGTATTTGTAGCGCGCGCAGCTACTCCAAAGAGTGTCCCGGCGCGAAACCTGAAACAGATCGTAGCTCAAGGACTTAAAACAAGAAAGTTTTCAATTTTTTCTTGAAGTTTCGGGAATCTTGAATGCTACGTATAGCCAAAGGCAGTGCGTTCCAACCAATAGCCGCCTTCCAAGCAAGGAAGCAACCGCGCAGCCTTTGACAGATAATACGGGGATCTGGACCAACAATTGGGAGGCAGAACGCAACTGTCTTGATGGCGTATAAAAAGAAAACCTCTTCTGCAAATAGCATACAAGGCAGAATGGGCAATTGACAAGATCTTAAATTTAATCCGTACCTCCATAGGAAGCAAATGCAGGGTGTGCAAATGAAGGCGCACACTACTCCTTCTGGGAAGATCCAGAAGGAGGCGGGCCGCAGAGGTCTGCACCACTTGGAGCTTCTTCACCAAATAGCCGGGGGTCCCGACATACAATGCATTAGCATAGTCCAGGCAAGAAAGGATCAGCGCCCGGACCACAGTTTCCCTAGCATCCTTTGGGAGAAGAGGAAGAAACTTCCTCAAGGTTTTTAAAATGCCAAAACAAGACCCCGCCAATTTCTTAATCTGTGTGGCAAAGGTTAGGTTCTCCTCAAACCAGACGCGCAGATTTTTTACAGCAGTGTCTGACATACAGGGCAGGGGAAACCCCGTGAGCCATAATAACTCTCTAAAGTTAGGCAGAAATTTACCATAGAGAAGTTTTTGGGATTTCTCCTCATTACACTTCAACTGGGCCTGAGCCAACCAGCGAAATATCGAGAGCAGGCAGTGATGGGCAGAGACAACCTCTGCATCATCGCCCTCCCAGGTAAACAACAGCTGAGTGTTGTCCGCACAGGCAATCACCTTAGCCCCAAGTTCCTCCGCTAAATATATCAGCGGGGTGACATAGATGTTAAAGAGCAAGGGGCTAAAGGACGACCCTGTGGGACGCCTGTAACTACTGGCTAGGATGCTGAGACCCAAGGTGGTAGCCAAACCTCCTGCGACCGGTCGGCCAAGAAAGAAGTAAGCCAGCATAAAGCGGAACTGGCAATACCAATCTCCGAAAGGCGAGCAAGAAGAAGGGAGTGAGGCACCATGTCGAATGCCGCCAAGAGGTCCAGCATAATCAAAGCTGCCCTCCCGCCAGCATCCAGACACACTCGGATAGCTTCCGAAACCTCTATCAGCACAGTCTCTGTACTTTAGGAGGCTCGAAAGCCAGACTGTGCTGGATGCAACAGGCCAGAATCTTCAACAAAGACCGTAAGTTGTCCCGTGACCACCTTCTCACATAATTTTGCCAAACTTGGCAGAAGAGAGATTGGGCGGTAGTTTCCAGGGGACAAAGGGTCTAGTGAAGGCTTTTTTAGAAGAGGAAGAATCATGGTCTGCTTCCAAGTAACAGGCACCCGACCCTCTGACAGGGACATATTAACAATGTTGTTGACCACAAGATTAGAGATGTCAGCGGCTGAGGCTAGCAGCCTAGCTGCCAGTGGATCGGCAGGCGAGCCTGATGTCAGACACTTAAGAATTCTAAGTATACAGGGCAGCCCTGCTGAAGAGAAAGCAAGTTGTTTATGAATAGGGCCAACTAAGGATCCAGAGGGAGTAGAAGGAACAAAGGGTCCCAAGAAAAAGGCGGAAAAAGCCACCTGGATAGCATGAATCTTATCTAGGAAGAACTTAGCAAGAACATTGCACCATGTCTCAAGGACTGGTGCCGAACAAACCTGGGCACTGGGAGCCACAAAACCTTGTACTATTGAAAAAATGTATTTCGGGTTGTTATTCGCCCGATCAATGCGCAAAGGAAAGTAACAGCTTTTTGCTTCAATAATCTCCCTATAATAGTTCTTATGTTTGGTTCTAAGCGCATGTCTCGCCAGCAGGCAATAGTTCTTGGAACGCCATAATCTCTCCAATACCTTACAGTCATGTTATAGTAATCGGAGCTCAGGCGAGAACCAGGGTTTGGAGGGGGAGTCTCTGGCAAGCCTAGATGCACACGGTAGAGAAAGTGCGGTCACCGAATTAGAGATCCATTTGGTGAACCCCAAAAAGCACCCTTGTTGCCCAGACGTTTTTTTTTATTCCCCTGTGCCTGTACTTGCTTTCCTTGCCCAGACTTGTTTTTATTCCTCTGTGCCTGTACTTGTTTTCTTGCCTAAACTTGTTTTTCCTTCCCGCACCCAGTTCTCCTGCGGCCCCCGCCCGTTTTTCCCGCTGATGCGTCACTGTGGCCCCGCCCCCTGCAATCCCATTCGCCGCCCCGCTCCCGCCTCCCACCTGCTCCTCCCTTCCACATCCCCTCATATGGGGCGTGGAAGCAAGACCCCACGAACGCCACAACACCCGGCGCCGCTACGATGCCAGAACCCTCCATGCACTCAACACTGGCCCCGAAGCGCACCCATGGACCTTTCACCTGCCAGAACTGCAGCTTCACAAGCATCCGTCCTACCATGCTGCCAACCAGGAAAGAACCCAATCACCTCAGATGCATCCTTCTCAACATCCACTCAAGATCGTGAAGGAACTCTCCAACAACAACAACGTTCCACCCTCGCAAGACCTGTGTGACTCGCTGGCCACATTATTCCACCGCAAGAACGCAGACATCCACGACAGCTTCAACGCCACAACTGCCATGACGACCACTGAGAACTCCACCCCCACGACCACCATCCGCACAAACCGCCTGCCCTGCTGGACCAACATCAACGACAACGACACCATCAAGATCATGAACACCATCCACTACGGATCTCCGTCAAACCCATGCCCACACCACATCTTCAACAAAGCCAGCACATCCATTGCACCCCATCTCCGGAAAGTCATCAACACCTCCTTCGAGACAGCAACCTTCCCGGAGAGCTGGAAGCACGCCAAGATCAACGCCTTACTCAAGAAGCCCAAGGCGGACCCCAAGGACATCAAGAACTTCCGGCCCATCTCCCTGCTCCCGTTCCTGGCAAAGGTTATCGAGAAGACCGTCAACGAACAACTGACCCGCTACCTCGAGGAGAACAACATCCTGGACCCTTCCCAGTCCAGGTTCCGCAGCAACCACAGCACAGAGACTGCCCCTCATCGCCGCCACCGATGACCTCAAGTCCCTGCTGGACAACGGAGAAACGGTGGCCCTCATCCTCCTGGACCTGTCAGCCGACTTCGACACGGTCTGCCACCACACACTACGTACATGCCTCCACAACGCCGGGATTCAAGAGAAGGCCCTGGACTGGACCACCTACTTCCTCTCTGGCAGAACACGGAGCGTCCGCCTTCCCCACTACCGCTCCAAAGCCACTGAGATCATCTGCGGCGTACCCCAGGGCTCATCCCTCAGCCCAACTCTGTTTAACATCTACATGGCACCACTCGCCCACGTCGCTTGTCGGCACGACCTCAACATCATCTCCTACGCCGATGACGCCGAGCTGATCCTCTCCCTCACCAAGGACCCCCACACCGCCAAAACCAACTTTCACGAAGGAATGAAGGCCGTCGCTGAATGGATGAGGAACAGCCGACTGAAGCTGAACTCGGACAAGACGGAGGTCCTCATCCTCGGATCAACCCCTTCAGCCTGGGACGACTTCTGGTGGCCGACCGCTCTGGGAACCGCTCAAACACCCACCGACCACGCACGCAACCTAGGAGTCATCCTCGACTCCACCCTCTCCATGACTAAACAGGTCAATGCTGTCTCTTCCTCCTGCTTCAACACCCTCCGCATGCTGCACAGGATCTACAAGTGGATCCCCACTGAAACCAGAAGAATGGTCACCCAGGCCCTTGTCAGCAGCAGGTTGGACTACGGAAACGCCCTCTACGCAGGAGCCTCGGCCAAACTCCTGAGATGGCTCCAACGCATCCAGAACGCCTCTGCACGCCTGATACTCGACATCCCTCGCCGAAGCCACATCACACCCCACCTGAGAGACCTGCACTGCCTGCCCGGTCAACAAGAGGATAACCTTCGAGCTCCTCACCCACGCACACAAGGCACTTCACAACACCGGACCAATGTACCTCAACAGACGACTCAGCTTCTACACCCCCACCAGCCAGCTCCGCCGACCTCGCACTCGCCACAGTCCCCCGCTTCCGAAGAGCGATATCCGGTGGCAGATCCTTCTCCCACCTCGCCGCCAAGACATGGAGCACCCTCCCCATCCCCCTACGGCAGACCCAAGAGCTGCTATCCTTCAGAAAACTACTCAAGACCTGGCTTTTCGAGCAGTAGCAGCATTCCTTACCTCAGCGCCTTGAGACCGTCACGGGTGAGTAGTGCGCTTTACAAATGACATGATTGATTGACCCTTCCAGGTCCTGCTGACAAGTGGGCTGCGAGGAAGCTAAGGCTCTGTTAAACTGCTGAGGATCAATTTTACGGAACAGTGGGGGCAGGTTGGGCCGAATTGGCACGGTCTGCTGCGAAAATATATTTCACTGAGTTGGCTTTGTCAGACTTCCTTGTGCAGGATTAGATGGGATTAAAATCATTATTTCCTAACTTTGCCTGGGAAAATTCTTAAACATTATTTTCTCAATTTCAAACGCTGATTTAACGGTGAATTAAGACTTTGATAACTTCAGTTGCAAAGTTACTTTGTAAACATGTACTTTATGTTGCCTCAGCCAGCAGTGGCTTTAAACGAAGTCTGCCACTTATCACACCACCGGAGATGGAATACACATGTTTGGCTGGGAGAATTAATAACTCTGACGAAAGAACAATAGCTTGTCTCTGAGTCTAGGAAAAGCCCACAAGGGTTAACTGCCGACCTTTAGTGAGGATTACCTGTGGCAAAAAAGGGCACCTTTAGTGCTACCAGGTGCTACCTCTTTTAACTTGGAGGTAGAAAGGGGGGATTTTCCTAGGTCTTGTCCCAACAGCCTGGCTCTAGTCACAGTAGAGGAGACAACCAGTATGGACCTTGTGAAGTAGGAGGAGAGCTCAACTAAATAGAGGAGTGGCCGGGTAGATGAAGTCTAGCCTCCCTGATAGCAGAAGGTTTCTGTTATATTGAAACATGGGGCCCTGGTTTATTACACAGTAAATCAAAGAGGAAGTGCAGTAAAAAAAGAGGTCAAGCCTGTTGTAAGATATGACTGGGAGGCAGAATTTCTCCACTCACTGGCTAGCACAACACAATCACCAACTCCTCAGAACTTTCCTGGACCTGCGGAGACTCCACTTGAAGACCGGTTTGGAAGAAAGTAGTCTACGGAGTCTTGGTGGAAGAAGAGGTCTTACTCGAAACTGAGAACTCCGGTTTCATGCTGGCACCAGTAGCATAACACAGGCCCTGTAGTCCCCACTGTGTGGGGTGGCTCTGGCTGCAGAGGCCCCACCTCAGCACAGTACTCTGGCCTGAGAGCTCTGGCTTAAATCCAGAGCAGGGGATCCTCCATGTACCTTGCAGGGGGGCACCCACAATTTCTGTTATGCCTCTGTCTGGCACACAGGGACTGGAACTGCTCTCCAATGGTCGAATAGTTGGCCTCTTGTTTACCTGCCTCAGGGATACAAAAACAGAAGGACGTCAGACTCCAAGAGGGCCCATGGTCAGCTTACCCACTACAATGTATTTATTTGTAAGCTGTACCTTACTTGGGGTGACATATAGGAGTTAAAGCAGGTTTCTTCGCAATAGGTTTTCCCTATTCAGAAGTTCACAGTAGATGATATGGGTTGATGTCTTCTCTCTTTAGCTGGGAGAGTGACAATCCTAGTCAGATTGCATCAGCTCTAGCAAAATCAGTGAGAATGTAGTTATCTGTGGGTCTTTGTTTGCTGTAAAGTCAGAAAAATGATTACCAAGTATGTGATCCCGATTCCGGTTGGGCACACTGAGACATGGACACCTAGGTTCTCCTCACAGTAGTAAAGGGTGGTCAACGGGCCTTCTGTTGCCTTCGATTGCACAAGGGTACACCATAAATGATAACCTGAGCTTTTCTATCAAAATTTACAGATACATACCTATGACACTATTTATTATACCTGTACATTACAGGATCACAAGCGGAATTTGATCTTGACCTCTTATTTCCCTCCAGAGCTAGTGTCTCCTGTAGGAGGAGGGGTAGTCTGCAAAATCCTCAAATATTTAAAACAAACAATGTTAACAGTTAATCGGAGAGCACAGCACATTCAAGGTCAATGTAGATTCACAAATTGTAAGTGTGGGGCTCAGGAAGAAAAGGGGGGGCTGGTTACCACAACCCCAAAGGTTAACCACAAAGTGGTACAATGTACAGTTTGATATTCCTCCGAGGCACTCAGTTCAATAACACAATGTCTTTATATAGTTTTCACTGATCGATTTTTAATGCCCAAATCCTTTTCAGATGTATTTACATCCTAGATCCACCAATTGATAAGACGCGCCAACACGTGTTTCGTCAAGTCAGTAAGACAAATGACTTCTTCAGGGCTGCAACCCAAAATATTTACAATAAATTACAAATTTTGTACAAATTATACAAACCAAATCAATAACTCTCCCATTACATCTATTAAGAGAGCTAACTAAAGGGACACACCCTCAAGCCATCACAGGTAAAATAACATTTAGATGTTTCAGAGTGGATATCCTCAAATATTTGTTGCTCTAGAGGTTTGTCACAGGTGTGTGCACATGGTCAGGTGTGTGCACATGGTGACCTGTAGTCCTTGCTGTACTCCTTCAGGCCCATGAATCGGTAGGCCATTTAAAGAATATATATTTTCAGGGATATAGTTGTATTATAAGATTTAAAATTTCTAAATGCACTGTTTGAATTTGGTTTTTAAAGAATGAGGGAATAATGTTCCCTACCATGAACAGGTGTGCAATGGCATTCCTGTGTTACTTTCTTATGCTTTTACTAACAGTTCCTGATTTTATATGTGCTGTATTGCAAAATTGTATTTGGGGCCTTGGTAATTTATGGGGTCATGTATGGCAATGATAGGCCATTTCCTGTTACTAGTCAAGATTGCATTAAGGAATTTAGGGAGGTACGCCACTTGCCTTGCAAACCTGCTGCTTTCATATATCAAAGAGATATACTTTTGGCCTATTGTTGGTAGATTGTTCAGACATCAACTGCCTCGTTGCTGCGCAGTGTGAGTTCTTGAGACTTCCATCTTTTAAGAACAGTGGGCCCTGCATTTTCAGATACGGATTATAAGTACCCAATTAGTACCTATAAGGACACACAGTTCATGACCCACTTCCTGTAAGACCCTATAAGCTTCTTTATGTGGCCAAGATGAGTACCATTTAATATTGTATTTAGTATTCATCAGTTGTTTTTAGTAATGTTTTTCTGTATCCCAGTGCAAGGCCATTTTGCTGGTCATTTGGGAGGTTTGGATATTATACAATAGAATTATTCCAATAAGATGAACAAATATCTTCAAGACAAAGGCATTCTAATTCAGGTGAATAAAGAGCATAGAAGACTTTAGCCAAGAACCCATTTGAAACGGAGAAACAATTGAAATGGAGAAGTGGTGTACATTGGAAGGACTGATGGTGATTTGGGAGATTGAGTTGTGAATTTAAAAAATGTTAGGGATGGCCTTTCCCAAATATCTGCCATCAACTTTGTTGTTTATGTCATAAATACCTTTTGCACCCCCACCTACACCCAATGTTTTTATTCTTCCTTCGGCTAAGGTTATGTTTGTAAACGCATTACAATAGTTATCAATCATATGCAATGTATAGGGACAAGTATTGGAAATGTATGTTAATGAAGTAACTATCAATACAATAGTACTGGTAGTAAGGGGCCAATTATGGTTGTGGCGGGTCAATTGCGGGACCGCTGTTCGAGCGGTTGGGAGAACACCGCACCAAGTCGGCGGCATCACGATTGCTGCATTATGAGTAAACCACCGGATCGGCGGTGTGCCAGCAGCCGTCTTGAGGTGTGGCATGCTTCGGCTCACAGAGTGAGCCTCAAGGCAATGCCGCCGCACTGTAGCGCCTGCAGTGTTGTGCGTGCACTGTTGCCAGGCAGCATGTTGTGCATAGCACACAGTGCGCGCACGACAGTGCATGCATAGTGGGATCCTGGCAGTGGTCTTGTGGCGGTCCAGCCGCCATGCCCATAATCGGGCAGTCGGACCATCTACTTGGCCGCCGACGTCACAATCTTAATCGGGCCCTTAGTTTCCACTTTCGTCTCCCTAAAAAAATTCTTAAATGAACTAGTTCTAAAACTGCTCCTCTTCAAACATGCCATGGCTCAAAGTAGTTAACCTATTTTTTTTATAATATATTTTGTATTAATTAAATTTAAGACATCTATCAATCAGTAAAAGTGAAAGCAAATATCAATTTATATTGGTAGCATGAAGCGCACATGGAAACAGATGAGTAAGTTGGTGTAATCGAACCATAAGGTACAGGGGTGTTTGGGAATATGGGCAGTAAGACTCCAACAGAGAACCCAGGGGTTAGGGTTAACGTTTAGAAGAACCTTATTCAGGCCATGGGCAAAGCAGCCATTGAAAACTATTTGGAATACTCTAATCACCTGCCACCTCATTTTGAAGGAGGTGCAGCTTTACAATCTTCTTGAACATCTCAAGAAATTTGAAAGTTTCGATTTCTAAGAGAAAGGCAATTTAATGAGGGGGGTAGAGCCCAAAGTATTTTCAATCTATAAACTATGCAGGAGTGTTAGAAATGAAAAGGCACTATATTGTTTGAAATCTCAGATGTAAAAGATCAGAGTTTAATATGATGAGCAGATTGGAAGTCCAATGTTAGGAAGTTTTGCAGCAGTCAGTAGAAGGCCGCAAGCCACCTGGTTGGGTGGTGTTAGGGAAAGGAGCTTATGGTTCACGGTATGCAGGCTAGGGGGCGGGTGGCCAATTTAGGGATCTTCTATGCAACTTTAAAGAGTATTAAGCGTATCAAGGAAGAGGCTATTGGGGGCGTGGCTAAGCGCGCAATGGGGAAAGACGTGTTGAAGTAGAGCTCCGATCCGAGCTCTGTCTCCCCAGGCCATTACTCCGCTAAACTTCTCCTAAACCGGCCAAAAGTTGCAGAGCTGTGAGGGAGCATTGGTGACCACTGACTGGCGAAGTTTGGAGCCGGTCGGACGCATCCGGCCGCACTGGCAGTTTCAGCCGCAACGTGGCTGCTTCTGAGGTGGCTTAGCCGGCGGGCCTGCTGAAGCGAGTCCGAGGCTTCTAGAAACGGGCGAGGCCCCAAGGTGCGGCCTAGAGGTGGAGGACACGCGGAGCGTTTGAGGTGTTGCAGACTTCAAGGCACTCTCGGGCCGTCGCAGTGAGCGCCCCCTCAGTGCGCGGGGGCGCTCACTGCGATGGCCCGAGAGTGCCTTGGAGTCGGACCCTGCACCCAGCTGTCGCTTGATCCGGTGAGGACCCCCCTGCACAGATACGCCAGGGCCATTATTCCGGTACACGGAGGGAGCGGAGCGAGCAACTGGCTGCCGGGTGCCCTGTGGGACTGGGACTGCCTGGGGTGCAGCGAGGTGCAGGCGCTGCCTGCGTGAGACTAGGGGGGCAATGGAAGAGAAGGAAACCTCCGGGTTGTAGGAGACGCTGTGCTCCGTGGAGAGGACTGCTGCGGCAACCCAGAGGCCCACCATTGCCTGGCCCGGAGGGCCCCGCCTGCGCTGCGGTGTCAAGGCCACCATTGTGGCGCATAGAGGGCACTGTGAACGACATCGGCCGCTGAGTGCCTTACGGAGCTGGAGCTGTCCGAGGAGAGTTGGGGTGTAGGCACTGTCCACGTGGAGCTGACACGGCCGCCTCCCCCCCCTTACACGCACATGAGACAGACTCCCTGGGGAAGGATTCCGATCCCGACCTGTGAGCGGAGCTGGTGGAGGCGCATACCCAGCTCACTGCCCAACATAGAACGCCATACTGGACGGCACTAAGGGAGGACGCTGGTGGGCTTCCCCCACCTCCCCCTCCAATACACCACCATCCTGCGGGGTATCACTGAAGTGCCCCTTGTATGAGGCGCCCAGTGGGAGTATCCCTCTTATGACCTACTGTACCCGAGCGCCTGCCCTTTCCCGCCTCCCCTGGTAAAGGCCAGAGATCTAGGATCCATTGAACACTGCTGAGTTGGACACCGGCTCCCTCCTTACCATCCTGCCTATGTATGGGGGTACCAGGACAAGAACTGGCAGCACGCAACCGAAGGGGAGAATGGAGAAGTCCACGAAAACGACGGTTTCTGACCCAACGGCGTCTAAACTCGATGCAATGCTGGTGGCCATGGAGCGCTTGGAGAAATCGATGCAGCTCACCCGCACCTCCCTGGAAGCCAAGATAGATGGTGTGGCTGTCGACCTAACACACCTGCGCGCCGACCACAAGAAATTGGCGGAACGCACCACTACCTTGGAGAGCAATATGGCGGATCTTACACCACGAGTCGCCCAGTCTGATAAGCAGATACAAGATCTACTAAACAGAGTTGAGTTCTTAGAGGACCGCGCTGAGGATGCAGAAGGGCGGGCACGGAGAAATAACGTGAGAATTGTAGGAGTGCCGGAGCGGTGGGAGGGGAAGGAGCCTGCACATATGGAAAACTAGCTAAAACACTGTTACCGGATGACTCACTGTCACCTCACTTTGTTGTGGAGCGGGCACACCGTGTTCCGACTCGTCCACTGCCTATGGGGTCTAACCCCAGACCCATGCTCGACAGAATATTGAATTACCGAGATCGAGACTCCATACTGCATGAAACCAGACTACTCCGAGATGTTCGCATTGACAATGCCAAAATCATGTTCTTTCCTGATTATACAATCCAAGTTCAGCGTCAAAGACACTCCTTCCTGGCAGTTAAACAACGACTACGCCACCTGGACCTCAAGTACTCCCTTCTTTTCCCCGCCAGATTGCGAGTAATAGCTCAGGATAAAACGCACTTCTTTGCCAGTCCGGAGGAGGTTGAGGCATGGCTGGACGGTGGGGTGGCTGTGGACTCCAGACCGACTTTAAACCTTTCGCCTTTGAGGCGCTTCCGAGGGCCCCGCCGACGCTGCAGAAATAGGTCGTCATCAGCCCGCGGGACACGAACGGTAGCGGAAATTGACTCGCCTGCGGAACTCGTGCACAGTGAACAGCGTGATGCTCTCCGAATGGTAGCGGAACTCAGTGGCACACCAAACATGGATGCTGCTTTAGAAGCCAGCCCGCGGGACCTGCCCAGCGATGAGAAGCACATCTATGGTCTGCCCGACTCCCAGATGTCCATGGAACCGCCGGATGTAACTCCCCAGACCGCAGATCTGATTCATTAATAGGACGTCTACATCTCTTGTAATTGATTTTCTGCTCTGTAGTGCATAGGTATTACTACTCCATTGAGAGCCAGCCATGCCCACGGCCCTGATGGCAATCAGGGACCGGAAGCCTATCACACTCTTTGACATCGGCGCAAGACGCAGTGAGTATCAACTCTGTGGTGATTGTTTTCTGAGGGGAGGGTGGCCTGGTGGGAACTCCCCGGAGGACTACCTGGGTGTCACTGAACTGGCGCCTCGCTACCTGGGTGAGGTGCTGCAGTCATCACTGGGCCCTCTGCTATACTTGCTGACTCTGTAGATCCAGTGTGATGAACTGCGCCATTTCTAGCTGGAATGCTTTGTGCCAGTCAAGGCAGACAGACTGCCTGGGGAGGAAAGCGCTCAATCTCTTTACCCAACAGGAGTAACATCACTGTTGCACCAAGTGCGCGGCGACCCCCTGGACTTAAATGTTCGTTACCTCTTTGGAGAGTTTGGACGGCGGCGTGTTTAGCAGTCGACCTTTTGGTATTTTTCAGATGTTGTGTTTTGTTTGGTTTAATGCACCTCTAGGTTTGCATTTTTATGTTCATTTTGTGCGGTCTTTAAAGGTATTCACTGAACAGTATTTGATGGTTGTGTGGCGCGGGTGGTGGGGGGGCCGAGGTGGCGGCTCGCTGTGGAGAAGTGGGAGCGGGGTGATCACTTAAAATTGCAATGTCAAAGATAAAGATATGCACGTGGAATGCACACACCCTCAAACAGGTACCAAATCTTTTCATATCTCAAACGACATCGGATACCCATAGCCCTATTGCAGGAAACCCACTTGAATGGTACAGAAGCTGCATCGCAGATGGCACGGGCAGCTTTATGCCACCACATATTCATCCTATGCTCGTGGGGCACTGCTATGGGTGAGACCAGGGACACCTTTTGCGGCCTTGCATGCCAACATAGACAAGGAGGGCAGACTTGTACTAGTTCAGAGTAAACTAGATGGTCAGCCAGTGGTCCTGGCGTCGTTGTATGCCCCTAACACAGATCAGGGTGGCTTCCTCACGCAACTGTCTGCGGCACTGGCACCTGGCATGGGATCCCCTGGGTTCTGGGAGGTGACTATGACAGAGTGCTCGACGTCTCTCTCGACGACTCCTTCCCGCCCTTGTCTGCTGCTCCTGTGCATGGGGCTATGAAAGCGTTGACTAGCTGGGCCTTGCAGTGGGATCTACATGATGCCTGGCAAAGTCGCAACCAGACCGCCAGGATATACTCTTATTACTCAGGCTCGCATACACTACACGTCAGATTGGATAGATACATGCTGTCGGGCGAGCTGCTCCCGCATGTCACTGATACTTACTATATGGGACGTACCCATTCTGACCATAACCCACATATACTAGAGTTGGCGTGGGCACGCCCGTACCCACTTGTACCCACTTGGAGGCTTCAACCTGATCTCCTCCTTGACGCCTCCTTTCGCGACTCACTAAGCGTATGTCTTGCTCAATACTTTGAAGAGAATAATAGTACTGCATCCACCCCCTAAATTGAGTTGGATGCATTTAAAGTTGTAATCAGGGGTCACTGCCTGGGTACACAAGCTGGTATGCGGAAACAGTTAGATAGGGACCTGACACACATTGAGGCTGATTTACTCCGCAAGGAGAGCAAAGCGGTGGGGGGAGATGACGCATCACTGCATGAGACACGCGCAGAACATGTGAGGCTACTGGAGAGATTACGCCATCTTAACTATGAGGCTCATTCGGCGCGCACTCACCATCTTGGGGATAAGCCAGGAAAGTTACTAGCATGGCTGATCGAACAAGATGCAAATTGGTACGAGTGCAGGATGTCAAGTTGAATTCTTCAGTTTAATGTCATAATATGTATTGTACAAGTACAGTGAAAACCAATAAAAGATATTCAAACAAAAAAAATCAAGGAAGAGGCTATTGAAATAGTCATGCGTGGTGAAATCAACATACTTGAGGGGGTAGTGGATGTATAGAAGGTGAATGAGGGTAGATCTTTTGGATGCTGGGTAATTGGTGTTGGAGAACAGTGGCTTTAGAAGTGATTAAGGTGGAGAACATCTGACTGTACTCAAAGTGAATTCGGTTGTTAGTGATGCAGGGTGAGAATCATGTGGACCTCAATGGATGATTAAAGTTGTTTTACAGATGAGTAAGAACTTCCTGAAGCGGAAGTCTGACAAGACTGAGGTCATGACTGTAGGAGGAACAGCTTTGATCTAGTCTCAACACTAGGGGTCCGTTTTAATTGGGCACCAGCCCTACTCCGGTGACCGCAGTAGTAAATTTGGGCTTCATCTTCGGTAACAAATTAGATTGCTCAATCTAAATTACCAAGCTTGCTTCCTGCTGTGATTTGCCTCCAAGAGTTTTGAGGAACGTATTGCCTTACCTTCTAATGGAGGCGGGATGTTAAATGATTCAGGGAAAGTTCAGATTTGTGCTGGACTGTTGTAATCACTCTATTATACTCTCTCAAAATATCAGCAACATAAGCTTCAGCTAATCCAATACTTGCTGGTGCTCGCCCTGTTGGACACTCAATTCTCAACCCGCTGGGACCCTTCGCTCTGCTGCTGTAGGCATATTTGTGGTTCCTATCATTATTCAAAGTTTCTTTGTGGCTTCCAAAGCACTTCCTCCTACGTTTGATTTCAGATCACTTGATGTATTGGAAATGATTGCAGAACATGTATCGTTATTAGCTAACTCCATGCTTCATCATATGGGTCCTCCTTACCAGAGTTGAAAATCTAGTCAACACTGGGAGCTACTACTTCAGAAGTTAAGGAAGGAGCTCAGAGATGTTTTTTGAGTAAGGAGCAGGATGCTAATCCCATATGTGAGATGATGAGTGTAGTGAGGTTTGCAGCGCTGTGTGAAGAGATAATGAGTGAGTTAAAACTGCCTCGATAGAATCACTGACATTTACTTTATTACTGTGTTCTACCTGACAGGATTAAAAATGTAACAGCACTTCCTTAACTTCTGAAGTAGTAGCTCCCAGTGTTGACTAGGTTTTCAACTCTGGTAATGAGGACCCATATGATGAAGCATGTCACCTTCGGGTGAGTGAGGGTTCTTATCCTTAAGGGATGTCTTCCCCATTAAGTTCACCAGTTTTGTAGTTTCGAGAGAATCAAGGCTATTCTGCATAATTTGCATTTATTCACATGCATGAGACTATAGGTGTGTTTTGGTATTTGTAAGTCTGTATGAGGGAACACACACCCACCGGTCTATAAACTTTCCCTCCTGACCCCCAATCTACGGTAGTGTGATATATTGTAATGTTCAATCCAATGTCCAAAAACCCAAGCATTCTGTATGCTTTTGACTAAAAAGACACATGCCTGGGTAAAGGTGTCATATGTGACTCGGAGCAAATTGCTAGCTGGATTAGATAACGGGAAAAAATGTAAGGCAAGAAGGAATATACATTTTTTTCAAAAAATCTTGGATACTCACGCACACGTTGGCTCCTCCGCTCACAATGTATTTTTTTATTTCATGGACAAGAAGAAATAACAGAGAACATTGATTTTGAGGTAGTCTTTAAAAATGCCCCTCTAAACGGTGACTGCGTGAACAGTGCGGCATGCTCGCTTTGTTTCCCAGTGGTAAGGTGAAAAGCACTCCTGCATGTCAGGTTTGCCACATAGGGTATGCCCTCAAGTCCACGCCAGATTGTCACATTTTTATGTAACAACAGTGAGAAAAAAGTTTGTTTTGGGAAGTCATGATAACATTATTTCACACTAGGGCACCGCAGCTTTAAAAAGTTTGAAGACTATTGTCACCGCAGGGCAAGAAGAGGAGGGTGGAAGGTTTGAGGGGCAGCAGCGGGCAGTGGTGCAGAGCTCTTAGCGAGGTGTGCGTGGCGGGTCCAGTTCTAAATGTAAGAGAGGTATTTGTGAACTATATGAAGCTTTCAGATGACGGGGTGTTATACAGTAACTTTAAATAAATGAATCCAGCTACCTGTTCCTGATCCGACGATGTCCCTCGCAGGAGACTCGGACATGGCGTCCGCCAGCCGCTCGCGGAGCCCGTCCTCGCTGCTGTCGATGGAGGAGATGTGACGCAGTCCGAAACTCTCGGGCCAGCTGCCGCACACCTCCAGCAGGGTCACGCTGCGGTCGTAGCCACCTGCAAACAGGAGGGGAAATGAACCATTAGAAACTCTGCATAGTATTGTATTAACTTCCAAAGGCAGAGGGCGAGAGTTATTAATTAGTTGATCAATCTGTAGATTTCACATGGCCGTAAATTTGGGTGAAAATACTGTATTGAAGTTTTAAACAGCATACACACTTTGTGACGCGCAGAGTAAATTAAGTCACTGTGTAATACAGCAAGCCACTATAACTACCAAGTAGGTCCACCTCAATGAACCTATTGCTTCTAACCATGCATTTTTCAGATACGTTTTATTATTTAAACACGGCACGCCTGTCAACCCCATATATGTCGTTACTACCTCATGTATGTCTGTTCCTTGAAGCTTTAGTGTGCAAACCGAACAAATAAAGAAACAGAGCACAGGTATACAATGCTACATTTACCATAGGTGGGACAGAAGGAAGCTCAGGTGTACTGTTTCACGACGCCACGACTGAGGGCAGGAATTGTATTTCCATCCACAAAGTTCTTTTCATGTTGAGTCCCGTAAACTAAGGACCCCCCGCCCCACCAGGCCCCTTGATTTCCAGCCGAGAGGTTTGCACCCCTCCACTTCCAGGTAGAAGCTGTGAGTTGCCCCTACACCCTGCTCCTTACCCCCTACACTCGTCCCACTTGAATCACGGCTCCTTTATGGTGGCATCTCAGCCTTCATGGGGTTATTGACACTAAAGGTCCATCCCACTCCCTCTGGACCTCTCTCCCAAGAGATGTCTGGCCAAGTCCTCTGCTCCACATTCAAGCCTGCCCGCAAGGCCCACTTCCCCAGGCTTCAGAACACCACTGTTTACCCTGACTTCTTGCCCTTGCCCAACGTTTCCTCTCGTATCACAAAGTAAAGATGTAATTTATATAGTATGTGTCCGTATAGTGTACTGTCTGTTTCATCCCTGATAAACAAAAAATACACCTAACCAAAACATAACGATTGCCCACAATAAATATGTGTAATTGGTAGCTGCAAATTCTCCCAGTTGCTGCAGACACGAAAAATAAAACCCAGCTGAAAGTTAAGTCAAGAAAGAAATTGAATGTCACCCTCATGATGCACAAAATCCTGTATTGACACACACTACTGTCGGACCAAGAAAATACCCTGTATCCCACTATGCAATCTCTGAGCCGCTTCACACCACCAAGTTAGAAGCCATGCAAGGAGGGAAAGCATTGGAGGTTAAAAATTCTTTGTGGCATACCCAGGAGACTGCATATCCTATCGCTTAACCTAAGATCGAAACAAACCTCACACAATTCCAGGACAAGATTATAAAGCATCACATGGGAAGTAGCAATGAATAAAGGCAGCAAAAACAGCCACCCTACGTGATCAAAGTGATCATTCGAAACAGAAAGAAGCTGAGAGAAGGTATGCCAGGTGGTTCGCCAGTGTATTATTTGTGCCAGTGTTTGCAGGTGCTGCACCAGTTACGTATTTTTGGGGACCAAGACTTATTTTTTATCAAATGACTTTGACCCAGAGAAAGAACCAGAAAGGCAGAAATGGGAGACAGGATAAGGAAGAAAAAGATAGCAGAACAATGACAAAATGAAAAAAGAAGGAATTAAAAAGGCCCCCTAAGTGTGTTATGTTACATTATGTGAATTTGTATAGAGTGCTAATCACATGTGAGGGTATCCAGGTGCTTGAGCAGGTGTGTAGGCACAAGGCCCTGCAGTGTTAGTCAAAGAGCCAGGTCTTCAGCTTCTTGAGGAATTCAATAAGGGGGAAGGTGGCTCTGATGTGCTGTGGGAGACTGTTCCAGGTTTTGGGTGCGATGTGAGAAAATGAGCACCCTTCTGTTATGCTTTCATGAATGTGGGGCTGTTGGCGAGTGAGAGTGATGCTAAGCCTAGGTGCCTGGCAGGCTGGTGAAAGAATATTCAGCTGTTCAGGTATGCTGGTCCAATGTAGTACAGTGCTTTATTTGTGTGCGTGAGGAGCTTGAATTTGCTGTTTTTGAATGGTGAGCTAGTGGAGCTCTCTTAGGTGTGATGGATGTGGGAATGACATGGGAGGTCGAGGAAGAGTCTTGCAGTGGTGTTCTGGATGGTCTGGAGTCTGTGTAGGAGCTGTTTGGAGATCCTGGCGTAAAGTGTTTTGACACAGTTGAGTCTGCCTGTGATGAGTGCTTGCGTGACGGTACTTCTAGTGTTCTGGGTAAGTCATCTGAAGCTCTTTTGTAGAATGTGAGATAAAGAGACGGGAAGTGTATATTGGTGGAAGAAAACACCATGAGGTGGAATCAAGCCTAGGCTGTCTTAGTAGTCAGCAAGCTTGACATTGTGCAGTGCTGGTAGTAGACTCCTAACAAAAAGTTTAGGTCTATGCATTGTTTTTTTTTTTTAACCAATTGAGCACTGAGGTTTTAACTCTAAGCAAATAACAAATATAACTACACAAGAAGAAAAGGTTTAGGATATACTTTTTGCTAGTGGTTTTGCCATTTCAAGAGTTCACAATGCATCTCCTGCAATAAGTTGCAGTAGGGTAAAATGAAAACAGTATATGGAGGGCACAGAGTCTATTGGTGAAATGAAGCACGGCGTAAAACTAGGAAGTGAGGCCACTATAAACTAAGGGATAAGGGCATTTGTAAAGCATAAACTTTCAATATTTGCACATCACACCAAACTTTCATTTGCATAGGGTAGAAAAGGTGGAATTGTTAGAGAAATACTACCCTGTTATTCCAAAGCTATATTTCAGTGTAATTCCTAAAGCCCAGTCTTGCCAGCTACACCATTACCGCTACATAAGGTTCTCGGTTTAAATTTGGATGTTTTGAGTTCTGACCTTAAACCCTCTTGGTAGCAGAGATTTTAATGTATGTTGGCTAAGTTGGCATTGTTGGGATGGGAATACCACATGCATGATATACTGGTGTCTTCCCCTGCCCGTGTGTACAACTGTATGTTTATCTGGCAACTCTGATTTTTTTTTAGCCCCAGCATCACACTAATCTAGCATGTGGGCAGGGACCTGAGCCTGTCCCTGATTTTTTGTGGTCTGGAACCTTTCCAGTGATCTGGAAGGGTCCACCAAGAATGTCAACACTGTCAACAGAGGAAAACTGACTTTGTCCTGGGAATAGCACATATAACAGTAGCAGCATACTGTTTGGGTCTCAAAAAGTACACATTACCACAGTAGTTCCGGGCACTGAATTAAACTACTTTGTGGGTGTGAAAGTGTTACTTGTGAAAGAGCGGAATGCCATCACTTACAGTGAAGTAAGCCAATGGCTAAAGGTAAGGACCACATTGCCCCATGCTGTAGTAGGCATACGAAAAATGTTAATGACACAATAGACCAATGGATGGAGAGGGCTGGCTATATTCTTTTGACTTTCTTGGAAAGATTGAACATTGTATCTGGGAAGATAACATGGTACTCATGACTCTGGATGTTTCATCCCTTTATATCTCTATTCGACATGAAGACGGACTCAGGGCCTTGGACTACTATCTAAACAAAGACTTACCTCATCCGACGGCACAAAATAAAATGCTGGTAGATATGACCAGAATGTGCCTGGAACAAAATTTCTTTATCTTCAATGGCGCAATTTACCATCAGGTCAGAGGTGTGGCGATGTGGGCCTGCTTCTCACCTAGCTACACGTGCCTTCACGTTGGGCTATGGGAGGAGCAGGTCCTAGTCGGTCAGCACCATGATTTTATTTCCAACAACATTGTTTTATATTTGCGTTACATTGATGACATTTTTTTGATTTGGAGGGGTAGCCAGGAGAGTGCCAAGGAGTTTGTTGATTTAATTAATTTGAATACTGTTAATCTTAATTTTACTGCAAACTTTAGCTCTGAGTCAATCTGTTTCTTAGATGTCGAGGTATTTGTGGAGGGTACTGCCCTTAATACAAGATTGTACAGGAAGCCCAGTGCGGGCAACACCATCCTGCACTGTAATAGCCAACATCCAGCACACTTAATTCGGAGCATTCCCTTTGGGGAAATGCTCCGAATAAGGAGAATCTGTAGTACAGATGCCGAATGTGCGGCTGCACAGGAGGCATGCAGGTTACGCTTCCTGGCTAGGGGCTACTCCACAGAAATTTTGGTCAAGGCAATCAGACGTTCCAATTCAGTTAGCAGGCAGGAGGCACTGATACCCAAAACGAGAAATATCCAATTGGATGCTACTGTGACCAAGGATGCTCAAACTAGTTCCCCACGAGCTATTCTGACATTTAATCGGCAACATGGGGCTCTTCGAAAAATCATTAATAGTAATTGGAATTTGGTTCGCAGTGATCCTGTAATTGGTCACAAAGTGGATACCAAACCAATTCTAACATTTATAAGATCGCCCTGAATGTCAAAGGCTCTAGTTAGCAATACTCTGGAACCAAAGATCTCTACCACCTGGTCAGTTTTAAAGAAGGGTTTCAGGACCTGCCCCCAATGTAAATCCTGCCGTTTTGGCAGTAACAGGACTCATTTTAAAAGTCCTTTTCATGAGCATCCTACTGCAATCTCAAAGTGGCTCACATGCAAAACAGATTATGCCATATATGTGTTGGAGTGTCCTTGTGGGCTCCAGTATGTGGGCAGTACTAAACTGCCAGCCCACAAACGGATACTCCAGCACATACGGGCAATATCTGGGCATGATCATAACTATCCGGTTGCCAGGCACTTCCAGGACAAACATTCAGGTGTTCCTGATCAACTTCTATTCTTTTTGATCGATTGTGTCGAGGCTTCGAGGAGGGGAGGTGACCGCGAGGCCAAACTCCGTCTCCTTGAGACCCGATACATCCTGGAACTTAACACCAAATATCCCAATGGCCTCAATGACAGGGAAGATCTCTATACCTGTCTCTAGGATTATTTTATATGCCAACAAAGACCTGTCCGGATATGTCAGCAATTACATGTTCCCTTTATGATGTTTCCATTTGTACATATGATGAAATTTTCTTTTAAAATTTATTCTCAGTATATAACTGGTTCTGATTTTAAACTTGGAATTATTGGTTAACACTTTCTTTGCACTTTGCTAACTTTGCACTTTCACATTTTGCACTTTATATGCCTTGGACAGATATTGTGACAGGCCCACTTGGGCTCTATTTAGATCACACACAATCATTGTGTCATACTTATGCTGCTATTGGATATTCAATATTTTGCTACTGTTTTTAACTCTTTATACAATAGGACAAATCGGATTTTAACACAAAATAATGTATATAGATGAATTCGTTTACCATGTACATATTTGTAAGTGTTTCCTTCTTCTGCCTATTTATGCAATTTAAACATGTTTTATTTTCTCTTAAAATCTATAAATTTGATTTTATTGAAATGTGTAAATTGCTCTGGTAAATTTTGGTGGCCCACTTGGGCATTATCTTTTTCCGATTTGTACAAATGCAGCCAATACCATGTGTAGTATTTTTTCTATTGCTATGACACGATCTATTGCACTGTCACTTTAAAAGTCCTGCTTGATTCTCGCTGTTTGTCATGTGATCAAGCCTCCCTGGAGGCGAAACGCGTCATGGCGGCAGCGCTGGCTTTACTGGAATAAATCACCTTTCACCAGCACTTTTGGGTCGGCTCTTTGTTACTACATTTCCGGGCATTCTGTGTTCCGAGTGACTATGACTATAACTATAACTATAAAAATATATATATATATATATATATATATATATATATAAATAAAAAGGGTTCCTCCCCAGCTTGCTCTGCGCTCACAGACACCGCCTCCACGCCAGCAGAAATGAGGACCGGACCATCAGAGTCAGCAAAAGATGTTTTATTATCCTTCAACAGAACCAGCGACACGTTTCGAGCAGAAAGCCCTTGTTCACGCTGCAACATGTTTGAAATAATAATGCTTTTTTTATACTTGCAGTGATACTGACACCACCCCCTAGTAGTTTCCACCAAAATCACGTGATTAACAATAAATAGTGAAGAAATACTATCGCTGGTAACATTTCTCGTTTGCTGATAATGCAAAATACAGTTACTGGTTAAATCCAGAAAATAACAAGTAAGATTGATGAATGTCAGACAGGTGTTAAAGTCAGAAGGGGAACTACAAATACTCTTCAACCTGAGAATTTCACCATACGGGATTCCAGATATAGTGTGTTTTGTGTATATATAGATAGATAGATAGATAGATAGATAGATAGATAGATAGATAGATAGATAGATAGATAGATAGATAGATAGATAGATAGATAGATAGATAGATAGATAGATAGATATATATATATATATATATATATATATATATATATATATATATATATATATATATATATATATATATTCCAAAAACTCCACTGCCAGCAGGCTTCTTGTAATTTCTTCCCAAAAAGAATGGAGCATGGACCCGATTTGCTGCACAGGATACTTATTTATTCAGTTACCATCTTGTCGGATATATATATATATATATTACGGTTCACAAAGCACAGTGAAGACTGTGCCGATGCACTCCACTCAGCTGGCACATTAATCACTCGAGCAGTCGGGTGTACTTGTCCAGGTGGTCTTTATTTCATATCGGTTCCACACACAGGTACATGAAACAGCCCAACGCGTTTCAGCGAGAAAAAAAATAAAATATATATATATATATCCCTGGGAGGCCGATTATCTCTGCAATCTCCAGTGTAGCTGAACACATTGGGGAATACATTGACTATTTCCTCCAAAATCTGGTGCAAACATTACCATCATACATCAAAGACACTGGTCACTTCCTAAACAAAATCAAAAATGTTCCCTGGAGTGATGACCTATTACTAATCACCCTTGATATAGAGTCACTCTATACCAGCATTAACCATCAGGCCGGACTTAGAGCCCTTGAACATTTTTTGGGTACCAGATCTATTAATTGTTACAATCATAACAAGATGTTAATAGAATTGACAAATTGGTGCTTGCATCACAATTTCTTTATGTTTGGCAGAGAAATGTATTTACAACAGAGAGGAGTGGCTATGGGTGCCTGCTTCTCCCCCAGCTATGCGTGCTTGCACGTTGGCTGGTGGGAGGAGCGGGTACTCAATGTCACTTTCAGTGACATCATGTCCAACAATGTACTGCATCGGTTGCGTTTTATCGATGATGTTTTTATTATTTGGAGGGGGGATCGGATCGATGCAGAAAATTTCATACAATCGATTAACAACAACAATGAGAATTTACACTTCACATCACACATTGACGAATTAGAGGCGGAGTTCCTTGATGTTAAGGTCTTTGTGAGAAATTCCAAGTTGTGTACCAAACTGCATCGCAAGAGTACTGCTGGAAACAGCACACTCCATGCCAGCAGCTCCCACCCCCGCCACGTCATCGATAATATCCCCTTTGGAGAACTGCTAAGGCTTAAACGAATTTGCAGTAGTGATGAGGACTATCAACTTTGTGCTACTGAAGCTCTTGACAGATTCAGGGAAAGGGGATACAAAGAATCAGTTCTTAAGCAATCCATTGCGAAAGCCAACTGCAGACCCAGGGAATCTCTTCTATCCAGCCCAGAATCTAGTTCTGAAGCAAGTACAGAATCAAGCAATAGTCCACCCAGATTGATTCTAACTTTCAATAGACAGGAACGCAAAATACGGTCTATCATTAACCAAAGATGGCCAGCCTTAAAAACTGACTTGGTGCTGGCCCCTAGAATAGCGGATAGACCTAATATCACCTATAGGAAAGGATCAAGCATGAGAACCCAACTGAGTCGGGATTTTCCTGAATTAATTAAACAAGACAATTGGATGGCCAGGCCTGGTTTTACCCGTTGTTCCAGTTGTAGAGCATGTAAATTTGGGATTAACACCACCAAATACTCTACACCCTTTAGACCTGACCCTGTGGAAATCAAAGGGAAACACAACTGCAAAACAGATTTTGCAGTATACGTCCTGACATGCACCTGTGGCCTCAGATATGTAGGCAGTACAGGTAAACAGGTGCATGTCAGAATCCTACAACACCTGCGAGCCATCGTGAACAACGACAGCTCATACCCTGTGGCCCGTCATTTTAAAGCCATCCACCAGAATAATCTTGACTGTTTAACATACTTTGTCATAGCCTCCGTACCAAAACCTATCAGGGGGGGGGATAGGGATCTCATGCTCAGGAGATTGGAATCTCAGTTCATTCTTGAACTGGATAGCCGTTTTCCGAATGGTCTGAACACCACGGAAGATCTTCATGTGTTCCTGTAACGTCCTTTTGTTGGTTAATTTATACTTACTTTCAGCTAGTATGCCAGTGCCTATCTTTCCTGTTTCCTTCTCAGTTTCTGTACAGTATCATATTCACTGAATCAATTTTATTCATCATGGCTTTCATGTTGAATAGTGATAAGGAGCTCTTGCTCCTATACACATTTGGATATTAAACAGACAAAAATGAAAAAATAAAAAATATTTTCACTACAAAAAAATATATACTTTCCCTTTATTTTATTCCCTTCTTTTTGGGGGGCACACACATTCCCAAAACTTTTTCATCACTTCTAATTTTGGACACAGATTAATGGGGCATGATTACAGGCAGTCATTTATCTCTTTCGTATTTCACGACGTAATCTAGTGACCATGGTACACATAATCAATCACAATCAATACAACAAGCATTCATGCTGATATTATATCGGACTGACCCATTGTCTGATTAATTTGAGACTGCATTGGTGTAACATATTGGCATCAGATTTTAATGATTTGACATTATTTTCTTTTTGTATACAGTATGCCGTTTAATTATCAGTGATCAATTGTCAGCACTACTACAATTGCGATATTTGCACAGTGTCTCAACTTACATGTTTTTATAAAAATGTATATATATTTTTATAGATCACAATATATTTATTTTTTAATCATAAAATGAATTGTATTCTGATTGTGATTTTAATAGCGCATTTATGCTGTTATTCCATTCATGTATTTATCTATCATGGCACTGATTCAGAGGAAAGACTGCCTTAGCCTAATCTATGTAGTGTGTCTTCTATGTCATTCTATCACGTGGTTGTGAAAAAAATGCCCGGGAAAAACTTTTTGTACTTAAGACATTGTGAACTTACTGACTGATGATCTGTGAACAAGGGCGGACGCCCGAAACGCGTAAGATCTGGTGGCCTTGAGCGCTCAATAAATCGTTTTAGCCCATAACGGACGTTGGAGTGGCGTGGCTTTCTTTCCCATCATTGCTGTGGCGGCTGCTGCGCTGGTTAGGTGAGAGAGCTGCATTTGCGCATATATATATATATATATATATATATATATATATATATATATATATATATATATATATATATACGGTTCACAAAGCACAGTGAAGACTGTGCCGATGCACTCCACTCAGCTGGCACATTAATCACTCGAGCAGTCGGGTGTACTTGTCCAGGTGGTGTTTATTTCATATCGGTTCCACACACAGGTACATGAAACAGCCCAACGCGTTTCAGCGAGAAAAAAAATAATATATATATATATATATATATATATATATATCATGTGATCAAGGCTCCTGTGGGAGCTGAAACGCGTCATGCTGCCAAGCACGCAATAAAGGCTTCATTTTTGCACAATACCGTGGTCCAGATCCGTTGTTTTGGAGGAAATCCATTGATGTTACGGGTGTAACGGGATATATATATATATATCTGTATTAAAATTAAAAGGTCTTGGTTAACTCTAGACTTAATATATGGCCTGACACACTGCCCAGGTGATCCTTGTCCCTCCAAACTCAGCAAGCATTCATAGTGGTGGACTATATAGATGAGTATTTTCATTCATTGGGGATTCCCAAAGAGCCAGTAGAAGGTCTGGATGACTACATTAATTATGAAACCATCCTTTCATCCAAATGAATTATCATACCACTGACTTATTACTCATATTCTCTGTATGTTAAAGGCAGTTCAGAGAGCAGCCACTGTTCAATTATAATGCCACTATGAAGTTAGCATGTGAGAGGAGAGTGACAATGTGCTTTTGAACTAAATAAAGGAACAAAGACTACATTACTGAGTGTGGATAGAACAAGGTTCCTGCTTATTGTCGCTACCTTTCTGATCATACATCAGACCACTACATGATCTTCTATTCTCACTGAGCATGCTTTCCACAATTATGCAGATGATACCAACTGGTGTTTAAACTCTCAAATTACCCTATGAGGGATGTGTGTACTAGAAAAACCTTTAGAAAGATTCCGGCTTGAATCGAGGAGTCCATAAAGGAATCACTCCGGATTCACTTCGATGCACCTTTAAAAAATAGAAAAGGTCAAGGGAAGGTATCACTTATTCAAAGTTGTCCCTTTGAAGTTCATCCTAAGGATATTGTGAAGACACCAGGATTCCAGAAAGTCTGTGGACGGCCATGGCGACTGTATCCTTGCATCAACTATCCCCTTGAGCTTCTTGGAAGAATTCGACCCGCAACACAATAACACTATTAATGCAAAAGCAATAAGGGAGGTCAAGGTAACTAACACGGATTACTGTAATGCTCATTTAAGTGGTACTTCAACAGCTAACATGAGGACGTAACAGTTAATACAAAACTCTGCAGCAAGCATTTTAACAACCCTTGGGGAAATCATGGTACCCCACACTGAGAAACTTGCATTGGTTACTTCTTCATGATAAAGAGTAGGACAGTGACATAGGGCATACCCCCTTCAACGGCACTGTTCAAGAGTCCCCATATACTGAGAAACGTGCATTGGTTACTTGTTTGGGATAAAAAGTAGGAACAAGACATAGAGCGTACACCCTTCTATGGCACTGTTCAAGAGCATGTGAACAACTGTCTGCATATTAACAGTTCTGAAAGAACCTTAATATGGCAAAAACTACAGAATGAATTTTAGAGAGTAGTGGAGTCCGCATTTGTGTGTGTATTCATGTCTATTTTCCAAAGACTTTTTACTTACCTTCTTGTGAGAAGATCCTACCTCCTGGTCATTATTTAGTTTTGATTAAGCAACAGTTTCTATTATGTGTGCATTTTTTCATTGACTTGTATTTAGAGACACATACATAAAATTAAATCTGAAATGTCGTTTTTAGCATTATATACTTCAAATGGGCTTTGGGTGGAAGCTCTGGTATTTTGAAATAACAATTGCCATGATTGTTTTGCTTTTTTATTGCCAGTTTTGCATTAACCACATGTTAGCCTTTAAACCTCCCTTGTAAATACAGTTTTTGTATCTTGTGCTTTTTGTCAGTGATTGTTATTTGCATTATATGCTTAGCGCAGACACAACGGCCAGTTAACACTACTCTTTAGCGCAGACAGATAAACATTCAGACAATAATGTATGGTAGCTTCTGATGATTTCCAGTTCTGGGGGATGCTACCTTGCACGACTAGCTGCTAGTGAGTTCCCTTCTTATAACCTCACTATTAGCCAAAGGTGCTAATGCTTCTTCTAGGCAGACCTAACAAACGGCACATCCTGTGCCCATTCACAGGAGAGGTTCAGAATGTAGTAAATTGACAATCTTTACTTCGCCTTCTGCTGTTTTGGTCCTCAAAGAGGATCCAAGAAAGGCAGAGGAACCCAAATGTTTGCACCAGAGAAAACCAAGTTCAGTAGTCAGGGTGTCAGGAGTACAGTAGGGAACTAGAGAAGCAAGGAGGCAGCAGGAAATCAAGGAAGGTTCACGAGTGGTAAGAAAACAGGCAGTGAGGGATCAGGAAATGTAAGGAGGGAGTAAGGAGGCGATAACAGAAGAAACAGTGACAGAGCAGGAGAAGAAAGATGAGGCACAGAGGCATAAGTGGGGACTGGTATTAGCACAGTTGGAAAGGAGCGACAATAAGGGGCAGAAGCAACAAAGAGGCGGCGGGAGCGACAATGAGGTGCAGAAGCGACAAAGAGGCGGCGGGAGCGACAATGAGGGGGCAGGAGCGACAAGGAGGCGGCGGGAGCGACAATGAGGCGGCAGGGAACACATCTGAGATCAGGAGGCATCATTAGAGGTTGGTAGTGGTAAGGAGGAGACAGAAGCGACAAGGAGGGAGCAGAGATCAGGGGACGTGAGAAGAGGTCGACAAGTGTAAGAAGGGGGCAGGAGCGACGAGGAGCGAGCAGGGAACGAGGTGTAAGTAGAGGTCGACGTTGGTAGGGTGCGGGAGAACATGGAATGAAGGAAGGTTCGGGAGGCTTAAGAAAAGAGTGGGGGCGCAGATGTAAAGATGGAGCATGGAGGGAGAGAGCAGAAGAAACAGCGAGGGGGCAGAAACGGAAAAGGCGATCAGGAGACTAGGTGAGAGGGTTTAGAGGATGGAATATAGGGATCAGGACGGTAAGAAGAGAAGCAGAAAAGCAGGGTGGTGGGGAGGCATTGGAAAAGGTAAGCATGGGCTTCTGAGAAGACAAAAGAAACAGTAAGGGGCTAGAGGAGGGAGGAAGAAAGTATATTATCCGTGATTATCTGCAGGGGATTGGCGGCGTCTAGAAGTGATGGTGATGGCTTTTTCTCGCACCCCTCGCACGGCCGTGGTTTGGTCCTACGCCGCAGCACATATATTCCCCCCTGTGGTAGGTCGACCCGGCCGGCCGCGCTGCCTGCATAGAACGCATTACCAGACACGCGCTCCCCGTGGAAAGGGAGTGGAAGATAAAGCTGAGGTTTTGCAGCGGCCTTTAATTTCTCCGACGAGGATGGCGCCCTCGTGCGCAGTTCCTCCCTCGGACCGGCACTTACCACCTCACACGACGCTGCTGGCGGGAATGTCTGGCAGCGCCGAGGCCCTGATTGCGGAGGTGCGGCCACACTTAACTTGTCTCCCCCGCTTTCATGCGGGTATCTTTGGAGCCAGGGCAGGGGTGGGAGAGAGACGCTTCACAAGTGTGCCTTCTGAAAGAAAGCTCCGAGTGTTGCACTGATGGACTGTGAGAGGTTGCGCAGCGTTTATAGGTTTTTTTAATCATAATTTCAACTGTAAATTCATAACAATCTGGGGCTTGATGTGTACAAGAGTTTTGTTGAAAAATAGATTATGAACAGCAAAAGAGCATGGCTTTGCAGCCACAAAAAAACAACTCGCAATGAAGCAAAGTTACACTACGAAACGCTGATATCCAGGACACGAGTCGGGGGTGCACGGAGGTACACAGCGTCCACCCACTATTTTCATAGGGTGGACGCCGTCCCCCTTGTCAAGAACTTAGGCCCTACAGAAATATGTTGAACTTGTCGGGCACGTTCATCAGAGCCTGTGCGTTGTCTGCTTTCATTCTCAGCAGCAAGGGGGCTTGTTTTCACCTCCAGCTGGGCCAAACTTAAGGGGCCATCAAGCCTCCTTTAGTTCGAACATCTTGACTGGAGGCAGCCTGGAACCTCACACTTAACTGTAAATGCCACAGAGGGGAAACAAAGGCACACTGCTTGCTATCTCTTCACAGGGACATACGAGATGCATGCTTTTACCTTTGTTCAGTCCTTGTATATAAGTGCAGACACTGTAATACTGTCCTATGGGTTGGTCTGTCTCAGTATTTACACAAATAATTTAAATAGCACTATTTTATTTCTTTTATAGAGCTACGTCCTGATGTCATGTGCTGTGATGGCACGCGCAATGATGTCACTTGCATACTTTCTAAGGCGGGCCGCCCCCCCACTTCTTTTTATAGGACGTGTGCTCTGCAGATATCCTATTGTGCTGCTTCATGAATTGGTAGTTAAGGGGCGTCAAACGCACTCCCCCTTTGCAAATAATTCAGTGTGAGATGAATCACTGGAGTTTCAACACACTGACTGGATACCCAGGCCTCAAAGGGGGCGGCATCCATTTCGCAAAGCGGAAGCTACTTGTTAGGGACACTTTCCACTGTGTGTATGTGCTGTGGGAATTCGAAGGCAGCACATATCGTTCAGAGGATGCAATGTTGGCATTTTGCAGGTGTCAATGCAAGGGTGGAAGTGTGCTGCCTCTAGCAAGCCGTCGCCCCTACATTTGCATCCATTCACAAGATTCAAAAGGATATGCATTGTGGCATAATATTTGAGAACCCAGCTAAATGGCAGTTTTTTTGCCCTGTGATAGTTTAGTACACCCTTCGCTACGCAAAAATATTCTCGGGACAGAAATCAGACTCTGTGCAAAGACTACAGAGACTACAATGAGACCTAGAAATTATACACCGGGCCCTGGGAGCTTTACACAGGCTTGTCTTGTCCTAATTTTAAAAGCACTAAATACCATTGCTACAAAAAATTATAAATCCAAAGCAGTAAACATATGCCTTTATTTGCAGTATACCTATTTTTGGGGGAATTCTCAAACAATCTAGGAATACTTTTGGTTGCTGTGCCAGTCACAGCTTTCCAGGAGCACTCTTGGGTATCTGCACCAGTCACAGTTTTTCAGGAGCACTCTTGGCTAGCTGCACCAGTCATCGCTTTCCAGGAGCACTCTTGGGTAGCTGCACCAGTCACAGCATTCCAGGAGCACTCTTGGGTAGCTGCACCAGTCGCAGCTTTCCAGGAGCACTCTTGGGTAGCAGCACCAGTCGCAGCTGTCCAGGAGTACTCTTGGGTAGCTGTACCAGACGCAGCTTTCCAGGAGCACTCTTGGGTAGCTGCGCCAGTCACAGCTTTCTAGGAGCACTCTTGGGTAGCTGTACCAGTCACAGCTTTCGAGGAGCATGCTTGGCTAGCTGCGCCAGTCGCAGATTTCCAGGAGCACTCTTGGGTAGCTGCACCAGTCGCACCTTTTCCAGGAGCACTCTTGGGTAGCTGCACCAGTCGCAGCTTTCCAGGAGCACTCTTGGGTAGCTGCACCAGTCACAGCTTTCCAGGAGCACTCTTGGGTAGCTGCACCAGTCACAACTTTCCAGGAGCACTCTTGGGTAGCTGCACCAGTCGCAGCTGTCCAGGAGCACTCTAGGGCAGCTGCACCAGTCACAGCTTTCCGGGAGCACTCTTGGGTAGCTGCACCTGTCACCGCTTTCTAGGAGCCCTCTAGGGTAGATGCGCCAGTTGCAGCTTTCCAGGAGCACTCTTGGGTAGCTGCACCAGTTGCAGCTTTCTAGGAGCACTCTAGGGTAGCAGCGCCAGTCGGCTTTCCAGGAGCACCCTCGGATAACTGCACCAGTCACAGCTTTCCAGGAGCACTCTTGGCTAGCTGCGCCAGTCGCAGCTTTCCAGGAGCACTCTTGGCTAGCTGCGCCAGTCGCAGCTTTCCAGGAGCACTCTTGGGTTGCTGCACCAGTAGCAGCTTTTCCAGGAGCACTCTTGGCTAGCTGCACCAGTCGCAGCTTTCAGAAGCACTCTTAGCTAGCTTCACCAGTCATAGATTTCCAGGAGCACTCTTGGGTAGCTGCACCAGTCACAGATTTCCAGGAGCACTCTTGGGTAGCTGCACCATTCACAGCTTTCCAGGAGCACTCTTGGGTAGCTGCGCCAATCACAGCTTTCCAGGATCACTCTTGGGTAGCTGCACTAGTTGACGGTCCAGGAGCACTCCTGGGTAGCTGCACCAGTCACAGATTTCCAGGAGTTCTCTTGGGTAGCTGAATCAGTCACAGATTTCCAGGAGTTCTCTTGGGTAGCTGCACCATTCACAGCTTTCCAGGAGCACTCCTGGGTAGCTGCACCAGTCATAGATTTCCAGGAGCACTCTTGGGTAGCTGCACCAGTCACAGCTTTCCAGGAGCACTCTTAGGTAGCTGCGCCAGTCACAGATTTCCAGGAGTGCTCTTGGGTAGTTGCACCAGTCACAGATTTCCAGGAGTACTCTTGGGTAGGTGCACCAGTCACAGATTTCCAGGAGCACTCTTGGGTAGCTGCACCAGTCACAGATTTCCAGGAGTTCTCTTGGGTAGCTGCACCAGTCACAGCTTTCCAGGAGCACTCTTGGGTAGCAGCACCAGTCGCACCTTTTCCAGGAGCACTCTTGGGTAGCTGCACCAGTAGCAGCTTTTCCAGGAGCACTCTTGGCTAGCTGCACCAGTCGCAGCTTTCAGAAGCACTCTTGGCTAGCTGTGCCAGTCTCAGATTTCCAGGAGCACTCTTGGGTGGCTGCACCAGTCACAGATTTCCAGGAGCACTCTTGGGTAGCTGCACCAGTCACAGATTTCCAGGAGCACTCTTGGGTAGCTGCACCATTCACAGCTTTCCAGGAGCACTCTTGGGTAGCTGCGCCAATCACAGCTTTCCAGGATCACTCTTGGGTAGCTGCACTAGTTGACGGTCCAGGAGCACTCTTGGGTAGTTGCACCAGTCACAGATTTCCAGGAGTTCTCTTGGGTAGTTGCACCATTCACAGCTTTCCAGGAGCACTCTTGGGTAGCTGCACTAGTTGACTTTCCAGTAACACTGTTGCAGCAGACCTTATTCATCCCGATCAGAATGGGTTTATTGCTGGACGTCAATTAGGTACTAACACACACTTTTTGGTGGAGGCTCTTGATTTCTTTCATACAAGGGACATTCCGGCATTAGTTTTATTTCTAGATGCCGAAAAAGCTTTTGATTTTGTGGTATGGACAACCCTTTTTACTATTTTAGAGCACTTTGGAATTCCTTTACAAATTATTAATTTAGTTCGAAATTTGTATTCTGGTGCTAAGGCTAATATTATTATTTACTCAATTTCTGTCGGTTCAGTTTTAGTTAAATGTGGCACTAGACAAGGAAGGGTGCCCCCTGTCACCCATTCTTTTTGCTTTCTTTATTGAGCCACTGGCAGTTGCAATCCGTAATGCGGTGAATGTTGCCCCTCCGATTAGTTCTATGGCTAAAATCAAACTTCATGCGGACAATATCATGTTATTGATTAAACCTGATATTCAATCACAGACCTGCATGCTACAAATTTCTGAAGAATTTGAAGCCTTAGGTGGGTATAGGATTAATTAAAAAAGACTGAGATTCTGGTATGTGGTGGCTCAGATCCAGAATTACACCCAGATCTAATCATATGTATTAATCCCACACCCAAGCGATATTTAGGCGTACTTTTTTCTGTTTCAGTACTAGATCTATATTCACTTAATTTTGACCCCTTGGTTCAGAAGGTCCGTTCTATGTTCGCCAAATATAACTCGCTGCTATTATCAATTTTGGGCAGGGTGGCCCTGATTAAAATGTCCATACTTCCACTTTTTAATTTTCTGTTTTCAACCATCCCTTGTTTTTTGCCTGGTACCTTTTTTTCTAGCATAGAATCTCTGTTCTCTGTGTTTATATGGGGGAAAAAGTCTCCTCGTACAGCTATAGGGACATTGTGTGTAGATTCTAAACAGGGCGGTCTTTCGCTACCCAATATCAAAGACTACTATAATGCATACTTTGCACAATATTTGAATAGATTTAAAAGTGGAATTTGGGATCCTGCCTTATTCATTAATTAATTTTTTGATCAAATTTGCTCTGAGGCTCAAATCCCTTCTCCTCTTCAAGTACCTAAATCTCCGAAACTCGTTAGATACAAGATAATGAATTGTTTTTTTAAAAAACGGGATGCCATGCTTAAAACATATTCTCTTCCGCAGTTTGATCTATTGACTCCCTTACTTTATGTTTTTGTCTATCTAGGGCTTAAAATTAAGCAAGAAGTTGTATTAACTTGGTACCGTACGGGCTTCAACACATTATCAGATTTCTAAAAGAGGGATCATGGCTCAACCAGGGAGAGATGTCTTTTTTAACGCAGGGAAATTTTTTGTTACTAGGATCCTATAATTTAATTCATAAAGCCCTGGTACAAATTGATCCTAGGAATATTAATATGCCATCTCTGTTATGGTATGAGTTATTTTCAATTATGTTGACTAGGAAGCCAGGGAATGGAAAAGATGTCTTGCCAAACGTATCGAACCAGATCTGAGCTGTAAAGTATGTAAAAAGTGGCAAGATCAGGAAAACTTTTGTATGACCCTTAATACTTGGAAGACCATAAATAAGTTACATTTCAGTGTACTGAGAGGCTCAAATTGGAGAAGAATGTTATTCTTTAGCAAAAGGTTGTTATACCGTACCCCGGCAAGCATAGCTAAGATGTATATGACTGCTTCCGCCAACTGTTTCAGATGCCAACAATTTACCCTTGCCAACTTGTCTCACATAATGGTGTATTGTCCTAATATTTTTTCATTTTGGGAGGAAATTTTCTCCTTTCTTTAAACACACTATAAGTTTGGTATCTGCTATAATGTTAAATTAATATTGTTTGGTTACGATGCCGATCTGGAAATTGGAGACCAGCTGGTTAAATTAGTGTATATTATGATGGCAGTTGCCAGATCCTTGATTCTTCAGAAATGGCAGTCAACTGAGGTTCCTTTGTTTATGACATGGCTGCAAAAAATGAAGAAAGTTAAGCAGAATGAATTATTGTACGCACAAAGAGTAGGAGGGACAAGAAAGTTTGAGAAAATTTGGAGCTTGTACTTTGACTGAATATGGATCAATGTATTTTTTGTGTTTTTCTTTTATACGCTCTCGTCTCATATGTGATTCAAGATATTATTTTGGTTTCCACTTTATTCGTTGTTCTGGTACAATCTGTGAAAATGACTGTATGAACTTCAATAAAAATATTAAACATTTTGAATGAAAAAGTAATAAGAACCAAGTAAGACTTTCCAGGAGCACTCCTGGGTAGCTGCACCAGTCACATATTTCCAGGAGCACTCTTGGGTAGCTGCACCAGTCACAGATTTCCAGGAGCACTCTTGGGTAGCTGCACCAGTCACAGATTTCCAGGAGCACTCCTGGGTAGCTGCACCAGTCACAGTTTTCCAGGAGCACTCTTGGGTAGCTGAACCAGTCACAGCTTTCCAGGAGCACTCTTGGGTAGCTGCACCAGTCACAGATTTCCAGGAGCACTCTTGGGTAGCTGCACCAGTTACAGATTTTCAGGAGCACTCTTGGGTAGCTGCACCATTCACAGCTGTCCAGGAGCACTCTTGGGTAGCTGCACCATTCACAGATTTCCGGGAACACCCTTGGGTAGCTGCACTAGTTGACTTTCCAGGAGCACTCCTGGGTAGCTGCGCCAGTCATAGATTTCCAGGAGCACTCTTGGGTAGCTGAACCAGTCACAGATTTCCAGGAGTTCTCTTGGGTAGCTGCACCAGTCACAGCTTTCCAGGAGCACTCTTGGGTAGCTGCACCAGTCACAAATTTCCAGGAGTACTCTTGGGTAGCTGCACCAGTCACAGCTTTCCAGGAGCACTCTTGAGTAGTGGCACCATTCACAGCTTTCCAGGAGCACTCTTGGGTAGCTGCGCCATTCACAGCTTTCCGGGGGCACTCTTGGGTAGCTGCACTAGTTGACTTTCCAGGAGCACTCCTGGGTAGCTGCACCAGTCACAGCTTTCCAGGACCACTCTTGGGTAGCTGAACCAGTCACAGATTTCCAGGAGTTCTCTTGGGTAGCTGCACCAGTCACAGCTTTCCAGGAGCACTCTTGGGTAGCTGCGCCATTCACAGCTTTCCGGTGTGGAATTTTAATTTGCGATCTGAACATCATCTGCACCAGCTTGTCACCTATGTACTACATGCACGGCAGCTATTCTAGGTCACCTATGTATTATGTGCACGGCAGCCATTTTAGGTATCATGGTCTCCCTGTCCACGATCGATCGCCAGCACGTCCCTCTGACCGAGCAAGCATCCTCCGCGCACCCTGGCTCCCCCTCCCTCCTCCTCCTTATGAGCATGGCCCTTCTGCATGACCCTGTCCTTGGGAGTCACGCCAGCGCCTGACCAACACCTCCTCTCCTCCCATGAATGCCCCTCTGTTGATAAACCTCCCTCCTGCGCTGGATTGTCCACGTGGCATGAATACCACTCCATTGATGGCCCCTCACCCCGTGTCCGACTGTCCACACAGGTCCGAGGCCATTGCCTAAGCCGGGAGATATCATTTACTGCCCTTTATTGTATAAGGTCGCTCTCCTTCAAAGGACCCTCTATTGATCCAGGCCTCCCCACCCCCTGTGATATGATCAGGCGCACACATCCTAAGACTCGACGGAACACTCAGCTGCGTGATGGTCCCCTCCTCTTATCAGCAGGTTGAAAACCTCTATTGTGAAGGTATATGGGGGTGGGATTGACACTAGGATTACGGGGATGTCTTTTTCTCTTGCCTTACAAAGACTTGATTGTATTAAAGGAAGGTCACATGCCATAAACCAGTGTATAAGAGGCCAGGCCTCCGAGAGGCTGTTAGAGCACCTCGACATGATACCTTGTTGTCTGATCTGATGTGTTCTGCTCCGTCGGAATAAACTTCTGTTTCCTGCCTTCTGGTCTCCGGCGCCTGCCTCATTGCTTGGTAAACTTGAATGGTACAAGGGCGGTTAACGCCGGGCAAATCTTGAGAAAGGTCCTAGCCCTACCTTTTTCTACACCGGGGGCACTCTTGGGTAGCTGCACTAGTTGACTTTCCAGGAGCACTCCTGGGTAGCTGCACCAGTCACACCTTTCCAGGACCACTCTTGGGTAGCTGAACCAGTCACAGATTTCCAGGAGCACTCCTGGGTAGCTGCACCAGTCACAGATTTCCAGGAGCACTCTTGGGTAGCTGCACCAGTCACAGATTTCCAGGAGCACTCCTGGGTAGCTGCACCAGTCAGAGATTTCCAGGAGCACTCTTGGGTAGCTGAACCAGTCACAGCTTTCCAGGAGCACTCTTGGGTAGCTGCACCAGTCACAGATTTCCAGGAGCACTCTTGGGTAGCTGCACCATTCACAGCTTTCCAGGAGCACTCTTGGGTAGCTGCGCCATTCACAGCTTTCCGGGAGCACTCTTGGGTAGCTCCACTAGTTGACTTTCCAGGAGCACTCCTGGGTAGCTGCACCAGTCATAGATTTCCAGGAGCACTCTTGGGTAGCTGAACCAGTCACAGATTTCCAGAAGTTCTCTTGGGTAGCTGCACCAGTCACAGCTTTTCAGGAGCACTCTTGAGTAGTTGCACCAGTCACAGATTTCCAGGAGAACTCTTGGGTAGCTGCACCATTTACAGCTTTCCAGGAGCACTCTTGGGTAGCTGCGCCATTCACAGCTTTCCGGGAGCAGTCTTGGGTAGCTGCACTAGTTGACTTTCCAGGAGCACTCTTGGGTAGCTGCGCCATTCACAGCTTTCAGGGAGCACTCTTGGGTTGCTGCACTAGTTGACTTCCAGGAGCACTCCTGGGTAGCTGCACCAGTCACAGATTTCCAGGAGTTCTCTTGGGTAGCTGCACCAGTCACAGCTTTCTATGAGCACTCTTGGGTAGCTGCACCAGTCACAGCTTTCCATGAGCACTCTTGGGTAGTTGCACCAGTCACAGCTTTCCATGAGCACTCTTGGGTAGCTGCACCAGTCACAGATTTACAGGAGCACTCTTGGATAGCTGCACCAGTCACAGCTTTCCATGAGCACTCTTGGGTAGCTGCACCAGTCACAGATTTCAAGGAGTTCTCTTGGGTAGCTGCACCTGTCACAGCTTTCCATGTGCACTCTTGGGTAGCCGCACCAGTCACAGCTTTCCAAGAGCACTCTTGGGTAGTTGAACCAGTCACAGATTTCCAGGAGTACTCTTAGGTAGCTGCGCCATTCACAGCTTTCCAGGAGCACTCAGAGGCAAACGGAAAATAGTGAAATGTCTCAAACTACATTCAGTGCTTAATTTGAGCGGGTGGTTTCCGGTCCTTAGCACCATGCATTTAATCATCAACACCAGCGCTTTTCATGGGCACCAGTTAAGGACACAATTATTTACAGGGTGATTAAATAATTTGCCCAGAATCACAGAATGGTGAGCTGACACAGAGACTCGAACCTGGTTTCCCAGGTCCGAAGTCGGCAGCTCTGGCCGTTAGCCACATCCTCTCCCTACTTTCATGGTTAGTAGATGGTTGGGTTTTAGGAGGCGCTAACAGGAGAAATGGACTCGTGCAAGCTGCATCCTGACAAGCTCCGGAACTTATTCTTTTACAAATTAACCACAGCCTCTACTCCCACCAATATTAAGCAGGGGGCACTTCCTTCTCACTGTTGAATTCAGTTTTCTCTTGACACTGTGATAAGGAGTAGACCTCAGAGCGCATCCTAGATGGGAATAAGGCTTTGCAAAAGATTGTGAATACTCAAATTCGCAATGGTTTGAGTCAACACCATTTTTTTTAAAGGCATTTGTGCCTCAGACCACCCTTGTGTGATATTACATGTCAGTAAATCGATTTAAGAATATAAATTCATGTTCTCTGAATTGCACACATGTATGCGCACTCTGAAATGATACAATTTGTGGACCAAGTATTGTATTGTATAAATTATATAGTGCTTTATAAACAAGGTTGGACTGGCCTATAGGCATAGGCGCTGGAAGCGTGGGTGCTGGGAGGTGCAGCAGCAACCCCATAATTAACCATGCTGAAGTTCAGGAGGTGAATGAACAATAAACATCTTTAAATTCCGTATTTGTCACATTAACAGTGCATTCAAAATTAGAGGTCAAATGTCAGGAGGATGAAAAGTTGAGTGGACGCATTAGTCCACTAAGCCACCAGGCCTGGCTTGGCTATATCATGCACAAAAATACTCTAATCTCGTGATTATAAAAGCCAACTTAGATGTTGAGTTAATTTTTTTTAATTTGGCAAACAACTCTGTAGATGTTTACTGAACTTGCTGAGTAATGTTCAGTATTTGTTATGACATGTCCAGCACGACCACTATGTCATGACGCAGTAGTTGTCATCTTACTTCACAGTACCCAGGTATCCCTTTATTCATTCTTTATCTTTAATCACTTTATCTTTGCCCCTGAAACCGTGAAGCCCTCCACTGCCTACCGGCTGGATTCGCCCTAATCAAGTACCCCATACATGCAAGCAATACCAGTAGTAAAGCTTATGGAATACCCTTTTTGGTTAGGTATGTCGTTTTAAAAAGAACAATAATTATTATATTTCCCCTTTAAAGGAAGAACTTTGCTAAATTGTGTTACAATGTTATTTCCTCTCAGGTTAGCCCTTGAGTATGCCCCCATTATGTTAAAAAGATTTTTGTTTGTAAATTATTTTGGCGTGTGGTGTTTCTATATGCTAATGGGCTGGATACTTGTAAAAAGCTTTGTAAAGAATATTTAAAGTCTGTCAATTGCAGGCTTGCGACCTACACATGTACATCATTATTAATTTTAACACCAGCACTAAAAACTATTTGTTCTAGATTCAACCAAATAAATAATTCTGCCTTTTGCAAGTAGTGACACCGTTTATTACAATGGCAAAAGGATTCTAAAGATGGTACAGAGCTTTAAGGTTTGAGACCACACATGTCCCTTCCCAAACAGTCACACTCACAAAAAAAGTCCTCACCACCAGGGATTTATTCGCATATACCCATCCAAACATTACAATTTCTTCTGCACTTAACCTTGCCGAATCAGGAGCAGCTGAAGCGACTGGAGCTGCCTTCATCCAAAGAGGGTCCATGTCTGAGAAGGTCCTGGTGCATATTGAACTGACATTCCTCGGCTCTTGAAGAGCTGCTGCCCTTCCAAGGAGCATGGTCCTTCACTAGAAGGGTCAACTTCGCGTTGAAGGCTCTGTAGTGCCAGGAATCTGCTCTGTGCTCAGGGCAAGAGATCAGTCGAAAAGTGTGGCTCTGTCCTGCTGACGCTCCCATATGACTCTGGGAAGGCAGGCCCCTCAACCCTGGAGCTGAAACCCTCAGCTGCCTCTTCACCGGTGCCCGGGTGAACCAGCTGCCCCAGTGTTCACCGGCAGTTATCACCCACTCCTTTGGTCGTTATCAGTGGCCGGGCCGCCTGCCGCAGGGTTCGCTCTCTCGCCCTTTCTATTAGGCCTGTCATTGGCAGAGAGTGTGCGCTGAGGTTGCACAGTCTTGGCCAACGAGTGGAGATAGTTTTTGACGGCTGATCAAAGCGGAAAGCCAAAGGCTGATAAGAAGGACGCGTTTCATGTACTTTTAACTTTGAGAAACCTAGGCATTTGCATTTTTTTCTCCCACAGACTAGTAAAAAAGGACATCCAACAAATTCTGCGTATTTAGTTACTTAGTAGGCGAGTAAAGGGTATGTGCTTAAAGCAACAAACCATATCTGTAACCTGGTTCCAAGAGGGAATGACTGAAAGCCAGCGTTCAAGAACACTTGCTGCATCATAAAGTGGAACAGCGTGATCTCGGATTCTGGATTTAATCCGTGCAGCAGGCAGCACGTGCGTTTGGTTTTGATTAATAAGAAAACTGATAGAAAATGGCAGCATTGTGTTTGAGATCTTTCTTTTGAAATATATTTTGGCACTGCTCTGTCACAGTGGGAGCGATCCCAAAAAGTCTGCTGAAGATGGTGGGGATGAGATGTGGCATGAGAAACGTCCTTGGCTGGGGAACAACAACACCAAAGAAGTGCTCTCAATAGCACCCACTCCAACACGTACCACATTGTGGGACACTGGGTTAATCCTCAATTCACTTATCTATCAAAGAGCAGTGTACTTCGAATCAGAGCATCCCTCAAATGAGAGGCCATCATTAGTGCAGTGGCGCAGGGCTCAGGCCTTTGAGGGGTCTACTGCACCGCAATTACGCCGATCTACTACTACCCAAGAAGGAAAGCCCATAGCACTCGTGATACACCACTGAAGCCCCCACTGTTAGGTAGGCCCTAGAATAATAATCTATTTACACCACAGAATTAACATCTTATGCAGGGCTCGAGTCGAGGTACCACGCGGGTGTATGGCGTCCCCTCACTTATTTTACCAGGTGGACGCCGCCCCCCCTGCCAAACAGCTGAACTTCACTCTTTGGCTTGTCTGGGACGAGGAGCTCGGAGCTCACAGCACGCTGCTCACGCGCTGACTTCTCAGATGCAATCGCATCTAAGGGATGAGCGAGGGGAGGCAATGAGCTCGATGGTGCAAGCCACCTTTCGTGACGTCACTTCCTGTTGTGACATTACTTCCGGTGACAGCGTCCCCCTACTTCTTTTTTTTTTTTAGGACTAGTGCCCTGATTTTATGGCTTTGAAACTTAAAACCATGAAGCACATTATATTGCAATATTTATAGAGCTATTGCCTAACCTCAGTTAGGCTTCAAAGCGCTTTCTGGCTGGCTGAATGAGCAACTATTCAGTTTGGTGTACAGGGCTGATACAGCACATGATCTATAGCATGGTCTATGTGGGAAGCATTTTAGAGCGGTGCACAAGGCCTGGAAGTTTGATCCATCATTTAGTGGTGAATTTGTATCAGTACTTATTGTATTGTAACACTGATATAGCGCTTACTGCTTTTTTAAGGTGTAAGCGCAAAGACGTGGGAGTCAGCCTTGCATATACGTATCATATTTGCCATAGGATACCTCCATCATTATTTCTCATGCTGACTTTGTGAGTAATTATCTCGACTATTGAGCGTATCTGCATGTGATGTGCACAGGAAGTTCAAGGATCTGGACTTTCTACATTTCAAACCGCCCACCTCTGTCCATTCAAACCTTGCATCGACACGTTGCGACTTGCTTTAACACACTGAGAAACATTTTAGCTTGAATGGCATAGTGTGACTGGCATCACCATATTGTATCCTGCCGAGGTACCCTGCAACTTGCATCTGCACATTCTAACTTGCAGTGGCACATCGCAGTTTGCACCGGCTCACTGTCACTTGCATCCGCATTTTGTAGCCTACATCGGCACACTATAATTTGAATCTGTACATTTTAACTTTTAGCAGCGTACTGAAACTTGGATCAATATTTTGCAACTTAGATCAGCACACTTCAACTTTATTCATCTTGTTCAAACTTGTGTTAGCAAACTGTCATTTCCAGCAACACATTGGAGTGATAAGTGCCAAAATGCATCCCAGCATGTAAATCAGCACACTGTACCTTGCATCAGTATGTTGCAACTTCTATTGTTGTATTACAACCTTCATGAGCACATGGTGGCTTCCATGGGCCCATTGTAACTTGAAACACCGGACATGTGTTTCCATCAGCACAAGGTAACGTGCAATGGTCCATTGCAAAATTGTCAATGAAATCTTACCCTACACAAGTGCATTCAATTCCAAGCCTCAATTTTCAGTTCCAAACTGACGCTTAGATGTCGGACACAATGACTACTAAATGCTATCAGCGCATACTCAATGGAAAGGAATCTGTTCTCCCTAAAACCTAAACATACAACAATGCTAATTTTGCACTATTTTCGTGCTACTATCATTTAATGACATAACGGGTTGCTCAGAGGCACCAAACTAACTTCCAAAGGTCTAATTTGGGTTGAATTTGTTTAGTTACGAGCCCTCTGTATGCAGTCCATTTGAGGGACATCAGGCTATACTGTGAAAGTACCGCAAGGCACAGCTTTCGAGTGTTCAACCAGCTTCAGGGAGAACATATACACAAGCCATGAGCGAGAAAGAGCTGCACCTGCGACAGGTTGAAGATCAACGGACCACACACCACCTACTGACATGGACTACACATATACAGCAAATCACTGGAATTAACCTCAGCGTCAAAGACATATTTACGATTATATCTCAAACATTTACAGGTCATTTCTACATCCATAAAGGACTTTGGCAGTGTGCTTTGGTGGTGCATCTCCTTTCTATCATATGAACTTTACTGTGACACAGACTATGACCAACATCTCAACTTGCCGTTACTAACCATTGACTGGATCACCAAGGCTCCTGGGCCTGGAGTTAGAACAGTAGTCGATGTATTGGTAGGGTGAGATAAAAGTCAAGCCGATTTTGGGGATCAGTCCTGGTCAAAAGGTCGAGGTGGGGACCAATGACCACAGTGGTAGATGGGCTGGAGCAATGAACCTGGCAGTATCAACTTTTGGACCAAATGATGAGTGCACTAGTACAGCGAGTATACAAACAAAGATTCTATAGTATGACCCTCTCATTTAAGGATAGCAACAGATGCAAGGCGAGTAAGATGAAAGAGTTGGAATCAAAGGTCAATACTTTGGAAACTTTGCGTAAACACTGGCCAAGACAACATCTAAAATAATCACGATTTGAACACTAAATCCAACAAGGTTCAAAGTAGACTTTTTATTCATTACATATTCAAAATATACAAAATAATCATGATGTGTCACAATAATTAATAATATGAACAATAACAATTCCCAACAGGTTTTAATTTGAGACAGTTAAGTAATGTATGCAGTCTGCATTACATAAACAAGAAACAAGGAGGCTCGTATGGTTTAAAAGCTTGTTATTCACCAATTTAGAGGAGGGTGTTTCACATGGAAATACAGTTTAAACAGCACTGTACAGAGAGAATCATGTGACAACCCGAGGGCACTTGGTGAGTGAAGAAATTATACAATTAGTGAAAGGTGAAGACGCAAGTGCTGAAAGTTAACAGCGTGAACGGCGCAAGGTGACAAGAAAGTAATACAATGATGGCTCTGCAAGATTAAGTTAAAATCACTTAAATCATGGATCAAACAGTTTTACAGGAGCTCAAAACGTAAAATGCGCCCTAGAATTGCGCTGTGGTGTCGACGGCGTTTCGATCCCCGTGAGTCGGGATCGTCATCAGGACAGGGTTGTTGATGTCAGGCAGTGTTAATCACGTAGTATAGGTCGCGTGATTCACTGGACGCCCAATCAAAATCTTTAAATGCGGCGTCTGAATATGAGGTACGCAGCCGAGGGTGGGTCCGACTGGGCAGCGCCTGAAAAAAGCAAGGCGGCCAGGGGCGATCAGGGTTCTCGACGTGTGGGCGGCTCGCGATTAGTGCGAGGCTCAGTGAACACGATAATTAATAAGTCAGTGACAATTTTATAATTTACACCAGAAGAAATAATGGGATAGGCAAGAGAGTAACTATCAAAAAGAAAGGTTGACATCCATCTACCAAAATGAGGGTGCTTACACCTAAACACTAAGTTGTTTAAACGGGCAGTCTACCTTAATTTTTAGTTAAAGATTGCTCTTCCCTTTGGTGTGGTATGGCATCACCTACGGAAGTGTCTTTTATTGGTAAGTATCAATATTTATTCAATTTCAAGAGCTTTTGCATATCTAAGAGAATGAAAGCACAGATTCCTTAGTGATGTCATAGGTTTAATTGATGTCAAACACCCATAATAATGTCAGAAGCTCCAAAGAATGTCCACATCCACAGTAATGTCACGGATCCCTAGAAATATCATTGATATCTAGTGATACCACAAACACTTAGCCACTGCGAACGCCCGATATTTGCTTTCCAGAGAGGCCATGGCAGCGACCTTGGCAATCTCAAGAGAATATCAAATGTTAGATTAAAAACAACATGGAAACATAACCAAACTAGATATGCACATACAAAAAAACACAAAGTAAAGGGCATGAAATCTACAAAAAGTGCTCATTTAAACTGCAAACTTGCTTCCAAATTTACCAGCAAAAAAAATAGAATCTTTGCCTCATTTCCCTCTTAAAATGCAATCACTCAACACTGTTTTTGAAAAGCGAAGCCAAGTGAGACCAATCCAAAATGTTGGCGTTCACAGTGTTTATCTACAATTCAACCTCACTCCTCAGGAGACACTATGGTTTAAAGTACGGGAAAGCTCGCTCTGTTTAGCCAATGTTATTCTTACATGTTTAAATAGCTGGTCAGTGAAGTTTGAAAGATCAGCAGCAGGAAGATAATAGCACAAAGAACTGGTAGCAAATGTACAATAAGGAGTCCCAAAATACAAGGGATCAGGGAAAATTGCAGTGGAAAAGGTTGACTTTCTCAGATGTGCCAAGGGCCAGTTGTTTCACACGGCACAGAGAGGAGTGTGAGAACAACTTAAATTGATTTGCTCAGGATCAACCAATTTCGCTAAGTAGACAAGCTTGGGAAAATCCAAATCTCGTGATGCTACAGTCTAATAACATTGACTTTTACACTCACTCTTTTGGTATTCACTATCTGATGGTGCAAGTCAGTTTCACGGACTAGTAGGAACATCTCTGGTAAGTGGTAACTTTTTTGTGCAAGGTAATACAACTTATTGATCAACTTCTAACATTAAAAAGTTGGTTTCTATCAAACGCTATAACATAGAGACAATCAGGAAGGCACTATCATTAAATAATATCTGAGAAAGCCAATAATTAGGGAGAATAACCATGCCAGAGAAAATTACTTCAGTATTAACCACCCCAGAATGTTCATTAATGCTGTTAGAACATAAGTACCAAGAATAAAATTCACAATTTTTTTAAGTGAACATGAACTATGTGCTTTTGTCCAAGGTAACTCCATTATTGCTCAATGCGCAGGACGCCTAGACTTCATATCAACAAGCTAAACAGCAGAGAAAGGTATCCGACCCATGTTCTGATTGGCTCGCCGAGTGTTATAACACTACAAACATATGAAAGCCTACCTTTATGGCCAGTTAGTGCCCTCTACCTAAGCGAGTGAGCACATTTCATTGGTTAGCCAGAACGTTCCACCGCATACTCTAAACTCGAGTGTTGGTCATCCCCTGTCTTATAAATATTCACACATAAAGCAGGCAGCAGTCATTTTAGTACAGCCCGCCCTTCAGGCCTTCATCCAGAGACACTTCTGTAGGTCATAGGCGGAACTTAATATTGAACTATTCTGTTGCTCCAATCAGTAAAACACATGTGCTTAGAAAAGGCTGTTGACAAGAGCAGTAATCGCCCATCACAACCAGACTGGTAATTAAAGTGATTACAAAATTGGAGTAGATAGATGGGTTTACTGATAAACTGCTGAAAAAACTTAAGCAGACATAAGAAATGACACACAATCCTGCTTTAGACGTTTGTGTTTTTTTAATCCTAAGGCTGCTTTTTTGCTTTAGCTTAGCATCAGAGAATCAAGAACTTGCACTTCCTGTACGTCTTCATTCTCAAATGGATGTTCGGCATCAATGACAAAGAATTACGTTGATTTCCAGTTGCATAAATACCCCAGATACGGCGCCTAAGAACATTTGGTGGATGGCCCTGGTTATCAAGAAAATTGTCATATTTGGGTTCGTCTAAATTTGACAATCGCTTAATTTGTTATGCTCTATTACCCGGAGTGGAAAAACTGGTGGTCGTTAATTATTTTGGGGCCCCTTTGGCACAGTGCACTAGGGACTGCAGGGGATAAGACAAAATATCCCTTTAGACATTTGCTTGGGGGAGCGCTAGACACAGGGCCCCCATTCAGCTCTTTAAATGAAAGACAAGACCATCCACCGCACCACAAAGGTGTTACATATGTGAGGTCTTGGTTGTCCAACACCAACCCTGCCTTCTTAATGCCACCACATACCAGGGGTATGAAGTAGTGCCTTCTTCGTCAGGAAAGTCGGCCACATCACACAGACGAGCCACAAACAAGGCAAAAAGCGGAAGTGATGATTGAACATCTTTGTGAGAAGCCTTTGCTGACATTAGATACACATCCTAGCATTTTTGAGCTATTGTTTTGCATCAATTTCTTGAAGCTAAAGAGTGGATGTGAATGCCACAGCTCCTTAGTATACCTCGAATCAAGGGTGAACCCCTATTTTAAGTGCTGCAAGAGACAGAGTAGGATTAGTAAGGGAATTCAGCTTTTCGACTGGCAAGGAATGTCTCTTTTTATTTTGAATAAATCAAGGCATTCCCACATACGTCCAAGGATGACTGGATCCATACTAGAGTCTCAATATGTCAGCCCAAACAGAATTTACATATAGCAGAGATTGACAGAAATCATTTACATTATCAATTGTAATCTAGAAAATCCGGAATTGACCCGGTCCTTCTGGACATACAATGGGCAGGCCTAAAATAAAGCAACAAGAAATCGAGATAGGCCAGTGTCAGCTGATTTTTCACAGCTACCTGTTGCCAGGTGACCAGAATGCTTTATTTCAAAGGGTCATAATGTCACCAGTCCTTGTCTTTAACATAACAAACTAGTGCATTATGGGAATTTTTGTCTTGTATTATCTAAACTCAATCAATTATGCAGAAGAAGCAGATTTGAATGCTTAGAAAAAGGACGATGGTGACGCCTGGTGACGTTGAGGCTCACAACAACGCTTACTCCCAGAATGCTTTATGATGAGGACATTGATATAAACTAAAAGCCTCAATCACTCCCACCACGCTGACAAAGTCCTTCTCAGAACCCAGCCCCAAACTCTCAAGCGTGCCAGCTAGGTGGCTGGCGGGCCCTGTGCGCGGAAGCACATACTTGGCGTGCTTCTGGCCCTTGTTATGATTCCACAAGCCTCCCATCACACTATTATTTCCAAATACTTGCCACATTCGCTCCTCGCTCATTTAAAAATAGTTTGCGTGCCTGTTTTCCTATTTTCTCAAACATGTGCTGGAGCTTTGAAGTCTGGAAGCCGTGGTCTGTAGGAACTATGTTTTCATTAATCAAAGGGGATGTTTCTAAAGCCTGCAGATTTATCAGGAGTGGATTTCAGATGTGAAACCCAATATACACACAGACATCCACTGCTTGTCCTTCTGGATTATTTTTGACCTTTTACACTGCTTTTTTAAAAACATTTTATATAAAGAGATCTGTATTTCCCCAGTGCGCCCAACCATGGCATCAGGCATGGAAGCTGGCCGACAGAGCTACTTCCCACCGTGTCTGGGTCCGGATTACAATATCTACAGTTACAAGATTAAGCTGTCTAAGTAAACGCCACGTGCCTTCGTCTGACGCAATAAGGGGTTAATGCGCCTGCTGCTTGTGTACAGCAGTCATTGGGTCACAACACCTGCTCTTTCCACCTGGATGTTTTGAGGAATCACATATAAGACCCATTGATCTTTTCTAGTTTGTTCGTTTATTTCGGAAAAGATTCCGTACGACACCTACAATTGATAACCACTATACAAAATCCATTTGTTTAAAGTTTTAAAATGTAGAAATAAAAATCTTTTTAAAGTTTTTATCATCGTCAGTGTATAATTCCAAACTATCCCATCATGATAGTGATACAAAGCAATATACCGCCCACCCCAAAACCATGCAGAAAATAAATAGCAGGAAATGACCCAAATTTCAAACTGTATGGTCATTGATTTGCACCTCCTTTCGAAAACCATCATCCACCTCCTTTAACTAAGATATTAATAATTTTAACTGTAATTGTAATTGCATTATATAGCACAGGGTCAAGACTGATTTGCATATGGCTGACTTCAAACTGGAATGGCCTGGGGAGCAAAAAAAAGATGGATTTAGGCCCAGATCTTTGTACTGGGGTGAATGTATGACATTGTTCTGCATTCTGTCCATCAATTGTTGTTTTTGCATTTGTCACCCCGAGTGGGACGGGTATGCCGCAATGGGGGTCCCGGGCCTTTCATGCCACAGGAGTCAAGCTATCCTGGTTGAAGGGGCAGAAACCCCGAAACCTGTCCTAGGATGCTTGTTTCCAGTCCAGGGAGGACCTGGCCTTGCAGTTCGTGCTGGACTGTTCCCATTGGGCACAGGGTCTAGACTGATTTGCGTATGGCTGGGTTAAACTGGAATGGCATGGTGAACAAAAAAACGATGGATTTAGGCCCAGATCTCTGTACTGGGGTGAATGTATGACATTGTTCTGCATTCTGTCCATCAATTGTTGTTTTTGCTACTACCCCTGATGAGGCATTGAAGCGATTTTCAACAAGTAGCACGCTACTCCGGAACCCGAAAAGGATTAGTGGTGAATTAGCATAGGTAAATATGAAAATAATTTTAGCAGTGGACATTCTAGTCTGTTATTTACATTGAAAAGGATAGTGGAGGGATAGAAGAGGGAAGGGTTTGCCTTTATATAGCGCTTGCCACCCCTTATGAGGTGTTGGAGCGCTTTTGGGCGGTTGGCACGCTACTCCAGACCTAAACAGGTTTAGTGGAGAGTTAGTATAGTGGAATATGAAATTAATTTGAGTGGTAAACATGTTCGTCTGTCATTTGGATTGAAAAGGAATAGTGGAGGGATGGAACAGATGGACTTTTGTATTGATTTCCAGCAGTGTGCAAGATACTTTCAATTACAGTTTGGATTCATGACATTGAGTTGGACTGTAGATCAGTTCTTAGTACCAATTTATCTGGACAGATGTGGAAGAAAGATTTTTCTAGATAGAGCGCTTGACGTTCACTTATCCGTTAGAGATGTAATAGATTAAATTAGATTAGAATACTTGTAAAGCGCATGGCTGCCTCGACAAAGAGGCGTCCCAGCGCTGATGCAAGGCAAAGTGAGGAACAGGGAGGGATTAGAGTTGAGAGTACAACCAAGTCTTCACAAGGCATCTGAAGACCTGGTTATCAGCGATGCAACGGATATGTAGAGGAAGGGAATTCCATAAGGTAGGGGGCCAGTCGCCTAAAGGAGCGCCCCCCAGATCTGGACCTTTGAAAGCATGGAATTCGCACGAGGATAAGATTAGCTGAGAGCAGCGTGCGTGGCGGGGAATAGAGGGAGCACATATCGCTCAGAATGTGAGGGCCAATGTCGGTCAGGATCTTGTGCACGGTGCTGAGCGCTTTGAGGTGTACACGTTGACCAAGGGGCAGCCAACGGAGGCGGAAAAGGAGGTTAGTGACATGGCTGTACTTGGGGAGGGAAAAAATGGCACGTGCTGCAGCGTTCTGGACCTGTTGCAGTCGATTTAGCACATATTTATTAGACCCAAGGAGAAGCACATTACAGTAATCCAAACGTGCCAGTATGGAGGATTGGATGATCAGCTGTCGCTGTGTGGGAATTAAATAGACCAAGTATCGCTTTGAGGCCGCAGAGCAGCCCAAAGCATTTCCCTGCCACAGATTTGGCATGCGTCTCGAAGAATAATGCCCAGGAATTTTCACTGCAGGTTTGGGTCCTGAGGAGCTCCAAGAACTGAAGGCCACCATTCATTGTTCCAGTGTGGGGATCAACGCAGAGGATAGACACGGGAGGCAAAGGGAGGTGCTATAACTTGAATGGTCCGGTTGGTCAAGAAAGAAGAGAACCATGACAAGGCTGTATTACGAATCCCTATCTCCTCCAAACAGAGGAGCAAGATTTTGTGTGAGACCGTGTCAAATGCTGTTATAGCCACTAAGAATGCTACCTTCCCTGTGAGGAACTGTACATCACATGAATATAGTAGTTCAAAAAGAGGACTTATAAGTCTGGTGAGAACTATATTAAGATTCCAGGCCAGTGCTGTTGGGATGGGACGCGTTCACCCTCTGTACAGGATGCTCCGGCTGAGACCTGGGCCAACACCATTGCTAATTTTTTTACCACCAAAATTAGGCAAATACAGGACTCTTTTCCTCCAAGACCAACAGTTGACCCTCTGACTCTGCCGAATGAGACAGTTCATCTGTCTACCTCCGGCCCAGTTCTGCTAGACTTCCCGCCCCTTACGGTATCCTCATCCCTAGCTTTGATGAGGAACCTTAAATCTGGCTCACCGCGCGATCCTTGCCCAGCAAAATTTCTAGCGAGAATGGCAGATATTGTCAACCCTATAGCCAATCCCATTCTTAACCTCTCCTTGAGTCAGGGAGCTCTGCCACACCCCTGGAAACAGGCCATGGTTATTCCTCTCCTTAAGAAGCCCAACCTGGACCCAGAAGCCCCGTCCAATTACAGACCGATCTCGCTCCTCCCAGCACTCACCAAAATCTTAGAGAAACACGTTCATAGCGTGCTCTCTAACTTCCTGGAGTCGAATGAGCGACTCCATGAGTCCCAATCGGGCTTTCGTTCGAACCTAAGCACCGAGACGGCGCTCTTGGAAGTCTCTGAGATTGTGAAGGAGGTGCTGGATGCCGGAGGCAGGGTGATGTTAGTCATGTTAGACCTGTCGGCGGCGTTCGACACCGTCCCCCATGAGGATCTTCTCACTAGGCTATATGACATCGGTCTAGGGGGGACGGTGCTCAACTGGTTTCGTTCTTTCTTAGCCAACCTCCGACAGACGGTCTGGGTCTCATCTGGATCTGCCGAAATGCCGCCATTGGGAGTTGGAGTTCCTCAGGGCTCAGTATTGAGCCCTACTCTATTTAACATCCTCATGACCCCTCTGGCGACATTGGCGGAGTCCTATGGGGCCCGGATCGTCTCATATGCTGACGACACCCAGCTTCTTTTCACCTGCTGCAAGAGCGAAGATTTCAATGGGGAAAGTATCCGTGAGTGCCTTGGGGCTGTTTTCAACTGGTTCCAACTGAACAGCCTCAAGTGCAACTCTGATAAATCCGAGATACTTTTCTTCGGATGCCCATCGGAACCGGATTGGCATGGTTGGTGGCCTGCCGACATGTTCCCCCCAGCTCAGTCATCTAAATGGGCTAAGAACCTGGGAGTTAAAATTGACAACGAGCTCACGCTCAAATCCCAGGTGGCTACTCTGACAGGGACATGCTTCGGGATACTCAGGATGCTTCGAAAGTTCTTTCCTCTACTTTCTGAGGAACACCGGAGGATAACTGTACAGGCACTCATAGGATCCAGATTGGACTATGCTAATGTTTTGTATCTGGGTCTGCCGGAATATCTCTTACAGCGCATGCATGTGACCCAGAACGCTGCAGCACGAGCGATTTTTGGCCTGCATCGCCGTACTAGTGCCTCTAACCTGCTCCAATCCCTCCATTGGCTTCCTATACGGAAGAGGATAATGTTCAAGGCCATGACCCTAGCCCATAAAGCCCTGCATGCCAATGGTGCAAAATACCTCCAGAAGAGGCTGGACTTTTACCGTCCTGCACGATCTTTAAGACCGGAGTCATTGGCTCTGGCTGTGGTGCCACGTATAAAGAGGGCCCGACTAGGCGGTCGGTCCTTCAGATTCCTGGCCCCCCAGCTATAGAATTCTTTACCGCTGTCCCTGCGGGCCACATCGAATCTGCTTGCCTTTAGGCAAGGTCTAAAGACTTGGTTGTTTTCTGGTTAGTGCGCTTTCCCCTTCTTTTTTAGCTTCTGTTCTTTTTTCTGTTATGTTTTTCCAGTCTTTCTGGGTCTGGAGCACAAAGCGCCGGGACACTCCTCTGGAGTAGCCGTTGCGCTATACAAGACTCATATATAACATATAACATAACATAACATGGAGGGAGGGATGACTCTTTTCAATCCCTCCATAAAGGCTTTAATAACCGGAATCTTAAATATATGTGTTGTCTGTTTGCATGCAAGCAGCACGTGCTGCTATGTGTAACCTAATAGAGGTGTATGCAAGGCCTGCTTACCTGTTGTGAATGGAGCAGGTAGCAAATAAGTTCTTGTACCGTAGGGGAGAGTGATTTGTTTTGCTCAACAATAATGCACATATTTCTTCCAATTAGCTGCGTAACATGAGTGAGTGGAAGGCCTGCAAGCTTATTTTAGAATGGTCATACATTCTTGTGGAACATTGAGATACCCGAATTCTAAGACTTCAGGAGCCAGATCCCTAGATTTAGTTGTTTGGGGTGTGTGATCCTGCTCTGGTCCTAAGTTAGAAGATGTGGTCAGATGGGCAGCTTCTCGTGTAGCAGAACTGATAGTTGTAGTAGGGTTCTGAACCATGCTTGTCGATCCCATGTTGGGGTGTTTGCGTGAGCTTCTGAACCTTATAAAGAATGAATGGAAGAGGAGGAAATGCGTAAGCAAATATTCCTGACCAGTTGATCAATAGAGCATTGCCTTTGGATTGTGGGTGAGGAAATCTGCAGGCTAAGCTTTGGCATTTGGCGTTCTGGTGTGGCAAAGACGTGTATCTCCGGGGTTCCCCACTGCTGGGTGTATGAGTGGAACAGTATTGTATCGATTTCCTACTTGTGTACCTGCTGCTGCATTATGGGCCAAAAGAGGTAAACAACTCTGAATCTTCTTAAGACCTCTTAACATCCTAAAACATTTGTCACCTAGAGAGTTTACTTCTGCTCCTTTTATCCTAAGAAATGTATGCAGTTTTCAAATGAAAATACTACTAACAGCATTCTTTAATACACCTTTCAGGCCAGATTTAGAATGAACTGTTGCAACAAACCACATGATCACCATGGGATTACTGCAAACTCAGCAGCGATGCAAGGGCCATACGTGGGTAACTGATCAGTGTCCCAGTTTGCAAGGGTATACAAAACCCTCCCCCAACAAGTATCAGAAATACCCACAAATAAGAAATATCAATTCACAATATAGGGAGACTCCGTAAAACTGGGCACAAGAAGCCCAGTTGGAAGGACCCCAACAAAGACTTTCCCATTTGTCAGAAGTACCAGGATAAAGAGTTCTTTAAACATCAGATTCAGCTTCCCGGCTAGTTAAGGTCTAAAGATTGCTGCAAATCAATAATTATCCACTTTTCTATAAAATGAATACTTAAAAAATGATGCATGTCTAGTAACTGATTACATATCCCTGTTAAAAGCTACATAAAACGTAGCATTTACACTCATTGACTGCACCAGATTGGGTGTAGGGGAGCACACAGAGGCAAAACACTTAGATCTCAAGTTGCACAGCTCCATGTCAGTCCTGTGAAATCTGACAAATTCGATGTACATAGACAGCATTCATTCCCCTTCTTCTCCCACTCCTCTCCTTGTGAGCACCATGGATACTGTAGATTATTGACTATATCACCCTGCCAGTAAGAACCCGTACCCCTATGCATATGTACAGCCATTCTAGGCACCATGACCTTTTTACCCATTAGAATCCCCAGCTTCCCTCCTGCGCGTATCTTGCACCCCCTCTCTCATGTATAAGGCCATGAAACCCGCTCCCTCTACGCGATCCTGATGTGAAAGGTAACCCTCCTGCTTGACCCAGGCCTTCCCCATTTCCCTCTCGAAGAAGCATCCTTCGCCTCAGCTGACATAGCCCCCCCCCCCCCCAGTTGTATCTGGCTGCCCCTGTTCTCCCATGTACAGGTCATAAGATCTCTCTCTCTCTCTCACTGCGCGACTCTAGCCCTGCACGCACCCTGACCCCCTCCTTCTCCTCACATGAACAAGTCATAAACCCTCTTCTTCCACAAAGCCCTGTCCTTGAGAGTCACGGCCGCGCCTGACCAGCACCTCCTTCCCTTCCATGAATGTCCCTCTGTTGACGAGCCTTCCCTCCGCGCTCGATTGTCCACGCAGATATGAATACCACTCCTTTGATGACCCCTACCCCCGAGTCCGGCTGACCACACATGTCCGAGGCCATCGCCTAAGCCAGGGGATACCATTTACTGCCCTTATTGTATGCCTAGCCACCCCACCCCCCTGGGCCATGATCAGGCGTACATCCTACCAAAACACTCAGCTGCGTGATTGCCCTCCCCTCTTATCAGCAGGTCAAAGGTCCCCATTGTGAACGTATGTGGAGTAGGATCGTCACGAGGATTATAGGAATGTTTTCCTTTTGCGACACACTGACCTGATTGTATCATCAAATGTCCTGCAAATGTATAAAAACCAGAGTCTCACGCTCACTTGTTAGAGCACCTCCCGAAAGACACTGTGTTTCGTGTCCGAAATGACATGCTCTCCTCATGAGAAATAAACTCTGTTCTTGATTCCTGCTCCCAGCGCCCGTCTCTTTATTTTGATAATTATTCAGAACGGGAACTGAGAGGCGGTTTGCGCCAGCAGCCTGGGCATCGTTAGAATTATGGGCTCACTTTCCACAATTGGCGTCCCAACGCGGGGTCCATCAGTGACATAGGGTTCGGTAAGAGAGATCCAGACGAAGAAGTGAACGTCTAAAATGATCGGGGTATGCCTGCCTTGAGAGGGCCCTAGCCCGGCTGCCGATCGACAGAACTTCACCAATTCTGAACGGACCTCTCTTGAGTGACCTATTGTCCTGACTGGAAACCCACAGGAATGCCACATGGAGTAAGAGAACGATCAGGCGCTGGAGGAAGGAGTCGAAGAACTGTCCGTATGGTCCGGTCCGGGTAAGATTAAGTAGGGTGTTTTTACGCCTGATTGGTAGGGTGTTTTTACGCCTGATTGGTAGGGTGGCTCTGTCCACCTGATTGATTGATTGTTTGTATTGAAAACCGGTATTTGTATACTGGCATTGTTGGTATTGGTTCATTTAGCTTTGAGGGCTACTTGACATATTGGTTCTCTTCTGAGAACGAGACATTCTCTGTTTTCAAACAGCGGCGAAAAGGAACGTCGCCCCTCTTTGCAGATAGAGAAGGGTAGGTAATACAGACTTTTGTCCCCGGTATTGATCCGTCATGCCTACTTTTCTCCCCACTGTTTGAAGTCGATTGATAACCGATGTTATTCTTTAAGAATTGTTGAAGTCGGTTGATAGTCGATGGTTGCTCTTTGAGATCTTCCCTGTCTACAAACTGAGACGAGTAGAAATATTCTGTCTTCCTTTCTGGATAGCGAAGGGCAGGTAATTTAGACATTTGTCCCCGTTGTAATCCGTCATGCCTGTTTTTCTCCCCACTGATTGATTGAAAACCTGGACATTGTTGTTCCAGGCATTGTTTCGTTTGAGGTATTTTCTGCCTGCAAACAACGTGGAATAGGGACATTCTATCTAGTCTTTGCAAGTAGAAAAGGGTAGGTTATGCCCCTTTGTGAATTCGTCAGTCCTACCCACTCCCCACTGGTTGGTTATTGTGGGGTAGCTCGCATGGTCCGCCCAGGAGACTACTCTTATGGAGGACATATGCTCTCTACTCATGGGCCATTTAATAGAAATAGACCGACTGGTCCGTCCAGGAGGCTACCCTAGTAAGTGGAAGTACATCGCTCGGTCTGTCCAGGATGATACCCTAATGAAGGAATATATGTTCCCCTTTTGATCGATAATCTCGTTCCACCCCGGACCATTTATTGGAGGGGACTCGTCTGGTCCGTCCAGATGTACCCCCCTAGTGAAAAGGACACATAAAAATATGAAGTGATCACCGTTCCCTACTAACAAAAAGCTTTAGCTCGAAACACGCTAAGGAAGAGAAAGGAAAATAAAAGGAAATCAGGCTAAGTCAGTAACCCCCTGATGAGCTTTTGACTTCACCAAAAATAAGAAACATTAGAAGTAGTTCGTAATAAGAAATGTAAAATGGCGAAAAGATTCGATATCAGAACATAGCCACGAGGTAGCTAGGCTTCACTGCCTGTTCCTGTTCCCAACATGTCTGCCTCATTGCCCGCCCCCGCCCAAATAACGGTCACATGAAATAGAAACAACTCAATAGGTACCTACCCCCATTCCGGAAGCTCCCGAAGTGCAACAGGTCCGCGGTTACGCCCATCCGGAAGGCGAGGCCTGGAGGCACGAGGGACTCGCCTGCCCATGATCAGAAGGAGACGATGTTGGGCAGGCGGTCCAAAAAGGATGACAAGGACCTCTCCGTCTTCTCCCTTCTGCCGCCCTGCAGGCCGCGGGGGGAGAGGGGGCTGTCTTGCCTCGGCCACCGACCACCCCTCTCTCTCACCCGATCCGGCTTTTGCCAAAGGCCGACGCCAAGGCGACAACGGCGGCGAATCAAGTAGTCCCGCCACATTTCAAATTCGCCGCATGCCATCGCCTGCTGGTCCAGAGCCGAAGCCAAGGCAAGAACGGCGGCAAATCAGATAGTCCCGCCACATGCCAAATTCACCGCCTGCCTTCATAGGTATAGGCAGTCCTGCCACATTCCACGCTCCCTGGAGAGTCGAAGGTAGTCCCGCCACATGTCGCCGAGGGAAGGGGGGGGGCTGTCTTGCCTCCGCCGCCGACCACCCCCCCCATCATCAATGGCTGGCACGGCCGATGTCGAAAACTATGGAGCCGGGGAACGGCGCGGGGTCGCTGGAAGGGGGAGGTGCCGCGAACGACCCTCCCCCACCTCCCTCCAGGTGGAGGCTTCCAGCGACACCCCAACACTCTTCGCTTAAGGGTCAACATCAAAAAGAGGTCCTCTGCCCAGGACGGGCACACGCTCCATATCGCCTCTCCTCGACCTTGAAGATTCTATAAGAGCCGGGGGACCCCCGACCCTCTGCATGGGTGCCCCCGTCCCCTTCGCCGGGAACCACGACAGCGGTGCTGCTCCTGCCGGCACCAGACTTGGATCGGAAATGGCTAAGATGCCGCCACGGCACAGGCTTGTTCAGTTCCGGAGGAACACCAGAATGACCCGGTAGGAAAATTGTTGCCGCCCTTCCCACTCTTTGACTCATGGTCCATATTGTTAGACTGTTAACCACACTGCACGAGACTTTCTGAACTGCCAATGGAAAGTTCTGGGCCAACCTTGCGAGACTAGAGACACTCTGACTGTGCTAGAACTCGCCTGACCCCACCCAAAATGGCGCCGACGCAAAATGTGACGTTTTTAATGAACTTTGTTGCACCCTGATCGCGCAAGCTTTTTGCACCGAGATATATATAACGTTTGGATAATGAAAGTAAATATGAAGGGTATTGAGTATGTGCTTGAACAATGAATTGACTTAAGGGTGGGTACTGTTTATGAGTTGGGAAATGAATTGGTATAAATGAATGATCATTGGACGATGTATTTATGAACGTATTTAAGATGAATTACTGACATGCATCATGCTTGCTCTGTAGGAGAGTTTGATATGATTTTATTGCACTGCCGCACTTTATACAATGAACTGCCACTAGCTTCGTTCTTCCCATGCACAGTCCCAATCTGCTCCGTGGCTAGCCCACCGGGTTGTAGGCCTGTATTTATGTGTCAACCCTCTTTATTAAAGGTATTTTGGAAACGAAAGCATCATTGTAGCGGATTGCATTAATGAGTTTTGAATGAATTACTACTATGAGCAACGAGAAAGTATGATGAAGGCTAAAGGTTAAAAAGGACCCGATATTTGGCAACCACACTATGTGTGACAGGCAGCCGGAAAGGTGCTCTAGAAGCCCTAAAAACGACACCACAGAAATGCCACCTGACCGCCACCCTTGTACCCGATGAAAAGAGGTTACGACCAAGTAGCTCATGTCGCACAGATCGTCAATGATTATCTGTCTGACCTCTCTGGTCCATCTGGGCTTAAACGCCGTGATGGTAGGGAAATGCACTGCGTGAAAATAGGTCGAGTATGTGGTAGGTAAAACGTTTCCGGATTACTGCACGTTGATGAGGTTTTGAATGTTGCCCCCCACCCCTTCTTTTTCCTCCCTTCTGCAGGTCACGTCGGAACACTGGCTGATGTATGGATGGACGACGACCGAACCGCCGACGAGAGGGGGAGAAGGGGAATGTGAGCATGGTCCTTAGGACAAATAAAAGTTTTTTTTTTTATAAAAGGACGTAGACTTAAACATGACTGTTCCTCCTTAGAGCATAGCAATAGGAGGATGGACTGACATAGAGACTGGACAGGTACTGAGTGACAAAAATAAAATCGACTAGAAAAGACGCGTTAGATGAAATGACTGAACGTTTTGACTAGGTAGGGAAAGGACAAAAAGAAAAATTGTACGGGTAAGGGTTGCCACGGCACCATCCGCCTAGGAAGTTAGAAATGTCGCCGATGTTCAAAATGCACTACTCCCTTTCTCACACTCTTACAGATATAGCCAAGCTGTCCGACTGTTTTCCCGATCAATACTTGCCGTTGCCTCAGCCTGGAGAACTTCCCACCAAAGGAGGGAACAGAGAAATGGTTTAAGATCCAACCATGGGTAACTAGCATGACCAGGTTAATTTCCGATCAGCCAACGGAGGTGTGAGTATTGGTAATTGGGAACGCTCACAGGCGTGACAAACGAGAAGAAAAAGGGGGGAAAGGCAGAAAGAGCTAAGCACGTAGATAAATAGGATAGTAAAGATATGTAGGATATATATATAAAAAACAGATGTTGTAGACTAACAATTGTTTCCCGTCTTGTTGTGAATGTCTTGTCTATGTGTAATACATGTGCCGTCTTCCCTGTCTGAGTTCGTGTGTGTGTAACGTACGAATATATGTCTCCCCTCTGTCTATATCTGCATGTTACCTGACCTTTGCTGTTCCGTGTTGTGAACGCACTAAATGACCTATTTTCGTACACGTCTCTCTCTCCACCCTTCTTCCTCTCTCTCTCCTTACATGTCATACGTGTACCGAATGGCTCGTTTAGACTGCGGACGACTCTCACTCTCTTTGAGAGCCTCCCTATTTTCTGTCCATCTTTTTGGTAAAATTGTGCCCCACCGGCACCACTCCGATTTGATACGTATTTGAACACGAAGGTGTTCAGCGAAATTGACCAAAACTAAAATGACTGTATCTTGCCATGTTACTGCCTCTCCTTTCTGCAAAATGAATGAACTTGAATTGGCTAAGAAGGAAAGGACAGGTAAGACGACTAAAGTCCCCCAAATCAGGCCATTTCTAGGGGAACTGTATGTCAATGGCATCCTATGTCTGTTCTTCAGAGACGAACGCCAACGTCTAGATTGACACCCAATACCCAGATTGCCCCACCCCTTTGCACCCAAGCGCAAGCGCCTGAAGCATCCCCGCCCCATTTTTGATAGAACCGCTTTCGTTGTCCCCGGTATAAACATAATGACCATGGGTAGCTGCTGACCCTTGAGGATATCTTGTTTTGCCCGACACTCGACGATAGCACCCCCGCCCTGTCTGAAAATGTTAGCCGGTTCTGAAGGGAAATGCTGCGCTAATGTTGAAAATGATGTAATGCACAGTTGATGGAAATATTATCTTGTCCTTACTTGAATCATAAATGGGCCAATGAATATACCTGCCATAAACTCAGTAGGAATGCTGACACATGCACTGCTTGGTAATAGACCTCTGACTGTGACCAATGACCATAAGGACTCAAATGCGAAAAATTGAGGGAGGAATTCACATGCGTAGATATCTTCTTCTGCCATTTCTCTAAAACACTGTCTTGTACTCATTCAAAGATGCACGATCACCGAAGGAGATGGGTCGGATGTGACGTACAGCCTGGCTACAGATCCTGGGACACGTGTGACCTCGACCAAAGGTGGAGCTGCAGAGCAACAAGATACGGACGAGACAGCACTTTCAACGTGGAAAATGAAAAATGACGGGCCGACCTGAAGCCCTCCGTCTGCTAACCCACGTGTGCCTGGAGTCTCCGTCCCCCTTCTCTGGGCCTGATTGATGGGCCTGCCTGCTTGTTATCCTTTGCTCCCTTGGTCCCTTTTGTGTGTCCCAGGAACTCTGACCCAACTCCGCTCACTCTTTCTCCCATTGACTGTTTGAACGACATCCACCCACCTTCCCACGTGACTTTTTGCCAAAGGAAAGAGCTGCAATTATGTGGGAAGAGGGTGTTGCAACAGAACTATAGGTGCCGAGCATAAGGCGCCACCAAACGGACTGTTTAGGGAACAGGACTGTGGTCTAACAGCAGAGGACTGACCGCACCCTGCGACGCGTAAGGATGGAACTGAGCTGGACCTATAGCTCCACCGCCGGTGCTCAACAGCGCCAACGAAAATACTCGGATTAGAGCCTACCAGTGATGGCTCGCTGATAAAAAGACACTGGGACGAAGAGATCTTGTGTATTGAGCTGAATTCCGCTCTCAACTACCTGGTCAAACTGTCCATTGGTCACATTTTTTTTACGTTTTCACGTTTAACTGTCAGGAACACACCAAAAATGTAATTTCGTATGTACTGCATTCTTCCCTTCACCTTAACTGTCTATGATTGTACGCCACATGTTAGTATCGACAAAGTGCTAATTCGTCATCGATGCTTGCCTGCCTGTAATGTCATCAGCTGTAAAAATGATTGCTGCTATGTAAAAAGGGGCGACTGTGAAATCTGACAAATTCGATGTACATAGACAGCATTCATTCCCCTTCTTCTCCCACTCCTCTCCTTGTGAGCACCATGGATACTGTAGATTATTGACTATATCACCCTGCCAGTAAGAACCCGTACCCCTATGCATATGTACAGCCATTCTAGGCACCATGACCTTTTTACCCATTAGAATCCCCAGCTTCCCTCCTGCGCGTATCTTGCACCCCCTCTCTCATGTATAAGGCCATGAAACCCGCTCCCTCTACGCGATCCTGATGTGAAAGGTAACCCTCCTGCTTGACCCAGGCCTTCCCCATTTCCCTCTCGAAGAAGCATCCTTCGCCTCAGCTGACATAGCCCCCCCCCCCCCAGTTGTATCTGGCTGCCCCTGTTCTCCCATGTACAGGTCATAAGATCTCTCTCTCTCTCTCACTGCGCGACTCTAGCCCTGCACGCACCCTGACCCCCTCCTTCTCCTCACATGAACAAGTCATAAACCCTCTTCTTCCACAAAGCCCTGTCCTTGAGAGTCACGGCCGCGCCTGACCAGCACCTCCTTCCCTTCCATGAATGTCCCTCTGTTGACGAGCCTTCCCTCCGCGCTCGATTGTCCACGCAGATATGAATACCACTCCTTTGATGACCCCTACCCCCGAGTCCGGCTGACCACACATGTCCGAGGCCATCGCCTAAGCCAGGGGATACCATTTACTGCCCTTATTGTATGCCTAGCCACCCCACCCCCCTGGGCCATGATCAGGCGTACATCCTACCAAAACACTCAGCTGCGTGATTGCCCTCCCCTCTTATCAGCAGGTCAAAGGTCCCCATTGTGAACGTATGTGGAGTAGGATCGTCACGAGGATTATAGGAATGTTTTCCTTTTGCGACACACTGACCTGATTGTATCATCAAATGTCCTGCAAATGTATAAAAACCAGAGTCTCACGCTCACTTGTTAGAGCACCTCCCGAAAGACACTGTGTTTCGTGTCCGAAATGACATGCTCTCCTCATGAGAAATAAACTCTGTTCTTGATTCCTGCTCCCAGCGCCCGTCTCTTTATTTTGATAATTATTCAGAACGGGAACTGAGAGGCGGTTTGCGCCAGCAGCCTGGGCATCGTTAGAATTATGGGCTCACTTTCCACAGTCCCATTCATTATTTTTCCCCTCTACCCCCTATTCTTGCACTATAACAGTTGGATTCCTGTGTTGCTTATATTACGAGGAAACAACTGTCAGAGCAAGAAATAAAACCACGACACTGGAAAAAGAGATGAGTCCATAAAGAGGTATTGTAAGGAGGGATCTAAAGCTCAAAAAGGATCCTTGCTCAATAGCAATTAATTGCAGACGTATCCTATGAACTGCCAATTTGGGCGTTAAAATGATGGCAGATAGGTAGATCGCTGAAATAGCTGGTTGGGAAACCTGTGATCCCCACCTGGGTGGCCGCCGAGCCTGGAACCAAAAACGCAGCTGACCACCTTGCAAAACAAGGTTGTTTTGTGATCGCTGATTTTGATGCCTTCACAATATGTTTTGAGCCCTACCTTGTCACAGGCACTTGGCCCACCCACGTAAGTGAGGTACCGTTTTCATCAGGTTATCTGGTTAAACGCTAGATGGTGGGAAATCGGTGATCCAACAGCTTTCCCAAACAGGAAAACCTGACTCCTCTGACTAAACTAGGTCTGCAGAGGACTACGGGCAAGAAAATGCTGCGGCTCACGCAAGGCTCACCTCCCTCTACGCCCCCGGGTGTCCAGCCCTCAGAACGTTCTACTATATTTTCCAAAGAATGAGTACAGGAATAAAATGTGACCTTTACATTTGTAACCATAATAACAGTTAAAGAAACAACTTTGTGGGTTGAATTTAGGACCCCATGACTTCATTAAAGCTATAAGAGGTTGTGATTTCATATGAAGCGGTAAGATAAAGAAGACTGAATGGTTTGTTTTCACTAATCCAAATAATGTGTTTGTTTGAAATTACTTTTATTTATTTTTTAAGTGAGCTGGGTCAGCCATTTGCCAGGAGAGAGCCGTTGTGAAGATAGTTGTGGAAAGTGTGCCGTGCAGTGAGAGCAAAGCGAATGCGGCACCACTGCGTAAACATCATATGCCAGGAGCGGCCACCTTGGAAACGAGAATAATGAGGTCGAAGCCTGTCCTGGAACATAGCAGAGGCTGTTCCTTCTCCTACCTCGCCACCAAGGCCTGGAACGACTGTCCTCTTCACCTTTGAATATCACCATCTCTCACAGAATTTAGAGAGGGGCTCAAGAACTGACTTTTCAATTAAGCATAGCGAGACCGCTGCGCCTGGATACCCTCACAGGTGAGTGGGTAGTAGTGCTTTATAAATACTGATGGATTGATTGATTAATTGATTGATGTTGTGTGGCAGGAAGGCTGTCATGGTACAGACTGGTGGCATTCATTGAGGACTAGTGCCAGGGTGGCAGTGGTGAGGCAATCCCGTATGCTAGGCGAGGCTGCCAGAAATAATCAGGCTGTAAGGCTCAGGCCGAAGCCCGAAAACTGTGAAGCCAAGATGGCCCATCGGTCACAAGCTCCCCGTTCAGAGGAGAGTCTGCGCTTCCTGAATGCTGCTGTGCCTCACATGTGCAGCCGACTCACCAAGCAGTACTTGAGCTTTAAGAGTGCCTGAGTGGGGCATCCTCTCAGGCTGAGGTGTTCAGAATTTATCAAGTGTGATACTTATTTTACTTACTTATTTTTACTTTACTTACTTTTTTGGAAATCTACAGATTTTGGTATTTATTGCACCAAAATGTGTATGATCTGGTAACTACCGGGCTTTCTCCCTTGTAAATTTGGCTTGTTTGACTTCACGAAATTTAACAGACGACACACATTTTATCACACCCTGTAATATAGAGTGCAACAAACTTCACACTACTTATAATGACCCTAACCCTCAGGTAGGTCACTTCCCCACCACTGCTGCTCCGCCTGCCAGTCTTTTTGCCTCCTGCTCCCCCCTCCAGATCGGCGCTCTCCTACTCTGTTCGAGCGCCGCCTGGACTGCCTGCACCTGGTTTGAGTGCCCCCATGTGCCTGCCTGCCCCATTCTCTTTTTCTGTACCCCTGCCTGAGTGCCGGTGTGCCTGCCTGCTCCATTCTCTTTTCTGTACCCCTGCCTGAGTGCTCATATGCCTGCCTGCCTCATTATCTATTTGGACAAACTCAAGGACTCCAAGAAGATCTGCCGCACCCTCGAGAAAGCCTGGCTCCTCGACCAGACCACTGACAACATGACCGCCCTCAAACACGCCACCCGCAAGCACCACCAGCTCATCCGCACCACCAAGAAGAAATCACTGAAGGAACGATTGGACAACAACACCCATGACAGCAAGGAACTCTTCACCATCGCCAAGGAGTTCTCCAACCCCAGCACCGGCAACAACAACATCACTCCCTCACAAGATCTCTGCGACTCTCTCGCCTCGTTCTTCCACCGCAAGATTGCCGGCATCCACAACAGTTTCGGCGCACCATCGACGCACCCAACCGTCGAACCAACGCCCCCCACCGCCACCCTACACACCTGGACCACGGTGACCACCGAAGACACAGCTGGCACGATGAACACCATCCACTCCGGATCTCCGACCGACCCCTGCCCCCACCACGTCTTCAACAAGGCCCACTCCACCATCGCACCCCAACTCCGGGACGTCATCAACACCTCCTTCAACACCGCCACCTTCCCGGAGAGCTGGAAGCATGCTGAGCTCAGCGCCCTACTGAAGAAACCAACAGCAGACCCCACCGACCTCAAAAACCTCCGCCCCATTTCGCTCCTCCCTTTTCCTGCCAAAGTCATCGAGAAGATCGTCCACAGACAGCTTGCCGCCTTCCTCGAGACGAACGGATCCCTCGACCCCTCGCAGTCCGGTTTCAGAGCCAACCACAGCACCGAGACCGCCCTCATCGCAGCCACAGACGACATCCGAGCCCTGCTCGACAACGGGAAACAGCGGCACTCATCCTCCTGGACCTCTCTGCAGCGTTCAACACTGTCTGCCACCGCACCCTAGTTCAACGCCTTAGCAACATCGGCATCCAAGAGAAGGCACTGGAGTGGATCATCTCGTTCCTCGCCGGTAGAACACAGAGAGTCCGCCTCCCCCCGTTTCGATCCGAGGCCACAGAAGTCATCTGCGGCCTTCCGCAAGGATCATCTCTCAGCCCCACCCTCTTCAACGTCTACATGAGACCTCTTGCTGCCATCGCACGCCAACACAACCTCAACATCATCTCCTACGCCGACGACACCCAGCTGATCCTTTCCCTCACCAGAGACCCCGACACCGCCAGAACCAGCCTGCACGAAGGGATGAAAGACGTCGCCGAGTGGATGAAGAATAGCCGCCTGAAACTGAACTCAGACAAGACGGAAGTCCTCATCCTGGGACCATCGCCCTCCGCCTGGGACGACTCCTGGTGGCCCCCAGCCCTGGGCACCGCTCCCAAGCCAACAGACCACGCACGCAACCTAGGCTTCACCCTGGACTCCTCCCTCTCGATGACCAGACAAGTCAACGCCGTCTCCTCATCATGCTTTCACATCCTACGCATGCTTCGCAAGATCTTCCGATGGATCCCGACCGAAACCAGGAAGACGGTCACCCAGGCCCTCGTCACCAGCCGACTGGACTACGGAAACACCCTATACGCCGGAACCACAGCCAAGCTACAGAAAAGACTCCAACGCATCCAGAACGCCTCCGCCCGACTCATCCTGGACATCCCCCGACGCAGCCACATCTCCGGCCACCTGAGGGACCTGCACTGGCTCCCTGTCAACAAGAGGATCACCTTCAGGCTCCTCACCCACGCACACAAGTCTCTCCACGACCTGGGCCCCAAGTACCTCAACGACCGCCTGAACCTCTACACGCCCACCCGCCAGCTACGGTCTACTAGCCTCGCCTTCGCCGCCGTACCACGCATCCGAAGAGCCACCGCCGGAGGCAGATCCTTCTCCTACCTGGCGGCCAATACATGGAACTCCCTCCCCATCCACCTTCGGCTGACCCAGGACCACCTCGCCTTCAGGAAACAACTCAAGACCTAGCTGTTCGAGCAGTAGCGGACCCCTTCCCCCCAAGCGCCTTGAGACCCTTCCGGGTGAGTAGTGCGCTATACACGTGTTATGATTGATTGATTGATTGATTGATAATTGCGATCCCTGTGCAAACAGGCTTTTGCAGAGGAATTACAAGATAAAGAGCCACTTGTAATAAGGTCCTATCTAAGTTAAATGCTCGCTGCTGACAAATGCAGTGAACTTCCAGTCACAAGTTTGAATACCATTTTTCCATCATTAGGAGGCCGTTTAATTCAGCACCATTAAATCGGGTAATCGTAACACTTGTAATTTATAAGGATCACTGCTAAAGGTAGTGAGATGGCTCGCAGCTAATAAAGGTTGGTACAGACCTTTTGCTCCAGCATTTATCATGTTTGTCTTCCTGTTCCTCCCTTTTGATTATATAACATTGTACCCTCAGTGGGTGGACGGTCCCAATAGCCTTAAAGAACTTCTGCTTTGGAATACAGCGGTTCTTAAACGAATTCACCCTCTTTATATGGCCTCACCTGTAGCTAGGGCCAAAAAACTAGGGGTTGGAACCTTTAACAAGTGTTATTGGCCAAGTTCTATAATGCTTGAACAATAGCATAAGTACTGTGTAAAAAGAAAACAATTACTGTATAAAGTACACAACACACTATCCTTTGAAATGGTCAGGATACATCATGTAAAGTTACAGTAAATGATATGAGTACACAAAGAATTGCCATAACCGAGCAAGTATCCATGAATCATGAGCAGGGAATATGGAGAGTACTGGGGTCAAATAGCTTGGATGGTTGTACACCCTTCAAACACCTTCTCTTTGTCAAGTGAGAGCTCAGTTTGTGCTATATGTGGTGTATGTAGCTGTCACAACATTCTTATCCTAGATATGATGCATAGGAGGATTTAATATTCACCTAGAATTCATAGAGGTATCCTTGTTCAATATTATTATATTTATGAAGATTCTAGGTGGCCCAATTAATAGAAAAATAAGGCTACAATTTATATAGCAGAACAGATTCCACAGAAGAGTATATTATGGACACTTCGCTCCAGGTGGGTGGGCAACATAAATGGGTAGAGGAGCCAATATCACATTATGGTTACCAGACCAGACACCACAAACTGAGACGAGATGGTGGAGGCAAGGCACTGTGAAACAGGGCACCAGTATATCCTGCTGTTGTTACCGCAAAAAACTAGGAAAAAAAAGTTCTCTCTCACTGCAGTATTAATTCAGAGGTACCTGAAGTGGGACTGAGCTAACTGTGCTATTAGGACTTTATACAATTTTGGTACCCAGTTGAAAAATGCAGATATTCCAGCCAAGAAATCAGCATGTGGAGGTGGTATCTTTTCAGGCTGACACTTGTTTTTATGTATTAAATCTTTTATTGAGCAAAAATAAGCGTAATGCACCTCTCAACATCGTCCATGCCAGCTCCGATAGGAGGCAGCCTAGTTCCGAGGCACCATTGGCGCCCAATGTGTCCCCATCGGGGTCTACTTCAGTTAACACAGCAAGCCGCCTACAACCCATCAGGGCCGGCCGCGTCAAAAGAGGTGCTATAGAGGTGAAAGCTAAGCCAACAATAATGCAAGAGTGAACAGGAATCCCCAACTCAGGACTTAACACAACCCCTGGGTTCCCTTCCCTCCCTCTCCCTCCCCTCTCCTTGTCCATTAGTGAAGTATGGGCAGTAGGTCAGTGCTGGCTCTCTACAAGTCAGGCGGCGCTGCACGTGTTGGGGCTCTGCGCTTGTGCGTGCGTGTCTTGGGCTCCGGGAGTGGGGTTTCTGCGAGGCGTAACAGACGCAAATAACGGGGACAGCTCACCTCTCTAAATTCCCCAGTCAGCAGGGTAAGGAAGGGCCGCCAAAGCGCTGCAAAACCGCCCCCCTCCCCGCTGAGGCTAGTGACAGTTTCTACATCCCCAGTATTGCCCAGAGACGATGCAACCAACCCAACTGTTGCGGGGCGTGGACGGCCCTCCAGTGGGCTACAATGTTCTGAACTGCCGCCCCCAGGGCCAGTGCAATCAGTTTCCCCCTCCAAGATTTCAGGGGGTACATGAGGGCGTTTGGGAGGCCCAGTATGATGTAGGCTGGGAATCGGGGTAGCTGCGTGTCCAGGTGGGAGTCTACGAGATCCAGAATAGGGGTCCAGTATGAACGAAGCTTGTCGCAGCCCCACAACAAGTGTTCTAGTGTCCCTAGTTCCCCGCAACCCCTCCAACATCTGTCGCTAACCCGGGCGTCCCATTGGTGTAGCCTCTCGGGTGTATGATACCAGTATGTGGCGACTTTGGTTAGTGTCTCAGTGAGACCCGTGTGGTGTGCTGAATGTCTGGCCCTGTGGTAAACCCCCTCCCAATTTTTCATTGTGAGTTGTCGCCCCAGGTCTCTCTCCCACCTAGCCCACCCTGCGTTGTATGTGTGAGCGTTAGTGAGGAGTAGTTGTTGTTAGAGGTCCGAGATCAGTTTTTTATCTGAGGTGCAGGTCAGCAACCACTTCTCATAAGGCGTGAGGTGTCGTTGGGCTCCCGGTTGGATTGAGGGGTGAAGCACCCAGTGTCGCACTTGCAGGTATTGTAGGCGATCTGTCTCAGCAATGCCATAGTCTGTTTTAACTTTGTGGAACGGAAGGACACCCTTGAGGTCAAACATGTGACCCGCATCTCTGCAGGGAGTTGCTCTCCATGCTGCGGACGCTCTAGTGTCCAGGAGTAAAGTCCGGGTTGTCGAAAATCGGGGTCATCGGCGAGGGGAAGGAGGTCAATCCCTTTGCCATGGCCACCCTGTCCCACACTTCTAGGACTGTGGTCGTGATTTTAGAGGTGTAGAGGTTGGGGGGTCTATGCCGGCGTGGCAGGAATAGTACACCTTGCAGTGTGCGACCGGCCACCGCCTGATCCTGGAAGAGCCAGTGCTTGCCCGACTCTAATTGATGCCACTCTACCAGCGTGCGCAACTGTGCCGCCTGAAAGTATAGCGTGAGGTCGGGTATACCAACCCCCCCGTGAGCAGGAGGCAGGGTGACGATAGCATGTTTAAACCGCGGTCGTCGGCCGTTCCAGATGAACCGCGACAACTCTGCTTGGGTCTGTTGAAGCCACCCGTTCGGCGGTTTCAAGGGGAGCGTCTGGAATAAATATAGAATCTGGGGAAACAGCGTCATTTTGACTGCTGCGATCCGACCCAGCCAGGATAATGTGAGAGGCTTCCAACGCCGTAGCTGCTCTCGGAGTTTCTTCGTGAGCGCCTCGTAATTGGCCCGTGCTGTACCCTGCACTGTCGGGGTCAGGAGGACGCCCAGATAGGAGACGGAGGCATCCGACCACTGCATTTTGAACTCCGCTTTGACCTCCTCCAGTGTGTCAGGCCGCAGCGAGACGTTCAGGGCCTCCGATTTCGCCTTGTTAATTTTGAAGCCCGACGCCAGTGCGAAGGCATGGAGTTCCGCAAAGAGTGCACATAGTGACTGCATCGGATTGGTGAGGGACAGTAGGACATCGTCCGCATACAGACTAATTTTGTGCGTGTCTGCTCCGAATGGAATGCCAGAGATGAGTTGGTGGTGTCGCACTCTCTGCGTCATCGGCTCCATGTAGAGCGCGAAATGGAGTGGAGAGAGCGGGCATCCCCGTCAAATCTCGGGGAGGTGTGGCCATTAACTCGCACTGCTGCATTGGGTCGGCGGTAACAATTGAAGATGCGGTGGCGGAGAGTTTCCCCAAACCCGAAGTGTCGCAGCACCTGGTCCAGGTAGGGCCAGTGCACCCTGTCAAATGCCTTCTCAGCATCGATAGTGAGAAGCATGCAGCCCGGCCTTGTACGCGACCCGGCCTCAATGAGGTGGAGAACTCGCCGGGTGTTGTCACTGGTCTGCCTTTGGGGGATGAAGCCCGACTGGTCAGGTTCTATCAGTTGCTGCAGGTGCTAGGCAACCTGCGAGGATGCCGGTGTAAAGCTTCAGATCTATGTTTAGCAGAGAAATAGGCCTGTAGGAGCCACATTTGGTTGGATCGCGGCCGGGTTTGGGAATCACGGAGATGGACGCCTCGAGCAGGTCTGGGGGGATGGCACTGAGCTGATCAAATATATTAAACAGGTCACGCAGGATCGGGGCAACCTGTGGGCAAAAGGTCTTATAGAAGGCCGCTGTGTAGCCATCTGGCGCCATTTGGAAGGTTGCCACCACTGGTGAGTGGTCCGACAGCGAGGCCGGGAGTATCTCCACGTCCGTGGCTTGTGCCGCCAGCTGGGAGGAACACAAAAAGTAATCCAACCTCGCGTAGGTCTTGCGTGCCGCTGAGTAGTATGTGTAGGCAGTCGTTTGTGGATGAGCGTGCCTCCATAGGTCAATGAGGCCTAGATCTGCAAGATGCGTGTGCCCTGATGTCGAGAGTGGCCCCACCTGTCCGAGTCTCTGACCCGAGCGATCTGCTGTGTTGTGGAACACTAGGTTAAGATCTCCACCAATTAGTAAGTGTGGGTGTGTAGTAGTAGTGGCTGACTCTAGTGCTGTGTGTAAGAACTTTTCCTGTCCTTCGTTCGGCGCGTAGACAGAGCCCACTAGTAGTGTTTGGCCCGCAACCTGGAAACTGTGGAGGAGGAGCCGCCCCTTGATCTCAGCCTCTTTCTGTATGACCCTCCCCTCGAAGGACTTGGCTACTAAGATTGCTACCCCGGCCACCTTTTTCTGGGAGGAGGAGAAAAACTGCCAAGGAAAGGAGCGCGATTTAAGTCTGTGTTGGTCTTTAGTGACAAGGTGTGTCTCTTGGAGGAGGCAGATGTCTGCTTTCGAACGTTCCAAGAAGGACAGTATCGCTTTTCGCTTGATTGGGTTGTTGAGGCCCCGCACATTTGACACTTGTTTTTAGTTGTCAGCATTTGAGATCACAGATTTCCTCAGGACGTATGTAGTCTTTGGCCTCAGCTGCTCAGAGATCGGCTACTCGGGCTGAGTTATGCGGTGTGGCATTGGAGTACTGCTATGATCACCGCTTTGCTTACCGCCAAGAGGATACTGTCAATAACACACCAGTGTGAAATATGGCTGCAGCAGCTTCAGTTCAACAGTTCTGACTGGTTTAATTGCTGCCGCTACCGTGTTGGTATTACACACTTTTACTAACTCCGAATCAAGGCTTCTGCGATTTCGCAGTACGCTCCCTCCCAGGGCCATGACAGGTCGTGGCTTGAAGAAGGCAAAGATGCGAGCAACTCTACAGACGTCTGGTGTGGCGGTCGCCCCTGGAGTGGTCCCCCACAGCTCTGTCCGGATCCTCCCAAGAAGTTAACTCTTTTGAGGTTCTCACTAAGGGGAAACGGGAGACAGGAGGAAAAAAAAGCACAGTGATCTATTCATGGCTAAATGCAACCAGAAGGTGGGTGTTTGCAGCCTTTTATTGCTAATCTGTTTTCAGCCTCTTATACTTTGGGTTCCAAGGGAAAAGCCTTAGATGATTCAGTCCCTAAAGAGTCAACGGACCTGGGGGTGGGAGCCCAGACAGCTCCAAGGCAAACTAACTACTAGCGATATCCCAGTAACAGGACTAGAGACACCATTTCTGCAGGTACAAGAAGGCTCTTTGATGCATGGGGCAATAAGTGTGATACAGGATGGTTCCAAATTCATCACAGAATCTACACAGGGTGGTTGTCCCTCCCTGGATGATATTCCGGGAGAATGTAAAAAAACTAACAGCTGTCCTAAAAAGCCTGTCACCCCCATGGCTAGCTATAGATATTTCCGATCGTTTAACTACTGTTGAAGACTGGATTGAGAGCCTCAAGGCAGAGGTCAACACACTGAAAACCCAAAGAGCTTCCCAAGGGGCATTTATGTCCGATGCGTTGTGGAAATTGGAGGATCCAGAAAACAGACAGCGTAGGAACAACCTGCGTTTTTTCGGGATTCCAGAAGGAGGAGAGGGTGGTAATGCCAGATTGTTTATTGTGAATCTTTTAAAAGGTGTTCCCTGATCAAATTAAATGGGACTGGGACATGGAGATTCAACATGCACATCGGTTCCCCTACATGTTGACAAAAACAGCAGTCGAATGAAGGGGAGAGTGCCAGAGCAATGTTGGTGTACTTCAGGAACTTCTTTTTAAGGCAATACATCTGTGACCAAGTTCGCCCGAATGCTAAAAAAGAACACAAGGGGGTGCAGGTGTCCTTTTTTGTCCAGCCTGATTTCGCACATGCCACTGTTGAGCGTAGATGGCGCTTATGGCAACTGTTTGCCCCATTTCGGAAAATCTGCGCTGACGTTTTTCTCCAAAACCCTGCAATACTAAAAGTCATAATCAATGGTCATACTCGCAACTTTATCTTGGAAATTAAAGCTCAAGAATATCTAAGTGAACTCAATGTAGGACCTTGTAGTAGCAGTCATCTGAAATGAGTTATCCTCAGGTGGTAGGGCATTTGTGTTCTGACCATGATGTCAAAAAGAGCTGCAGGTAACAAAGTAACGTGTGGCAGTCGAAAATGATTTGGAATTTTTTTAACTTTGGCACGGGAGGGATGGGTAGTGGGTTTGCTGGTTAGGTTTACATCATTCAGGCGTGCCTGGATTGCTCAATTTTCGGTGGGTGTGGGCAGTCGGATTGAGGACTGGGGAGGGTGGGCCTCACACAAGGAAAGGTTTTGGTTTAAGGGAAAGAGTTTTTTGGTTTGTTTTCTATGGTCGACAAGTTTATTGGCTTGCATAAAAAAAACACAGCTGTGATATGGTGAGGGTGGGAATCATGTTGCTTTGATGCTGGGAATTTACAGATCGCTACTATCAACCTCTGTGGGCTGAATGATGCCCGGAAGAGGCAGAAAATCTCTGAAGGGCTGCAACTCCTGTATGCGGATATTATCTGCTTACAAGAAACCCATATAGAAGAGACACAGAAGAATGTTTTTAAAACACTGGGTTACATATTAATCAGGGGGACTTCTCAAAGTGTAAGTAAGCATGGGAATTCCAGCCCATAATAACTCAATACAATTTAAGTAAACACTGGTAAATCCACATGGAAGATGGGTTATTACTGAATGCCGGACTTTAACCTGTACCCATTTTATCCTTTGCTCAGTTTTAATGCAAGCATAGCTGATGATCCCGGGGTATTTGGCTGGCTATCAAATGAGTTATCACATTGGCCTTTGCCGATTATAATGTGTGGAGATATGAATATTATTTACCCTGGAAACTTGGTTATGGACTAAACCATATCTATTGAGGTAGAAAACCAAAAGTATTGCAAGCTCTATGGAACTTAAGCCAGGCCCACAGGCTCGTTGTATGGTCTAGCTTAAAATCCACTGGGCATGGCTATACGTACTATTCTGCTCCACAACAGTCTCAAAACCATCTGGACTATTTTCTTGAGTCCTCTTCCTTTATTCAGGATGCTCAGATTGAGCTCTACCCCTGGATTTTGTCTGATCATAATCCACTAATACTGGAGATTCAGGGGAAAGAGTTTACAAAAAGAGTTTCTTCCATGAGCTTTCAAAGGGCTCTGTTGCATAATGTAGTTTTTTGTGAACATATGAAGGGGTGGATCCCGGAGTTCTTGTTGAGGAATGTCGGTAGCCCGCCAGTAGGAGTTGTGTCGGACACCCTCAAGACTTGTATTTGGGGAAATCCTTACAGTTCTCCTTGAAACAGGGGAAAAATTATAAACTTATTTTACAGAATTGGCAAAATAATTGTGCTACGGCAGAAGAGGGGCTTATAACAGTCATGTAGCAGGGGAGCAAAGTAGATGTGGCCCAAATGGAGGTGGTGACCGCAAAGGAAGTGATTGGGGAAATTTCTGCTAAAAAGGCAGCATCTAAACTGGCTGCCCATAAGAAAAATGCCTATGAATGCAGCGAACAAATAAGACATCAGTTAGCAATAAGAACAAGGCAGGAAACCAAAATCAACGAAATACAGGCGATCAGGGACCCAATAGACGGGATGGTGTCAGATCCAGCCAGGATAAGGACATCCTCTCAGATTTACCATAAGGCATTATATACAGAAAGCGTAGATAGGGAGGCCCATTCAATACCGAAAGCCATTTCTGAATATTTGGAATCTACTCCGCTGAATCAATTGACCAGTGAGGAACACGAACTACCTCAATGGCCCACTTCCTTGGAGGAGATCCTTCTTGCTAGGACCAGCTTACCAGAGGGGAAGGTGGCCGGTACAGATCTTATACCCACTGAATTTTACAAATTATTCTCGGGCCAACTTAAGGAGTATAATACAACTCTTTTTGTTCTAATTTTTAAATGTGCTGTCCCCCTCTAAATCTTGGTCTCTGGCTAAAATTATTGTATTCCCTAAAAATAATAAACCTATTCAGGAACTTGGCTTTTATTGCCTGATTACCCTAATAAATGGGGATTATAAAATGTATTAAAAAGTTCTAGCTTCACGCTTGGCGCAAGTGATTGACAAGCTGGTTTCAAATAGCAGCACAGGTTTATCCCCGAGAGAGGTACAACAGACCATACAAGAAGAGTTCTCTCTCTGCTTGACGCAACATAGTTCACAGGAGAACCTATGGCCTTGATTTTGCTTGATGCAGAAAAAGAATTTGATAGGGTCTCCTGACACTATATCTGGGCTACCATGCAGAGAATGGGGATAGGCCACGGCTTCTCTTGGGCATTAAAAGCAGTGTATGTTGAGACCACTGCCAGGGTATCTATAAATGGGGAAATGACTGAGCAGTTTAAGATCTCGAGGGGGACTCATCAGGGTTGCCCTTTCTCCCCATTGCTATTTGCGCTGTACATCGATCCCCTTATTAGGAGACTAGAAAATAACCTAGTTATTCATCCAATATAAATGCAAGGCTACAATATGAAAATTCTGGCCTATGCTGACGATATCACTCAGCAGGGACGGACTGGCTGTAGCGTGCACCGGGCGTTTCCTCGGTGGGCCGCCATGATGGGGGCCGGTTAAGGGCCCCTTGGTGCCGTTTTTGTTACTGGGGTTTGCAATATCAGCCCCGGTAACAAAATCGTCCGAAACCGGTCCTCGCAAACAGCTCGGCTGCACCCTCCGTCCACCCAGGGGGGGCTAGCTGAGCAATTTGCCTGGGCTAGTTTCAGTTCCCAGTCTGGCCCTGTTGCTCAGGTTACCTCAAAACCGGAAATTTCTATCAAGGCTGGTGAAGCAAAGGTGCGAAAGTTTGGAGATTTCTCGATGCACTCCCTAAATAAAGATGAGACGCAAATTATCACCAACGAGAAGATACCCTGGGTGGATTTCAGAGTAGTGAAAAACGCTTTGTACATTGGTGTTAATTCAACTGCTAACACAGATGAAATTGTTATTGGAAATCTAGCTCCTCTGGCTGATAAGATCAAGAATCGCTTTGCAGAATAAACAATTTACACCTATCCTTGGTGGGTAGATGTAATGTAGTTAAAATGATATTTCCCCCCCCAAACTTTGTACATATTTAGATCCAGTCCATTAGAATTTTCTAACCAATGGCTGAAGAAGCTCGATTACCTCTTTTCTCAATTTCTTTGGGTCTACTCTAGACCCAGAAGGTCTACAAATTATTTGTGACTTCCAAAAGACAGGGAGGGGGTTCCTAATCTCAAATTATATTATTGGGCCACTACCTTGCAGCACTGCTCTGTATTGCTGCAAGAACGCACCAGCGGAATAGTGACAGATTCTCCCTCTCTCTTTGAATTAATTGGCCTAGAAACATGGAGCTGCCTTTGGTAACAGCTGGAACTGAGGTATTACAAAAGGTTGCCCTTTAGCACCCTTGTGGGGGCTTTTAGGGTTTCACAAAAGACCATAGATTGATGGGCATATTTAGACTGAATTTGTATACACCTCTTAGGAATAATGAGAATTTACCCAAGATCTTTGGTGATTATTATATGACTATTGGATTAAAGTTTGAATAAATAAATTAGGAGCATTTATTTCTTCAACCAATATTATCTAATTTAGCGATCTTAGAATAAAGTTTGTTCTTAGCCACAAGGAATTTTCTAAGTATCTTGAAATTTGGAATTTTATACAACTCGTGAGGGCTGCGGGCTTTTCTAAAAATAAACTCTTCGAAACATTGATAGATATTAAACATCCCCGCACTGGTACACTATATAATTTTCTGAATAATCTAATGAAAGGTGATCTTGAAAAATACTCAGTAAAATGGCAATCCAAATTAGGTATAACAGATACAGTTTTTCATCAAGACTTTTCATTAACACAATCACATTAATGTCAGCAAATCTTCAAGCTCAGTTTTATAAGACCTGCTTTTTTTTATATTATACTCCGTGCAGGATCGGTAAATGGGAGAGAAGGTAAAGGAACTCAATGCCACGATGCTCTCTTTATGGAGCAGACATAATCCTGTGGTGCCCCTTCTCTTGTGTTAGATGAAATTAATAGCCATTTTAGAGATAAATTGTCCCTGAACATAACTGTAACGCCCTCTTTGATATTGTTGGGGGTACATGGTAATGTGGGTCCAGATGAGGAAGGGGGTTTGATTTGTATTGGTATGGCTATTTTCAGGTTGTATGTTGTCTCAGCCTGACTGGATGCTAACCCTCCTTCTTTTCAGTGATGGCTGGCCTGGTTGTTATCAATGCACAATCTGGAAAAAGCTGTCTACGCAAGAAAGGGAACTCAGGAAAAAGGGACTAAGAATCTGGGACCGCTTGACCAATTGGGTTAACTATTCGGCCAACTAAGAAATATAAAGGGTTCTCCTGGCTTGCATGAGGTCATAAAACACCTGGCACCTTATCGGGCATGGGAAATTAGCTTATGGGTATGTTTTACTTGACATCAGTTGGAATTATTATTTTTAGTAATTTAAGGCACTTGTCACTTTAAGATATTTGTGTGGTGCGGCTTAAGACGGAAATATCTTTATCCTAATGAATTAGTGCAAACATAGCTAATTATACTTTCTGAATTCCTAAAATTATGGTATAAGCACTTTATAGCTTGATGGAATTTACTGTGTTAATTTGTGTGTGGAGGCGGGGGGGTATTTGGGGGTGCCGTTCTCCTTTCTGTTTTTCTTTCTCGCATATTTATAATATGACCAAATAAAAAACATTTAAAAAAGGACATATGTGATCTTCAACGTGGCAAATAAAATTATGAGTTGGCCTACAAAAGGTTTAAATGCTGCAAGATCATGTTGCTTTTTCACTTTTTGTTTAATAAAAACTCTACCTTTGATCTAGCTAACACAGTATTCTATTTTATTTTTCATAATCGAAAAACTTGATTTTTGGTCAAAGAGCCAGGAAAACCACGTTGCATACAGCATCTGCTCAGTATGCTGGGGCTAGAGATCAGATTCTACACCCTTCCCTAGAGGTTGGGTGAGAGACGTGGCTTGATATATTTTTTAATCTGGTCTAGAGACAACTTTCTTTTCATTCACATTATCAAGTGTCATTTATTTTAGTTTTATCAGTGTTTGTTTGACAGTGGATCAACCCACTTCAACCATTTCCTCTCTTCACTGAGTTACAGCATTTGTTCTTGCATCTTTGAGCATTCTCTTAAAACATGAGTCAATTTCTTCAGTGCCAGGTCTGGTAGGCAAAGGTCTACTTTCACTTATTTTTTCTTTCTTTACATATTCTTGTGATTTTACTTATTTTTTTCCTGTAAAAATGCAAACTGACTTTGAAGATAGATATTTTTACTTGCCATTACATTTACAATTTTAACACCATTTGCATATGATTGAAAAAAATCAAGTATTGGCTAAGCTAATAGCATCTGTTTCAATAGTAATGATAATTAAACAACACGCTTTTCAGTTGTGCCATGCATGTTATTATTATTGGGAAGGAGTCAAGAATCAATTACCACCTAACCAATTGCTAAAATGGCAAACGGCTACGATGTTACTTAACATTTTTATAACATAAACCTTGAAAAGGAGTTCAGGTAAAGTAACAAGGCAGTAATTAAACGTAAAATAAAAACAAAAAAGAAATAGAGTGCTGTGAATAAACTTTGCAACTTAATAAGAAGGAACTATTTTAGTGGATGTGAACAATATGCACAGGCTTTGTACAGCCACTCAAAAGTGATGGGAGCCAATTGCTAAAACTGCCTTAAAGGCCAGACCTTTTTGGGAAAAAAACAAAAAAAACCTTGCCAAGGCAAGACTAAGTCATTGCTTAATTTAATAAATGATGTAATTGCTTAATGTAATAAATGAAACAGACCTACAACAGTGGAAGTACACTATTTGTTGCTGTGTCTCTAGCAGTGCTGACTGTAACGCAAAACCTCATGGATTTCGCAATTTGCTAAATATTCACTAAATCGGTACTATTGTAAAAAGGCCGTGCTTTTTTTTTTTACAAAACTGTCAACAAAATCAGGACTTGGTGGCTGGGCGGCAGAAAGCTGCAGCAGTCCTTTCTCCTGCAAGCAGAGCGGTGCAAGTAGGAGACCAGATCGACTGCAGGTATGTTGAGGATGAGGTGCTGGCCAAGGGTGTGCTAACTTTCAGAACAGGAATAATCCCTTTCACGCTCCACGTGTGCAGGACAATTCCTGCATTGCGTTCTCGGCAACAACGTGTAGGCAGCAAGGGGGGCTTTTTTATTGTCACCTCCAGCTGTTTCAAAGATAAAGGCCAAGTTAAAGGTCCATGAGGCGGTTCCTTTTGACTGAGTATCCTGACTGGACGTGGTCTAGAACCTCACTTAAATGCAAATACAACGGAGGGGAAACAAAAGAACACAGCGTGTTATCTCTTCACAGGTAAGTAAGAAATGCATGCTTTTGACTTTGTTCAGTCCCTCTATGTAAGTAAGAGCATGTTCTGTAAGAATGTCAGATGTGTTGGTCTGTCCGAGCATTTACAAAAATAACAATTTAAATAGTACTATTTTATTTCTTTTATTGCGCTACTCATCCCAATGCAGGGTGCCAGAGCGCTTTACATAACATACACACCTTAGGCAAACAGCAAAGATAGTACTCATGAACTGGAAGGATACCGCCAAGGCCACATTCAAGGGGTGACTGAACTGGATGATCTTCCTCAGAGGGGCAGACGACACCACGCTCAGGAACACTCGTGGTTGTTTGTGACAGAAAAATACAACCATATTTGAGGTTGGGCTATGCTTTGTCTATGGTGGTTTGAAGGAGTTTATGACTTTATCTAGTTTAGCCTACATCTCTCTGTAATCTGTAAATACCAATAAAAAGATTTTTTTAAATAAAAAAATAAAAAATAAAAAATCATGTAAGTGTGTAAATCAATGTACAAGATGTGTTACATGAGTCAGTGAGGGTTATAAGGTGTAGGAGTCACATGTCCTTCACAGCTCACTGTGCTATATGAGAAGGATTATCATTTATGAACTGCAATTAACAAAAGGATCTCAGTGTTCAAAGCAGTAACATACTTACCTAGCTACATAAAATAAAAATCTCTCATCTGCATGTTACGTGATGTGCTTTGCAAGAGACACATTAACCTTCTATACTATTTCGACGCAAATCTGGGACTACACAAAACAGATCTCTCCAAGAAATGCTTTAACCTCCAGAGTTATCTCGCCATTATTATTTCCTGGGATTTACTGGGCACCTCTGTAGCAGATGCCATAACCTCCTTAAAATTTTAAAATGCAGACTTTGCAACGGATTAAGCAGAAGAGCTGTACTGCCATGCTACTCCTTCTTGCCAATTTCTTTGTGGCGAGGATTTGAAAAAAAAAATGTTATTAGTTGAGGCCCAGATTTTGCGTTGGGATTGCACCACTTTTTTTTTACACATGCCCAAAGCAAAATCTAATTTGTTAAATCCCATAATGCGCTGAAATGTACTCATGATATACTTGATAAACATTTGTGTGATGTCGTCATATCTAATGTCACTTCCAGAGAGATCACTTCTTGTGATCCCATGTGCGATGCCACGTGTCGTGGCGTCATGTGCTATGGTGGTACATGCCATGATGTCACTTGTAAATGACCTAACTTGTTTAGTCCACCCACCTCTTTTTTTTAAGACTTGTGACCTGGAGGAGGGAGTGGTGGTAGATGGAAGGTGGAGGCAAAGTGCAGTCAGTCAATAAAATCATGTGTGCAACTTGTTTACCGCACAGTTTTAAGTGCATGAGCAGCCAGGAGAGAATCGAATAACAGTAAACCATGGTGTAGGCTTGTAAGCAGAGTCAGTGGCAGGAGCGTTGAAGGGTTGATGTCACTGGTCAGGATAGGGGTGCCTGCACCCTGTTCTGGGGCGAGAGTAGACAGGAAGCGGGGAGCAGCATTGGATATCAACGCATCCTATCTCTTCTTATTTCAAGACCCAGCAGGGGTGCATTTAGGCTTTAAAGAGTGTGTTAGACTCTTGCGGGCATGCCAATTTAAAAGTAGAGAGTTATGATTGGCCTTGGGATCTTTATTTCCCTTTGGCCATCTTACTCCTGTGGAAGTCAGAGTCCCGCAAGTTCTCCGATTGGCTGCCAGCAATATGAGAAAAATGTTGCTGCCAGCCATTACAGGACTCGGGGACTTAGCAAAGCAAATACTCTCAGACACTTTAAACATGCTTATTTGAAAGAGGAATACTCTGCAAAAACAGTTTCCATTGTTTTAAGACTAAAAAGGAATGATTACGAGTAAAATAAAGTGCTGCAGTACTGCTCCTAAATTTCAATTTTTGTGCCTCAAAACTAGCAAATCTATACCACAATATCCAGGGGGGGTCTGGTAACCCAACACCTAAAATGCTTCTACTTCTTGCCCATAAACCTTCCCAACTTGATCCACAATCAAGTGACAATAAAACACAAGATTCGCTCACTGGCAGTTTGTGACTCCAAAACCCAAATAGTAAGACAGTGTTTTATACCGGTTACTACCACAGGAGTGCACATTTGAAATGATGTTAATAAATACCAAGCATTCTATCGTCCGAAACCAACCTCCTCTGAAATTTCTCGTGTGCCAAGCTCATCGGCCCATGCACAACATTCAGGAAGAAGCAGGGATGTGACTGAGCCGCGATATGAAGAAATGCATCATCACCTTAGAGGTAGATGAGCTGGCAAGGCAATGGTGTGTAAAATGTAGTACAGCTATGGATAGAAGGGCTGTCAAACCTTTTTAGCCATATCAAAAAAGGCAAAGCGATGGCACGCAGCTGAGGTGATCTGGCAAGGAGACACAGAGAAGCTTGGGACATGGGTGTTGTATATTATCTGTAGAAAAAGAAGGCTCTAGAAACCATGAAGGGGAGGTCTATGTAATCTGAGCCAGCACATCAATCATAATGCTAAAGCACTGACATTGTGTGCTTCGATACGTCTATCGTGTCAAGTGCCATATTACTATATCTGAAGGCCCAGACGCCAAGGCCGGGTGTGCGTATTTGAAGCAAGCTCTTTTTTCGCATGTTTCTATGATCTTACATGGTTTCAGCTAATATGAGATAATTCACTCGACTAACATCACATCCCTGAGTGTAAGGCAACACCAGTTCTTTCAGCTGTAAATGAGAACCATACTGTCGTTCCATATTTGGAGGCTGTGCTGCCTAGGAGAGGGTTATTATCAGCTCAGTGGTCTGTGTGTTGGTAGAGAGGATACATAATGGGTCCGCTTGGGGTATCACGTTTGCCCACAAGTAAGGAAAGAACTTACAATTCACGAGTTTCTTGGGTTCGCATGGAGAGATCACGTTTCCTGGAGACACAAAATTGGATTTGTCTTCATACTCTTGCAGGAGCGGCCCCTGAAGAGCGTCATATTTACCACTGATATGCACTCGACTGATATATTTCCCTATGGTGTCGGGTTGAGAAAACATAAAAAGTGCCTGATAAAGATACGCATAGGTCTTAATGCACACTGCATATTTCATCCTGATTGCTACAAAAATATGATCATAACACATGATCCACCATGCCTCTGGTTATTAAATGAATTTTCCGAATACCTTTTCTATTGTTTTTTCCATTGACACCGATTTTACAGAACGCATGAGCATACTGGAGACAACATTTTGTTCACAAGTGTAGTTGGAGCTGACTCTGTACCATTCCAGTTGCTTCAACTGTATGAAAGATTAATAATTATTTTCTCTTGTTGATGCAGACAAGAATGGTGTATCACCCTCATTAAAAAATGAAAAAAACTTTATAAAACGATACCTATTACAACATAAAAGACTCCCTGCGTAAGCCACCAGACCTCTAACTGCTTTCATGAAGGTCTATGAGACCATCAGTTGCACGGGAAGGCGCTGGGAAGATTAAACTCACCAATTGGCCTTGTTCCTCTCTATGGCCAAAGAACTCCTCGGCAACTTGCAATATTTTTTTAAAGTCTGGCAAGGGGTACTTTATCCCACATATAATACGTAGGAACCCGCAATCCTAGTTTAAAAACCGGTCTTCAATTTCCTTATTGCAAATGAGTTGTGATTCATAATGCATGCTGCAACAGCCAGCAGGCAAGGCATTATGACCTGCCAATGGACGTCACAAAACATCACTGCAGCTACAGTTAAACCATGAAAACGAAAACTGTTTTTTGGTTTTCTGACCAGTTTTTCTACAATCAACAGTAATAAGCAGAAAGAAGATATTTATCACAAAATTTGTTTGCACATAGTTCATTATAAGAATGAAAGAATCTGCGTCTTGCTACTAATTCCTAATCCAATTTACATTAAAGTGATTCTAATATATGTTTAAGAAAACTGTATTTGGGCGCGTTTCACTTCAGATCACAGATTTAATGCTTATTCTTCATGTCTACAACCTTAATATCCCTTTTATGTGAGGACGCAAGCCACCAAGGAATGAAACTTTTAGAGACAATGGGTGATGGTGTGGCATTCAATAAAATGCCCTCTAGGATAGTGCAAGTCACCTAAGAGTTCATCGACTTTATAAAGGAACTTTGCCTTTGGCCTCTTTATATGGTCATAGAACTTCTCGGTAACTTGTAATCTTATTTTAATGTACAATAGGGGGAACTTTATCTGACATTTTGCAGTGAAATTGTGGCATCTCTAGTCACCTGAAATCAGGACCACTGGAATTATGGGATTGTGAGGCCACAGCGTTTTTCGTATCATTATGGATCTGCTGCATTTGCCACATAATCCATCATCTGCTACGTAGTTGGAATAAAAAAAAGTTTCTAGCTCAAACAGTTCAAAAGTTACTAAAATCCCAGCAACACGTGTTCCACCGCAGTGGAAGGCCATTTGTTGACTGGTGCCTGTTGCTATGCCTGGGTGTTAACCGGGTACTAATGAAGTAATTCCCAGACAGTATTGACAATGTAAAAATGACAAAAGAATGAAGCAATACCATCAGAAAATGTGCTGCATAGTTTGCCTTTTCTTGCGGCATAATTAAGTCAACCCTGCTACATAATTTGGCCCTCTACTGCCGCATAATTCCAGTGGCCCTGCTGTAATTAAGAAATTGCATAGCTGCTCGGCTATAATGGGTTATTATAGTGGAGTTGTGACATCATAACGCGTGCTGCCACAGCCAGCAGCACAGCATTATGACCTGCCAAGGTAGGTTACAGAGCATCACTGCACTACAGCTGCATTTTAAATAATGAAAACGAAAACTGGCTTTCAGTTCAGATATTTTCTGAAATGAACAGTGATCAGCAGACAAAAGATATTTTTTGCAACATGTGTCATCTTTTTGTATGCTATACGTCATTACAGGAAAGAGAGACTTTCTAAATGCACCCCCACATTCTCTGCAACAGCATATTATCAGACTTATTAACAGCTAACTGATTTAAATATCTTTTGCAACAAATTACTAACTGCTTTTTGATGTGTTTAATTTTGCACTACAGATTCGACTTTTATTTTTCACGTCTGTAAACATACTATCTCCATGATATTAAAAAGCAAGATACCAATGATGTAAAGGGTTTGTGGGAAGTATGATAGTGTGGCCATGTATTATATAACAATAAAATACCCTCTTCAGTACAGTAAAAGAACACTGCACGTCACCTTGGAGTTCCATGACTTTATAAAGGAACCCTGCCTTTGTCCTATTCCTCTATATGGTCACAGAACTCCTCGGTGACTTGCAATATCCTTTTAATTTGTAGTTATGTAATCCAACAAATATTGCTATACACTAACAAATACTCTTTGTTCTTGTACTTCAAAACTATCTCGCTATACGAACAATGAAACTGTTTAATAACATGAAAAGGAGTTACTATGCTGACAAGGTTGCTATGTAATTATGCTATAAACTGCTTTTTTAGGTCTCGGCTAGCAAAGGCTGCGCTTGCGCAGTCTCGCTGGCGAGATTTTATTTTCTAGAGTGGGGGATTGAACCCGCCCCTCTTCTTCATTGGCTGGCTTCCAAAATGGAGGCCAGCCATTGGAGGAGAGGGGCATCACTCCGTTTAAGCCCTGTCTTTTTCGGATTCGGGGGTGAGTTTTTTAGTTTAGCAAAAAGTGCAGCCCAACGCGATGAGGACCTGGGCTTGGATTTTGCTGATCTGCGTGTGCCACCTGCCCTTTGCTTTCCCCCAGATAGGTGTCAGGCCGGATTCCCGCATGCTCATGCTGCAGCAGCCCTGGAAGCTTTGCTGCAATGGAAACTGCCTGCTGCTCCCACAAAGCCTGCATTCTGTATTAGAAGCGCACTTTCCAATTGCGTTTACCGCGTTTGTTGCTCGTGGGATTTCAGATCTGGAATTGCAGTCTGGCTGGCGTGCTCTGTTTTTACACCCCCTAAAAATGTACGGATTGTAATTTTTCCGAAACTTGATGGTTGAAATTAGCAAAGTGCATTTGCAGGTTTTCTTTTAAACTGGGAGCTATTTAGGCAAACTCCAGTGACTCGTGCGGCGATCCCCCCCGCAGGAGCAGCGCTTTCCCTTTGACCTGCTCCCTCCCTCCGGCTCCGTGGCAGCCCATCTCCCTCCCTCCCTCCCCTGCTCCTCATGCCGGCCGCCATGTTACTGGGGAGATTGTAACTGCAGCTGCGAGGGGGACCTGCTGTCACTGTCCTTCCTGCGGAACTGGGAGCGCACCACGCACCGGAGATGGGAGTCAAAGGAGGAGGGGCAGCAGGAGGCGGGCAGGAAGGTGCAGCAGCCTGGGAGCAGCGAGTGCAGCACGTGTCCCTCTGCCCTGCAGGGCCCGAGCCGGCGCTGAGTCTCTCCTGGTCGCTGCCCGCAGCTTGGATAACGCAGATAAGCTCTCCTCCACCCCGTGCCCCATTGTTGTGATTGTTTTTGTGCCCTCTGTTCCCTCGTAATTCTGCCCGCTGTTCCCTGGTTGTGCTAGCTTTTCTGCCCCCTGTTCCCTCGTTGTGCTTGCTTTCCTGCCCCCTGTTCCCTTGTTGTGCTTGCTTTCCTGCCCCCTGTTCCCTTGTTGTGCTTGCTTTTCCGCCCCCTGTTCCCTCATTGTGCTTGCTTTCCTGCCCCCTGTTCCCTCATTGTGCTTGCTTTCCTGCCCCCTGTTCCCTCGTTGTAGTGATCGTTTTTTCTGGCCTCTGTTCCCTGTGTGTGGCTCTGTGTGTGTGTGTGTCTCTGTGTGGCTCTGTGTGTGTGTGTGTGTCTCTGTGTGGCTCTCTGTGTGTGTGGCTCTGTGTGTGTGTGTGTGTCTCTCTGGGTGTGTCTGTGTCTGTGTGTGTGTGTGTGTGGCTCTGTGTGTGTGTGGCTCTGTGTGTGTGGCTCTATGTGTGTGGCTCTGTGTGTGTGTGTGCGTGTGTGTGTGTGTGTGTGTGTGTGTGTTGGGCTCTGTCTGTCTGAGTGTGTGGCTCTGTCTGTCTGAGTGTGGCTCTGTCTGTCTGTGTGTGTGGCTCTGTCTGTCTGTGTGTGTGGATCTGTCTGTCTGTGTGTGTGTGTGTGTGGATCTGTCCGTCTGTGTGTGTGGCTCTGTGTGTGTGTGGCTCTGTCTGTGTGTGTGTGGCTCTCTGTGTGTGTGTGTGTGTGTGTGTGTGTGTGTGTGTGTGGCTCTGTCTGTGTGTGTGTGGCTCTGTCTGTGTGTGTGTGGCTTTGTCTGTGTGTGTGTGGCGCTGTCTGTGTGTGTGTGTGGCTCTGTCTGTGTTTCTGTGGCTCTGTCTGTGTGTGTGTGGCTCTGTCTGTGTGTGTGTGTGGCTGTGTGTGTGGCTCTGTGTGGGTAGCTTTTTTTGTAGGTGTCTCTATGTGTGGGTGGCTCTGTCTGTGTGGGTGTAGGTGGCTCTGTGTGTGTTTCGGTGGCTCTATGTGAATGACTGTGTGGGTGGCTCTGTATGTGTGTGTGGGTGGCTTTGTGTGTTTGTCTCTGTGTGGGTGCAAATGCAATAAGTCTCGCATTTGCAAGCGGTTAAGCTATTGACATTGTAAATGACAATGACATTTATTTATATGTTTTAAAAACCAAAACATAAATAAAAATAATGTCATGAGCAATGCCAATAGCTCTAACTTTTATAGTTACTTTGTAGCTCTAGAATATACTAATTAACTAGATAACTAATCAAGCAGCATAGTATGCTACTATTCTAACTGTGTAATCACAATCAACATAACCGTATTAAATGAAATAGAGGGCATGTCGCAAGTTCTAGCACGCACAACTTCACACATGCTACTGTTCCTCATCAAATCATAACAGGGTCGCACACTTCTAGCCACCAACCTAAATGTAATTTCACACTTTCTCAGGTCTCACAGCTCAAGATTAAACTCCAACGAGATCTCTCTTCCCTCACTGCACGAAACCGCCTCATGAAATGCCTTTGAAACCCTGATTTTTAATGTGCACCTTTACTCTCAAACAAATGTTTTTCTTTCGCTGTGTTTTGCCTTTCGTTTTCTCCTTCTGTTCCCTCTTCTATTTAATTTCCCCTCTTTAAATGTGCTGAGGTTAAATAACAAAAAAACTCTACTAAATGTGTAACTCTGCTAGGAATCTAACTGTGGTAACCATGTGATTTCTAAAATTAGACGAATCATATCAATAACTAAACTATGCATCTATTCGAATTATAACTCAACTACTCTAGCTATATTAAAATATGCTATTACTATATAAATTAAGTAACTACACCATGTAATTATTCATACTAAGTACTCATCATCAGCAAGTATAATAGCTAAGGGCATGAGTCACAAAGTTTTTGACCGTAAGTAGATGTGATTCTCTATCAGAAATTCACGAGTAAGCCACCTTTAATTTGAGACTACATCACAAGAAACACAGAAAAATATTTGTGACTCAGCCCTCACATAAATATGCCAGTAACTCTATATCTAGTTATGTTATGTTACAAGATTTATAGAGCGCATGGCTGCACCCACAATGGGGCTCCCCAGCGCTAGACCTAAAAGCACACAACTGCAGCTGACAGCCCCCCCAAGAAAAGAGGGGGAAAAGCTAGATCAGTGATGCTCAAAGTACGGTCTTGGGTCCGCTTGCGTCCCTCTTGACCTTTACAGGCGGCCCCCCAGGTGAGCAGCAGCTCGAGCTCCTGCCTAGTTGCTGGGCACTAATATTGAGAACAAAATGTTAAATAAACGGGTAAGCATTTAATAACATGTAAATAAATGCTTGCTCATGTGTTTAACATGTTTTTAGACCTCCTTACACAATCTGTGACCCACCCAGACCCCTAACCGCCACCCTGCTGGCATCAGTGCGGACTTCAGTCACACGGCCGACCGTACTTTGTGGCCCCTAGGCAAATGTTTGTGAGTACCCATAAGTTAGATTGAGAAAAGCTAAGTCTTCAGGGACTTCCTAAACAGAAGATGGTTATCAGTATTTCTAATAGAGAGGGGAAGAGTATTCCAGAGGGAGGGGTCAGAGCACGGAAAGAGCACCCCCCCCCCCCCCAACCCTCCAACTCTGACTCTCTTGACACAGGAAACTAAAGTCAAGTTCTGGTTGATAGAAGCAGGGAGCATGTGGGCTGGTAGGATGAAATAAGCTAGTTCAGAAGCGGAGTCCTTGGGAATATGGAATCTTATGTGCAATGCAAAGAGTCTTAAAATTATTGCGTTTCTCCACAGGGAGACAATGTAAAAAGGCCTGAAACTAAGCAAAACCTGGGAATGGACAAGAACAGCCTAGCAGCTGCATTCTGGGCTAGCTGGAGTCTTTTCAAAACAGATTGACGCCTAAGTATAAAATGTTGCAATAGTCCAACCGAGACAGAATGGCCGCCTGAATTATAATTTGACAAATATGGGAGTCAAAAAGCCCCACAATCAGTTTAAGACTCCTCAGGAGACCAAAGCAAGTGTCTGCAAAAGATTTAGCTTGAACATAGAAGACTTGAGTGTTGTCCATTCACACTCCTAGAGGGAGGCAGGCCACCAATAGTCGTCTCAAACAAGGCTATGTTTGCCAACAAGAAGAATCTCGGTCTTGTTAGAAATCAGGTGTAGGCAGTTATTATTCATCTTCTCTGTCACCGCAGCATGCCTGTTGGGACGGGTAGTCTCCTGCATGTTTCTAGAGAGACTGCTTCCCCTGCCATATGCTAATCTCCAAGCAAGTCATTCAAAAGCTACTGTATGGTTTCTAGATCCCTACCTCAGTGAGGATGACAATCATACATGTCCACTGAGGGTCTCCCTGTTTACATGGATTGAGACCCTAGAGCTTGGCTCTGAGGTCGAGGGGGCATGCCTAGTGCACCCCTATCTTTCAGAGATTCCCTACTGCTCTCTCTATTAAGGCTGTAGTAGACTGACAGTGGTGGCAGCAATAAATCTATAGTCAGGAGGGGTGAGTCCTAGGCACCCTTCTGACCAAGTCTGTGCAGTCTGCCATGCCTGTGGTCCGGTTGCTTTTGTCTACCTGACGTGTGTTTGAGAGCCCGTGGGTGTACTGGGGAAGAATGGTGAGCTGAGCCAGTGTGAGGAATGCGAGCTGTTCTGCTGGACATCCCAGCTCCCCCTGTGCCCCTCCCCATTTCCTTGGAAAGGCCTGGTGGGCTGGGGTAGACACTCAGCTCTTATCTGAGTTTAGCTGCACTAAATCTGCGAAGAGGTCCCTCCCCCACTGGTTAGGGCCTCCTGGGCTGGAGTTATTTAAATTCCTCTTTAGGGATTTGCACAGACTAGTACCAGGAAAACAAGGAGGGAAATTGTGCATGTATGAAACATGCCATGAAGGGTTTGTGATTGGAGGTATATTTAGGATGCAAATGTAGCTGATCCTCTGATGAGCCTATCAATCAGAGGTGATAAAAGTCTGGCCTGAGTGGTCAGCTGTTGTTCAAGACTGGTCTATGACTGAAGTGGCGGCCACACCAGGTCCGTCTGAAGACAGCCAGGTGCAACCTGCAGTATCAAGGCAGGAGATAAGACACTGTTCACTGCGTCTGGAACTAAGGCAGTTTTCTCTATGACCGATGGAGTCTGCTGCCAAGAGTTCAATGAGAATCCAGAGCATCAGCAACATTGGAGACCAGCTGTTTCTGTGAAACTTGTGGAGCGTGCGCTTTTGAACAAGGAGATTACAGATAGCTGCCCAAGGTGTGGCAAGGAAGCTTACAGCACATCAAAGGAGTTGGTGTGGAAAAGCAGCTTGCGGCACATCAAGGAAGCTGGTGGTAGGAAGCTTGCAGCACATCAAGGGGGCCAGAGAGGGAGAAGCATGATTCTAGTCCCTGAAGGTGAGACAAATCCCCTCTAACCTCCCCTGCGCTGTGGGAGCCTGTACAAACAGTTGCTGGGAATAGAGGCCAGTGAAACAGGTCCCCACCTTTCTTTTTTTTGTAATCTCTGGGGGTATCAGGGTGAACTGGCACTCTGTCCAGCCACTACCCTCCTACAGTTAGCCAGTGGCAACTGGACTAGTGGGACTCCAGTAAACTGTGCCAAGACTTCAGGCACCTGTGGTCAGATCCCTGACACCACTAGAGCGGTTTCCTCACTCACAACGGGAGGGCACTTCTGTTGCTTTGGGTGGGGGTTATGGGGCTGATCAAGAACATTTCACTTCACATAATTTGCTGAAACTATATTATTTCAATCCAAAGATTGGTATCAAGGCTCTAGTGAATGAGAGCAGCCCTGTGTAACATGGTCTGTAATATGCAATGCTTATTGTGTGTTTTCATGGTAACTGTGTTTTTATAGTGCTTGGCGTCTAGGCGCTATAATACTGTTTGGGGTCAGAACTCTGTCCCAGAGGGTTGTAGAGACATCTGATTTTCACTGTTTATCCTAGTTTTATGGGTAGTATAATTATCTTGTGTTTATTAAAGTACTTTTCTTTTATAAAAAGTAAAGCACTGACTGGACATTGAGTTTATCAGCTGGTGGTACAGTGTGCACTGTATTCTGAATGTCTAACCCCACCTCACCTCCTTGAGTAAGCCTTGGACTGCTCTGTCTCGCTACCCCGAGAGAGTCAAGTGCTGGAGAGGAGTACTTGGTTACCCAGTTTTGGGTCCACTAGTACTGTGGCCCGGGACACTAGTGGGGGAACACTCCAGTTGATGCAATTGGAGCGCAGGTACCCCCTGAGTGCCCTAGTGCCCAGGAAGCCGGGTCTAACAAGGCATTTTTGGAAATAGTCCATGTAAAGTGATGAAGTGTCCGAGAATGAAGTACAAATTGGGTATCGTAAACATATGATACCAGCTTAAGCCCAAAAGAGTCTACAATCGAGATAAAGCTGGATATATATGATAAACAGGGTAGGGTTTAAGGATGAGCGCTGAGGAATACCATACTTTAACATGTGAGGTTGTGAACTGTAAGGGGGAGAGATAACCTGAAAAGAACGCTCAAAGAGAAAAGAGGCAAACCAGGAAAGGGCGACACCTCCTATGCCTCCTATGCAGGCACTCAAGTAAAATTGGAAGGGACACCGTATCGAATGCAACACTCAGGTCAAGCAGGGGATCTGCCCTCATCAAAGTTGCTACGAAGATGTTTGGAAATAGAAAGGAGAGCAAATTCTGAGTTGTTGGTAGCCCGAAATCCATTCTGGAAAGCATCCAGGATATGGTTGCCTTCTAAGAATATAGTTAAAATACTGTTGACATAACATTCTGTCACCTTAGCCAGAAAGGGTAAGAGGGAAATGGTTTGGATGTTTTCTGACTTGGAGGCATCCAAAGATGGTTTCTTGAGAAGGGGAATAACTTTTGCTTGCTTACATGAGCCAGGCACAAAAGTGGTGGACAGTGCGCGATTGACCAGTTTTAGGCAAGGAGGAAGAAACCGGTCCTGTGGTTTCATAAAAAGGTCTGGTTTAAGAGGATCATCCGGAGAAAAGGATTTCACCTGGCTGCAGAGAGTCTGAATAAAGCTCAGGCACATAGGAGGCAATGAACTGAGCAAAGCTACTGGGGAGTTGGTAACTACAGGTGGCAGAGCATCAGACCTTACACCAAGGTTGTCGGGGGGAGGGGGGGAAGTGTGAATAAATGTCTCCAATTTTATTTGAAAAAAGTCAGCTAACTTGTCAGTTAACTAGTCTAACTATGTAACTAACACTATACTATGAAACCTATATATTTCTAAATCACTGAACACATTGAAATTCACTTCCGGTTCCAAACCTAACCGAACTAATAATAAAAATAACTTTTACTAAACTACAAACTATTAACCTCCAATCTCGGGTTCCCTAGTAGCGTGCTACTCGCTGCAAAGCGCTTCAATGCTTTGTCAGGGTAGTAAGTGCTATATAAATACCATTTACAATTTACAAATCCAGTCCTCTCTAATAACATTATGAGAAATTATTTCAGGCTTATACCTATAATCACTCTCCTCCATTAATGGCTCCCCGATCCCACCCCTTGGAGTGCAGAACGTAAGAGCCATTCCTTCAGGTCTCTGATTTGCTCACCACGGAGTCCAGAGGCATCGGCTTGCATCCTAATGGTGTTATTGTAACAGTGAAGCCGGGAGCAGTGTTTGACAGCCAAAGATGAATGAACAGGCCCAGTGCTCTCGAAGGCTTGAGACATTCCCCTTACAGCACGACAGGCAGCGGGGATCAAATAACAATGAGGTAAACCCAAAGTCCCAAGCTGGAGGAAGAACCTCCTTTGCATTACATCAGCTTTTCCAGCTGAGGAGCGGCATTCCAGAGTCCCTGCCAGGAACACTGCACTGTGAGCCTTAGACAGCGACCATCAGCTCTTAAAGTAGGACAAGAACCCTAACATTGGCCTGTGCTTATCTAGAAACATTCCCTTCACTTGGCGTCCAGGATTGCTTTTTGAGTGGAGGCTGGCCATTCCAATGTGCTAACAGCATTGGTGCAATCAGGTGGCACCTACCGCTCTACAACAACAGCAGGCAGATGGGTCTGGCTGGCTCTGTAAGAATTATCTGCATACAACAGAGGTAGGACTGCGCTGCCTTCAGGTGTGTGTGCACAAGAAAGGTGTGCAGCACTGACTCCCCGAAGCTGTAGAGGTGGGCGAGACAACAAATTAACAGGGAGAGCCGAGCCAAGGGTCTGTCTTGGCTCTAAGAGCCCTTGCAAGAGCCAAGCCCTGAAAATGTTTGCCATGTAAATCATTCAACCTCGCGTGAAATATGATCAAAGTCTCTTCAAAATTAAAAAAGTGCATTTCTTTAACTTGCAGCAGTTTTGACATTAATATGTCATATTATAGGATCATTCACAGGTAATGAACCGGTGCAACAAAATATTTACCACAGATCACACATTTTCGTTAAGCGGGGAAGCTGGATATTAATCCCAGGTTTTCTGGTTTCACTTTGTACAATTCAGCCACTAAATGGTTATTTATTTGTTTCTCCTTTTTATCTCTAATGTTAATGCTTTTTTAAAAGTTTGTGCACAAGGGTAGAGCTAGGGTGGCGGCCAGAAGTCACATGCAAGCTCACCTCGTTTTGGACTTGAGGTTCCAAGAGGACCTTGAGCTGAGGCAGAGCGCTGCATCTGGCTCGAGCTTGAAGTGGATTGTCCACCTCTACTAAGCTGGAAGGAGGAGTAGGTTGTAGGTAACAAAGGGTGTACTGGGGTCTCCCTTGTGCAATGCTCAAATGTATTTTCCTGCCCCATTAACCCTTGTCCTTGATGTTTTTTTCTGACCTTACCATTTGTGTCATTTATATCATATGTGATCAGTGATGCCATGGATGACGTAATTTGGCATGCCATCTGATATGCTATGCGTGAGGTCATAAACAGTTGAGGGTAGGCGTGTTTGTGTAGCACAACATAACCGGCTAATATAGGTGGTTTTGCTTTGCAACCACAACTTCATCCTGTTTTTTTCTGTGAATTTGAGGGATTTTTGTAATAAACGTACATGATTGTCCTGTGGAATGAATGAAATGAAATGAAAAGAACATTTATAAAGCGCGGTAGCTAGCTGGGGCGTCCTAGCGCTACGAACAATAGGGCTAATGAGCAACCATTTGGGCTATTCTAGTTTGTTAAAAAGCAGGGTTTTTAGCAGTTTGCGAAAAGTAAGAAGTTTAGGTTCTGATCTGAGTTGGATGGGAAGGGAGTTCCAGAGTCTGGCCGAGTTGAAGGAGAACGAGCGGCCTCCACATCTTGCTCTTTTGACCCTTGCTGTTATGACCTGAAAGGCGGATTTGGATCTGAGCTGTCTGGTTGGGTGATAGGCTGTTACCAGGTACTGGTTAATTGCAGCGCCTTTCTTCCAGTAGGCTTGGTGGGCAATGCACTTAGCCTTGAATTCGACTCTTTTCATCACTGTGAGCCAGTGGAGGTCCTTTAGTCTAGGTTTTACTGAGAGTCGGCGGGGGATTTGAAGGAGAGTTCTTGCTGCACAGTTTTGGATGATCTGCAGCTTATTTAAGGTCGCCTGTGGTGCGCCTAGGTAGAGGGCATTTCCAAAGTCCAGACGAGATAAGATCAACCCCTGGACCATTATCTGTCTGGCCTGAAAAGGCAGCAGGGGAAAAAAAATTGCAGGAGCCTTAGCAGCCCAAAGCAGATGGCTGACAACTTAGTTGCGTGGAAGTTAAAATTGAGGGACTTGTCAAGCCAGACTGCCAGGCTTTTGATTGTGTCCTTGTGTAATGGGGCAGGACCGAGGCATGTGGGCCAAAAGGGTCAATGGTGTTGTAGATGGGGTTGCCCAGGAGCATAAGCTCCGTCTTGTCCCCATTCATCTGGAGACAGGAAGATGTCATCCACTCAGAGACTGCCTCCAGGCAATTTTTCAGACCTTTGGAGGGGGATTGCAGGGGGTTGAGTGCCACCACTAGCTGGGTGTTGTTCGCGTAGGTGAACATTTTCACTCCAAAGGGGCGGACGATCTCAGCTAGGGGGCTCATGTAAAGATTACATAACGTAGGGCTCAGGGTAGAGCCCTGCGGCACCCCACAGTCAAGGGGCTTGCTAGGGGAGACGATGTCACCCTCAAAGACCTGGAAGGAGCAGTCAGAGAGAAAAGACTTAAGCCAGGTGAGTGCTGTCCCTGATATTCCCTTGCTGCTGAGTCGGTGTAGTAGGATGTCGTGGCTCACAGTGTCGAAGGCGGCACTTAGGTGAAGGAGAATGATGGCTACAGAACCTCCCTGGTCCAAGATTCTCCTTGCCTCCTCCGTCACTGCGAGCAAGGCGGTTTCTGTCCCGTGTAGGGGGCGGAAGCCTGTCTACGTGGGATCTAGGAGATTGTTGGTTTCCAAAAACTCTGTCAACACTGTGTTGGCATGTTTCTCTAGAATTTTGCCCAGCCAGGGGAGTAGAGAGATGGCTTGGTAGTTGGCGGGGATGTTTGGGTCCAGGTTGGGTTTTTTAAGGAGAGCTCTGACCATGGCTCGTTTCCATAGAGGTGGACCAATGCCTGTGGATAGCGATGCATTCAGTAGTTCCAGGACGGTGGGTAGAATGTGACTGGCAGAAGGTTTTTATGATATACTAGTACAGTCTCTTCAAACTTGCCTAGTAGGCTGTGGGCACAGAGCTTGCCACACAACCAGGCCATGCACTACCATCGCACTGCCAGAATCAGAGGGCTCGGAGTGCAGGGCCTGGCTCACCTCACCACGCTCACTGAGCACAGCATTCACCATGCATCCGAGCTAAGTGTGCACAAGCTTCAGCAATAGACTGGATGAAGGGCATGATATGCCCCTGCTCAAACCCCCACCACCAGTCTCACTGAGCAGTGTCTGACAGTCCACAGCAGGCGTGGGCCAAAGGCTTGGATTCCCCCATCCCATTAAGCCAGCAGCTATCAGCCTTTTGCCATATACAGCAGTCTTTAGACTCTGGAAGCAGGGTACCTTTTATTAAAACCATATATAATTCAGCATGTTCAGCCCATTTCTAGAATCTCAAAGAACATGCAGATCCAAGAAACAGAGTCAAAGTTATCAGCAAGTTACAGCATTTCTTCCTATCCCGTTGAAGGATCTGCACAAAAGAACAAGTTACTTACCTTCGGTAACAATGTATCTGTAAGAGACATATATTAGTTATAGATTCCTTACCTTAGAATTACCCCCAGAAGTCAGACTGGATACAGAGAATTTTTTCTCAGCAGTACCCCTGCACGTTGGTAGGTAGCGTTGGTCGACTCCGCATCCGTCAACATGGTCGCTGGCATGACGTTGCAGTGCCTACTTAGACGCCGCCCCTGCGCTTTGACGTCAGTTCTGACACGACTTTCCATGCCAGAAGTGCAGAGCCATGAAAGACACTGACCACGGGTGCCCAACAACTAGGGGCCTGAAAGGGTCTCTATCTCTAGAGACCCTTGCTCAGTTCCCAGTTCGCAGAGCGGGGAGGATGGATGGGGCGGTAAGGAATCCTTGGCTGTCGAGGCAGTAATGTCTGGTGAACGTGTGCATGTATACCCACATGGTTGCCTGACAGATATCAAGAAGTGGAACTCCACATGTCAATGCAATGGTTGCTGCTGTCGCTCTAGTGGAATGAGCACGTAGCCCGACTGGAGGTTCCTTTTTCGCTAAAGCGTAGCAGATCTCATTGATAGATGATACGCAGCAAAGGACAACCCATAGAGAGATGGTACGCTTTTGAAAAGCCCGACATTTCTTGGCACCTACATAGCCAATGAAAAGTTGATCATCCACCCGTTAGCCCTTTGTGTGGTCAAGGTAGAAAGATAGCGCACATTTAGGGGGAAGAGGCTTGGACCACCACGCTCTCGGGGGAAGGGGGTTGGGTGAGGAAAACTGGGTCGCCCGTGGCCGGGCGATGTCAGCAGGCGATTGTCCTTTACACAGTAGCCCCTGTGCTGGACCGGGACCATGTGCCCAGAAGGATGTCAGTGAGGGCTTCATTGAAGGATAATAGGGGTTCGGAAGTCGCAGGTGGAATCGCCTCTGTCAGGAGGTTAGTCCTTACCGCCACTACAGGAAGCTCAAGGCCCAAGACCTCGGCCGCCCTTCTCACCACCATAGCATAGGACGCTCCTTCCTCTGTAGCCACTGTCGGGGGAGAAAGCATACCAAGGTCTGGGGAAGTGTCCACACCACTGGTGTCCCCCAGGTCCTCTCTCCAGTCCGACTCTTCTAGCTGGTCTACTAAAGGGTTCAACGACCCCTCACAGTCCTCAACACCACCTTCTGGGCGATAGGAATCATCAGGGATAAACAGGGGAACAAAATTACCCGCTGGGGTCGGATTCAATGGCGACTGACGGCGGTCCGGCTCCATCTCAGGGTGAGGATGGGGATGCGTCGACCGAGGGCACAGTCGGCAGCGGGTGCGTCGCCGTGGAAGGTCGAGTAAGATCGACCGGGCTAGGTCCTAATCCTGGCCTGGGTTCACGGGGGCACTCTGGCGCCAGCATCGAAGGCCCAGGACCCCAAACCGGCTTTGCGGGGCATGAACACGCGCCGGCGGAGTTGGGCTGCGCAAAGACCAGGTGGATGGCCTTGTAGAACTTACGAAGTTGGGATGGGGACGCTCTGGCTCCCAGATATGGGGGACGCACAGAGGTGTCCCTGAAGAGGCACCGGAGACGGAGCCTTAGAGGGACAACGCTCTGGGTCCAGAGTCATCTCAGCCAACCAACCGGGAGAAAGCAAAGAGCGCTGTGCTTCTTCTCCTTCTTCTTTTGCTTCGACTTACCCGAAGATTTTGAGTACGACGAGGTGTGGGGGGGATCAGCGAGTGGCCTCAAGACCTTCCTCTTGAACGAGACCAGGATTAACTCAGAGCTGACCACCAGGCCTCCAAGAGCTTTCAGGACAGCTCAAGGCCTGGCAGTAGGAGCACGACTTCAAGCCGTGGTCACGCTTCAGACACCGAATGCAGGTGAGTATTGGTATGTCACAGACATTAGCCTGTGACCGGCATCGCAAGGCTTGAATCTGGTCCGGCGTTGGGGCATCCATCGCGCACCAAGAGTTGAAGCCTCGAAAATGTTTTGCCAAAGTGACTAAAGGGGTATCTCTCTCCGGATCTGCGCTAGGCTGGCACGAAAAAAGAAAGAACTGACGTAAGTGTGCCAGGGTGGCATTTAAGTAAGCACTGTGACGTAATCACATCGGCCACGACGACAGACACGAGTCAACCGGCGCCACCTGCCGATGCGCAGGGGTACTGCTGATAAAAAATTCTCCGGATCCAGTCTGACCGTGGCGGTTATTCTAAGGTAAGGAACCTATAACTAATTATGTGTTTCAGATCCTGAGATCAAGGAAATGGGCTTACATGGTTGGGGACTGCCAAATTTCAAGTATATTTGGCAAAAGTGCATCAGTTTTTAAATGTATGTATTTTTTTTGTCCCACATTTAACCCTGCCGTCCCTAAAAGGACTTAAGTGAAATTTAGCATTCCAAAGGTAAGGTAAACCTGCTAGACATTTGTCAAATTTCATGCAGATTCAACAAACAGCACCAAAGTAATCAGGAAATCAAAAAACATCCTTTACTATAGAATCAGCAGCTTAACCACATCATTTGCATATTCTTACTGAAGGTCAAATTTTAAAAGATGAAAAAAATATTTTTCATTAAAACAAAAAGCATTTTGATACCTTTGGAGACTGCTTCCTCCACTCTCCTTTAGTATTTCATCAGTGCTTATCATGCCTCCCAAAGCAAAAGTCCAAAAGAAGTTAAAGGAAACTGCTTCTTCCCAAGCCACACACCTCCATCCCCTGTTAACTTTCCCCTCTCTAGACGCATCTGTACATAACCTGGCACGCAAAAAGTTATCTCATTGATCCAAATGAGTTTCTGAATGCATTCAGACTTGTCAGACACTGCCAAAGTAATTAGTAGGACAAAATAGGCCTTTTCAATGGAAGGTGCACCTGAACCATACAATTGTTATAATAATAAGCATTAACAAAGTCAATAGGTCTTGCATTTTGTCTTTGTAAATGTTTGTGAATATTTTTGGGGAAAAATGTACAAGGGTCTACTTTTAGTATGTAACTGAGCACTGTGAACAAGCAGAACCCCATCAGTCACAGAGAGGTAAGCCAATGGCTGAAGCAGGCTGCCATGTGCCTCATGTTATATGCTGAGGTGGCTGGAACAAAAATGTGAATGTCACAGACAAATAGGAAGAGAGAACTGTCTGAAAGCCCATGAATGTATATTATATATAATTTCATTAAAGCTAAAAGAATTTGGCTGACGCCACTCCTAAAAACGGTGTCGCGAGATGAAGGTAGTACCTTAACTTGTGAATCTCAGGAGTTTTAGCTTTGCTGTAAAAAAAATCACAGCAGCTGCGGTAGGAGGTGGAGGAAGGGAAGGAATTAATCATTTTCGAAAAACATACCCGATGCTGAGAGGTCAGCCACCTCGCGCCTTAGTCCTCTTCTGCTCTTCTTGCTCCTAGCAGTCCCATTACGGAATCCCCATTCAATCCAGACGCTGCTCTCATGCTGAAAGCAGTGTGGGGATTGGCCTGAGCGGGATGTTTTAACACTCGCTCAGGCACAGGGAATCTGTGCCGTTTCTCCACCCGTCTTTGGAACACAGATGGGCTGGAGAAACCTAAATGCGTATGTCTGTTTGGCCAACCTAAGATGGCTGGTCAAACAGATAGGCGCATCTACAAGTACCCACCACTCCTTCTCCAAGTCCCTGCCCAGTCAAAAGAGGTTTGCCTAGCCAGCACCGCTTAGATTTGGCAGCATCAGCTGCCAGTGAAAAATAAAATGATAATAAAATTGTTTTCTTACCATTTTATTTTTCATTCTGCTCTCTAAGTGGGGGCGACGTTCCTCTGTCATTAAGGAGGAGCCACCGCTGGTTCGTTCTGTGGACATATACTGGTAGTGTGCCCATGTCTTCCTACAATGCCTTTGTGCCCTGCAGCCACTCTGTCTCTGCACCTCAAGCAGTGCTTCAATGTGCCCACCTACTCCCCCCTATGCCCCGTCCCCCTGCAGCCCCTCTGTGGTCACTGTCTCATTACATCCTTGTGCGCTGCACTGCCCTGCGGCCCCTTCTCTATGTTCCGCTGCACTGCTGCAGCCACCATGTGTGCCCATACTTCAAAATATATATATATCTGTGTGTGTGTGTATAATATATATCTCCATCTTGTATAAATCGCTTATACCCAAGCCGCTTGCACGCATCACATGTGGTGGTTTCTTTCAATAGAAACGGAAGTAGCTTACAAACCTAACCTGTGATCAAGGAGCAGAAGGCTCTGAAACGCATTGGGACATTGATGCCGATGTTTTTACATAAACACGCTGTCACATTGGGGCCGTTGTTCTGTGGTTTGTTTGGCAGGAGTGTACCAGGATCTGGCTGCACCAGCAGGTTCAGTTTGGATATATATATCCAGTGCGGGGGGGGGCCTCAAGCTTCAACACAGCCCCCTCAGCACTGCACTTCGGCCTGAGAACTCCTAATAGAGTCCGGAAGGGGCCCTTCCAAGTACCTGGCAGGGGGGCCCCCTCAATTATCGTTACGCCACTGCTCCTGATGTTTGGGAGCATAAGGATAGATTGCAAGAAAAATAGTTGGAGCAGAGGGGATTAATTTAACTCTTGCACTAAGAGTCATTACATTCTTAAACTTCCTGCATTGCCCAAGGGCAGGTAGGTTGTTTAACCCCTTCCATGCTCGTGACGGAACCATTCCGTCACGAGCCTCGGTGGGCTATGCTGGTGACGGAACGGTTCCGTCACGGCCCGCTCGCCGTGCCTGCGCGAATTCCACGCCTGCGCGGCGCGTTCTATTGAGCGGGCGGGCCGTGACGGAACCGTTCCGTCACAAGCACAGCTCACCCGCGTGCCGTGACGGAGCGGTTCCGTCACGAGCACGGGACCGCCGCGCGGCCCCCTCAGCCCCTTAGCACTGCGGCAAAATAGCCGCCGCAGTGAAGGGGTTAATAATTTCAACCCCAGCCTTGCCTAAGAGCCTGGGTGTATTTGTGTGTGCTACCTTCTGGGTTGGAGGGGTTCTAAAATGAACCAAACTGCCATGTCAATGTGAAATAGTCGGCGTCCAATCCCCTGATCCCTTGTTTGCTTTGCCTAAATTGGAGGGAGGATTACAAGTATTTTTAAATGGTTGGCAGGCTTCACAACCCTCAGTGGCCTGCATGATATTCTGGGTCACGAAGGAGCAGACCTGCTGACACCCACCCATGCAACCTGTTCATCCATTTCTGATAGATCGCAGTGGACGGTGGCAGGTGACCAGCTCCTCCTTGGCCTACACAGTATTGTGGCCACTTGCCCAAAGACTTTCAGCGAACAAGGTAATATCCCACAACAGAGGAAGAGAAAATGACCTATTTCGCCGTTTTACAATAATCTTCTGTATCTTGAATCATCCAATATGAACAGATACCATTTTTTCAGAAGTGCCATTTAAAGAAATGCTTGTATCAATAGGTGTGATAATAACTTTGAGGGATCGCTCGGACAAAAAAAAAAATTTAATTCAGCATTTGATTAAAAAATAGACACTTTATTACACTGTGAATTTTATAATGTGAATTGCAGTGCTAACGGCATACATCTTTAAACAAAAAAACAAAAAAAAGGAGGAGGTTGAAGACGAGAAGACACCATGAGCCATTTTTTTGTCAAAATGGTTTACTGGTCTGCTGTGAAGATGTGCAAAGATTCTGGCTTCATAGAGCTCCAGCCAGACATGAGGAACAACAGGTTTAACCTCTGCTTCCTGACATCTGCAAGGCTAAGACAAGTGAAACGAAAATGACTGAATGCTTGAATTGCATCCAGATCTCACAGGCAATGGTGATCCACCCGAGTGATGCAATGCTTTGTACTCTTCAAACAACCAAGCCTCAGCCACGGAATCCACAGGGGTATGAAAATACCTCATGACCTCATGGACTGAAGCGCGAGGACGGCCCAGTCGCGATGCAGTGCTCGAAAAACACATTACCTAAGAGGAGGCTTGTCGGGCAGAGGAGGCGCAGACAAGGAAGTTCTTCACAAGAAAAGGGTGGTAAATGCATTTACTGGCTTCTACTGGGAGTAAAGGGGCCCAGATCAGTAACACAGTTCGAAATCGTCGCTGACAAGTACTTGAGGCCTGGCTTGCGTTTGGAGTGTAAATGTTTTGTTTGTTGGAACTGACATATTCTCTGTTTCTGTGAAATTATCATTGGGTTAAGTAGTCATTGGCAATAAAATGTGTTAAAGAAACTGTAAATACAACACAGGGTGCCACCCTCGTATGTGTTCACAATTATATTTCAGAATTCCTAATGTGAGAATGGTACTTGTTTTATTCAATTGTATCCTTTACTGCCATTATGTTGAACAACACAGTGACAATTTTTTTTAACTAAAACATACAGTGTAAAAGACCAAGAGACTATGCAGAGACTGAGGTGCAGTGGCGGCTGGCACGGATCGGAGGTGGTGAGGAAGGGGTGTGAAGAAAAGAAAATACACTTACTTCTTCACCATGTGTCTCCTCCGTCATCTCTCTGCGTCTCTTCCGAAGAGTCCACCGGAACAGTAGCAGGAAGCACACAGGCTCCCCTAAGCTAATCACAACGCTGGACTGGTTTGAGAGTCGTGGCTCGGCACCAGAGAGGAACTGGGAGCCTGTGCATGTTCTCTAACCTGGCTGTGCAATACAGCCTGGTGGAGAAAATGCTAAGGGCGCATGACTGTTTGGCCGGCCCAAGACGGTCTGCCAAACCGTCATGCGCTGAGTGCCCACCACCCCTCCCCTGCTCTATGAGCAGAACAGCCCAGCACCCCCCCACCCCCCACCCCACAAAACTGCCTCAGCAGGGAAAAATAAAATGATAACATTATATTGTTCACATTTTATTTTTCCTTTTGTTTTACTGCTGAAGTGTCACCACTGTAGACAGGAATAAGGTGGGCTACAAGGGCCTGTGTTTTTTATACTACTGCTACGGTCTATTTAGCTACATATCACAATATGTTCAATTACTTTCTTTTAGATCTGTTGGTAAATATGTTCTTGGAAGGTTTCTGACAAGCTAGGAAGACATTAGGAATTCCAGGCACACTCTGGCCACTACAGCTACTGTTAGCAAAACAGTGCACTCTTAAAATCACCCAACACGTGCTATGGAGCAAGACCCCAATAGACAAACTACCCATGGAACCTTGCATGGACAGTCTATGTTGACCTCATATTATTAAGCGAACACAAAGTATGCTTTCAGCACAGGCACCGTCTACAGCAGACCTAACACGTCTTAGGAAAAAGGCAGAAGATTCATTGGCACGCAAGATCAATGGTCAGTACTAAGTGGGGACTAGGTGAAGGAAGTAAGTGGCTCACTGGGGCGGTGGGAGGTGGTGATGGTGCTCCTTTCCTGTTATTAGACATGTCATCAGCATTGATCACTCAAACTCAGTGTATGGTACATGGGGGGACCACAGTGGCAGTTTCTAAGCTATGATGGAGGAGCATTGCCCCACTGCCCACAGATGCAAACGAAAAATGAAATGCAGATCATGTTATTATTCATCCTTCTGAGTCTTGGGAGGCGGGGCCACAGCACTGCACCAAGGGAAGGAGGAGTGGTGAGCACTGCTGTCTGTACCCATGATGGTTTGGACAGCTTTCTTAGGCCAGCCACACAGTTATGCGCACTGGCATATCTCCAACCCAGCTGTGTTGCGGGGCGGAGAGACCAGCAGGCACATGCTCCCAGCTCCCGATGGAACGCGAAACAAGCCTGCTCCAACCAATCCTGACACTGCTCTCATGGGTATAACAGCAGTGTCTGGATTTGCCATAGTGAAGGCTAGGAGCTTGAGTCTGTGTCCTGAGGAGGCGAAGCCAGGAGAGCAAAATACTGGCAGGTATATTTTTTTATATTGTTTTCTTTGTTACAGGCTCCCCCTACTCTGAATTCCCCCCTCCCCCAACCCCCATCCCACGTTGCCACACTTCATTTCCCTGACAACAGCCGCTACTGCCAGCTAGTACCTAAATAAAACTGCCCACAACTCTTATGAACTGCTCTGCAACACGTGTTCGTAATTCAAACTAACTTCTAGCCTTAAAACATAAGAATGTCTTTAGCACACCATGTTTTAGTAATATACATGTGGCAGTGTGTTGCTACATGCACCCTTACTATTCTCCTGCTGCATCGGCTTGGCTCATTAGAAACACTTGCTCTTTGTGAGGTGCTTAGATTTTTCAGAGTCCAAATGGGGTCGGTGATGTGACAATGATGGCAGCACCCTCAGTCTACCAGCAGCACTGCAGTCCTCTTCTCTTCGATGAGAATGGTTATTTTAGTATGTCTGACGCAACCCGTGTGCGTGCGGGCGCGAGCTTGACGCACGTGACGTGCCCGCCACGCATTCCGTTGCCACGAAGTCCGAGTACAGCTATTTTGACAGGTAAAGCTGTGGCGTTGCTAGGGGTCTTATCTGTGTTTCTTTCTAAAATATTAGAAAACATCAGTAGTAGGATATCCAGATGCATTCGTACTCAAGAGCCCCAAAGGGGGAACGATGATCGTCTCGGCCGTCTGCCGGGGTCTGTCGTCGGCCGGGCAGCTTCCCCTCCGAGGAGAAAGGGGGTGCTCCTGCCCTGTCATCTGTGCTTCCCGTCAGCCTCCCGGTGGCTGCGCAGGGCGGAGTGGCACTCCAAGGTGGGATGATGGAGTGAAAAAATGATTGCGGCTGGCACGGCCTGGCCTACGGCTCGCAGCCACTTAACTCATCTCACTCAGGCTCTGGGCAGGCTGCAGACAAAGGGCAGGAGAAGGGCCCCGCTGCACGAGGCTTGCCTTCGTAATAACTCCACGACAAAGGAACAGAGATCACCCCATATACGGATGGATTGGAATTAAAAATCGTCCCGGGCACGAAGAAAAAAAGGGGCCCACATTTGCATATTGCCTTTCGCAAAACACAGCTTCGGGCAATTTTTTTTTAAAAGGGGGACTGGGAAGGGAGGGTGGGGGGGGGGGGGTGAAAAAAGACTATAGATTCATTTACATTAGTAAAACACACCTGTAAAACAAGTGAGGTCACTTCTGCTTAGGTCCTCTGCCTCCCTCAGAGAAAGGGAGTGACATCTCTGCCCTTTGATAAAAGGGAGGTAATGGACGCCCATCTATCTGCCTCTAGAAATGAATGAATGAATGAAATCTTATACCGCGCAACTTAGCCCAAGGGCATCAAGGAGCCAGAACAGGTCATCCAACACATCATCAGACAAAGTCGGCTTTACACATACGCTTCAGAGAAAAGCCAGGTCTTTAAGGCCCTACGGTACAAAGCGAGTGAGGGTTGCCTTACAAGCTCAGGGGGGAGAAAATTCCACAATCTGGGTGCTACAGAGGAAAATGCTCTACCTCCCCATTTCGCCTTTACAAATCTGGGGACCTCAAGAAGGTTTTTACAGGAGGAACGAAGGGATCTGCTATGGGAATAGCGATGAATAAGAGACTTGATCCCTTCTGGGCCAGTACTGTGAAAAGCTCCATGGGATAAACAAAGAGTTTTAAAAATAATCCTGGAGTGTATAGGGGGCCAATGTAAATCCTCCCGGGCTGCAGAAGCTGAAGCCAATCTGGGGAGGCTCAAAACCATCTTAGCCGCAGCATTCTGGATCATTTGGAGACGATGGATGAGACTCTTGTTAACGCCCAAATAAAGGGTGTTACAATAGTCCAGCCTAGAGGAAACTAATGCTACCATGGCCTGTTTCCGAGCATCTGGGGAGAGATACTGGGCGATCTTTCTAAGAACCCTGATGATGCCGCAACAAGTGGATACAGTACTATTGACCTGACGGTCAAAGGAAAGGGCGGTGTCCATTAGCACCCCCAAGTTCTTAGCATACTGGCGAGGGGGGGCATTCCCCGAGTGAAGGCAGCCATCAATCCCTTGACCAGATATCCTGATTACCCCCAAAGATCAGAACCTCCGTTTTCTACCCATTCAATTTCAGGAAATTCTGCACCATCCACTGAGAGACAGCCTCCATGCAATTCCTAAAATTCTGAGCAGAGCCCTTCACGGAAAAAGTAAGGGAAACCATTATTTGGGTGTCGTCAGCATAGGACAGCACATCCAGCCCAAAAGATCAAACCACCCTGGCAACTTGGGCCACATAGATGTTAAACAATGTGGGGCTCAATGAAGAGTCCTGGGGGACCCCACAATGCAGAGGTTTAGGGGCAGACAGAAACTGGACCATTTTCACTCTCTGTTCCCTCTCATTAAGAAAGGAAGCAAGAAGGCTCAGGGCAGAGCCTCCGACCCCTATCTCTCTAAGGCGAGACACCAATATAGAAGGAGACAGAGTGTCGAAGGCTGCTGTAAGGTCTAACAGGACCAAGAGTGTAGTATGGCCCTTGTCGACCTGAGAGCGAATGTTGTTGACAACAGCAGTAAGCGCAGTTTCCGTGCTGTGATGTTTCCTAAAGCCGTGCTGAGAGACATCCAAAAGGGCAAAGTCCCTAAGATAAGAGCTAAGATGGAAATTAAGGTGGGATCCAACATCTTTGCAGGGGCAGGAAGAAGAGAAATGGGACGGAAAGGCCACTCAGGCACCCACTGGGCTGCTGGCAGTATCCAAACAATGCAGAAACCACCCTTATCGGCCCCAGACTGCTCATAAAAGCAGCCCACAGCAGGAACTTGACATTGCCTGAGTGCCAGCGTTACCAATCCGACCCTGCCCCATAGATATACCATTACTGGCCACAGAAGCAGGCAGGGGAAGAAACGCGACATATTATTGTCGACCCGCATTGGGTACCGAAGGAGAGCGTCATGGTATCTTTATTTTAGGCTTCATTTGCCTTTGACAATATCATGTTTACTAGCACATGAGGCCTCACAGGATGACACAATGCTGCTCTCATACGCTACCCAAAGTGTGTTGACTTCAATATGGACCAAATAGTGCAGTCTTTACTCTGTAGGGCCCACTTACAACTTGCATTTATATCAATTCATTGAACGTTAATATTTTCATGTTATGTTCTTTCTTTTATTGCATTTATTATACTCTTTACTGATCCTTCTCCTTACTTCTTCCAATGAGATGAGATAATAGAACCTTTAGCTTTGGGTAAGAGAATTAATACAGTTGAAAACGAAGCGTCCATAGGAACTGTCACCTCCAACTAAGAATCAGAACTGTGCTTTTCTCAAAGTCTGATCCTGATGATTTTCGCTCTTGATATTTGTATTATAGGTCAGAGCAACCCTAAAGGTAGGGGCTTCAACCACCTGGTTCCATCAACACAATTTTGACCACTGGATGTAATTTATTCTCTATCTTTTTCTACATTCTATACAAGCAGAGAGGGCATTTCTGGTTCTGAATTGAGGATGGTATTGGGAATAAACATACTGACCTCTCCACGTGGGTCACAACAATCCACCAGTTTCTCACACTCCTATCCTTGGGGACCGATTAAATTGATACTCTACACCAATGGGTAGTTTTAGCTTATCTTCACTACCCTCTGCTCTGCCGCCAAATATCCACAGTTGTTCATCAAAAATCCATCCTGATACCAACTAAACAACCGCATGACTCCCCCCAATAGGGTACACGCTGACACTTGGGGCCATCTTATACAAAGTGCCCCCAGCCGCAAGGGGCATTTGTGCCTGCTTTGCATGCACCCGGGGCACTTTGGTATTACAGAAGGGAACGCAGACGCTTGTGCGGCCACTTCTATAATACAGATGGCACTTGGGCACACATAGCGCCAACGCTATCATAAAAGGACGTTCCCTTATTTGCATGGGAATGAGGAATCTCTTTGCTTCTGCGCCCACACCATTTTATAGCAGCAGGTGAAAAAGTAAAGAAGCTGTCAGGAGGCGGGCTGACAGCGCACCTACTAAAAGGTGGCGCATTGTCAGCACACCCCCCGGTGGCAGCCCTCTGGAGGAGGTGCCGGGGGTCCTATGGACCCCCTAGACATCCCCGTACCGGCAGGTGCAATCACTCATTGTATCCCCTGCAAAGGAATCTCTCACCCATCATAAAAGTGCAGGTGGGTTGCCGCCTGCACAATGAAACATGGAGTGGCTGCTTCAAAGCCACTCCATATTTCACAGCTTCAAGGCTACCCTGGGGGCATCGCATTCAATTTAATATGGCACACTCTCCTTGTTAGCACAGAGTGCACCTTTTGAAAGGTGCACCAGAGCACGCATTGGAAAATGCGCTGCACTGTATACTATGTACCCTGGATTTTTATGACCGGTGTTGGGAGGTGGTCCAATGATGATGTATGCAACCGATTGGGAGTGTGGCGGCCTAATGTCCTGAAGACAACAGAATCCACAAACGTTTACTAAAGCCCACTAGAGTACTCACATTCGAAGCTGGGGAACCAGGCTCGAGTCTCAGCTTCAACGCTCAACATCCTGTGATTCTGGGAAAATCACATAAACTCCCCATGCCTAACAAAAATGAATGTGTCCATCTGTAATGAAACTGGTGCTCATATAAAGCGCTCTGATACCAGATATCTTCAGGTCTAGTTTGCGCTATATAAAACTCTAAAATCAAATTTACACTTTTTGGGTGTTTATTTTCAGCTAATGTCAGTGATCTTATGGATCGGTTAAGTACCATTATTTGATAATCAATCTATATTTAAAGAATATATGTACCAATTATCCTTTCTGATGAAGGACTGATACAGCTAATTCAGAAGAGAAAGAATGACTGCCAAGCCAAGAGAAAACAAGTCAACCCTATGAGAGGTGTTTAAAAAAGAAAACTAAATGTGGCAAGCATTGATAAAAAATTTTCACCCTATAAGACCGTGATACTCAAAGTATGGCTCGTAGTCCGCATGTGGCCATTCTGACCTTTACATATGGCCCCCTAAGCACTGGGCTGCTGTTTACTTGATTCAGTATTAACATAAAAAAAAATTAAATGAACAGCAACAATTTATTTAAAGGTTAATTGCACTTAAATAAATGTTAATGTAAATGTCGTATACTTGTAAAGAGCACAGCTGCCCCAGCAAAGGAGCGTCCCGGCGCTGTATACCGCTGGGGAACCCATCCTGGCTTTCCCTGTGAGATGGTCCCTCCTGGGCATCTCCAAGGTGAAGACAAGCATCCCCGGCGCTGATGGGGCCGTTAGTAGAGATTAAGCAAGCTATTGCCCAGAGTTGCTGAGTGGGACCCATGGTTGGAGTAGGCACCGAGGCGAGAATTATCGAGTCCGCTGACCATGGCCCAAGACCCTGCCGCGTCGGGAATCGAACCCTGGTCCCGGGCCGACCTCTGATTCCGGGTCTGCCGCCTCTAACCAGTGAGCCACACCACTCCACAAATGAAGTAACTAGGATGTCCTACATCCCTTATCTTTAAGAACACCTTCATTCTTAAAGACAGCAAACTTGTAAAAATATATAAAATTCATAAAGTGTATTTCATTAACCTGAAGAACCGTTTCACTTTAGTACATCAGATTATAGTAGTGCATTCTTTTGTATTTTTTTAAGTGATAGTTGTCAAATATAACAATGCCATTAGTGATTAAATCCAAACACAGGGAGAAGATTTTGTACAGTAAGCATCCTGAAGACATGTACTTCGAGGTCCTCTTATATGTGGTAATGGACGCTCCAGGTTTTCTTGTTCCACATTGTGCAATTCAGTTCAGCCTCTGGATGTACATGCTTCACTTCCCCTATACTCACTTTAAGTCCCTCCACCACCACCACCACCCTGAATGCAACCCTCGATCACACCAAAGACCAAACTTTTCGGCCATTAGGGAAAAAGTTTGTGAGCACTCATGCTATAAGAAATAAGTGTTCTTGGCACCGTCTGATCATATTCACCTTATATGAAAATGAACAGGTATTCAATTTAGCTGTAAATAATGAGAGTTCAGTAAGTGATAACTGGTGATTGTGTGCCGGACTAATTACTAACTTTGAAAAGTAAAATATACACCCAAAATATGAAGGGGAGTATAAAGTTGGCAGGTACACGGAGAAGGCTGTAAGTGGCAAAACATTAAGGGGTGGGAAAGGAATGGGCAGTATAAAATTAAATGAAAATAATTTATAAAGCACTCTAAAGCAATCTCAAACAGTCTGGTGCTGAGTGGCAGCAAAACAAATAATATAGGAGGAGAAAAAACCAAGTTTTCAGATGTTTTTTAAATGCTGTAAATGAATCTACTTCAGAAATGTGATCTGGCAAGGTGTTCCACAGTTTGGCAGCAGCAACCGAAACGGAAAGTCCTCCCGATCTAGCCTTACGAAATCTGGGAATCATCACCTTACCAAAACAGAATCTAAGAAGCCTGCTGGGAGTGTACCAGTGAAAGAGCAAGCTCAGTTGGCTAGGGACTTTTTATAGTGCAGGGCTAGAAAGACCTTGTAAAGAGCCTTGACAGTAATCCGCTTTCTAACTGTGAGCCAGTGAAGGGAACGAATCCCTTCTCTGACAGAGAAGTTTGGGGATGTTAAGAATAACGCAGGCAGCCGTAATTTGAACAGATTTATTTGGTAGTCAAGATCAGCATTAGGGTTTTCAAGTAACAGGGTGACGATCGCTTCCTTCCAGGAGGTAAGGAAAATTCCTGATTGCAGCATGAGATTGAACACATTCTGCAGAAAATCGACAATAAGGGCCAATTGTAGTGGTTTGGGAAAACAGGGATCAGAAGGAGTTCCAGATTTTATGCTTAGTAGTAAGTCCTTTGTTTGCTGATTTGAAATAGGGAAAGTTCAGAGAGCTGATTGGAATGAGGGCAAGCGGTGGGGTTTCTGGAAAGGAAATTGCATGTCACAGGCAAGTTAATATCAGCGTTGATATTAAGAATTTTATCCTGAAAATAAAGTGCTACTCTATCATGGAGATGAGATAAGAGAACCCTGAGTAGGAGGAATAAACAGTTTTTTCACTAAACAAGCATTTGTAATGCAATAGGCCTCGCATTGAGAAAGTTTGAGCTATTGGTATTGTAAATGACACATTTTTTATTTATGTGTTGGTTTTGAAAATAGCGAAATTAATAGCTTTGTCATTTACAATGCCAATAGTTATAACTTTCGCAAATGTGACACCTATAGCATTTGTAATGCAATATGTGTTGTATTCAAGTGACTTAGATGTATTGATATTACAAATAACAATGGCTTTTATTTATTTTTAATAATTAATACTTAAATAAAAGTTATTGTAATTTATAGTGGCAATAGCTTAAACTTTTGTAAATAACTTTTGTGAAGATTATGTTCAGTGTATTTTACTGTGACGAAAATCCAAGAACAGAAGTGAAATATTAACATCTTTTTGTGACATTTGTAATAAAGCTTGAAACATTGAGAGAACATATTTGAACCAGTTGTTGTTGAAAGGTTGCACAGATTGATGCTGTGGTGGTGCTGAGTGATGTTGTGGTGGAGACAAGTGATGCTGTGGCGTTCAGTGATGCTGTGGTAGCGCGCAGTGATGTTGTGATGCCCCTGAGTGATGCTGAGTGATGCTGTGGTGATGCGATAGATAGAGTGAGTGCGATAGATAGATAGATAGATAGATAGATAGATAGATAGATAGATAGATAGATAGATAGATAGATAGATAGATAGATTGAGGGTGATGGATGGATGGATGGATGGATAGATAGATAGATAGATAGATAGATAGATAGATAGATAGATAGATAGATAGATAGATAGATAGATAGATAGATAGATAGATAGATAGATAGATAGATAGATAGATAGATAGAGTGAGGCCGATAGATAGAGTGAGGGCGATAGATAGAGTAAGGGCGATAGATAGAGTGGGGGCTGAGGGCGATAGATAGAGTGAGGGCGATAGATAGAGTGAGGGCGATAGATAGAGTGAGGGCGATAGATAGTAAGCAGCACTAGTTTTCTCAGTGAAAAAGGATGCTTTAGCAAAGCAATGGCCTGTTTGTATCGAAGTAGGAGGCGCTTAGTAAAGTAAGTCTCCATTCACTATGTAGGTATAATAATGAAAAAAGCAAACCTTAATTGATCTAAGATTTAGCTACCTTGAAAGCTATGCGCTAGTAATCTCACTTACAGGTAGACATCATTGAAAATCAAACACAGAATACAGTATGTTGAGAAATTGGTATCAAACACATTATAAATGCATATAAGTGATGTGGCACATCAAAAGCAGAACAGTTTTGTGGCCCTGATGGTATTGTTTAAACTACTGTATAAATCGCAACATGGTGACATTGTGTGAATACGAGCATAGAGGGGAATAGATTGATTCACAAAGAATAGTGTATGAAAAATCAATTAGTCCATTTGAGTGAGTAACTGATTGGCCACGTACAGCTAAGTGATGGGAGAATATAGTGGATATCTGTCCTATATTCAGCTGTTCAACTAATTTTATTTGCTTCAACTTGATATTATAAAACTACAGAGACTATTTAACTGAAAACAAAGATCATGGCATTATGCCATGGATGGGGATGAGTACATGATATAGTTGAAATCACAATTTTAATAGACACATGTTAATACATTTGGGATTGAGTTTTGATAGTGCAGCTGTCAACAGACCTATTGCTTATACAATATACATAATCTGGTCTTTGGGCACTCCCCTTTCAAACATTAGCTTTCTTTGTCCAACCTCTTTCAGCAGGGCCGGTCCTAGGCATGGGCGGTATGGGCAGCTGCCCAGGACCTCGCGCTCCTGGGGGCCCCGCCGCTGGCCCCGCAGTAGATCGCAGAACAGGGGGCCCACCGCCGGCCGGCCCGTCATGAAATTAGGTAAAAAAGCGAGGCGCGCACTCCTGCAGCTGAGGCAATAATTTACAGTAAGGCAGTCCGTCAGTCACCGTGCACGCACCTCACCACCTAGCTTAGTGACCACCTAGCCTGGTGGTGGTGGTGGTGCCGTCTGCCGTGTGCAGTGCGCGGGTGCCAGGCTAGGCCGTTAATGATGTGGGTCCCAGGGCCGTCAATCTGGTAGCGCGCGAAAGCGCTACCAATGACGGCCCTTGACATCATTTTGGCCAGCCCACGCTCTGCAGTTAACAGCACTGTGACGCAGCATGCACCCCGTACGCGTGCTGCCTGGCCAGGAGGAGGGTGTAGTCGGGAGTCGGTTCGGGACGCGGGCCTGTTCGTTGTTGATTGCCATAAATTGGTTAACGTCTTAAGGTACGAAGTGAGAACTCCTGCTATATTATATATACATGATGATGATTGCATACAGAGAGACTCCTGATCCATCGCTTGTCGTCATTCATAAGTTTCCAGCGGCGGATCATGGTGACATTTGCAAGTGCTGGGGCGTAAAATGATTGTGATACTTCACCGTAGCGAGCGAGCGATATTGGGGCCTTCATAAATTTTCAATTAATCTGCCTCTGCCGCATATTGCACATTTTTGAGTTTGCCGGAGCACTGAACACTCGAAGTGGGCAACCAGGTTTGAATCTCGAAGTCGGCTCGCCTCGCTCAACATGCTTTGATTCTAGGCATATCACCTAATCTCTGTGCTTAAAAAATGATTGTGGCCTTATGCATCCATGCTAATAATTTAGAAGAATAAAGCAGGAGAATTTAAAAACAACGTAATAAAAACAAGTAATCAGGAGAATGAATGCTCTGCAGCATATTGCACATTTTTGAGTTTGCCGGAACACTGAACACTCGAAGTGGGCAACAAGTTTGAATCTCGAAGTCGGCTCGCCTCGCTCAACAGGCTTTGATTCTAGGCATATCACCTAATCTCTTTGCTTAAAAAATGATTGTGGCCTTATGCATCCATGCTAATATTTTAGAAGAAGGAAGCGGGAGAATTAAAAAAAAACGTAATAAAAACAAGTAATCAGGAGAATGAATGTCACACATTGAGCTCTATTTAGTGAGAGGGAATTTCAAGTGGGCGACAGGCAACATTAAGCCAATGGCTTACAAAATCGGTGGTCCCGCCTGAATCAGGTGACGGTCTTGGAATTCTGTAATTGAACTGGTGCTCATGTAAAGCTTTTTAAAATTGCAACAAAAAAAAACCCTGCTTTAGGGGATAGTCTCAGGCTAACAGCCGAATCTTCCAAATTCATGGGAAACTTAAGTTCACCACAAAGCTTACAGGCAACGATCAGCTGCTGGTTTCTTGCCTCATTGATAAGTTTAACCATGCATTGATAACCATGCAGCGTTTTATCGTGTGCGTCATGTTTTGCAGCGCAGTGCGTTTTATCGTGCCCAAAGCCCAAAGCCGGTCGTCAGTGTCCATCGCAGAGGCCAACATTTACGCCACTGCCAAGAGCATGTATGAGCAGGAAAACTGTTTACACGTTCTAGCGAACACTTGGTAGAGCGTAAAAATAACACACTGCAGCACGTGATGCGACCTTCCAAATACTGGAGTCTCTTAAGAAGATTCAGCCTCACTAAACACTCATAAAAAGCTGTGGTTAAAGCCAACTCCAACCAACTCAGATCGTTAAGAAACATATTACAATAAATATTTTATTGAAACACTTAATTGGCGCCAAGTCGTTGGCCTGCTGTTATCCTGCTGAAGGGATTACAGCGCCCTTTTGAAGAGAAGAGGCCGCTCGATAACTAATGGACGGCAATCAGAGTAAATGATCCCGGCTCAGAAGGCTCCGCTGGCTTCCGGTTACAGGAGCTCGAGATCACTCACACAGATGCCTTCGTCTTCCCTCTTCCGCCCTTCCAGCAATCTGTATTTGTATTTCAATCTGCGTCACCTACAGCAAGTGCGTGAAGCACTACTAGGCTGCAACCTAGGTCGGACTGGGGCAGAAAATATGCCCGGACTCCCAGATAGAAGTGGCGCCCATTAATGAAGTAGACTGTTAAAAAATGTGGCCAATGTTTGCAAATTGTGGCAGGTTTCAGCTTGTAAAGACAGGCTCTAGAATTAATTGGCACGGTATGGGCGATTGCATGGATATCAGCTTGCTGCAGGCTGTGTTTGTGATAATATCAGGGAAATCAATAGTAAAACAAAACAGCCCACCCAACTATAAAACAGGCTAACACTCAACCAAATAGAATCGACCTAAACAATGACCTGTCAAACCAGCCCTCGAGTACAGCTCGATTGCCCTATAGGCCAGTCCGACCCTGGCTGCCACAGGTGACAGTACAATATAAAACAGTTCATGTATGCACATGAAGCGATCAACTTGAAACACCAGTATCCTATCTTATGACAGGCTCCATATGGTAGACAGAACATATTCCATCTTCAATCCCAAACCTGGGTTTCATTGCTATCAAAATGGTTCATTTTAGCCCTTTTCCTTCTTCCTCTTGGCATTATGTTTTGTAATCCAGCTAGTCCAGCCTCCAGCGTTGTCTTAAGCCAGCCTTTAGCAGAGGCAATGCTGGAGCACAGTATCACAGTTGGGCTAGAAGACGGAAAAGAGGTACACAGGTGCATTGGTGCAGCAGCACTGGGCCACAGTGAGCATTGTTAATTGTGGCATTTTATCATTCAAATAGCAGCCGGGGGTGGGAGGAGGGGGCATTTACCACCTTGCACTAGGGCCCATGGCACAATGGCTATGCTACTGGAGGCACTAAAGAGGGGGAATGGCTTTCCCAGGTAGAGTGCCAGCATGTAGTTGAGCGACATGAGCTATGTGACTGGACAAGAAGGCAATATTTACTCTACCTCTATTTTCTGCTACAAACGCTCAAAATGTTGTAGTACAGGAGAGTTCCCAGTGCAGAGGGAAGGCAGAGCTTTCAAGCCCTGGGGCTTGATTTTGGTAACAGGATATTATTCCTGTCTCCAGTACATGATGGGTATAGTCGGCTCTGTGGCAGCCTTGGCCATCAGTCTCTACTGCAGGCAAGCTCATTCTTATATCTGGGTGACAGGGTGGCATGTACAAGGGATCTCCAAAGGGCCAGCAGTCACATTCCAATAACCAGGCTCAGTAACAACGTTCAAAGTATGTCAGCAAACCCTTTCTCGAATAAATGCTGGTAATATATCATAACATGAAACCTCTAATATTGAAAACAATTCTATTTACAAACAGGGTAAGATTTTTATTGCACAAACATGCTGAGGAAACCTAAATAAAAATGTTTTCCCTTGGGCAAGAGTACATATAATTTAGAAACCAGAGGCAAGTAGCAAGAAATAATTTTGCAGTTTTAAAAATCACAGGGTTTGTGACCGCAAAAGGGCATCTTGCCATATAGTAATCCCATTTTGCAATTCAGTAAAGCATCTATAAATCGCAAAATGGGATTAACAACTCGTAAATAAGAAAAGTCGCCCCTTCATTTTTGCAATTCGCAATGAGATGTATAAATAGTCTGTGACCACAACTTAGGTTGTAAACCATTGAAATGTTACAGACTCCTCAGAAGATGTAGTAAAATCAGGACTCTCAGTGGGCCGGTTCCTGCCGGTGCTCAGCACCGTCAGATCTAAAAAGCAAGTGATACTGCTAAAAAGCAGTGGAGAAGTGTGGCTCACTGATTAGAGCGGCAGACCCTGATGCAGAGGTCTGGCCCTGGACCAGGGTTCAATTCCCGACGCGGCAGGGTCCTGAACCCAAAAATGTCCACGGACTCGATAATTCTCGCCTCGGTGCCTATTCTAATCATGGGGTCCCACCCTGCAACTCTGGGCAATAGCTGCTTAATCTCCACTACGGCAGCCCACCCGCTGCGGGATGCCTGGCTTTCACCTTGGGGATACCCAGTAGGGGTTATCTCACAGGGAAAAGCCAGGACGGGTTCCCAAAGCAAGCGCCTTGATGCCTTCGGGTGATACGTGTGCTATATAAGTCGCAATACAAGCATACATACTGACAGGTCCCTAAAAAGCTCTCTATTTTTGACCTCACCCACAGGAGGAAAAAAGACATCTTAATTCTGCAGTATTACACCCCTTTCCTCCCTTTGATGTGATTTCAAAGATACTCCTTATAGTTCTTCCACAGTCTCATCATTTCAGAACTGAAGCATTTTTAACATTTTATACAATGAAGCCGAAGTTGTTGCTTATTTATCTTATACAACTTACACCCATTAACAAAGGCAATAGTTCTCGCTTGTTGTTGGTGTCATTTTACTTGTATTATATATCTGAATGCAATGAAAGAAAGCAATAAAATACCAGTCGGGCTGCAAACTAAACTAAGCAGATTTTTAGCATGTGTTGTTAAGCCACGCCCTTAATTACATCAGCCTCTCCCCTTTGAGATGTACCCCCCCCCCCCCAGTTTTATCATCCCACTTGAAAGCCCTGGGTAAAATATTTGCAAATGGTAGCTGTCCTCATTGGACAACTTGCCATTTGGAAATAGTCTCTCAGAGGGAGCATACAGTTTTCCATTGAACCTCTGACGCTCCTCCCAATGTCCTCCAAATGGGTTGCTTAAAAAAAACCTCCAGTTTTGTAATACAAGCACAATTTATTTGTTCCATTTGTTGTGAGCATGAATCATCCCCGGGGGATCTCTAGGCGCCTTTGCAGTTGGGCAGAGTGAGGGAGGGGGGTGGGGGGAGCAAGCTGTATATGGAGAGATTACTGAGTGAATAACCATGTTTTCAGAAGTTTTTAAAAAGTGGTAAAAGACACAGCATGCTCAAATAGATAGGGGTAGCCGATTCCAGTGATGGGGAACCAAAAATGAGAAGGGCGGCTTCAGAACCTGGTCATTCGAATGCGTTTGGGGCATAAAAGTAATAGATCACTAGAACTAAGCTGATGGGCCGGGATGTACAGCTGCAACTTGTGCCCAAGGTAGAGTGGACCTTTTCCAAACAGGGTTTTACAAAGCAAGCAGAGAAGTTTAAAAAGGGCACGCTTTTTGATCGGGAGCCAGTGAAGGGAGCCGAGAGAGGGCTCCGACAGGGAGCAGGGGGTGAGGGGGAGAGTACCAGACGAGCCGCAGAATTCTGCACCACCTGAAACCTGGCTAGGAGGCTTTGATTGATACTCACCAGAAGGGCATTTCCATAGTGCAGGCGACTCATTATCTGTGCCTGTACCAAAGTTTTCCTGGCATATATAGGGGTCCATTGAAAGACCTTTTTAAGTAATCGCATGAGGCCAAAACAGGTTCCAGTGACCGTTTTGACATGCCCACTCATAGTCAGCTTGTCATCAATGAGCACTCCTAGGTTTTTAACATATTTACTGGGAACAGGTGAAGGGCCCAGTTCCGAAGGCCACCAGCCGGCTGACCAGGTTGTATGTGGTTTCCCGAACAGGAGAATCTCTGTTTTAATCATGTTCAGCTGTAGACAGTTGTTGGACATCTGTGTGGCTACTGTCAGTAAGTATTTCTTAAATTCGGACTTGGTCAGTGTTGGGTCATTGTCCATTGTGAAGAGTAGTTGTGTGTTATTGGTATAAGAGATGGTTTCAAATCCACATCATCTTTCAAGTTTTGCCTGGGGGGCCACATACACATTGAATAGAGTGGAATACAAGCACAACAATGGCGGTGTGCTGTTCTTTGGAATCTCCATCCCTGTCTTTGAAGCCAATCAGATGGTATCACAAATAGCGACCTACCTAATTAATATTCACTAGGTAGGTCGTTCTGTAACCCCAGCTGTAGCAGATTTTGTGATATGACCTCTTAATACATGTGTCGCATTGTAAAATGAATGAATGGTATCAAAAAGTCGGTGCACAATTTGGAACCACCTTTTGCGACCAGTGCGTTCAAAAACCTGGCCAAAAATTACTAAATTGCTGCCAGTCAAAGACCCCTGGTTTCTAATCCAAGAATGCACACTTGACAAATTATGTTGGATGGTGAAATCACATCACTGCTGTTGGTCTCAGTTACCTTATGAACAATCGTGCTTAAGCAGGCTTAGAAACAGTGGGGAATACGGATTTAGAATCAAGTTCACAGTGCTCAGCAACATACAAGAATCACAATATCACTAGATTTTTTTCATCATGGTTGCTAAGACGTCCTCCTGCAAGGTACAAATCAGAATTTGCCTGGTGGTACAACTTATACGGGTCACACAATTACATATTGGCTATGTGAACGCAAGCAGCCCTCTGCATGGTTGGAATGGTATTAAAAATCGGCCCGGGCTTGGTAAAAAAAAAGTGGCCCACATTTACATAATGCCTTTCCTCAAAACACAGCTCAGGCGAAATTTTATTTAAAAAAAGGTGTGGGGGAGGGGAATGAAAATGCACAGATTAGTTTATGCTGGTGAAACACACCTGAAAACAAGTAAGGCCACTTCTGCTCAGGCTTCCTGCCTCTCTCAGTATGCATATAATGATGGGCAGGCCCAGCGAGAGAAAGTGAGTGACACCTCTGCCCGTTGCTAAATGGGAGGTAATGATTGCCCATCTGCCTCCAGAAAGGCCGCCCAGACACCCACAGGGCCGCTAACTCTATCTGAACAACAGAGCACTGCCTAAATCGCCCCCCCCCCCACCAGACTGCTCAAAAAAGCAGCCTACAGCTGGAACTCGGACACCGGCCCCTCGGGCATTGCCCGAGTGCCAGTGTTACCAATCCGTCGTTGGCCCTCTGGCATCATAAGGAACGCTCAGAGGGACATCCATTTGAAGTAGAACATTTATGGACCGGCGATATAAAGGCAAAGCAGACATACTGCAGAACTTGCCAATTATAGATATAAACACATGCTTCACAAAAATATTACTATACGCTCTGCGGCTTTGCCCAAAGGTAAGAATGGAAGGATGTGAAAGGCCATCACATAACAATTCTACAACAAACAAATGATGGACGGAATGCTGACAATGCAAACATTACCCCTAGGTCCCTTATGTCCTCGTCCCATTCATTACTATGTGGGGATGAACATCTGCTGACAGAAAAAAACAAGAGGAATGCTGGGACCCTAATACTGCCCCTCCCACCGGGAGTACATAAGCAGTACTTACCCAGCAGCCCTCTTGTTCTTTTTTTCTGTCTGTCGACAGAATAGACTTGGATGTGCTAGTGCGGCTCCTGCTGGGCTGGATTGGCGGTGCTTCTCTTCACCCCCTGCCTGGCTGCCTGGCTGTGCGGGCGCGAGGTTTCCTGGACTGTCTCTCGGCCTGCCGGGCTTGCTGTGAGTCAGCCTTTGTTCCTGCGGGTATCCTACTTGGCCGCCTGGCCCTTTGCGGTTGGGGTGTGTGCCCCTGTTTCCCTCCAGTTCGCGGGTGCGTCTTCCTGAGCCTAGCTGGGTGAGACGTGCCTCGCTTGCGATGTTCCTTCCTGGATTCCTGCTGGCAGTTGTGGGTGAGGGGGCCTTGGCGCTGGTGTTGGCCCCCACCCCGGGTGAGTCCCGCTTGGTGGCTTTGTTCTTCTTTCTGCCCTTGACACTGTCCGTTGGAGCTGCGGTCTGCTCCTCTGCCTCTCTGTTGTTTTTTCTGTGTTTGGGGCATGTCTTCCTCTTCTCTCTGCCTAGATGATGGCGGGCTGACCTTCTGGACGATGCAGGGTGCTGAGTGCTGTGCGGCGGGGCTTCCTGGTGATGCCGCCTGTTCCTGCTTCTCACGGTGGTGGTGGAGGCCTTGTTGTGCTGTTGGCCCTCGCACCTTTTTCTTCTGGATGCAGGTACTGCGCGCTATGGTGGCTCGTTCCTTCCTGCCTTTCTCTGACTCATGGTGGCTGCCTCTGTTCTCTGGCTGTTTGTATGTTGGCACGCCTGATGCACGTTTCTGCGGGTGGGCTGCTTTTTTCCCCCTGGGCGGCCTGCTGCAGTCTCTGTGCCCTGCGCTGCTCCGGGCATCTGCCGCCCTGGTCGAGTGCGCCTGGAGGGGGGACGTTGCTTCCAGTGTTCACATTCGGCTTGCGGCCTTCCTCGCGGGCAAAGAAGGGGGGGCGTCCTTTCGGACTCTGAGCTCTGGGTGCGTGTTTTTGCGGGAGGGGCTGCTCTTCTCCTCCCGGGTGTTCTGCAGTTCCTTTCCCCGCGCGGCTTCCGAGGTACTTTGCCCTGGTCGTGTGCCCTTGGCTTGGGGTTTGCTTCCTGTGCGCAGTCTGCCGGCTCCTTTCTTGGTGCTTCTTGTCAGGGCTGCTCTCCTCCTCATGAGTTGCCTGCTGCGCTGCCCTGGTTGTGTGTGCCATGGTTGGGGGCTGTGCTACCTGTGTTTGCACGGAGATGGGTGCGTGTCTGTGGCTGCGGTTGCTCCGCCCTGGTGCTCTTTGGGGCGCTCTGGCCGCCACCCCTGCCCCCCGCTTGCGTAGCATTGTTCTCTGGCTGGTACTGGGCAGTCGGGCTGTCGGGCACTGGGGTGCTCGCCGTCGGCACAGGTTCCTGTGTCCTCTCCAACGGTCTACCTGCTCCTGGGCATGCATGCTTTTATGTTTTCTTTTCATGCTGTTGGGGGGGGTTTCTCCTCTCCTTTGGGTTCCTTTGCTGCTTCGCTGTGCTGTTGGCATTCGTTCTTTCTGTTCGGTGGCCTGCCTCAGGTTGGCGTGGGTTCCTGTCACCGCTGTGGTGGCTGGTCCCCTTTTTTCACTGGCTCTGTCTGGGCTTGCTCCTGGATTCCCTGTGTTGTGTGGGTCTCCCTGCCTGCTTGCTTCCGCCTTGCCCTCTGCTGCTCTTGTCGGGGTAGCCTCTCACTTCCTCTGCGGCGGCCTGTTGGGGGTCTGCTTCTGCCCGCCCTTCTTCGGGTGCCTCTGCGGCTCCCTACCCCCTATTGGTGGTGGGTCGGTGTTCCTGCTCATTGGGTGGCCGCGTGGGGGGGCTCCTGTTGGCTCCCCTGGGTTTCCTCTTGGCCTGCCGCGGGTTTCTCTGCTTTCTTTTCTGTCCCTCTGCTCCCTGGCTTCTTGGGGTGTCGTGGGTGCGGGTGTCCTTGCCTTGGGTGTGCTGTGCGCGCCTTTTTTTTCTGGTGCCCTTCCCTCCGCTCTGGGCTGGCTGTTGTGGCCTCTGCTCCGCTTGGGTGTCCTGGTTCTTCGCCTCCGCTCCCTGGCTTCTGCTTGGTTGGTCGGGCCTCGGTCTGGTTAGCCGAGTGGTCTCAGGCACCGGACTCCTGGGTGCTTTCTCTTTGGCATTGCTGAGCCTGGTCTCCTCGGTCTTGGGGCTCCTGGTTCCTGGCTTTGTTGGTCTGCACCTGGTTCCTCTTGCTCCATCCCGTGTTTCCGCTTCGCTCCAGTCTGGGGCTTCGGGTGTTTGTCCCGGGGTCTTCTGTGTGCTTGGGCTGCTTCTGGGGCCTGGCTCATTCTGCCCTGGCTCTCCCTGTGCTTGCTTCTGGTGTTCCTTGCCGCCCCTTCTGATTCTGTTGTAGTTCCTGCCTGGTTGTTCCTGGCTGGGGGGCCTCCTGGGGGTGACTGGTGGAGGTTTTTCTGGCTGGTGTAGTTGGGCGCCTGCTATTGTTTTCACTGATGTCCTGCCCCCGCCCCCCCTGGTTTGTTTCCCGGTGGTGGCTCGACTTTTGGTCCATCGGGGTTCGTGCCGCTGCTGTCTGGGCCTAGTTGTCTTTTGCTGCTTCCTTGTCCTGGCGTACCGCCTGTTCCTCCTCTTCTATAGTTCTCCAGGTTGGTGGCCTGTCGCCGTGTTCCCCTTTATGAGCCGGCTTTCGTCTGCTGTCTGTTTTTTTGCATGGTCGGGCCGGGTTGGTCCCTGCCTGGCCTCCTGGGGCTGCCGGGTGCTGTTGGCTTCTTGGTCCGTCTGCTCTCGGGTGTGTTTGCTCCCTGGGTTGTTCTGGTCTCGTCTGGTTTCCGTGCCTGGGTGTCTGCTAGGGCTTTTATGCTCCTTGTCAGGCTCTGCTTCCCTGCCTGGGCTCTCTTTTGGGTCCTGGCGGGGTGCTCTGCTGTTGTGGCAGCATCCTGGTGGGTCCTTCTGGGGTCCTGTGGCTCCTTGTCTGCGGGCTTCCTGCTGGTTCGAGTTGGCCTCGAGCTGTGCCTCCTGGGGTTTTCTGGCTGTGATGCCCCCTTTCGGGCTGCTGTTGGGAGTGTTTTGCCGGACGTTTCCCCTGGTTCTTTCCTGGTTCTGGGGTCCTGACTCGCTTCTGCCTCCCTTGCATCCCTGGGCTTTGTTCCCGGTGTGTGTCTGTTTGGATGCCCCACCCCCCCTCCCTCTCTGGTTGGGGTGCGGTTCTGTGGTGCTCTTGCCTCTGTGGGTCCCTCCCTCCTGGCTGCGGGTTGTCTGGTTTTCCTGCTGCTTGGCCCTCTGCCTTTTCTGCTTCTGCTTTGACCTTCTGTGTGGTCCGGCGGTGTTGTGCTGCTGGTTCCCGGTTCCTCCTGCCCTTTGTTTTGGTCTGGGTGCTGCATGGGCTCCTTCTGGGGTTTGTTGGACCTGCAGGTCCTCCTGCGTGGTCGGGTTGCCTTGGCTCTGGTCCTGGCTTCCTGGTTCTTTTGGTAATTGTTGCCCTGGTTTTTGCTGTTTGCTTGGCTCCTCTCGGTGTTGCTGGGTTCAGGCCTTGTGGTTGTGGTCTGGGTGCTGTGCACCCTGGGACTTTCTTTTTCGCTGCTCCTGCCCTTGCTGCTGGCCTGGCCTGGGTATGGGGTACCTGGGCGGTCCTCTGCCGTATGGACGCCTTCTTTTGTGTGCTGCCCTCTGTGCCTGGTTTGGGGGCTGATGGGGTTTCCGGTTGCTCTGTGCTCCCCTCCTGCCTTGTATTTCCTCCCTTTTGGGGTTGGGGTTTTCTGGGGTTTTGGCCGGTGACTCTGTGGCCGCCCTTGTTGGGCTTGTTTGTTGTTGGTTTCCGGTCTTGTTGACCTCTCCTTGCTTGGTCTGCTTTTGGCTGTTTTTTTTCTGGGGGCGTCTCTGTGCAGTGGTCTTTGGGTTGGCCTCCTCTGCCTGTGCTGTTCTGGGTTTGGTGGCCTTTCTGGTTTGGTTGGTGGCCTCCTTCCCTGTGGGATTTTTTGGCCTTCTGGGGTTTTGGGGTGTCTTTCCCCTTACCTGTCTTTTGGTTTGGTTCGGGTTCTCGTTCCTGTTCGGCTCCTGGGTTCTTGTTACTTTCTGGGCCTCCTTAGCTGGGTTTCCTCCTCTGGTCTTTTTGGGGCTGAGTCTTTTGGTTTGGTGACATGGGCCGGTTTCTGGCCTGTGCTTTCTCCTTCCTTTTGGTCTGGGTGCTTGTGCCTGCGCTCTGTTGACCGTTTCTTTTTTTGGCATTCTTAGGAGCTGTCTGGGTTTCCTTGTGGGACTGCCGGGTCGTGTGTGCTTGCCTGCTGGTTCTGGGCTTGGCGGCCTTGTCCAGTGGGTTGTTTTGGCATTTTCTTTTTGTCCTGGTCCCGGTTGCCCTTTCTCCGGTTTCTCGGGTTGGCGGCCTCCTTTTTTGGGGCCCTGGCCTTCTGTTTGTATCCGGTCCTTGTCCCTGCTGGCCTGTTCTGGGTTGTGGGCAGGTTGTGTCCTGCGGTCTTCCTTTCCCTCCTTCTCGGTGCTCCCTTGGGTTGCTGCTTTTGTTTTGACTTCCTGGGTGTGCGTGTGGGTGCGGAAGGCCGGATTTCTGCTTGGTATTCTTCACATAGTAATGAATGGGACGAGGGCATAAGGGACCTGGGGGTAATGCTCTATTACTTACCAGTAATCTTCATCACTCCGGGTCCCGTTGTCCTAGTCCCATTCATACGCCCTCCCTCCCGGACAGCCGGCCTTCCTGTCTAGGCTTGGTAGTACAGGAGGGCTGCTGGGTAAGTATTGCTTATGTACTCCTGGTGGGAGGGGCAGTATTAGGGTCCCAGCATTCCTCTTGTTTTTTTCTGTCGGAGATGGTCATCTCCACATAGTAATGAATGGGACAAGGGCAACAGGACCTGGAGTAATGAAGATTACCCGTAAATATTTGAGCATTCTCACCCAGTCAAAAGATCTGGGTTAAATCCATTGTTCTTTTGCCCACTACGCCGCCCCAGTTTGAACCCAGCCATATGCAAATCAGTCTTGACCCTGTGCCCCATGTGAACAGTCCAGACCGAACTGCCAGGCCAGGTCCTCCCTGGCCCGGATACAAGCATCCTGGGATAATTTGCATATGGCTGGGTCTAAACTGGGGTGGTGTGGTGAGCAAAAGAATGATGGATTTAACCCAGATCCTTATGACTGGGGGTGAATGTTTGCATTGTCCAGCATTTGGTCCATCAATTGTTTCTTTTGCACATCAGATGACAACGCGGCAAAATACAATGTCTACTGACCTCTTTGGGTCCGGTCAATGAGAATCCCAGCACGGTAGAGGGCGCCCCCATAGCTGAGCTGAAGTTATCTGGGAGCTTAAAAAGTAGTCGGTACGTGTAATACAAATGCACATAATGCAAGGATGTGCTGCCATGAAGCATCAAGGCGCCTGGTCCAAGAACAGATTCAGGGATAGGAACCCGTTCTGAAAGAACCAAGTTACAGAGGCTCGGGGGTCCGGGCTTCAGTCCTTTATTCATGAAAGAAGACAGACAGCCCCATGGAAGGAGGGCTGGAAACTGCAAACCACAGAGCCAGCAGTCTGGCCAGATGCTCAGAGTCAGGCGGAGGAGCCAATCACCAAGCTCACTCCATTGCCAAGTCCAGTGATGAAGACTTCCAGAGGGAGCGCGATAAGGAAACTCGAGACTCGTCAGTAGGTCTACAGACGCAGCGGACACACCAGGGCAGAAATAACTCCCGGTGTGCACTGCGGCGACTGACACCTCAGCGGAAGAAATTCATTTTCCTTAGTACTCGAATGCCAAAAGGCGTCCAGTGAAGAAATTCAAAAGTTAATACTGCTTAAACAGTTATTCTACTGTCTGAGTGGACAAACTTTAGTAAAGATGTTGCCAGTGAAGTGTGCATCTAACTGGCCACCTGGCATGAGGCAAGAGAGAATTCTTCACAAACGCTCAGAATATGGCTGTGCGAAGTAGCAATGTTTTCTTTGTTGCAACCTTCATGAAGGTCTATGGAATATTCTGAATATTTGAGAAGTTTTTCGTTTCATCCCATCCATATGATTACTATGACTTTTGCATTACTTTATGTCACACATATCCAAGGCCCGCTTTAGAACTGATGGTGGCCTGTGCGACAATGTCTGTCGACGCCCCCTCCCCCCCAATGACTACCTCTGCCACGGATTCTCTCACTAGCAACCTTTAACAGTGCCCCTCAAGTCTCCCTAACCATTGTCTCTCAGATTCACTTAGTTTTATAGCACCACTCATACCACTGTAAAGTGTCAGAGAACTTTACATCACACACATATATGTGTGTTAATCAGTGTATAGGAAATGTTACATCAGACAAGACTTCAAGGTGTTGTGTAGTAGTGACTTGTCTTTGATACTGGTGGGCAATGAAGTTTAAGAGTCCTTGATCTGGAAAAGCACCAATTCTGAATTTAATACGTAAGATCATTGTTAGTTTTTTTTTTTAATAATAAGAATTGTTTTCTACCCCAATTAACCCTTTTCACAAGATTATGATGATAAAAACGGTAAAAAAACATGCAGCTCTAATATATACCTTGCAGTTTACACGCAGCTCTTTGATGACAGTTAATACCTCAATGTTCTATATTAGGATTTTGACTTATAAAAGAAAAGTTACAAAAGTAGCTCTCTTACAGAAGCAGTAACCCACAGACCTATTTACATCATATACGCTTTATCAGCATAATACATGTTCTTAGCAGCAGGCATTTTAACCCTTTGCGCTACCTTAGTATGCGTCAAAACTTAACCAAGACAAACATCTGATGTCTTTTTACTCACCAGTTAGCTTGACATTTTAATTGATGCCTGATAATTGCTGATGGCCAGGTAAAATGGCAGCAGATACTTTTAAAATGAGAATATACTTGCAAAAATGACGCCCCCACCTCAAGTCAACGCCCGGTGCGGTGGCACCAATCGCACCGCCCTATAGCCCTGCACAGATTGGTGACGTTACAACGCAGGCTATTACAACGCCTGCTGTTACAACGCGGTTTTTACATCGCATACCATTACAACGCATAGTGCTTTTAAGCGCTGGATAGTGAATTATTTAATTTACTATTCCAACTCCAGTCCCCGTGGATAGTAGGGAAGGTGTTGGATAGTAAATTAAATATATTCCCTATTCTAGAGCGCCCCCCAGCGCAATGCGTTGTAATGGTTTGCGTTGTAATGGTTGCGTTGTAATGGTAGTGCGTTGTAATAAATGCGTTGTAAGTGATGTTTCCCCCCTGCACATATCCATCTAACCAAATAGTTCCCCCATAATTAATAATTCACAGAAAACCAGTATTTTTCTGTGCCCTGCCATTTTGCAGGGAAAGGTTCAACAAAAGATACATTTGCAGAGAGAAACGGTCTACATTTGTCACTCTGGATTGAAAAGATGTGCAAAGAATAAACCTGCAAAGATACATTTTGCATACATCTTCCAGCTTGGCGACAACTGAACAGAATAAAATGATCAGGCTATGTGGTGAGAATAATCTCACTACTCATAGATAAACAGTAACGGCACAGGAAATTTTGCAAACCTAGTGAAGGGCAAAAATGGTAACTTCACAAAACCTCAAAGGCAAAAAAAACTGCACTCAAAGGCATTGGCATGAGCTGCCTGGAAAACAGAGAGAGTTTAACCAACCTAAAGCCCACAAGATCAGTTTTGGTGGTGCAAATGGTGCCTGACAGCACTGGTCTGCAGCTTATATGCACTATGGAAATGGCTCTTCCTCCTTGTAAGAAATTGGATTATTATTTGGGGTTGGACGACTACCCACCCTGAAAAAATAATTACAACCCATATCTGGGTGATTCCTAATTAACCCGAGCTCAACCCCTGGTAGCTATGGCACACAGCAGGCAGGCTTACATTAAATCAATGTGAAAAGTATGTATGCAGTACCAAAACTTTAACAAAGTAAAAATGCAAAACAATAAAAATCCCAAACTGAATTAGACTATAATAAAATCGAATAAACAAAATGACACAAATACAATAAGGGGATTCAGAGATCTGAGTTTTTAAAGATTTAACGGAACATAGCATCAAAAAGTACACAGCACCAATGATAGTCTATGGTCGCAATAGATTGGGACCTAGGTGTGATTTGAGACTGACCGTGATGGAGCATTGTTCGAATACACTAAACAGGTTCATCCTAGTCAAAGATTTTACCTTCTGACATCGCCTTTTAACTCCCAATCTACCAACCGAGTACACTTCTGAAGGCCCCTAGAACCTCAGAGGAGAAATGTAGGAACTCATAGTATATCAGGCAAGGGCCAAAAGCAGTGTCCAGTCCAGGCCCAGTTACCACTGGTCAGCCTGGTATTGACAGGAAAATACATTTTGCAGCTTGTTCTTCTCCCTGTAGCCACACAGGAGGTTACCCAACTGACCCTTGGAGTCCAAGCATTTGTCCTGGGTACAAGAAAGAGCAAGTCAAGTCCTTCAGAGTTCATCTCAGGTCACAGACAGACAGCATGTCCCATCCTATTTTGATTTTCTGCCGGTCCAAAAAATGTTCTGGAGTAGGTGCCTGTGGATGCTACATTTAAGCCTGGGACCAGCTAGTGAGTGGTGTGACTCTTGGCCCTTCCCTAACCAATCGGGTAAATGTTCCAGAAGGCAACTCTACCCACTTTTTCAGTAGTTCCTGTTGGCCTTTTTGCAAACAGGCCAAAAATGTAACGTGTCAGAGCATTTTCAAGATGGCAAAAATCTTCAGCCACATTAAACGTAGGCTTTGAGGGATTGGGGTGTGTGTGTGGGGGGGGGGGGCGGGGTGGGGGGTTGCAGTATAATAATCCTAGTGTCCTCCCACCTAACACTAAAATCCAGTTTGGAGCAAGTACTGTACCCAAAACAAACTCAGAGATAGAAGTCTGGTTGGACTAAAGCAGGGTCCTCCAGCAACCATATTGTGGATACACAAGTACTCTATTGGCATCCTGTTCTCTCCCTTTCAAATGCACCTTAAGTGTCATATGCAAACCCAGAGACTGGGGTCTGAGAGAACAAAAGCAAGGTCCTTCAGCAACCAAACAGATGATACACAAGAATTGTCTTGGCATCCTGCTCTCTCACTTTCAAGCACGCCCCAAGTGAAATATGCGAACACAGCAGACCAGTAAAGCAGGATTTGACACTGTTTGTGGAAACTGGGTTTTTGTTATAGTAACCCCCCATTTTTGCCTGTATTTTAATGCAACTTTGACCGAACAGTACTGGGTACCTGCTAAACAGGCCACCAGTACCAGTGTTCTTTCCCTAAAAACTGTACCCTTGTTCCACAATTGGCACAACTTCAGCCCCCTTGTAAACTCCTAGTAAATGGTATCCCTGGTACATAGGGCATTGGAACTGAAGATGATCCACTAGGGATACATCATGAATTGTGCCACCCTAGGGTCCCCTCACCAAGATCATGCACACTGCCAGTGCATGCTGCATGTCTTGTGGCAGAGAAAACTGAAGAGTCGAAATGTGTGATATGACCACAGAAACTGCATGAGAAATAGGTAAGTCACCCTTACAGCAGGCCTTACAACGCAAAGGCAGGGTGCACTATATCCTATGTGTGGAAATATAGGCCTGAATAGATATGACTCTACAATCTCCAAGTCCATTCTTTGAAATTGTATGTGCACAGGGAAGCCATAAAGAGACCGTGGGCCGGATACTAGTCAGTACGGTTTCCCCAGCTCCTTGATGGCTTTGCTGTACCCACAGATATTTGGTACCAAACATCTTGCCTTAATAAATCCTCAGTGATGTCAGTGTTGATTTATAAATTAATGCACACAAAGGACACCTAAGAGGTGTCCCCTGCAAACCTACCAACTACATGTGTTGTTACCGACTGGTCTTAGCCAGCCTGCCACTACTAGACATGGTTCTAGCCTCCTGAGGTGACAGCCTTCGCTCTCAGAGGCCACGAACAAAGCCTGCTCTGGGAGTGGTTTTTCACACCTCCTCCAAGCAGGATCTGCCATCCGGGTGGGGGGTGGGGGGGGGGGGGCGGGGGAGTTTCAAAGGACAAGCTGCCTTTGAAATGCGACCCAAGCCTATCCACTTAGTAAAGAATGCCACAAACCCCCCCCCCCCCCCTGTACTGACCCCACTTATGGTGGGAGGGAAAGCAGGAAAATCAGCAAGATTAGAAGGTTGGCTCACAGTCAGCCAGCACCACCCCTCAGGTGGACAAGGTGATGAGGACCCCACTTTTCCAATTCCTGCAATCTACCTGCCCCTTACTGCGGAGACCGTCTTGACGCACAAAGCCCAGCTGACCAACTTGCTCTGCACCCCGCTCATTGGCCTTGGTACAGATAGATCAGCTGTGCTCCCGTGCTCGTGAGGCCCTTGTGACCTGATCCCTCATTTGGGATCCCTCGGTCAGCAAAACAGATAGGGCAAGATCTAACGATCATGTTTAAGAATTTCTTTTTGAAGTGGTGATCCAATTGAGAGTTTGTCGCATGAACATCACAAGCCACATGAAAAAGCAGAATGATAAAATGATCCTGTCAGAAATTAAACCTATTGCTTTATCTTTAATATGAAGGTCTATTGTCAGCCATGTAACATGCCAAAATATGTCAGATGTGCTGGTGTGGCATGTGTCATCACAAGACCAGACAAGCAACACACACGAGGCTAATTCCACAGAAGCTGAGAGCGCTATATGAAACTTTGCAAATAAATAAATACAGGTGAATCACAATAATTTTCCTCAAACCACCCTAAAGATAGTGTTATAACATAACATAACATGTATATTTGTAAAGCGCACGTTCACCCAGAGGTCTCTTGGCGCTGAATAACAGTTGTTCATTGTTACTCAACTCAATGGTACTCACTTTATCGACCTCAGATGGATGAAAGGCTGAGTGGACCAGCCGGGATTGTAACCTGTGACCATGAGGTCGAAAACAGGACCCTTCAATGGACGCATTAGTCCACTGAGCCACCAGACCCAGATATTATGTCTTATGAAATGGTACACAACAAACACTGCTGTCTCCTGCTATGGCTCATGTCCTTCTGATAAATGTTCAAGACTCTGCGGATGAAAAGCATGCCAAAATTAAATTTTTAAAGGTGTCCTGAAGACAAAATGTGGGTGTGCTATGCTGTGCAGGATAAAGCTGTTGCGTTGTTGCGGTCCTGAATATTCTGTTCTTGTGGGACACAGAGATGAAAGATGAGATGGTGGTTGGCAGAGTGCTCTACTCTGAGACTAAAGCCAATATATTAACGAACAGTAATTTAGAATTCAGGAAAGTACTCAAGGCATGGATGTTCAAATACACCCTCCCTAAGCGGCAGGGTTCCCAGTGCCTGCATACCCTTACGGGTGATTAGCCGTGCTTTATAATACCTATTTGGTTTGTTTTAATTTGACTAACAAAAATGGCAGAAGTCAAGTATAGTGCTCAGCCTTCACAAACAGGCAAGGAAGCTGAAAAGCATTCTGGCATGTTAGCAGAAAACGAATTGAATTTTTACACTAATGCTCAAGAAGGTTGAAAAACATGTTCAGCACAAAGAAAAATATCAATGAAAAAGCTCTCTTACCCACTTCTACTTTTGAGTTTTACTACACTAGAGCTAAATGATTCTCAGGGAGGTGAAAAAGAAGAAACTTCAGACGTGTGTGTCACTTTATTCCTTGTAGAATTTAAAAGAGAGCTGCAACACCAAGACAAGAAAAAAGAAAAAACAGATGCGCGGAGAGGAAATCCAACCATTGAACAGGAAGCCTGTGGGCTAACCATGTCAAAGCCACACAGCTTGGTCTCCAGAACAAGGGCGTAAGGCAACATGTGATGTGGTGAAGCTCGGATTCCATTCAGGCAGGAACGGTGTTCAGTAATCACGCTTCATGGACAGAAAAAGTTATGCCACCCAGGGTAGACTTCTTAAAGAAGCCGCACTCTCTCAAAAATCAAACATTTTAATGCAGTTCTAAATATCAGAGCTAGGCTGTTTTTTAGTTTTGCCCAAGTGTCAGACAAGTTGGTCACGTTTTCTGGTTTCAACAACTTTTTTTACCTGATCACAACTCAGTCCATGTATGACACAGAGCCATCTTGATAGGCTTATGAATAGAGATAGTGATGAGGAAACCCTGTTCATAATGTAGCAATGCATGAAGGAGAAGCACACTAACAGGTTTTTTAGCTCACAATATGACACTGCAATGGAACTGTCTTTAGAAAGTCAGTCAAGTAATGGCAAGAACATCTGCCACTTTAGTTCCTCATCTGTTTTACTCCTCACAGTTCCCACTCTACGATAGTAAGCCTCATCCTATCAAAAACCCTGAATAAAAACGCGAATGTTCCCCTCAAATTTAAAAGAAATATATTTCCCCTTTTTTATGTAAAATATAGCATCGCCCCACCTTTTCTTTTTCTAGATTCAGTTCCTACCTCCTACCAGTTTCCATTGTAGACATACTTGGCATGCAGCTTAACGGTTTTAGTAGCCTTTGGTGTGGTGTACGTTTTCTTCCATATGTGTCTAATTATTTGCAGCAAAGGTGCTGCAAGCATATACCTCGCACTCAGATACACATTCCCTCTTGGCCATCTCTAAATGGCCATGGGCTTGTTCGACTCAGCTGGCGCATTAGATCTTAGCACTTCTATTCCTCTGCTTGTCTTTATCCCTGGCCTCTTCATGCGGAAGGAGTAACACATTTCACATCTGCCCAGTTTTTCGGCTTTACAGGCACTCCAATTATGAAGTGAGGTAGAAGGCCAGGCCCAGCCTCCCCAGTAACATACACTAATATATGTTCTATTGATCCATGTGTCTCAACAGAGGGCGCAGTACATGAATGGCACATAGGGAAGAGAGCTCAGGGCTCCAGTGGCTTACACTGACCCTACAGCGGTTGGGAAGTGAACGTTCAGCTGCTACCTTGTAGCCAGCAGGAGTCATCCAATCACTAGCTTCTTTGAACAAACGACTAGCAGAAGACGTTGCTAACTGTAGTGGTGGAATAATGAGAGATGAACTAGGTGTATGCAAGTTGTAGTGTTGGGAGGGTGTATCTTGAAGAGATCGGCATAACCCCATTAACATCCACGTGGATGCAGGCAGAGAAGAGTGGAGGTTCTTCTGATAGACACTTATAACATACATTTTACTGTATATGACAGCATTCAACAGCATTATTTTTAATTATCAAGTGATTGCTGCAGCGTCTTTCTGATCAATATGTTTTACACCTTTTTCTTTATATTTAGGCTGCATGCCACTACATACATGTACAGGATCTAATCAATTACAAATATCTACTCAACCAAATAGAGCATGTTTTGTGATTTCGGAGTCCTCTCATTCGGTTTCACTTTTATTTAACATTAATGGGTCAATATCGATGTTGGACGGAATTGCCTCCGCCCGACACCAACTTGGTCCTGCGACTGACCGACCTATGGTTGGCGGTCCTGAGCACCTCATTAGAATGTGACCGAACACTGTTCAGTTGCATTCCTGCATTTCCGTATGGAGCATGCATATCAGCCATAAAATGGCCTTAATACTTGCTCCCACAGGAAGATGGGAGGTGCCATTCATCCCTGTACCCCGTTAGGTGCCTGCCACGAGGTGCAGGGTTCAACACCATAGTGTCCCCTTGGCCCCCAACCGGAGGTCGCGCACCCAAGGGGGGCCTGCTGTGGGCACCAAACCGTGCATCGTAACCTCAAGGGCGGAAAGGCATGCCCTTTGGGATTACGGGGCAGCTCCGACTGGCCGACGGGCTACATAAGCCCATCGTTTGCCAGCCGGAATGACCGGTCGGCTAATTTCCGACCGCCAGCATCATGATGTGGCGGTCGGAAAGTAAACTGAGCGGCCCATTATGATGTGGACAGGAAAGCTCCGACCATCGGACAGAGCCTTCATAGGGCACATCGTAATCAGACCCTTAGTGTTTTATATGCAGTTCTCCTGATAGTCGTCTCTAAATTATGTAGGTTTTGTTATTGTTAAAAAAGGTACCTTGTTGTAAATGTTATTTGTCCCACTATGAGAGTTGATCACCACTTATGGTTATTGTTGTTCTGAAGCAACGGTCATAAAAATAGCATTAATATTTCTCATAATTAGTGCATTAAGTTTGCTTATGTTCAGTAACATTGTTTCAGTCTGGCAAAGTGATTGCAAATCAAATAAACATCGACAAAGCCATCAGGTCGCAACCTTTACATCTATTGGCGTTGCCAGTGCCTATGCTGATACGGTGCAGCATCTTCAAAAAGCAAAATTACTGATGCTGTGCAGCATAAGGAAATACCGCCCCAAAAAATGCATAAGTACCTTTCAATAACCGACAGCTGGCCTATTCCATGAGCGCATGCATGTTTTACCACACTTACCCATGCCTAAAGAATGATGTGAGCACCATTTCTTTTGTTTTTATTTACCGATCCAAGATGGTGGATGCCACTTGGAATGGTAAATAAAAAGATTATTTGCACAAAGGTGTTTTAATGTTTTAAGCCGCCTGGCAGCAAGTGGCACTGCCAAACTCTCCAAAAACCGTAATTTATATTAAAAAAACAAGCTCAAGGAGTGGAAGAACAATGGAGTTGAGGGGGGAGATGCAACAGAAAGTTGGCAGTGGTAAGAGAGCGACCAAGGCACTTGAGGTTGGAGAGAATTTTTTTTTTTAATCCAGGGAACAGCGAAGAAAACAATGGACTAGAAAGGGAGGGATAAGGGAGCAACACAGATTGTATGCTGGGGAAAGTGGATTTGTAGGAGAAGGTGCAACGGACAAGAGAGAGAGACAATATATATATATATATGTGTGCACATTCATGAAGTGCTAAGAGAAAAAAAGAATAAGTAGTTCCTAAATGTGAGCAGTGGAAGGATACAAGTCAGACAATCAAAACAATGGTCAAGAGGAAATTCCTCCATGGGAGGGACAAGCACGAGAAGAGAAAGCAAGCACCAGAAGAGGAAGCAAGCGCATGGGAGAGACAACAAATTCAATGGTGAGCAACAGGAAAGCGAAGAGCCCAGTAACGTTTTGGTGTAGTCCACAAGAGGTCTTTCACAACCAGAACGCTAAAAGAGGTCAGGTATGCAAGACCTAAAACAAAACGGCGCGTTTTTTATTTTAACTTCCATTAGTAGCAACTGAAACTCGAAGAAGTGAGAATTACAGGGAAATTATAAAGGAACGCTGATAAATAAAATTAAAAAAACATCACCATAAACCTAAAAATATAACTAAAAACAATAGCATCACAATGGCATTATGAAAGCTATTGACATGCATAAAGAGTAAAGCAATCTTTGTATGTTAGAACAGAAATCAAACACACACAGTTCACAAAATCAACATTCGCACATGACTCATAGTTTCTGAGCACAGGAGCACGATTCTCACCCTCCAGCTACATGGGTAGAAACATCTGCAGAAATGATTTTCAAAAGTATTCATGAATGATTCAAAAGTCAAAGAAAGTCTTCCCATCTGGAAGAATTATAACCCCAACAGGGCCGCCAGAGCGATCTGTCAATCGCATAGATACAGGAAGAGCTGGAGAGGAGGCCAGCTCCCACAGACGTGGCAGTCCTTAGTACATTACAGCACTAGTCTCTTTCTTTATTTTAAAGTTTTTAAAAACATCTAATGGGCCCCAAAGAGCCTACCAGCATACCAGTCAGAAAAGACAAAAAGAGTTTGCAGTCATTGAAGTAAAAGCGCAAACAGAAGGACTTACATTTGCAAACACCAGACACCAGACAGTGCATGCACCACGTAGAAGATAAATAAGTTAAGCACCATAAATGATAGACGTGTGTGCTTATTTTCTAACATTTTGGAGTCTCCCGCCGAAAGAAATCACTGCACATGTGGAAGACCTACTTGACACCCCTGGCAGAACCTATTAACTTTTGGGAGGAATTAATAAGCTGTGCTGATTAAACTGGCCTTGTTCTATTTGAACCTCGCTTCGAAGTACAGACTATGCAGAATAGGGTAATGTGATAGAACGTTAGGGAACTGGTCACGAGGTGGGTGAAGAATTAAGCGCTGCCCAGAGTAGACGAGGAGAAAGCTCGGGTGGCAAATGAGCGCAGCACTGATGAAGGTTGAGCAAGAACTAACCAAATCTACCCTTATGCAGACAAACAGACCAGACGCTGGATGGCTTACCAAAATGTACAGCGATTCAAGGTGGCCATGAGACATGCTATGTCTGTGGCGAATGCAAGGCAGTTCATTCTATTTAGAGGCTTGATCCCACACCAGATACAATGGACTTCAAGCCGAGTACTCTACGATTCACTTCTGAAAACACCTTAGCTGACCTGCCATTTTCCTTCCTTCTGCAGACCCAGTCGGTATCACCACCTCAAAGATGAGCTACTAACACAAAGGCACCACCCAACATTGTCTAATAAAACGACAATTCAAAGCGTCGGGACACTCTTTCGAGTAGCCGTACGCTATATAAAACCCGGTATAACATAACATAACATAACAATCTGGATTTAGTGAGAAGTCCTCTGAAAATCATGATGCAATGAAGGCTACGAACATCACTTACTAAGCACAGCAAACCATGTGCAACACCATCAATCCCACCAGTGAGACATAAAAAGTACTAATGCTAAATGCTGCTACAAAGACTGCTTTTATCTCCGGGTATGAGAAGCTAAAAATGATCAGGCGTCTTGCAATCGCCCGCACTTCCAAAGTAACTCCTGTCGGATGCCACTCCCTTCAGGTAATGAACTTCTGGAAATGCCAGGCTTCTCCTCTGTACTGAAGATCTCAGGCACCAACCAGTGGCGAAGTTCGGAGGGGCTCCTTCTTGACTAATGCTACCACCAGTGCTTCAATTGAAAACAAGTGCCAGGGCCCAAACATTTTGCTTAGAAGTCACTGCCGGTGCTGAAGAAGATGGTGGTGCTGAATACCCCGGCAGTATAGTCCTGATTTCCCTTCCTGCATCTTTAATCCATCACCACACACTCCATGCCCCTCAAACTCACTCCTGCACATTTTCTGTCCCTGCTTAATACATTTGACACTGTTTTTCCATCTTTCTCTCTCTTCTCCCCGTTTGAGTTTTTCTCTCCGATGAGGAAAAATAAGAGCCGGGGCCAAATGCAAGTGCTGATGGGCCACACCTGCAGCCACCAGCTCCAATGAAGGACTGGCTACCACTCTTGTCAGCATCATCCCTGGCAATGAGGAAGCGCGGAATGAGTGAACATGTGTTTGGAATGACCCTCATAGTCTCCACACTGAGATTCAGGAGATTGTTGAGTAACTAATCCTGGTTGTCAATAGCATTCAACGGGTAACTGCAGGAGAATATGTTCCAATGTAGCCGATCCTGTTGCCAAGGACTACATGTACACTCACCCACCTCACTGTATAATGGACAACGCTAGAAATGCGAGTAGCATACGAAGCTGCTTTCCTACTCACAGGCTGACACAGATAACTACTAGACAGCAGAAGGAAATGGAGGCTGTCGGCTCTCAAGAGCCAAGATACGAGAGCTGAAGGCGAGAGGTGCAAAGAGCTTAATAGTATTTGTGGATGAAATTAAAACTGTGAGCGAAAGTTATAGTGCACTGTGATGTATGCAATGACATCTGGGCCGGCAATCAGCTGGCTGCTTTCAAGAGCTGCCAAAGCAAACAGGCGAATCACAAATCCACTTTGCAGATCGTCAATCTGGGGCCACACTTGCCAAGGTAAATAGAAGCGGGCTGAAGTTTGCTTTGCAGACCTGTGAGCTGGGAGTTTTAGCACGGCGAGCTTCCAGCACAGCCATGTGGGTGCAGGGCCTCCGAGGGCTTAACACACACACAAAAGTTCAGCGACACAACATTAAAAAGAAGGGGGCGAAAATGGGGAGATCAAACGTTACTGCTGCCCGCACGATCTCCGTTCCACTGGAAGCCTCTGGTCGGTGATAAAGACACGCTCCACAGGCGAGCCTGCTAGTACTGTGTCCTTTCTAGGAAAGGAGACAGTGCTCGTCTGTTCTTTTAAACACGAGACAGGAATGTTCCATCTCAAAATGACAACGCTGAAACCCCACAAGAACAGCACTCACTCGCCTGGAGGACAGAACTGTGGATAAACTGGCTTGTCAACTGTTCTGAAAATGACCCCAGCGTTGTGACACATTCTAGACAACCCCTAAGCTCCCCACTGCCTGCGCCCGGCTCGGATGGACTGATATTAATGACAAACTCTACAGCATGATACAGCTACAGTGCTACAAAACTGAGTTACAGTAAACTAGTTGCGGTCTTCTGTGATTGTCAGGTTACACATTCGAAACCCTTCAGGCCAAGGTGGGCTTTTATCCTTTTAAAGGTGGTCAAGTGGGGGTGATTCCGTTAACAGTAAAACCTGTTATTTACAGTGCTTAGAAATGGCAGCAGTGTGGTATGAAGCGCTACATAAAACCATAAGGCATTTCCTGCCTTTACCACTTGGTACATCAGGTGCGTCTCATCCAAGTCTGCTGTTGGGACGCTGCGCTGTGACATGAAGGCTCACTGCTTACGGCTACCGCACTCAACTGGCCACAAAACCTGGCTCCATGCAGAATGTTCCACTTTTACCTCTGTCCTTAAAAGTTTGCTCAAGTTCTTGCTCTTTCGGATGGTCATAAGGATCATTAAAGGAGAATGGGGAGAGGATGTGGCCTAACGGCCAAAGCAACCGACCTCTAAGCTGGAGAACCAGGTTCCTGTCTTGGTGTTAACATCTATCATCCAGTTATTCTAGGCAAATCATATAATGTCCCTGTTGCCTGAAAAATGAATGGGTCCGTCTGTAATGCAACTAGTGCTTATGTATAGCGTTCTGATACTTTCGGTTCGAGTTTGCGCTATATAAAACTGATTTTAAAAAGAACGGTAGTTCTGCTGCTTGCAATGGTCTTATGCTAAAAGAATCTGACTGATGATGCTATCATTTTACAAAACGTGAGGTGGGCAGACTGGGGTTCCCATCAAGACATGGGTTCCTTCTCGTTGGTTGGTGCTCCAAGATGGACAGTGTGAGGAAAGGCCCCTCAATCCTCTCTGTCTGGTGTCAATAATACTGCAATAATTATCTTCGAACAATGAAGACCAATGTGTAGGTACCTTTTAAAATGTTCCACAACAATGAATTGTGCGTATCACAGATACCAAGGCATCTGAAAAGAAGCTTCAGTAGCTTAAAAGACATCTCTAGGTCATGGAAAAAGTTATACTAACATTACCTGTTTTTAAGTATCACTCGATGGGCACCATGTTCTTTACTATTAGTGGGAAAAGTATTTCATTAAGTTGGATTTCCAGATCAGTGTTAAAGAACGTCAAGCTCTGGTGAATTTCTTACTTTCTGCGGATGGATGATCCACAAGACTGGACCTACGAGTAACATGCCTGTCCCTACTATTTCTTTAAAGCTGCTTGAACCCAAAATTTCAAAAATAGGTTTCCCACTGCTACTAATGGTTAAAGGCAATGGCATTGAGCACCTGACAAGACAGGTAGGAACAAAACCATCAGGGTCAACAAAAATGCTTTTTTTGCCATATGACAAACAATATTTCTTTACTTGTTCCTGGCAGTAGCATAACAAAACTTGAGCCCGCCCCCCCTGCAATGGACATAGAGGGGCCCTCTCCGGACTCACGCAGGAGCTGTCAGGCCAGGGCGCTGTGCTGCGGGGGCCCCCTGGCGCTGGGTCCCCCTGGAGCCCGGGCCCCCGCACTGCAGGAGTCTTTGTCACGCCACTGGTTCCTGGTGATAAGTGAGAAGTAGGTCAGTTAAAGAACGGGAGGAATTTTCTGGAAAGATCCTTCAGATACTGAAATGGTGTCAGACACTTAAGCAGTTTAGGTCAAATGGGACTGAGCATACATCGAGTCAAGAAAGTGATTAGAAATCTATACATTCTATGGCTGGCAGGACCAGTCTGGAATGTAAGACGAGTTGGAAGAAAACAGAGGTGTGATATAAGCTACGTGTTTATGCCTCGATCATTCCACAGTATGTTATGTTGGTTGGGTGCATCGTCATAAAGTCCAGTGACAGGCACCTGAGAGGTAGGGAACACGAGAGACAAGGAAGGGACAGTTAAGAGGAGGAGTTGACAGGTGACAATGAAGGAGGGAATGGCATAAAGTGAAAAATGGATTATGACATTGAAAGTTCATGGTGTAAAACTAACATTGTGGAGTCAATGGGCAGCAAACCCCGAGATTGCTGGCACAGATACCTGTACTACAATTAAAGATGCGCAGCCAGTGATTCCCAATCATACTCTGTAGAGCCTGATTCAATAGCTCATCTCAAGGCAGAACGAAAGCATTTCACATGAAAGCACTTGATTATACATCAGCAAAAATGACACAGAGATGCAGGTAAGTGCAAAACTAGGTCACACGAACAATATTATATACAATGCTCTTCAAATATTAAGCCGCCTTTGTGAGACAAACTTTAGGATTGACACTGGAAGCCTAATTAGATATGGGTTCATTTTCTAGACATTCCCAATAAATCGGAACACAAATTATTCTGCTACAATGTTAGGCAAATAAGTAGGCCAAAGGGATATTTAACGTTTTCTTTGAACAAATAGGAAGTATGCACTAATCCCAAACAGTCTAAAAGTCCACAAATAGGGGCCGCAAGAGACAAACCAGTGCTACCCATTGTTTGAAGGTTAGATCACTGCTGACTGCAGACAAATTCCATGTTTAAATGAAAATAGTCCATCTTGACCATAATGGCCAGCATTAACTGAATTAATATATCAGGTAGAAGTAAGGATCATAGTAGATGTACGAACGAAGGTGCATCACTAAGTGACCCTGCTGGCGAACTTATGTTGCAAACCTTAATTCCTCCAAAACCAGCCAGCCCCGGTGATTCATTGAGGCAACAATCGATTTTTTTGCACCTCTCCTTTTTGGTTCTGAAAGTCCTACACCGGCTACTAATTCCCAGCCATGTTGATATTAGTAACTTTTACACAAAACACATACAACCATCATAAATAGCTACAGGTCTGCACGCAGCATTAGTATGAATATGAAGTAACCGTCCTGCTGTGCAGGCAGTACACAAAATCCGTGCATGAAATAAAGATTATAAAATACAGGCAATGGTCTCCCAATACCCCGTAGTGAAGTACCTGATTCCACCATCAGGAATGTACAGCCCTGTTACAAGCCACTGGGCTTCCAAGAAACATCTGAATCTGAGAGAAACCATAGAGATTTCAAGAAACAATGAAAATCGTTCTCTTACAGAATTGCCTTTACGTCCACTCAATCCTGCTCACTCCATTTGCACAAGGTTCAGTCTTCATCATTCATTTGCCTTTGTTTGACATTTGCTGCTTCACCCAATCTCCTCTGTCTTTCTTCCAGCCTCTTGCATGCAGTCTGAAAGCACCTGAAGTGATTGCTTTTGTTTAAATGAAACCATTTGAATAAACCACAGCTGCATTCTGCACTAGTTGTAGTCTCTATAAAACACGACGGTGGGGCCGAGTGTGAAATGTGGACGGCTTCCAAAGCACTGCATTGCAGGTCATGCCATTGGCTTGATAGCAGCAGGCCAACATGTTTTGTTCTGGGTTTGTTGAGCGCAAGGCTGCCCAGACGGGGTATCCCAGGCCTAGGAAACGGTCATCATTATTTGAATTACTAAGAGAAGAAGCTGTCAGAACCGAGAGGGCAACATGGGCCCAAAAGATGATGAGCTTATTGGGGATTATTAGGATGAACTTGAATGAAACCTGCACATCTCAAGTGTCTTCCAAGGCTTGAGGGCATCTTTACCGTTCTCAAATGTAAAGGGTACATCCTCACCTTGGCTCGTGCAAATGAAAGTCTGTTCTATAGTTCAAAAGCCCAATTTCAGTTGCTTGGTAAACAACTAATGCAATAGAGCACGTCTCTTCTAGTCAAGGTACAATCATAGCCACATTATTTTTTATCAAGATTAGGAAACAAGCATTGGAAATGCAATAGGTCTCGCATTAGAAAAGTTGGAGTTATTGGTCTTGTAAATGACATATTTTATTTATTTGTTGGTTTTTAAAATTGCTAAATTGATGGCTTTGTCATTTACAATGCCAATAGTTATAACTTTCGCGAATGTGACACCTATAGCATTTGGAATGCAACATGTTTTGTATTTACGTGACTTAGATGGCAGCTCTGGTCGTTAGGCCACATCTCTAGAGAGCAGGAGAGTGCAGCAGGGGAGAGAAGCACAGCAATGCAATAGGTCTCGCATTAGGAAAGTTTGAGCTATTGGTATTGTAAAGGACAAATTTTTTATTTATGTGCTTGTTTTGAAAATAGCGAATTAATAGCTTTGTTATTTACAATGCCAATAGTTTTATCTTTCGCAAATGTGACACCTATTGTAACACAATATGTGTTGTGAGGGTGAGTGAGGTTGAGGGTGAGGGGTTGAGGGTGAGTGAGGATGAGGGGTTGAGGGTGAGTGAGGGTGAGGGGTTGAGGGTGAGTGAGGGTGAGTGAGGGTGAGGGGTTGAGGGGGAGGGGTCGAGGGTGAGGGGTTGAGGGTGAGTGAGGGTGAGGGTTTGAGGGTGGGTGAGGGTGAGTGAGGGTGAGGGGTTGAGGGTGAGTGAGGGTGAGTGAGGGAGAGGGGTTGAGGGTGAGTGAGGGTGAGGGTGAGTGAGGGTGAGGGGTTGAGGGTGAGTGAGGGTGAGGGTGAGTGAGGGTGAGTGAGGGTGAGGGGTTGAGGGTGAGTGAGGGTGAGGGTGAGGCTGAGGGGTTGAGGGTGAGTGAGGGTGAGTGAGAGTGAGGGTGAGGCTGAGGGGTTGAGGGTGAGTGAGGGTGAGTGAGAGTGAGTGAGGGGTTGAGGGTGAGTGAGGGTGAGTGAGGGGTTGAGGGTGAGGGGGTGAGTGAGGGTGAGGGTGAGGGGGTGAGTGAGGGTGAGGGGGTGAGTGAGGGTGAGGGTGAGGGGGTGAGTGAGGGTGAGGGGTTGAGGGTGAGTGAGGGTGAGGGTGAGGGTGAGTGAGGGTGAGGGTGAGGGTGGGTGAGGGTGAGGGAGGGTGAGGGTGAGTGAGGGTGAGTGAGGGTGAGTGAGGGTGAGTGAGGGTGAGTGAGGGTGAGTGAGTGAGGGTGAGTGAGGGTGAGTGAGGGCGAGTGAGGGCGAGTGAGGGCGAGTGAGGGCGAGTGAGGGCAAGTGAGGGCAAGTGAGGGTGAGTGAGGGTGAGGGGTTGAGGGTGAGTGAGGGTGAGGGTGGGTGAGGGTGAGGGTGAGTGAGGGTGAGGGGTTGAGGGTGGGTGAGGGATTGAGGGTGAGGGGTTGAGGGTGAGGGTGAGTGAGGGTGAGGGGTTGAGGGTGAGTGAGGGTGAGGGTGAGTGAGGATGAGGGGTTGAGGATGGGTGAGTGAGGGTGAGTGAGGGTGAGTGAGGGTGAGGGTGAGTGAGGGTGAGTGAGGGTGAGTGTGAGTGAGGGTGAGTGAGGGTGAGGGTGAGGGGTTGAGGGTGAGAGGGTGAGTGAGGGTGAGGGGTTGAGGGTGAGTGAGGGTGAGGGGTTGAGGGTGAGTGAGGGTGAGTTAGGGTGAGGGGTTGAGGGTGGGTGAGGGTGAGGGTGAGTTAGGGTGAGGGGTTGAGGGTGGGTGAGGGTGAGTGAGGGTGAGGGTGAGGGGTTGAGGGTGAGTGAGGATGAGTGAGAGTGAGGGTGAGTGAGGGGTTGAGGGTGAGGGGTTGAGGGTGAGTGAGGGTGAGGGGTTGAGGGTGAGTGAGGGTGAGGGGTTGAGGGTGAGTGAGGGTGAGGGTGAGTGAGGGTGAGTGAGGGGTTGAGGGTGAGTGAGGGTGAGGGTGAGTGAGGGTGAGGGGTTGAGGGTGAGTGAGGGTGAGGGGTTGAGGGTGAGTGAGGGTGAGGGTGAGGGGTTGAGGGTGAGTGAGGGTGAGGGGTTGAGGGTGAGTGAGGGTGAATGAGGGTAAGGGTGAGTGAGGGTGAGGGTGAGGGGTTGAGGGTGAGTGAGGGTGAGTGAGGGGTTGAGGGTGAGGGGTTGAGGGTGAGTGAGGGTGAGGGGTTGAGGGTGAGGGGTTGAGGGTGAGTGAGGGTGAGGGGTTGAGGGTGAGTGAGGGTGAGGGGTTGAGGGTGAGTGAGGGTGAGGGTGAGTGAGGGTGAGGGGTTGAGGGTGAGTGAGGGTGAGTGAGGGTGAGGGTGAGTGAGGGTGAGTGAGGGTGAGTGAGGGTGAGGGTGAGAGGGTGAGGGAGGGTGAGTGAGGGTGAGTGAGGGTGAGTGAGGGTGAGGGTGAGGGTGAGTGAGGGAGGGTGAGGGAGGGTGAGGGAGGGTGAGGGAGGGTGAGGGGTTGAGGGTGAGTGAGGGTGAGGGTGAGTGAGGGTGAGGGTGAGTGAGGGTGAGGGGTTGAGGTTGAGGGTGAGGGGTTGAGGGTGAGTGAGGGTGGGTGAGGGTGAGGGTGAGGATGAGGGTGAGGGGTTGAGGGTGAGTGAGGGTGAGGGTGAGGGTACATGCTTTTCACTTTCTTCAAAGGTTGTCCGTGCATCAAGGGTAGTTGACTGAACTTTAAGTATAATAATTGTACGTACTCTTCGGTGGCATTGAGCTCACACCCTCGAATGGTCTTCGGTAGTATTGTTTCCTGTAGAATTCTATTTCCTGCTTATAAAGCGCATGTCTCGGTCAGTATCAGCAAAGTGGTATGTGCATGTGAAAGTCGGAGAGTTGGAGGCGGTTAAGGAAATGCAGAACATTCTGCAAAAGTAATGGGAAACCATTTTTATCTTGAAACTGTTTTTAACCGACAGTCTTTTAGTCCTAATCATAGATGAGTGGGAGTAATACAGGGACTGGAGCAGCAGTGCCTCCGTTTGGATTGGTGTGGCAGGCAGGAGAAAGTCAGGAGAGGGAGGAGAGGGAGGAGGGGGAACTGCTTGCGAAATGAAATTAAAAGCGGCCGGGCGGGAAATGCTCTCGGTAGCATTCGTTTGAAGTGTGAAGCAGGGGGCGGGAGCAGCCTTTGATGTGCGGATAATTAGGGGAGGAGCAGCCAGGAGATCCAAGCTGGGGAACAGATGGCTGGCGATTTGGTGCTGTGCACGCGCATTTTAGGTCAATGCGCTTGCGCATTGACCTAAAAGCAATGGGCACAGCACCAAATCGCCCAGTTAGTTTAACTCTGGTTAAAGCCCTATATCCTCGCAAGCTCGATGCGCATGCGCATCGAATAGCGAGACCTAAAAATAGGAGAAGATATATTACAATGGGCTCAGATTAATACCAGAGTCAGTTGTGCTGAATAGTTAATTTGAGAGACTGTTTTGGGTAGAAAGGGGGAAGGGACTCCGAGATGAGGTTGACCCTGTGACCCTTATTTTTGGTCATATGTAATGTTTCTGTGCCATGCCATAGGAAAAGGCTGGGGTCCTTGTGTCTTAAAGAAAGGAGAGAAAAATGTGTATATGCTCTTTAGGCAAGAGATACTATGCAGAAAGGGTCAGACTAGCCACTATGACATTTCTTTTGAGGGCTGCAAGTTAAGAATGCTATTGCCTCTACCGGGCTGGTTCAACAAGAGGTTGGGTTGGAATTCCTGACTGATCTCATAGGTTTAAGACCACTAATGGCCTGGAGATCTATCTGGGCCAAGGGGGAAACTGGTTTTACCAGGAGAATCATTCAAGACTGCCTCCGATTGGATAAATATAGTCTGATCCCATGGCTTAATTACGTCATAACATCATTTAGGGATGCATTCGATTTGAATGTTTTTTTGGACCCCGCTAGTGCCACTGATATTTCAAAAAAAGAGCTTAAACATGTCTATCTGGGGGCTAAAGCCAAATTGCGTAGGGATGCCACTTGCCTGTATGTAACACATCAATTTTATCACTCTAATAATCAGGCAAGCTTCGGCTTTTCTAAGTATTTAAAAGTGGTTACCAAGCAATCCCACCAGTATGTCCTTACCAGACTACGATTAGGTATTGTCCAATCTGGTGGCTTTCCCCCTGATAAAAAAGTATACATCAACCCCCTGCCCATGTGATGGGTCTTCGAAGCAGAGCACCGAGCACTTTTTGCTTCTTTGTCCTTTGTATTTGTATCTCCGTATTGCCTACCTTAAACCGCTTTTAAAAAAATATTCTGTGTCAACTGTTAAAACTGCTATGAGGCTTTTATTTGCTCTTGACGAACCAGATGTGTGTTTTTTTACAGCGGTATTTATTTTGAAATCTGTGTCAGTCAGGAAAAGTATGGCCTTTTTAACCTAACAGCGAATGCATTGTTTCCAGTAAAATGAACAGCCCCTGCCTATTCTGCTGCCCCTCTCTTTTATTGATTGTATGACTTAATATTTCACCAATTGCTTTGTACTATTGATGTATTATATGTGCTTTTATGATTGTTTTTTTCAAATGATCGAATAAAGCTTTTGAAATGAAATGAATGCTTAATTTAAGCTGGTGGCTGCAGGTGGGCCCAACTTAATCTAGTCATTATAGTTGCCTTGGCCTTGACTCAACAGGACCTTACTCGCTAGCATCGACTTTGCGTGCCTTGCACAAGCTGTTTTGTATACCTGATTGATGTATTGGATAACTATCTACTTTGGCATAAGTAACCTCGCTTTGTTGTAAAGCGCTCAGATATCCGCAAGGGTCTTGTTCGCGCTCTATAAAACTTTCAAAATAAATAAATAAAACTGTAAAACAGAACAAAAGAGAGAAAGGCATCAAGGGTCGGTGGTAGAAGGAGGAAGGGAAATATGGAAAACAGTGAAAAGGGAGAAAGCAAAGATGAGAAAGAACCTGTAAGAGTGAGAATGTGAATGGAGAATATGTTGGTGGATGAAAGAGCCAGGAGCTGAACTCGAGTAGACAGCCTTGGTATTCAACAACACAGCTCCCACCACAGATTCCCTCACTACCACCCTTTAAAAGTGTCCTTCAAGTCTTTCTCTGATGTATTTAATTAGTTATATAGCGCCACTCAAACTAGTGTAGGGTGTCCAGAGCACTTTACATCATACACACTACACCGAAACAATCAATCATTGGTGTGTAAATCAGTGTAGAGCAAATTTTACATAAGACCGAGGACTACAAGGTGTAGGAGTCAATGTCATCCATACTTATACACTGTATAGTTGAAAAGTGCTTGGTCTAGAGAAGCACAAACTCAGAATTTAAAACGTAAACACTATGGTTGGGGGTTCTCTTTAATAATCAGAACTGGTTCTATCCAAATGAATCAATGTTCCAATATTAGGATTTCATGCGGCGCTTTGATGATGGTTATAGCTCACTGTTCTATGTTAGGATTGTAACTTATAAAGTGACAAAATAATATCTCACACAAAAGCAGTAACCTACTGACCTGTTTACATTATATGTACTTAGTGATCTGCATGATACAAGTTCTTTGCAGCAGGCACATTAACCCACTGTGGCTACCTTACATGAGTGATAACTTCCGATCTCTCTCAATGAAGAACATTAATCACCAGAGTTATCTTGACATTTTTATTGTTGCCTGAAAATTGCTGGAGACCAGGAATGCAGCAGCAGGTACTTTTCAAATCATAATGCATTTGCAAGCACTACTCCCCCAGCCAAAGTCAGCGATCTTTGTTTAGCTGGTGTATGAAGATGCAAGATTATATACATGTTTTTTTTCACATTTGGTCCAATTACTATGTGAATGTAAACAACAACAAAGCATACTTGCAAACTAGGACTACATGCCTACTACCTTTCTCAATATTTCACTTCATAACTTCAATTGTATTTATTTAACCGTACTACGGTCTCTCTCATACAATGGGTGATTTGTATAGAGTCACTGGAAAGTCCACAAGGTTGTATTTGCCACCCACCCCACCCCACCACACCCCACCACACACACACACACCAGAATGTTAGTGTATCATACGCCCCTGTTGCCAAGGGTCATTATATGAGGAGTGTCACACAAACCATACCTATAGCTTTTTTAACCAAATCTTAACTTGCGGACTATTGCTGACTAAATGCCAAAGACTGTCAGAACGGTAAAGAAAAGACCGACACGACATGGGACACTTCAGCTGGTACTAGTACCCCTGGGCCGTGCTATGCTCGCTGTCAATGTGCACTCCGAGTTTCACGGTCATGTGCTCCCTGGAAAGGTAGTAGTTGCAGTTCGGATGAGTACTTACAAATTTGGAGCCCTTCCTGTCCTGCTCCTCGCTGCCGGGGGTTTGCAGGCCGCGCTTCCTGGAATGTTTGGGTTCCCTGCTGCGTCCTGGAGGGGGAGACGACTCCCTGGAGCCCGAGGGCCTGCGGACGTCCATTACAAGGCACAGGCACCTGAGGCGGAGGCCAGACTACGCCAAAGCAGCTTATCGCTAGCCAGGAATTAGCTCGTGGGATCCTCTTAAATCAGTTGACAGCAGCCGAGACTGTCCTGCGCACTCTGATCGCGCGCCTTCACCTGCGGCTCCTTACGCCACAAAGCTTAGAAAACACTCAAGTTCTCCCAACTGTCAGCTGGGACCCAAAGGGGCTCCTAGCCAGCTCCGCTCCCCAAATCCAAAAGTTCCCGCCGATCTGGGAACGCCTCTTCCGCACTTCCAACCAATGGCAGAGCGTGGTCCGCCCTTTGCTTCTCCCGCGAAAGCACAGAGACTGAGATGAGTCGCGTCATTGCCCATAGGCCACCGCCCCACAGAGGCTGCCTTCAGCCGAAGGAGGTGAATCATAGCTCAACACACCGATAAGGTATGTGGGTGTGGCCACCACGGACATCGGACATGTTAGAGTCAGGCCAGGCGTTATTTACATGCAGTGGTCTTTATGTTCAATCTGAGAAACTAGTCGATCCTAGCCTGACCTCAACTTCCTAATTGAAGTCAAAACAAATCATGTTTTATTTTTGTCTTGGTTAACTTTTTTTATTTAAACTCTGCTATGTTTTATTCTAGATCTTTCTCTTTTCGTGTTCCCAAATATAGACATGGATGCGTGACTGATAGGATTGCCACTAGCTGGTACTTTACCATACTTGCCTGTATTTTTAGATCCATGGTAGTACAAGTCACGTTTAAAGTACTCGCATGGGTGTCTTTGTATGTGACGCGGGCTGCATAACCAAAAGCTGCCTACGGACATAATAAGCAAAGCAACAAAGGTGATTGGCCCATGCTGCCGTTTTTGCTGGGGTGCACGACGCACCGTGCAGTTCAAATGATGGCGGACCAGAGAGGGAGCATATCTTCAAGGAGTTCTGCCTCCTGATTGGCTGTTGAAATAAACTCTGAATAGAAACCTGTGGTGCGCGCGCACCAGAGGAGCGGGGGTAAGGGAGCGCGAAGACGCCGAGACAAGGTAGGTGATGTGTGTGTAAGGGGGGGTTCTCTGTGTATGTGTGTGCGTGCGTGTGTGTGTGTGTATGCGGGGGGGGCTCTGTATGTGTGTTTGCACATGTTGTTAACAGCCTGCCGGAATCGGAGCGCGTGTTGACGCGCGCGACCTGATCCCGGCAGGCTGCTGCTGCGTGCGCGTGACAGCCTGTTGTCCTCTCCCCTTGAGTCCCTGAAAACCGGAATGATAGCAATAGTCTCGCTCTGCGACAGCAGGCCTTTGGCCTGCAATCGCAGGGCGAGACCTAAAAAACTAAAACAAATGCTAAAGTATCCAATAGGTAATATGAAAGTCCTTAACTTGTTTGTCAAATTTACAACTATACAACTCATGTGGTTTAAGGTGTAAACGTAAAAATAGAATTACATAATTAGAAAAAAAATTATAATCTGTATTGGAACATAACAGTTGTTTTAGCTAATCGGTTAGCTCCCTATATGCCTGATATTGTCAATCCTCAACAGCATGGCTTTGTAGTGGGTAGAGATACCACTTTGCATGTTAATACTTCAATAACAGCTTTTGATGTAGCAGAAACCACAAACACCCCACTCGGTATGATAATGTTAGATGCTGACAAAGCATTCGACCGAGTGGGGTGGGAATATCTGTGGACAGTATTAAGCAAAATGGGTATAAATGGCTCCTATTTAGATTGGGTTAGGTCGATTTATGACGAACCACGGGCGGTGATTAGCTATGGAGGCATAGATTCTGCTAATTTTAAGATAGCAAGAGGTACAAGGCAAGGATGCCCCCTCTCCCCACTACTGTTCGCCCTTTCTTTAGAACCTTTTTTAAATGCTTTAAACGACCAAATCAATATAATACCAGCATACCATGGGGAAATAACTCTCAAATTAACCGCCTTCGCGGACGATATAGCAATATATACATCGGATGTTAATAAAGCTATGCCAGCAATTGTAAAAGAAGCACAAAATTATGGGAAAATCTCTGGGTATAAACTAAATGTGAACAAAACCCAAATTATACTCAATTATACCCCGGCTACACGTGCTTATGAAACCTGCAAAGAAGCCGTATACTTAGGTATTAAACTTACTGCTGAAGTGGGGAAAATTGTGGAATTAAACTATGAGTCATTCCTTAAAGAAACCGCTGCTAGCTTTAAAAAATGGCATAAGATACCCCTGAGTCTGTTAGGGAGACTTAATCTGATTAAGATGAAAATTCTACCCAAGTTGCTGTATTTGTGTAGAGCCATTCCGCTACAACCAAATAAGCTTTTTTTTAGAAAGTTGGATGGCATTTGTAGTAGCTTTATCTGGGGGTATAAAAAGGCACGAAGGGCGGTTAAATTCTTGACACTACCAATTTCTAAAGGGGGACTTACCTTTCCGGATTTTAGCCTTTATTTTCTAGCTACCTTTCTTTTACGCATTAGGAGCTTATTAAAAAATACTCCTTCTTTATTTTTCCATCAGTATATGTTGGGGGCTGACTCAAATCAATTTCTATTACGGGTCCACGATCCAAACTACTTTAAGAGAGTAAAATTTAAGACTGCAAAACATGCTATAAGAATCTGGGACAAAATTCTGCACATTAGTAACAGCTCATTTTACAACGCCGAACTTAGACTATGGAATAATCCTGGCCTCCCGGGTATATTTTCGGACGGTTCGGGGAATCGGTGGATAAGACATGATATAAATACACTAGGAGACCTTTTCGGTACTAATGGTTTGATTGATTTTGAGAATTTAAAAATTACAAACGGGCTTACGGATGACATGCACTTTAAATATAGACAATTGAGAGATTTTTTCTGTAATAAATTGAGAATAACGGAAATTAAACAATCTGATATTCTTGAGGGTATTTACTCTGATAAAACAAAATCGTTAATCAAATTGGGATATCAATGGCTTATTAAGGATAAGGGAGAAAATACAACTCAAATCGCAGCCAAATGGTCCCGTAGATTAAATCTAAATATAAACTCAGTACAGATTGGAAACGCCTTAACCCATCTAGGTGATATAGTTCATTCTTCTAATCTCAAAATGCAACTATATAGGACAATCACTGAGCTGTACTATACGCCTCAAAAAATATCAAAATGGGCGCAAGGTAACTCGATATCAGATAAATCTATGTGCGTTAAATGTAATACTGCTGCGGCTGGAATTGAACACATGCTATTCTCTTGTCCTGCACTTTCCACTTTCTGGAATCGAATATCCTATCATCTTCGATTTAACCAGATAAATACACCGGATCTTACATTACAAATGGTTTTACTAGACATCCAAGATAGTAATTGTCCTAATAAGGATCTTTTAACGATTTTGTTAGCATGTGCTAGATTAACAGTAGCTAGGGTATGGATATCCAAAGAACCCCCTAAAGTTGCGGATTGGTTATCATTGGTTCACGAAATTAGAACTATGGAGTTTTCTTTAGCCAAACTTAGAGGTCCAAAAGCCCTTCTAAGAAAAGAAAGGATATGGAAGCATTTTTTTGAAGGTCAAGAAAGGTGATTAGGCCTATACTTACTGTGTTCTGCTGCTTTAGTAGCTCATTACTCCAAGGGTAGAGCTAACATGAAGCTTAGATTGCATTATATTTTGTATTGTTTCCACTCCTCTATTCTATGTCTGTACTAGTTGTATATGTATGTTTAGTATGGAATTGAAATGTAATGATTTTTTTTTTTGTCACTTCTTGCAACAAAATAAAAATTAAAAAAAAAAAAAAAAAAGGAACATAACAGTTGTCTTTACACCGTTTTTTCCTTCCAGAGCGGTCAGCTCACATAACAGCATGAATAATATGGCCAAATACAAGGGACATTAATGCACTATGCAGCTCCATCTTTTTCACATTTAGCACCACGATGGTGCCTGCTTAAGTGCAGTAGAAAAAATACAATCCTTTTGCATACTTTCAGAAAACAATAAATACAAATATAACAATAATATTCTCTTTGGGGCCAGATCCAGTTGGAGAAACAGAGCAGTATTAGTGAATGACAGTGTCACTAGTTGTTTGGGAGTTGTAGATGACATGACCTCCTTTTTACACAGCAAGTCAATGGTTGAGATAAGTCAGGCTGTAAAAACAAAAACAATTTACAATGCCCCTACTTCAGACGTGGTCAATACTGAACCTATAATAAGATGAATAACTACATTCAGTGAAGAACTACGTCCTGACACTGATGCCCACGTGAAGTTTAGCCGGAATCAGCAATGTTTATTTCATCCACTTCTCTCTAAGGATCTTCTTTTCAATGCCAAAGAATGCCATAGGTTTTTGTATTCCATGACTGTCATCCAGGTACATTTGAAGATAACGGCCCCTAAGAAGTTTCACATTATCTTTGTACCACATAAAGTGGATCGTTTTGTATGAAGCAAGGATTCACGCCTCTACAAGGAACCATATGTGTTCGGTCAGCTGTACATTTGTGGAGCAGCTCGTCATTATCCAGAAACAGGTTTGGTTTAATCCTCTAGAAAACCACCCCCTCTAATCCTACTATCTTGGTGTTCTTGTTCTTTAATGTCAATCAGCTTCTTGCTGGCCTAGCACTTCCAGGTTTAAAGCATTCAGGAATTGTGCATGCCTGTGCAGTTCTATGTATCCTCAGCATCTGGCATGTCTTGAACTATTGACTTTGTCGAGGAGATTGTCTACGTTTTGTCGAAAAAGATTCACAGTCTGATCAGCAGGTATTGTTTCTCTCTAAAACATACATTTCCCTAAATTAAAGAAGTTTAATTTCTGGGTCCGCTCTGACATGGGGATCTATCCATTTCACTGGTAAGCTTTATGGAGATTGGGCCATCTTAGATTGCTGTAATCAAGTTGTCAAACAAACTTCCCTTTTACAGTTTTCACTTTTAGTCACAAAAGGCCAACCTTCCAATTGTCAGTGCTACAGCCCTGTTGAGGGTGTGTCCACCTGCTCTTATCAGAGACGATTCCCACAACATCCTCAGCAGCCACAGTGCTCCATGGCGCAAAGACACAGGTGTTCTGCCCTGTTTGTGCATAGGTTCATGTCTATACACTGATGGTGTGCTGTTGTTGCTATGAGGGTGAAGGAGTGTGCCTCTGTTAGGTCAATGGGGCAGGCTTCGTCGCATGCAGACTGCCTGGTAGTTGGGTATTTGTGCCAGGCAGCTGGTGGACGCATATCCTAGGGGTAGCCTAGTAGCTGGTTAGTTGGGTTGCGCATCCGGTCAGTGTTGGGCCCGTGAAGTGCCTGTAAGTGCCTTAGGTGCCTTATTCGAGGAGTCTGGGTGTTGCCACTAAGGACAATGAAGGCTGCTGAGAGTGAGGTATGTTGAAAGCCAGACATTGCCACACGGAGGAGCTAAGGAATCCACAGACCATCTACAAAGCAGTGTCCAGTGGGGCTTGCCACCCTGGCACCACGCTGCCCTGGAAGAGGGTGTGGGCAAGGTGCCAGGGAGCGTGGAGAAGCTCGTGCTCCGGCTCCCGGTGCTGGATAAATGGGCTTCTTCAGCCCTGACAGCCTGGCCCCCTGCCCAGGCACTCGGAGGAAGAAAGCAGGAGGCAGCGGCTGCCTCTTCACTTCAGCTCTCACGGAACACGCAGTTCAGCTCCTGATGCGCAGCACATCACTGGCCGGGCCTGATTTACAGACCATATGTTACCAAACTCCGAAGGGGGAAACGGAGCCGGCCAAGGCAGGAACATAGGCGGCCCTTCCAAATATTATCATATCCACAAAAGAAAATGAAATAGCCGCAGAGAAGCGTGCATCGGTCAAGCAGATGCTGGCGGGCTCCGCCCTCCTACAGGAGGTACTGTGCTATAGATATAAAGTATAGATATAAAGATGGGCCGGCGCGCCAAGCCGTGGCCTCATCACAGCACCGCGGACAGCCCGGCACAACGAGTGGGAGCCCTGCACAGAGCACACACGTGTGCGCCAGATTTACAGAGGCCACTCCATCAATAACCACTCCTCCCTGTGATGTGCGTTGTGAGCAGAACCAGCCCAGGACACGAGGAGGTCTGAAAACTGCTGCAAAGGCAGAATTCCTCCCACAGGAGAGAGCGAGTCATGTCAGGCGACATCCGACTGACCCGGCCCCGGGCCCACCTGCTAACTTGCTGACCAGCTTACAGACCGCTGCCCCTCTGATCCGACCACAGAAGGTTCCAGTGCTTACCTTCTTTTATTAGTCTTGGCAGGTCAAGGAAGGGACCACCACCAACAATAATAATGCAAATAATAAATAGTAATGTAATGCCATCTCCCTACTGCTAAAACTATTTTTAAAAATGTAACTCTACCTTAGCAGTAACCATGGGATGAAAATAACTCGATGATTAATCTCCCTGCTCCAGTTCAAAGTACTGAAGCAGTTGTAGCTCAGAAGTCCAACACCACGCGCGCGCGCACACACACGCACACACACACACACACATAGGGCATCTTAATCCCTAACACATTAGGCGAGGGTCAGAGCAGCCATCGGTATGAAGACAGCGAGGATGCGGGCTAATTTGAACTATTTTTCTAAAGTGAAAGCTTGTGCATAACAGAAATCCCACTAATTACCACACAAAGCATGGCTGAACAGAAGTTAGAGTAAACCGTGCTTTTCAAGAAAGAAGAGTTAAAAGTATTGCAGAAAGCAGCCCTCACGCTTCTGCTGATACAAATCACCCCCCCCCTCTCCCCCCCCCACCCCCCCAGGGACTGAATCCCTCCTGTAGGTCCACAAAGCCAAGTGCATGGCACATGACCAGGAAACGGAGGATCAGAGAAGGCAACAGGAAGAAACAGAGAGGACCACTGGAGGAAGAGAGAAGCTGGACTGGATGTGCCACTGAGATTCACCCAAGGGAATCCTAAGAAGTGGTAAAAGGACGACTAGGCATAAGCCCAATAGAATGCTGGGCCAGGGTCCGCCTGGCCTATAGGGCAATCAGGAAGTGCATGATGGGCTGGCCTGACAGATCAGTGTGTGGACCGATTTTTACCAGTTTGTAGGGCTCTTTTATGGCCGCTTGGGTCTGTTTTCACTGTTGATTCCCTTGATATCACCACACATATTGCCTCAGGTAAACACACGTAGATGCAGACTCCCATACCATGCAAAATACCCATACAGCAGGTCTTAAAAATTTAAAAACTGGTCAGATTTGTAAATGTAGGCCACTTTTTTAGTTGTCTGGTATGCTAATGGAGGCCACTTTTATTTGAATACCAGGAGGATTTTTTGTACCAGTCCGACCTTGTGCTGGGCTAACAGGTGAATGTAGGGTGTGGCATTGACATTTAATTATGTGAAAGGAGATAAAATGTAAGCAAAGCGACTTAAAATAAAAAGTTATGGAACAGAAACAGTTATGCTAAATGCCTAGAATGACTCCCAAATCCCACAGGAAGATAACAGCACCAGCTTGCTCCTTCTAAACATTGCCCCAGGGATTTAAAATTAGGATTGATCAGGTCCCCTAATGCCAATAAAGTCTTAAGTTATTTTGGCAAAACTACCAAGAAAGTCAAAATGTGAAATTTGAGATCTGTTCTAAAACCATCCTATTACACAGTCTCTAGAAGTTCTGCTCTCTCATTCATACACTTTAACATAAACATTGCAATGAAATGGAACAAAGGAATGGAATACTCCTTCACTCATATGCAAATTTTAACTAACCATGTACCGAGGTCAGAAAAATAATTCCACAGCTTCGAAGAATGTCCCAAAGAATTTGGATGGGAGAGCATTTCACAAAATTGTGTCTCAAAACAGGCTAATGGGACTTCTACAGCATTTCCCACTCATATGAAGGACTAGCATCCTCCATAGCAAATTTGCTTCGACCAAAGGTTAACTGATGAAAATATAGCTAGAAAAAGCTAATGGGCAGTGTGGTCAAGACATACAATTCACAGCTATTGACTCAGACTAAAGACATGTTCTTATCTACAATAGTCGTAGACAATTCATAGTAAACCTGCTAATAAATAGTCACTATACCTAATAGCTCCAATCCAACCCTAAGAAAACATCTCAAACTATTGCAAACCTCTACCATTTAAACAGAAGAGAAATCTACACCCAGGGGACAAATCCACAAGTCACAATCTTACGAACATACCTGGGGGTGAATTATTTGCCACTCCTTTTCCCCCGGGTCAAGTTGAAACGATGCCCTTTGAAGGCTGCTGTGAACGGTCTGCTGTTAGGAGTCTTGTATACAGCTGGTGGTTCACGTTATCTGAAGCACTGACTGAATACTAACAGAGCTGGGAAAAAGATACCCCAATGGATCTGATGTTTGATTGGCAGACTGTTTGTGTGCTGACCTACCAGAGTTTCTTCGATGGTTCATAGGGGATGGCAAGCGTCACAGATTGCACGGATCCTATCTCCAGAAAGACTTGTGCAAGGCACAGAGGACTTATCATTCAAGTCTAGACTCTAGAGCAGTCAAAGGAGGGCTGAGTGCTTTTAAGGGGTGTTTCGTATTGCTGTCCTTTCATGCTACAGAATATCGCTAGTCAATAAGCTTTTGGGGAGGCTGCCAAAAATACTACAAAGAAAAAAGGGGGAGGGGAAATATTAACACAATTAAAATGAAAAGGCTTATTCTGAAGAGTTCAACAAATTACTTGTACATAAAATGGGTGACTGCATTTGTAACAGAAGGGTGGCAAGTGGGGCTCCTGATCATGTACATAACAGGTATGTTCAATGCTGATGGGTCTTTTGGCACTCTTGACAAATGTTTACTACTACTCATCCCGGCTTCCCATGGGGACCAGGATTGATGGTGGTCGTCCTAATAACAGGACATGGACAGTACCTGATAAGGAGGGGTCAGGCCTCTGTTGTGCCAGACCAAAGATGGGGCCCTTTCCCAATAATTTAACAAGAGCCATGTCCTTTTTTGTCTTAACAAAATTGGGCCCTTTGCTTTGTAGCAACCAATTGAGTAGATTACGATGTTAAAAATCCTAGCCTCTTTCCTGCCCAAGAAGGAATTGTGCAAATCATTGCTCAGTAGCTTCGTTAATAAGGTTTCTCTATTACGGTAACCAAAAAACAGATACATTGGCAATTTGTTGGTCAGTGTTGAACAAGTACCCACTCATTTCGAGAAAAGAAATTTGACAAAAATCCTCTTTGCTATTTACATTGGAGTCTTTTAGCATCTTTCTCACCAGCACACCTTAGCAGACACATTTCCCAAGAGGAGGGAATAAATGTGTCTATTAAAGGATGAGATCTCCTTCCAGAACATCTGGACGTTCTATGCATCTTCTCTTCGATTTTAGTCCATCGAAGTCCATCTACCATTTATGGCTCAGCAACCACTCAACGTAGGGGCAGAAGAAAATGTAATAAGAAATATTGGCATTTTTTTTTATATGAGAATGTTCAGAGTAGCTTAGTCACTCGCAAGTGCAGGCAATAACTATTATGTGATCCTATTCTGCAGTTAGCTAAAGTGAGAATTAGAGGTAAGAAGCACACGGATACAAAGTGTGTTCCATGGGTGTGTGTGAGACGGGTGTTCGTTTATATCCTTTTGGCCAAGGTGCTCTTAGCTGATTTTCACCGCATTAGGCCCTGTGGGCAATTAACAGCTGTTAATTCTCTGAGCAAAGGCAATAATACTGGATTATTATATTTTCTATCAACTGATCACAAACACCACTAACTAAATTATTGACTGGCACTTGAAAATAGGTGTAAGAACCCAGCGCGCTATTACTCATTTCTCGAACCGCAAGAATTACATGCTGATTTGGTCTGCTGGTATTAAAATCTGCAGGTTAAAAACACAGCTCTTTGCAATATATATTCACTCAGCTGAGCTATCTTACAGTTATGACAATTGAGTTTAGTTTGTTGTATAAAAACAATTGTTGTGCGGCACCTACATTAAACACTGCCAGACACACTAAAAAGGAAAGACAGAAAAACATTTTAAAAAATGGAAAGTTAAAACCACAGAGCCCATTAGTGCTGTAGCATCTTTCTACCTGGGGGAAGGTAGTGGTGCATTGTCAAACCTGGACCCTGGAGCCTTCATGCAGAGGGAGGAGGGTTTAATAAGCAGTGTCTCCTACACTATGGAGGAGGAGAGTATACAAAAACCAAAAAGGAAGGTGCAATCTAATGAAGTCAATGGAACGAAGAATATTTTGTGAAAAGTCTCTTCTTTATTCTTTTCACAAAATATTCTTCGTTCCATTGACTTCATTAGAGTCCACCTTCCTTTTTGGGTTTTGTATACTGTTGTAATTCACACATCCTTGAACAGCGGATGTTGGAAGTGGCTGCACCATCTGATATTGAGAACATACGGAACCAATGTGCTTGACCTTGGTCTGCTGCTTTTGGGATTCACATGGAGGAGGAGTGTCACCTCCCCCCTTCCAGCTGCGTAAAAAGAGAAAGAAAAGAAAACAATAATAAACCAGGTTTGTTATCATTTTGTTGTGTTTCCCGGCCGAGTCTTGGGTACGGGGCCAGGGGGATGAGAGGCACCGATGGGGAGTGGTATGCACTGTTATCAGTGCGCATGTCGGTTTAGCTGGCCGTATCAGGCCGGCCAAATCGGCTTGTGCATTGAAGCTGTCTCCAACCCGAGCTGCATTGCTTTGTTGGAGACAGCAAGCACAGGCTCCCAGTCTCCCTGAGAGTGCATATTGAGGGCGCTCAGGCCAATACCGAAGATGCTCTCATGCATAAGAACAGCTTCAAGATTGGCCGCAGCGGAGTCTTGGGCACAGTGCCAGCAGTGGAGCCATGAAAGGAGCAGACAACCAGCGATGCGCCAAGCTTTAGACGGTGCAGTTTACAGAAGTTCCTTTTCTTCTTTTTTTTTCGTTGTCGACGTCATCTACCCCACAACTCTCCTCTGACACCACCTGCTACTGGGTTTAATCAGGCATTCTGGAGTGAAGTACTGTCTTTTCCTGTGAGTGGAATCCCCCTGGTTGCTCCCAGGTGAGATTGGCTAAACCTTGGAGCAGCCAGTGGAGTTAAGAGCCTACTTCCGATGGTCCTTAGGAATTTTTTTAAAACACTGTCCTAACAGCTTGCTTGCTGCAGTGCTTAATATGAAAAAGAATATGTGTCGATGCCCTATGTTTTGGTTAGAAGGCCTCGATTAGTGCTACAGAATGCTGGTGCGCTGAATATCAATGTTGTGTCATTTTGACTCCAACTCAGGCCTCCCTCCTTTCTCCATCAGCAAACACTCGCCGACCCTTTATCTCACCCTTGCAGGTTCCTACTACCTCAGATTCCACGTCATTCTCTTCCTCCTGTTTCCCTTGTGTGTTTTTTTCTCTCGCACTTGCTCTGGGCCAAAGTCTGATGAGGAAAAATAAGTGAGTGTTGATGGCCCGACCTGCAGCAACAAGCTCAAATTAAGCACCTCCCAGTGCTACATCTTTGCACCAGATCAAGGTCTTCTTTTCAGAGCAAAGTGGCAAGACAATGAAGCGAGGATTTCTCTGGTTTCCCGGCTTGTGCTCAGATACGCAACAAAACAAGGCAAACACTGCAAATACATTTTAAGAGAAAACCTCTGCAGCTGTTGCTCCTTCGCAGATGGCACGGGGCACTGCCAATACCAGGTCCACCTCTTCCACACCGACGTGAGAGCTGGGGTTTGGGTGGGTGCTTCAAATAGTGACCCACATTGTGACTGCCTGATATGGTGGTGTAAGCTCCATGGCATGTTCGTCTCTCCTTACCGCATTCTTGGCCTCAGTGGCACACACACAAAACTCAAAGTAGGGCCTCCCAAGGCTTCAGAGACAGGCTTTTACGAGTTTGTTTTTCTGAACAACCTAAGACACTTAGGGGCCAGCTGGAATCTGGAGCATGTTTACAGCGTGATGTTGTCTTAAAACCTAATTGCTGTATCTACCCAAATTGTTAATGTGCCATCCGGAACACTAATCAACAAAGGCACTTCTGGACCAGATCACATCATTTATTTCTCATACCCAGTCATTTTACTCTGACTAACGTTTTCGTAATTTTGCTAACTTATTTTTTCTGTCATTTAATTGTAATGTGTTATTATTTATCAGATAAAACAAAACTTTGCAGAATTCTAATTATATTTTTAACAAAGTAGACCTATAAAAAAAAGAGTATAAGTTAACCAACTAAAATATTTACTGCTATGAACAAAGAGCGCTTTGGTAGTTCTAATTTTCAGAATATCAATAGGGATGAGTTGAACTAACTCAGTGACCGTCATATTTTTGTTGTGCTTTTTTGGATGTAAAGACAAATAACTGTTTAATTTTGATAGACACCATTTCCAAAATCATTCTCTACCCACACAGCTGTCAGGCCTTCCTGAATAGTCATTGTTTCTAGACATCCAGTTAATGCACAGATTTCAGTCTGCACAGCCACTAAATAAGAAATTATGGGTGTGGTTCAGCAAAATGAATAATTAAAAGGAACGCTGCCAGGAAATTAGCTGAATTGATCAGTAGCTCACAAGCGGTTCTCAAATGTTCACCTGTCTCATAACTGCTTACAATTGTTTAAAAAAATAGTATTTTCCTAATATAAATACAAACATAAATGTAGAGTTCATGCAGTGTTCAATACTACCTTTTAGCCTATTGTCAAGTGATCATAACAGTGAATTAAATAACAGGGCAAGAAAGTGATTTGTCTACTAACATAACACAAAATGCTCAATTGATGGCACCAAGATTGCAAATATGGTATTAGAATCCAACAATTGAGCACTTGAACATTAGACTCCATTCTATACTGCACTTCCCAGGGTATTCCACGACATCGGTTTCTATGTGCAGACTATGGGCCTGATTAGGAATTTGGCGGTGCAGGAGCGGGATGGCCACACCGTGACCCCGCTCCTGTACCAACTAACCTGTGTGCACACCGCCCTCCAGATTATGACTTTTTTTAGTCACTGGCGGGCAGTTCTTTGGCGATCCCGTGGCGGTGCCTATGAAATGGGCACTGCAATGGGAACATCAAAGGCAGTACCTGAACAACATGGACTGGTGCAGTCCAGGACGTGCAGTTACTGGGGTGCATGCACACAGGGGAGGCACAAAATATGCCCCCCTCCAGGCACCCATGGCCCAGAGGCAACAGGGGGCCCTGCAGGGCCACCTTTCTTTCCTCTCCTTCAAGATTTTCATGGTTGTGGAACTGCCATGAAAACTGTGGCAAAAAAGAAACTTTGCAATATGCTTGGCGGGACTGCGGCGATCCCGTCAAGCACTTTGGGCCTTAAGACCAACGCTGCACCGCCAGGGGTCTATGATCCCTAGCGGTTGAGGCAGAGCAAAGGGAATCGAAAGAACGACACCGTCGCACCACTGTGAGTCTGGCGGTCGTAGGACCAGGCCCTTTATCTGTGGTGGCAACCTACAAAGTGTAGATCAATGTTGTGAAAGCACCAAAGGTTGAGATTCACATGCTTACATTTTATAAAACAAGTCTGCATCAATACAATAATGACTTGTCAATACTGCCAGAAAATGTGAGACTTAAGGGCAATCAGACTATTTTTGTGACAGTATTGCCACTGTTCTTGGAACCACAGGAGCCTGGACCAACTGCGATCTCACTCCATTGATAAGTACATATCCCTTCGACTTTGGAGTGGGTTGCAAATTTGAACAGTTACGGTACACTCCCAGCGGGAGGTGTGACATAAAATACTTAGCTCTGTTAGCCCATGCACTGCTCACACTTAATATAATGTCCAAGTTACTCTTTTTGTAAAAGGGCTTGGACTTCATTTACAAGTATTACACGTAAGACCATATGCAGAGAAACTTCAGTAAATGGTATGGCGTAATCACTGTTAATCTTTAACTAATTCTGTGTTTTCTAGGCCCTCTTCGCAATTCAAAAGATAAGGTACATAAGCGGAAGAAGCATGCAATTCTACAGCCAGATGCAATGCTGGAAATGCGGCATTGGTCTCAGTCAGAACTCAATCCGGCAGGTCAGTTATTTAGGTTCGGTCGCACTTCACATAGTTGTTGGTAGAAGCCTCTCCCTACTCTTCCTACACACTTCACAGATATGTATTGATTGCAGACTTCAGGAGCCATTCCAATGGCAAGCAGGACGCTGTGTCAGTAGCCTGGCAACTGAACTGAACTGATCATTTTCAAACGATCATACTGGGTCCCCACCAATCTAAAAGAACCTCATTGGACAAGGGCGTCCCCCAGGGCTCCTGCCTTAGCCCCACGCTTTTTAATATCTATATGGCTCCGTTGGCTAAGGTGCTAGAAGCCCTGGAGTTTGAAATAATATCGTACGCCGACGATACCCAGCTGCTTTTTAACATCGGCCAATATCCCGAAGCTGACAGAACCCGCTTTGCTAAAGGGATCTTGTCAATTGCACAGTGGATAACTTCCAACTGTCTACAACTTAACCCTTGCAAGACGGAAGTCATGCTTTTCGGGAAGGCTGAAGCAGTCTGGAGCAATGCGTGGTGGCCGTCACAACTGGGCCCCCCTCCGAAAAGCCATGTGTAAACAATCTGGGTATAAAATTTAACCAATCCCTGTCCATGCATGACCAGGTGGCCGCAATATCAGGGGCATGTTACTACAGACTGAGGCTACTGCGAAAGATTATGCCTTTCATCCCCACGGAACATCGGAGAACCATAACCCAAGCCTTAGTCATGAGCCGTATGGATTATGGAAACGCCTTGCTGGCTGAGGTGGGAGCCACAGCCCTGCAAAAACTGCAGGTCATTCTGAACACGGCAGCAAGGCTGGTCCTAATATGCCGGCAGGCACCCCCTCTCGACCACTGCTACGCCAGCTGCATTGGCTGCCGATTAAACAAAGGCCGGTTTTCAAGATATGTTGCCTCACTTTTGGCGCACTTCAGGGTCATGGCCCTCAGTATCTCCAGGACAGACTAGCAAGATACACTCCATCTCGCCTGTTAAGATCTGGCTCATTGCAGCTACTTCAGGTGTCCCGTATTAGACGACAGCGATCAGGAGGCATGGCATTTTCGTACATCGCCCCTAAATACTGGAACAGTCTCCCCCAATCGCTACGAGAAATTCCTTCATCTCTTAGTTTCCGGAAACATCTAAAAGCATTTCTGTTTTAACAAACTCCTGCTTCCCGACAACTTCGCCAATGAGGTGATCCAGAGTAAAGCGCTGAGATGCCCCCCGGTGATTCGTGCGCTATAAAAGAGAGATTAACATAACATAACATAACCCTCAGGCCAATGGGGGGGTCAATGCACTGGCAGAAGATTCAAGGAGCAACACGGAGGTGGAGGCACACGGCTACTGACTCGGGTTTGCAGTCACACAGAAATGCTTTCAGAGGGCTGCTTTGGGTGCGGTGGCACATGAGCCCTTGTCACATGCCAAGGCACTCAGAGCAAAATGGATCCGGGTCATGGCCAGGGTCATTGGAATTATGCAATTCTGAAGCCGCGGCATTTTCCACAGTTACAAATGTACCGCTCTTGCCACATGTTGCATCATCTCCTCTATAATTTTTAGATTTTAACCAAAAACTTTTTCTAACTTAAACAGATCAGAAGTTATTTAAAAAAGGTGGCAAATATGTTGCAGTGACGTAGCAGGCCCCCTTTCTTTTTCTCATTGCTACATTTAGGTGTTGAATTGATATTAATGTGGTGCAACGCCTCCCCAAACAGTGTTAACCCTGTAAAAATAACAAAATAGTGAAGTAATACTGCCACAAACTTTAACTTTTCTGATTTATTCCTCCCCTTCTGCATAATTTCAGTGGTGCTGGGATAGGCCTTCAGGTCTTGGCAGGCCCCAATTCTAAGCGGCAATATGGGGAACACTGGTCCTAGGCTCTGGTGCACACGGAAAGCAGATTCTCTACGTGCTGGGCAGGCTAGCTCCTTCTCTTCCTTGGGAAGAAGCAACAGCAGTCTTCTTTCTCGGTCCTGCGATACATTCCCTACCTCTCCAGGACTGGCTGCTGAGTCAGATCTCAGCCTTCCTCTACAGCAGTGTACAGAGCTTCTTCCATGCTCAAGGTGAGCAATGGAAAAGCCAAACTACTCACTTTATACCCAGTACAAAGCACTTGGTCAAACAGATTTAAAACCGGCTATAAATCTTCAGAATGAACCAATCATAATAACGTGCATTACCTCTGGTGTGCCACAGCTCCAATCAGGCTTCAGGGGAACATCCCCTTAGAGTTTGTGGACTGAGGTCCAGACGACCTTTGAGCATGAGATGCTGTAGCTGGATCCTAGAAGAATCCTATTAGAACGAGACACTGGACACTGGCAAGCTTACTACATGTATTTGTAAGGTGTGCACCTTTGTCCATGCCCTTGGCCTCTGTCATTGTTCATGTGTTGCCTTTGCCACCGACTGACCTGCTGGCAGGAGGCTGGGCTAGATCAGGTATTATAAAGGATTCTTCCTGCGTCAATCAGTGGATGCGATTTAAAATTAGACACATATACGTGGCTGTAAAATAGTGAAGAAAGGAGGGTGGAAAAGTGGGAACAGTGCATTGGGTCAGGCAGGGAAGGGGAGGCAGCAGCACTGAACACCACTAAACCTTATGAAGCACACAGTAACCATTTAGGGCTACTCGACCATTCATGCACCAAAGCACTATCATGCACACCACAGTCTGGGGGTAATTGGAAGGCCCGATCAGGATGTACTATATAGATTCACACAGTGAAGGGGCTGGTACTCGCTCTACCGGGGTGCAAGTAAAAAGGCCTGTGACTCTGCTACTATTATCAGCTGCCACCAAGCACTAGCAATGTAATGGCCTGGCCATGACAGTAGTAGTCATCCATGTTAAAATGAGCGGCAAAAGAGCCTGGCACTCCATTGGTGAGCAACATACTGAATCATGTGAAGCATTTGTGAGGGAACATGCCTACTTTACAAGGAATCATACCAGTTGGGTAAGAATGATAAACCTAGGAGCAGGATGGCACATGGACTGCGCCAGGGGTTTCAACAATCATCGCAATACAAGCTCATGTGCCTTGTGTTTCCAGACTCTCAGGACCCCTTGTCCTTTCTTCTGCCTCCCTCCGCGCACACAGCAGCACCTCAGGGGCATTTCATCCAGATCCCTCTCTGAAGGCCCAATAAAGGCACAACGATGAGGCAAAGCAGTACTCTCAGTCCATAGAGGCACACTGCTCCTTTTCTACCACTTTGTGCTTGCCTCTGTTTTAAAATTGTATTTGCCTAATAACGTGGGTTATCCCTACCGAGAGACATTTTGTATTTATGATGTCCTAAAAATGTAATTGCTGCTAATATTATTGTTTATAATAATAAAAATAATTATTAAATGTTAATAAGAGTGTGGAAAAGAATTCTCATTTTATGTAGTAACACTGTGTTTCTTTGTTCTATTAACTTGACAACTTGAATTGTTATTTATTTTCCTTCAAAATGGAATACATAGTGATAACCATGACTACATGCTATATTAAGGGTCCTGGCCGGCCTTGAAAAGGACGCATTTGTAACACTTGCCCGGGTCGTATGTCAGCACTCCATGCTGTGATTGGCCTGTCGGCCTGCTGTTCGAATTTGTCCAATTAGCTATGGCCCACGGTGAGGAATTTAGCGTGTAATGTGCCCAGCGCTGCCTAGAGGGAATGAACTGACAGAGACGTGCAGCTTCCAGCCCACCAAGGAACGAGAGAGGCACTCAACCCTCTGCCTCGGGCTCATGTTAAGGGAGACGCTCTGTACAACCCCACATGAAGTCTCAGGCCCACAGAGAGACCCGCGAGGTCACTCGACCGTCTGCCTTGGGTCTCTGCAGTAGACTGTAAGACTCCAGCTCAGACGATGCATTACGAGGTCTCAGGCCCACCAAGACACCAGTGACACGCCGCTTGCCCATCATCCTTGGGTGTATACAGGAGACGGTAAGACTCCGGCTCAGACGATGGATTACAAGATCTCAGGCCCACCAGACACCAGCGAGGCCACTCGACCGACTGCCTTGGGTGTATGCAACCGACTGTATGACTCCGGCTCAGATGATGCATTACAAAATCTCAGGCCCACCAAGAGAACAGCGATGACGCTCAACTGTCTACCTACCATGCATAAAGGAGACTGTAAGACTCCAGACTAGAACGCTGGATTAAGAAATCTCAGGCCCGCCAAATTAAAACATGGTCAAATGGCGCATATGTCCTTGATTGAATGCATAAGGTGACCGTAACTCCATAATCAGAATAGCGCATAAGAGATCTGAGGCCCAATAAAAGACAAGTGAGTCCACAAAGCCACTGCATTTTCACCTTTGGACCATGCATAAGTGCGCTATAAAACCCAGATTAATAAAGTGTATAAGAGCTATAAGGCCCAAAGATGAGCAAGGTCACTGGACCCTTCACTGTTTGCCACAGACATAAGGAGTCCCTGTAAAACCTGCCACAAGACTAGCGCATAAGCAGTCAGTGGATCAATAAAAGAGGAGGAAGGCCATTGAACCCTTTGTCACATGTATAATAAGACTCTGTAAAACATGAGCTCAGTCTAGTAAAAGATTACAGACCCGCACCTAGGAGGAAGAAGGCAGGATACTCTCTGTAGAACGTTGCATCAGTGTTCTGCATTAAGGGATCTCAGGCTCACCAAAAGACAAGCAAAGCCATTCAATGCTATGCTCGGGCACATGTAAAGGAAGACAGATCAGTATACTAAGAGCTCCCAGGTCCAACACAGGACAAGAAAGGTCACTAGTGTCTCGGTCCCCCCCTTTCTTGGGGACTTGTGGGCGATAACCCATTAAGACCCCGGATCAGCACGCTCAGAGAGTCCACAAGAGCCAAGAAAGGCTGCTCTTGCCTTATCCTTTGACACATGTGGGATGAGGACCTGCTCTTAAAAGCCCGGATCAGCACATTAAGAGATGCCAGCTGTCTCTAGGTACCACGTGTCAGCCTCTGCTGGACTTCGCACCTCAGGCTGCACTGTCTCACACCAGTGACCCACCAATGGCGACATAATTCTCAGGACGAAGGCCGGATTATCTATCTAAGAGCCTTACACGTGTCCTGTAAGGTCGACGCCAAGTACCATGTAAAGAAGTGGGTAAGATTCTTTGTAATGGACAGATGTTGCGCATCTCAATTAGTCGAGAAATGAGGTCGGATTATAAGTAATTAACAAACGCACACAAAAAGTCCTTGGATTGCTTTGCGGATAAATACCTAAAGTGCCTTTCAAGTGGTGTTTTTAGACCTTGGCTTTTCACAGGATTTCAGAGGCTGAGACTGCGAGATCCTGAGAGGCAAAGTGCCTTTGTGATGGACAGCAGAGCCACATCCAATTGCAGCTCACCAGCCTTCTACCTGCTGCTTCTATAGGGCATGAAGCCAATGTTTTTTTTACCATCTAGGGATCGGGCGGGATTCCGTGCAATGCACAGCAGCAGCACAAGGTTTTAATGCATTCTTGCTGATTTCTGCCCCTTGCTACCTACAACCCAACATGGAGTATTCCACAATAGCCAGTACTGTCGAAAACTGTGGAACTGAGCAGAATTTTTTGCATGATATATTTTGCCTGCTACGATCAACCCTACAGACATACCTTCATTTCCTATCCAGAAGCTGACAACAACCACTGCCTGTATACGTCTGGTGTCTCCTCCTTTTCATGTGCGTCTCACCCAATTTTTAGTACTTAGTAATATTTCTAGTGATACCAAAGTAGGTATGGGATTTTACTACAGGGCTTGTGACTGCCTCATGTTATTATACAGGTATACAGGAAATGTACTTTTAACTGGTCTTGCGACTGCCTCATTCTAGCAGCACTAAAGTTACCTTGTGCACTATGATAGTAAAAATAACAATAATGACCAATCACATAGCACATATTTCAAGCACTTATTAAAACAGAGGTTTGATTATTACCTGATTTAATCTGAACACTAAGGGGACCCTAAAAGGATGCAGTCCTACCAAGATTCACACTTCTAACTTTCAGCTACGTACATGTGCGCAGTAAGCACCTAAATGACTGAACCATTGCCCGGGTTTTATGCGCCATTAGCAAGACAATGGATACACTCAGGGAAACTAAAATCATTCCGAAATGACAGACAGGATTGAGATTGACTAAATGATGCAAAAAGAAAGAATACATTAAGAAGCAAGGTGTGGCGAATTATGCAGCATATTATGCAATAAAAGGCAACTAATGTGGTAACATCTGTGGCATTATTATGCAGATATGTTGACATTTTAACAAACATTGATACAAAACGGACCGATGTTATGTCAAATACTCTTCTTAAGATGGAACACTCTACTTATTTAGCATGTCTTGTTCAAAGAGTTCCTTAGTAAGATGAAGAGTTCAGACATGCATGGAAGCACAGGAAGACTACTCTTCATTGCACTCAGGAAAAGCAAGTGCGTAAAACATACGTAATGTTGTATCCAATGTACCTGCTGTGTCAAGAACTAACATTCCCCTTCTACATCATGCTCTTCTGCATCAGGGTCGTGCCTACACGTGGTACCAAAACCACGGCAACATGACTGGAGCACCCCTCTGCCCTTTTAGCGTGACAATGCTTCCCGCCTAGGTTACACTGCAAACATACCTCTCACCCATGTATACTAGGGCGGATTGTCACAAACGCAACGCAACACAGGTGGTCAGACGGTGGTATAGAAACGGTGAAATACAATAAAATATAGCACATAAAACATCACCCCTGGGACTGAAGAAGATTTGCATGTCCCTGCTAGTCTAGTCACTCAATACAAGCATTTGACCTCTCTGCCAATTTGTGCATTCCGCTTGTGTGTGAAGCAATAGGAACCCATTTTGTAAAAACGTATAACCTCATAGGAAATATCTTATGCTTGGCAGAACAAAACCTCACGATATTGACGAAGAATAGGAAAGTAGAAGGCCTCTAGGTTGACCAGACTTGAATGGCAAGAGGAAGAAACCACTCACGTTCCATGGAAGAGTGGGGGAAGGGGAGAGGAGGTTTAGGTATTTCCATGATCCGAGAGCAGGGAAGGTCGACGACGGAAGGGCAGCAATCCAAGGTCTAAAGGGTGAATTCAGGGAAGCAGAGATACACAAAGATTTGCGGTTTTACAGGAACTCTGCTTGAAGGAAGAGTGCCCGAACTGAAGCAAGCAACTAGTAGTGGTGTACAGCGGGAAGATGATTTACAGTAGTAGTAGTGGTGTACAGCGGGGAGATGATTTACAGCGCGGCCAGGGCAGAGATTGTAGCCCCGTCTAAATAATGTTCATGTGTGGTTTTTAAGTGGCATGAACTTCCTTACAATTCCCACAAACGATGTGTCATTCCAGGTGAAGCGATAACAACCTGACACGCTTTTGTGCTGCCCTATTATTAATTTCCACTAAAAGTTATGGTGTAAGCCAAAAGGCATGATTAATTGTCATGAAACTTGAGGGGTCTAGTAACAAGCTCCATTGTCAAGAGGCAGGAATTCCTGTACACTTAAAAATAAAGAGAGGCTCTTTATTTAAAGACCAACAGGAATTCCTATAGAGTTGAACTTCCGCATCTGGCACAAACAGCTCAACTCAACAAGCTGTCCTGCAGTTAATGGTGCTATCACTAACGCAAATCGACATGATGGAGGGGGATGTATGGATGTTCTCCTGACTTCCAGAACCAAAGCAAGTTCTTTCTGAGGCCGAACCCCAGGCAGCACAACTTACATCTTTACTCTTAGCCTTTACGCTACTCTGAAATAATAATTTCTGTAGTGTGCTATGGCTGCTATCAAACTACCTGAAAGCCTGAAAGCTAATTTCTGCTTGTGCATATACTACATAAATCTGGGCTTTTCCATAACGTAGTGAAATTAGAATTTACATAGAGCCTTCTCCCACTAGTACACAGTGGTGGCTCCTCCACTATGTCGGAGGTAAGTCACCCCTCTGCTTTTAGGCAGTGCGAGGTAGAAACATATAATGATAATAACTTTGAGTTATAATCATATTATGCTCTTACTGCTTTACGGACAGGCGGGCTGCTATGCTCTCATAGCAGGGCTGGGTAGGAGTTGTTTGCCCACTCCTAAGTGGCCGCCTAAAACAATCATGCGCACTTTCCCTGATTCCCATGCAGGCTGCATTAGAGCCTGCGTGGAGAACATACCCAGGCCCCCATTCCCTGGGTGACTGTCGAACCAGGACGCTCAGACAAATCACAACACTGCATTGCAGCATTGTCATTGGTCAGTGGGGCCTGGCTGTGCTTCCTCGAGTTCGACGAAGAGAGCAGGAGCAGAGATTAGGGACCCAACCTCAAGGTAACTTTATTTTTTTTTTATATTATGCACCCCCGCGCGGCCTCCTCCTCCCCTGCCCTGCGAGCTATGCGGCCGCCATTGCCAGTATGGCTCCTAAGCAGTTTCTTAATCTTTTTATGTTCTGGGATTTACACTGATCAGCTGTGTATGGTGGTTTTGGAGTGGGTGATTTGTACAGATTTAGAAAACGTCTCGTTTGGTAATGGTTTGCCTTGGTTTATGCGAAAGTAAAATGAGTTTGTACTTGCTGATAAATTCTGTAATGCCTTACGCATATAGACGGATGTTCGTTATTCTGTGAGTTAGGTGGTAAGATTCCTATAGGCCAGCCACTGCAGATTGTTTTCAGCTATGATGTCATGGTATGTGCATGAGCCTCTGGTCTGTATATTTATCTATATGGTACTAAGGTTGCTGTTTGTGTATAGAACTTGAATGCATGGGTTTTTATTTTTGCTTTCACGCCGAACCAAATTGTGTCACAGGATAAATCATTTAAGCTCCTTGGACCCCGACTCAATTATCGCTCCAAAAGGTGGGGGCGCTTTTAAACTGTTCAACATCAGTATGAAGCACTAAATAACAACTAGACTCTTGCATTTTCCAAAATTGGGATATTCACACACCTCCAGCTTTTAAACAAATGTTTAATTTAAAAGATTTCCTAAGCTGAATCATTATCCCTGTTGCAAATACACTCATTTATGAAAATTCTGACTTCTATTTACAGATGCGTAAGTTAAAAACATTATGACTTACAAAACATGTTTTAATGTAACAGTTGTAAAAGTTGATGTGCAGTGAAGATGGAAATCACATGATGGCATGGTACGGCAAATGATGCTGGCAAGTAGGGAGTATGTTTCTCTAGTGTGAGTTACAGCATAAAGTAGAACCCATGACTTTGCGTCATGACCAACCTGCTCTAATGGGGAGCCTACACATTTGCAAACCTTGTGGCAATAATGCAACAGACTCTTCCCATCTGCTTAGAGTGAGCAGCAAGAGGTCCAGATTTGAAAGCGGAGTCCCTTTAAATGAACGTCCAATTGTATTAGTATGGAATCCCACTATAAAAGTCCCTCTTTGTTTCACATGTGTAAGAGGTCAATAAAGTTATTAATATTCTATTGTTTAATACATAAGACGCTGCAGTGCAGGGGTATTGTGTCTTACACATACATTTTGTGAGAGCATTAACTGCAGAGCAAGCAACAGTGATTTCTGCTTCGTCCTCTTTATCAAATCAATATGTCTCATCCAATGACTCCCAAACGTGTGGGCTACGTTCCCACTTTGCTGATGATGCAGTTTTCATTGGTGAACAGCAACTCTTCCCACCCCCCAAGTACGAAGATATACTACCATCTATTAACATACAACACTTTATAAAACACCTACCCCTCACTGGACTATCCATCCGCCGTAGATTCTGGAACGTTAGCTCCTATTTTGTCGCAGCAATGAAATCCAAGTAGGAAGAAAATGGAAGCCGTTGAGGGTTTTTTTGTTTGTTTCAACCAGAGGCCAGATTAGTGGAAACTTGTTTGGCAGGACTGCTGACATAACGGATGGATCTGCCAAAAACAGGGTCAGACACTGGGGAAGGGGGCCAGTTGGCAAGCCTGAGACCTGAGTAGGAGAAAGGCTGAAGAGAGAGAGAGCCATGTATCTCTACTCTGTATCAGCAACCCTAACTGATCGCTTCCACATTTCATCTCTCTGTGGATGCCCCTCTGGGTCCAGCGAGGGATTTCTGCAACACGGAGCCAAGGGGATGACGGGGGTGCAAGCATGTGTGTTCAGGCCCAGCCAAGGACAACAACGCCTTCATCTCTCCAGCGCCTTCATCTTTTTTGGCTGGTAATTAACGCTGGGACAAGCTTAGTGTACAAAAAGTCTCACATACAGGACAACAGCACCAGTACCAAGAACCACAGCAAGGAGGCACACATTCTGGGGGCTTCAGCAAGGATATGAGGGAAGGGGACAGGTTGCTTATGATCCTTCCTGTCTTGTAAAAAGGATCCAAATGCTGCCCTTCCGGGGTGAGGCTGGGGAGTGCTTTCAATACACAGAAAGATTTGCTAAATTGATACAATCAAGCTGAAGGGGAATTAGGAATGTGTTCCATGCAGTGGTGCCAGTGGGCTGTAGTCTAAGCTTGCATTGCAGAGACAAAGGCTTGTTACTTCTCATTTGCGGAGCTCTACCCTCGCAGGCACCAACTGTAAACTAATGCAGAGTGCAGTCATTTTCACCAAGGCAAGCTGGAAGATTATATTTATTCACCAGAGAGAACAGCTAAACACTGTGCCCTTATGCCGCCAGGTCACCATATTACCTTTCCCTAGTCTACCCAGAAGCCCTCGGTGCTGCAGCCACTACAGTGAAAGGCTTGATATACATCCTTCAACAAGCTATAATGCCAAACTGTCCTCCTCCCCTCCAAACAAAAACGGTTACAGCAAAATCTGAAATGTGCAGTACAGGGTAACACAAGTCATACCTCGGGCACCTCTACAATCACCCAACGAGCTGTGTAAACTAGCAGGACGCGACCTTTGACACCGATAAGAGGTCACTGTACCTCTAATAGACACCAATGCTGCTCTTTACAGCTAAACAGTAGATGTATGTTAAAAATTAGTGTTGATAATAAAACCGAATGACAAAGATATTATGACTGATGCACAAAACAAGATGTACAATAAACTTCTCTTGGTAGTCATATGTTTCAAGTAACGGGTGGCACAAGTCCTCTGAACAAATGCAATGCTTGGCTAAAAGCAATGGGGGACTGCCATTGAGTAAAAAGCCATCAAACTAATTAATTCATAGCTCCCACATGTCACCTTTTAGTCAGTCCAGGCGCCTGTGACACACAGTAAACCTAAATAACAAGTGTTTCGAATTATGGAAAAAAAGTCGCAGCAAATGAGCAAACTGTGAGTGGCAGCAGGGTCCTGATTAGAGGATACCTGGATGAATTTTACAGATCCAGGCCCACATAAACATTGGCACGTTGTCATGAAAAGCATATACCATGAAGCCAGTCTTCATGCTCGGTCGCGCTGGCCCCCGCCTTCATCTTTAGCCATGCCTTGGGAGCTGTGGATGAGTCGAGCATGTTATCCGGTGCAGCAAATCCGCCGAGATCTGCAGATGATGTCTTAGGGGGTGAAAAAGATTAATAAGGAATCACTGGCGGTGGCTTTAGGAGAGCTAAGGATCTTAACCCATTTAACCTCCCCTAAAACACACAATCAGCTCAGGACAAGTTGTAGGAAACTCATTTCAAAGAAGCTGGGCGACACTTTTTTAGGTCAGAGCTGCAAAGCTCATTAGAATGAAGGAGTATATTACTCTACATTTTAATACTAAGACATGCAGCAGATCAGAAGAGAAACCTGCTTGTCCTCGTTTTGGCCGAGACACACAGCAAACCAGGCAAATTTAGTGAAGGAAACGTAATCTTGGTGCGTTTGTTCCCGCCCGTTAAATCAGGGCAAATTTGACAAAGCTTATGTTATTATAAGAAAAGCTGATATAAACATCCAGGAAATGGACCAGCTCAAGAGCCCTGTATATGGCCAGACACACTTGCTGGTTCGGGCTTGGTGTGCATAGCGTGATGAACACAAAGACAATATGATTCTTTTCAAAAGATAATTGATCTGGAAGAGAAGGGATCATTGAGACATATGTGATATTGATTTGTTCAGCCCTGTCAGTTTCAGAACACTCTCAGCTGTCTTCCCTAAGGTGCAAGGGGGAGGGTGCGTGTACCAGGACAGGAAATTTGGGGTTGCCACGCGGCTCCTGGTCTAAGTCACACCAAATATTGCTTTGTATCCCCTTTTCTATTTTAATTCTTCAGCAAGCACTGTCGTTGGTCCAAATACAATCAAACAAGTTTCAATCAGTGAAATACCACTAATCAACGTACACAAATGTCATCAATATGTGGATTTACAGTATTGAGTGAAATTCAATAAAGTATTTTTTACTTATTTCGAAGCGGAGGGCAAGTAACAAATGTAGGGTTAAACAGGGACGGCTCCTCTGTAACGCCGGAGGAGTGTCATCCCACTCGTCAGAGTCAGCCACAGAAAAATACAATGATATTGAAACAAAATCATTTTATTTTTCTGTGACTAGCTCGGGCATGTGTGTAGGGCGGGGCATGCCTTGACAGGCAAGAGTGGGCAGTTAGAAGTGCCCATATAAGTTTTGGCCGGCCTTGGCACTTCTATTTCTCCAATCCAGCTGTGTTCACATCCGGTTTAGAGAAAAGCAGCAGACTACAAGGCAGCGTCTGAGCGGCAGAGCAGGCCGCTCAGACCAATCCTGGTGCTGCTCTGATAGAGAGCAGTGTCTGGATTGGCTGGGTAGCCTCTACCTTCCCAGAGAATGCTGGGAGAACACTGAGGCAACCGTCGGCGTCGAAGGCAGCAGCCAAAGGTACGTGTTTTAAAAATTATTTATTTTCCCGTCCCCTCTGCCCCCACTTCATGTGTGGTGGCTGCCTATGGGTTAAAAATCCATCCACTGTGAAGCACCACATTAATATGGTCTCTAAAACAGTTCTCTTAAATGGTAAAAGGATAAACAACCCACACAATTTGCGGTAGAGGACATGTAACCAAGCCCTGCGGCCCTAATATCAGTACACTAGCTGCCAGTCAATGCTCAAGTCCAATCTCATAAATGTATGCACAGAAATATTCACAAATATTCAAAGGAATTATTCACAGCACTACAGACGCCAACACCTATTCCAAGGCAATGCAAAAAGGTGGTCAGTGATTCTCAATCTGCTATTATAGAACAGGCCCCATGACCATGTGCACTGGGAACAAATGTCATAAACCTTTGGCTTCCACTTTCTGACACATTCAGCCAACCATGATGTGTCTTCAGTTAGGTCAGTTTGCAGAGGTGCAAAGCTCATAGGCTTATTCTGATTATCAAGCTGTTTGAATATCAGTAATAGTCATGCCCTTCTTTGCTCTTACCACCAATTACAAACAGAAAACGTATAAAATTCACCTTCATTGACTTAGAAACTTTAAATGAATCTCCCCCTTCCTGGGTTTTTGTTCTCAGATGCAGATGACCATCACTCGTGCACTCTTGCTCCTGGACAACACCTGTGTCATCGAACTTGGTGTGCATACTACAACACACCCCAAAACACTGCAGCAAGACTTCTGAACATACAAACAAAGGACTACATCAGATCACGCCCCATGCCCTATATTTTTTCTAGCTGCAAGAAGGGTTTCAAGGCTCTTGGCATCACCTATCATGGAACATGGACTTGCTCCTCGAGAGGAAAATGTGCACATATCAGCCCAAAAGAAGTCTCCATTCAAATATGCACCTCAGAATCCCCTCAAAGATGCATCTCTGAAATGAAATACTGAAAATCTCAAACCGAGGAAGAAGCCCACAAAACGTTTAAAGGTTTTTCCTGCTGAAAACAATCTCGATGGCCAACTAGTTTTTTGCAGGCCACTTAAAACCTGTTGTGTCTACAAAACTGAGGCCAGCGATGAAACCATTACCTACAGCATGGCCATGTGCACTGTATGGATGAAATGAACTAGAGAATCTGGCACCGTCGCACCCAGATCTTAGAGCATGGACAGTGAAAGGAACTAACAGGATTACTTGCAAACACACAGGAATGCATGATACACTTTCACTGACATACCTGCACATTCTGCTCACTGCTCTATGATTGTGTGCTTCATCTTCCCTGGAATACCACCAATGAGATCTGTGAGCAACATGGTTGAGTATTCAGGAACTTAGTGCCTACAAACAAACGCAGGAATTGATGCTTTAGCTTTCATGCTATTCATCATGTCTGACTTCCTTTAATTCCCTTTGACTGTGCAGGTTCGTATCTGACAAAGAAACAGACATCATTGTCAAGAATGGCGTCGACACAGCTCATATAACCATAAACTGCAACTCAGAAGTATTCAGCAGGACTCAGATGAACCGTCAGTAAGCATTTTAAATCTCCAATAAGCAAGAATCACTTACACATGAATTGAACTGCCACGCGTTTCAGGCAGAAAGAATGGAACAAACTCCTACACGTATGACCTAGAAGGTCTTGGGTAGGGCCAGTTGCCTCGCTACCAGTATGTCCTTGGGATGGCACCAGGTGCCATTGTGATCGCTCTGACGGTGTCTGGGAGCAATGGAAAGTCATAATAGTCTAAATGTCAATGAGAGGGCCCAAGTGAAGATCATGGTCACAGGAGTGCCACTGGTAGTTATAATCATTATTTGGATGTGGGTACCTGGGAAGACACCTAAAGCCTTTTGAACATCTGAATTTGCTCTTGTAGCACAAGTGAGCATCCAAAGCATAGCATGACCCAAAGGAACTGTGACTAATTGAGGGAAATATATTTTGAATGGTTAGTAGTGTGTCAATTGTTTTACATTGTGGGAGGAAGTGTTGCCAAGTGGTGAGATGGTGGAGCTGAGCGTCAAAAGATGAAGCCCAGGCTCAGCTGCTTGGCACTACACATCTTGACTAACCCTACTTATTACAGCATTTAGTAAATAAGACTTAAACTGAAAATGTACCTCTCACTCTTTAAAATCGACCATGATTAACTTGTAAAGTTATAACAGAGCAGATGCCAGTAAGAGGGAGGTCAATGTTCTTTGAAAATATCACTTGCCAATTCTGGTAGACAGTCAAGTGGAGCCAAAGCGCGCATGCTCTGCTTCAACAGGGAGTCGCCAAGGTCCACATTACCAATAGGAAAATGGCCCTTGTATTTGCATCTGTCCTTGATGTGCCCTGCTAAGCATTTCGATGTCAACGATCTGAGCTTGCCTTTAGTTCCCAAAATCACAAACCAATTGCTAGACCGCAAGCAGGTAGCCAAGGCAGTCCACGGGCCCCATCACACGGTGATGTCATTTTAACTCCCAAATAGAATTTAGGTCTGAAAAGAGATGCCTTATTGTGCTCAAATTAAATGAGGAGATGGCTCGCCGCGATGTCAAAATGACAAGACATCAGGAATTTGCGGTTTGCGAGAACTAAAAAAAATCTTCACCATTGCGCTGCTTCCTGGGGTAGCATTTCGTTGCTCTGCCTCAGCGGCTGTCAAAATGACAAAAGGCTGCTCGGATCTATCAACCCAATCTATAAACACGTGATCGATACATCTGACATGTTATTTAATTATGACTCTCAGTGACAGAGACAGCATGAAAAACTAGTGTCAACATTCTGAGAGCGGAATAAATAAATAGATGTAATTATTCCTTCGACTGATCCCAGCTGGATTGTAATGTACCCAGCCAGACTGCAGGCGGTAGTTCTAAGGTTCCTAATGTGATAGAGTTTGATGTAGAGGGTGTCATATATCCAATATGTTGCTGCTTTATTAGAATAAAAGACTCTCTCGGGGGGGTCTCAAGTTCAAATGGTCAGAATACCCTCTGTCCCTCATATGTCGTCCCCCCACACCCTCTGTTCACAGAGGCACTTAGAGCAACAACAACCACGATAAGCTGGGGCTAAAATTGACAGCACAACAATGGCAACATTTTCTTTGTTTCATTTCGGTTTATTTGCTTTTCTTCTATATTTCTGCTTTTTAACCTGTTTTTTCAACCCGCCTTCTTTAAAAGGCAATTTTTCTGTTACATCAGATTTGTTAACAGTACAGTGTTGGTTTTTAGAACCACGCCAGCTCTGTTTAACCTACATAATTAAATTATCCATTTTTTTCGTGCCAAAATGCAACTTTAGTATGCAGCTATGTATCCTTCTATAGATTGGGTTATCACACTAAATAGAACGTGCTCGGGATAATATGCTCTAATGACTAAGTTGCTGAATTGAAGCTAGAGACCTAGGTTCTAATCCTTGCCTCGGAATTTACCCAACAAACATGCGATTTAAGCAAACCACTTTATCTCACTGTTCTGTAGATTATTAAGATGTATAATGCAAACTGCCCAGCATAGTGTCCCTATTACATATTTCCACTGTACTATGCTCTACTGGTGTGCTATGTATCGCTTCGCCTTAAATACATTTTTCACTGAAACTAGATCCAGGCTACATCAAATCACTAAAAAAAAAAGATGAACGATGGTGCAGCTGTATGCAGAGAGGAGCAGGAAAGCGATTGTGCAGGGATGGACTGAAACCCATATATTACAGTCAAGATTGAACACATTGTGTTCTTAACTGCGATAAATCACCACGCGTGTGAAATATAATGCAGTTTGCTAAAAACAGAAGCCTTCAGAGTTGCGACAGTGTGCCTTTCACCTGCTCGACGTCTTGTCCAAGACCCAATGATCCACGTCAGAGGTGGTACTAAGAGCGGTGACAAGAACAGCCTGTTTGTGGTCCCCGGGGGGTTTCGCACAAAAGGAGCTCTTTGTTGGGGTCATGAAATAGCAAATGGAGGCTGCAGATGGTTCTCCCAGTCGGACAGAACACATCCTCTGTAAGGAACTTGCTTTACCTGACGCACAGATGGTGCACTGAAAAGAAGGGAAACTGCATTCTGCGTTAAGATGTCTTGCCAAGATGTGCTACTACCTTGGACTGCCATGCTGGTCCGAAAATCACATAAGTCTTTTCAGAGGTTCCCACTTAAACTGTCCCATGTAGAGGAAAAGACAGATAGTGCACCAAAGTTGTATTGCTATCTTATGTTTACAATAAATATACAGCAAATGTATATCCATAGATAAAAGAAAGAGAAGGGCATTATTTACATTTGCTCTTAATCTAACTTACACCTATAGTCACTTAAAGTACATCAAAGAAAATGATATATTGTCACCTTTACACAATAAAATAACATATAATTACATTTGTATCCCACACCTAAATCAAAATGTTAATAAACATTCCTGCCTAGTGACCCAAAGCCCACTCCATCTGGCCCGGTACCAGAGACATATCTCTGGCCACTATTCTTCAGACTGCTTCAGTCACTCCTCTCGTCTGACACTCACCCCAGCCCATTTGTCAGCAAACTGTAGTAAGGGGGTGCATAGTTTTGGGGGGTCTTTGTGGATCTTGGTCTGGTGTTTTAAGTTATAGAGCTGGCAAATTCAATTTGTTTCTGTTGAGGGAGCCCCCAAAGAAGGCCTTTATTGTAAGGGCCAGTGTGTTGGTGATTACAACACGGCTTCCCAGCAGGGATGGCGTTCATGGGTTTGAAACTACACAGCTGGTGAAAACCCTTTTCACTATGGCGGAAACCTGAGGAATCAGAGACAAAACTATACAAAGCTTTATTCATTCAATTCCTTCCTGGTATATGGCAGGTCTGGATCAACTAGGAAGGAATTGAATGAATAGTAAAAAATACAAAATTGTGTGATGTTTGTGAGCTACTGGAAGGTAAACTTAGAAGCAGGAGACTTTTCCCTAAACCCTGTTTTTTGCAGGAGTACACTTTTGCTAAGTGTTTTGAAAATACATTTTTTTCCCTGTCACCCCCACTTTTTGCAGGATTTCTCACCAACATCTTTTTTTGAAAAATTGTTGCAATCTTTGTGAAGGTTTCAAAGTCGGCTAAGGTTTTGACTTAATTAATTCAGCCTAAAAAAATGGGCCATGCATGCTAATGTAAATCTTGGTTGACACCAAATCACGAAGTTGTACTCACAAGACATCATCTACTGGCAGACCAATATCAACTGCTCAGAGCAGCTTGTATGATGCAACTAGTGATAACACGTCTGCGTATTAAAGGTATGCGCCCTGGTAACATAAACGTGAAATACGCATACAATGAAAAATACACTTGTGGCCCCCCAGCCTATGCAGCAACAAAGCTCGAAGACATTGAATGTACCAAAAATGTGACAACTACAGCGTAAAACACCTGATCAAAATGTTGGCAGTAACCTCTGGACATGAAGATTAGCGGCACAGCCTCTTTAAGAGGTCAGCGCCACAGAAGGTGCTCCTTGCTGCAGTTACAGGATTTCAATTTGTTGGAGTATGAAATGTCTTGGCCACTTGGTTCCTTCCCTCTGCGCCCGCTCTCATATCAGCCTGGCACTATGATCTCCAGAGCAGCTCGTCTAGGGGAGGCTTGCAGTGCAGAGGGCCAGCAGCAGTGAACGCATCCTCTGATCTAGGAGAGGCTTGCAGTGCAGAGGGCCAGCAGCAGTGAACGCATCCTCTGGACATGTTGACACTATAGTGAACGTTTGAAGTGCTAATTGAACGAACCTCTTTGCGCAGAGACAGACTGTTCGACCAGACTAACCACTGGCACCGCAGGGCCTTGAAACAACCGGGCCTGCGTGGGATTTCAGTTATTAGTGGCGCAGGATCTTACAGATTTATTGTCTCTGCTGCTGGCTCTATTTATTCTCTCGCTCAGATCGTGTCTGTGGGCTGCTTCGGGACCTCGAGCTCAGGGTCCTGCCTGGAACAGGTGACGCCGAGCACGCACGCACGCACGCTGCGTTCATCCCACAGGGAAGGGCACACACAGTACACATGTCCCTGATAATAGCACACAGTACTGGAGACAGGCACAACTATGTGTGGTGAGGGTAAAGCGGCACTGAAAGTCCTGGTCGGGGCCCCTTGCAGGAGGACTTGTTAAAGTGTATAACATTACAGAGGAACTCGCATCTGATACTAAAACAACCCCTTCTCCGGCTCCACACTGGGATCTTGGCTCAAATGTGTGGGGTACCTGGGAGGAGACGAACGCCGCTTTTCAGAAGCCACCTCTCAGCCGTCATCGCAGATAGTGCGATAGATGGCTGGCCGAGTTCATCACTTGCTGCTTAAAGTGTCACGGGCAGGCTCACTACAGCCGCCATCCTTCCGAGGCCGATGTGTGATTGTATTAAATCTAACGTCCACATCGTCTCTGATAGCTCATAAAATGGCGGGACTGCGCATGACGTCAGGACGATGATAAGCTTAAAGCGTATCAGGGCCTCAAAACGTTGCGTGACACCCATTGAACTTCACAAGTCGCCCGTTATAGGAGGTAACTGGTCCTGGGTCCATGTGCCAACCAGTCAGAAGGTTGTAAGTCTCTGGGATCGGGGAAACCATGGGTGTTTCCTGGATGCTCAAAGTACAAACATGCAGGCCGGGCGGGGGCCGTGTCAGTGACGGGCCTCGGTGATGTCTCTATTGCAGGGGTCACGGCCAGCCCGTACTCCAGGGAAAATCCCTCAGACTGGCGCGCTGGAAGAAACGCTCAGCACATGTCTGTGGCTTTACTGCCCGCCTTTCACCTGTGAACATGTTTGCAAAAGGCTCAGACAAAATCATTTAGCGGACCTCTTGGAGGCTCGCTCCAGGTCACGGTCCCCAAATCTGCCAAAGCCTGCGCAAACAAAGCGAAACGTGAGGAATTTTAATCCCGCGGGGAGGTCGCCGCCCCTCCTGTCATGGCGCTGACTTCAGAACAAGTGGCATTGTTCGACAAAGCAAGCCCAGCAGACGTCTTTCAGCAGCAAAATGAAATGTTCCCTGAAGTCTCTGACTCCTGCCACCAGCCGGGTCGCCACAAACGTGGAAACCGGAGCCAAGGAAAATGCAAAGCTGTGTCTCGCTCAATGATGACGCCACATCAGTTACCAGAAACACAAGCCTTTCTCCAGAAATATATCAACAAATGCAGCTCAAAGACGTTTGATATGCCAAACCATTTAGGCTATTCGATACTGTACATTCCTCGAGCTTCATAGCTCTTAGAGCATGTCAGCAACAAGGGAATGATAAGCCACGAGAAGGGCAAACATCACCTTTGATTGTTGAATATCTTTGAGGTTTGTATGTCTCCTCTTAAGTGTTGCTTCTTTTGAACCATGATATCACTCATTCATTTTGCTTGGAATCCTGGATGCTAAAACGTCTGTGGTCGACGGTGAACATCTCGTGCGCACATTTTGAGCTAAGTGATTAAAAAAATATATAAATTATCTCTATTGATATTTCAATAAGCCAAAAATGACAACTTGCAATTGATAATCGTCATTTTCGGATGTTACCAAATTAGAAATGGTTAGCGTATGCGTTTCAGGACGAGTTATTAGTAACTTACTGCAACAAAACAAATGATTGCTTGTGGATATCGGGGAAACCAGTAACCATGCTCTGATCCGTGACATTCGCTGTAAAGTCGGCTACCTGCTCGTCACGACAAACGTATTTGTAGACTAAATGTGTCTGGCCTGCCCCTGTGTGGTTTATTAACGAAGGAGGCAGAATTACTAACACAAGGAATGATTTGTTCAACTCAGATGCAGAAACCTAGGTTCAGTCATCTGCTAATCCACGAGCTTTTACATCGTTGCCAATTGTGTGTACCATTTCATCCCATTTTTATGCTATAGACAGGCCACAGGAATAATGCGGAGGGGTCGAGTAAATTATGCAGTAAGAAAAGGCAAAGTATGCAGTATAATGCAGCACACTTTTTACAGTATTACTTCATTATTTTGAAATTTTTATACCGTCAGCGCACAGATTTTACTTCATCCTACTAGTTTAACAAAAAAATACCGAAATAAGCAACCTTAAGATGATCAGTTAACCTATGTCAAGGGCCTTCCACTGTGCACAAACATATGTGCCATCTTTTTATTAACTTTTTTACCCATTTGAGCTAGAATACAACATTTGATCAGACGCATCACTTCGGTCAGCTCATCAAAAACGTCTGTCCAATAATCTGTAACGGTAGGCCAATGCAACAGCATGGTTTTAATCCCATTTAAGATGAAGGCCAGCCAGTGTATGAATATGGGAATATTTGGTTAATTCTACCAGGTGTGAGGTAGGTTCTATGCAATATGTTAAACTGAATATATTTAAGCTTTACATTACGTGACACTTTTTGATGATATGCTATGACCTTATCCCCACTCTGTCATTTAATACTCAGTGGCGGCTACAGTAAATAAAAAATGGTAGTAGGGTGCGAAGGCGCGTGACTCACCATACATTCGGGAGCATGACCGCTGCAGCACTCTTAGGTTTTCACGAACAGGATTGAAAAGGAAGAACTTCCTTCCTGCTTGGGAATGCATCCCCAACCAATCCTGGACCTGCTATCATGCTGTGAAAGCAGCTCCAGAGTTGGTGGGAGCAGGCTCACCCAGTGCTCATTTTGAGGCTGGGGTCATGTGCCAGCAATCCCCAGGCTGTTTCACAGCCTTTGGATTGCTTTAAATGCAGTGCGAATGTCGGGCTGGCTGTCGCAAGACAGCCGGTCAATCCGAAATGCGCACTGTAGACAATTGCTGCCACCTGCATTTACAGGATTCAACCCTACCCTCACCATTAGGCTGTATACAGAGCGAGCCAGTGTGGTGACAAATAAATAAAATGGCATTGTCAATCAATGAAGGGAGAGGTGTGTGGTGCAGCAGCCAGAGCGGCTGACTTCGGAGCACAGGGCTCACGGTTTCATTGCCGGTGGCAGCTCCGATCAGCACCATGCGACTCTGGCAAAAGCTCACTTAATCTCCCGAGGGTCCTCAGGACCTTGAGTGCTGACAAGATGTGAACATATTTATCTATTGTTTAACATCCTACACAGCCTAATCTTGGACAATTCTATCTCCCCTCATGAACATTTTGAAAAGAGATATTGCACGCTTGCCCATCCACTGCTTCTCTCAGCACCACCAACCTGTAAATCTAGAGTGTGTGCCAGTGCCTTCTTTTTACAATTTCCAACTCTTTGCAGCTACACCTCCTAGGACATCATAGGGTGCAACGCCATCTTGTAAATGTAACATAAATGTGCATTTAAAAAGCGCAATAAACCAAAGGCACCAGTGAGAGAATACAGAGGAAAACCAAGCAGCTAATATGATTGGGGAAAAAAAACATGTTTTCACGTTCTTGTGAAATGCAGCAATGCTAGCCATATGTACTGGGAGAGTATGCCATAGCCTAGCAGGTGCCACAGAGACTGCCAGCTCACCCCATCTGGCCTCCATGATGCGGGGAATTATAACTTTCCTCTGATCAGATGATCGTAACTGTCTACTAGGACGATACCAATTAAAAACATGATCCTCAAATTGTCAGAGCCCTAATGATTTAAGGCCTTAAAGACCAAACATAGGGCTTTGAACAACAGTCTTTTCCTTACTGTGAGCCAAGGAAGAGCCATCAGCCCAGCCCTCATTGATTGACGATTGAGAACTCCCAAAACCAGTCGTGCCACTACATTCTGATTTACCTGAAGTTTTTTCAAGGAATACTGGTTGGAGTTCAAATACAGACCATTACAGTAGTCAAGGCAAGAGGTTATGAGCGCAATGATCACTGATATTCTTAGCTCCTCGGGGAGGAAGGGCAAGATCTTTTTCAGGTATTTGATGATCCAGAAGTAGGAGCTCACTGTCCTCTTGACCTGGATGTCAAATGTCAAGGTGTTGTCCAACAGCACCCCCAGGTTTTTAGCATACGCTTTAAGAGTAGTTAGTGAGCCACAGGTCTCCATCCACCAGTGATCGGACCAGACCGAGTTCTCTGCCCCCAAAATCGAAATCTCCGTCTTATCTGCATTTAACTTGAGCCAATTTTCTTGCATCCAGGTATTGTATTGTATTGTATATTGGATTTATATAGTGCTTATCACGCAGGGGTCTCTAAGCGCTTGCCTTGGGAACCCGTCCTGGCTTTTCCCTGTGAGATAGCCCCTACAGGGAATCCCCAAGGTGAAAGCCAGGCATCCCGCCGCGGGGGGCCGTTGTGGAGATTAAGCAAGCTTAATGCCAAGAGTTGCAGAGTGTGAACCCATGATTAGGTCAGGCACGGAAGCGAGAATTATCGAGTCCGTGGACATTTGAGCTCAAGACCCTGCCGCGTCGGGAATTGAACCCTGGTCCCGGGTCTGACCTCTGCTTCAGGTTCTGCCTGCTCTAACCAGTGAGCCACACTTCTCCAGGTGTTGACTCGCCCCATGCACACTCTGAACGTATCAGCTCTGCCTTTCTAGTCACCTGATATAGAGAAAATAATCTGTATCATCTGCGTAGGATAGTACCTGAAAGCCGAAAGAATGGACCAATTTAGCCAGAAGGGGCCACATAAAGATTAAACAGTGTGGGGCTGATGGATGACCCCCTGCGGGACATCGGAACAACAACAGAAAACCTCTCCTTAACATTTAATTTAGTAATCGGATGATACCTCAAAACAACAAAAATACATTGCCCCACAATACATTAGTTAATGTTCTGTTTATTTATCAAAAATATTTTATATATTCATTTTTCAAGTATTATAATAATCTCGATAATATTGGAGCCCAGAAGAACAATTACAATAATAATCTCAAAACAGTGCCCTCAAACATCACCAAACACACAACTACAATCATATAGGACACTATCATACTTCAAGGCATAGCTCAACAAGTCAATACATATCATAGTACATTTCATAAATACATAAGATAAAACATAGGAAGAGAAGCGCCGTCGCGCGTTTCGGAAGGGAATACAAAACCCAAAATTCCTTTGTCAGGGTGCAGCCGGTCAATTACACATTGGGTGATTAATAATCATTCAAAAACATCCAATTGTTTTCTTATGCATATTGCAAGAAGGGCTCTATACAACCGCGATTTAAAATTTGTTTCAAGAAATAATGAGATGAAGCGTGGTGAGGGCTGGAGTCTCTCAAAAACGGGGGAAGATATGAAGCCAATGGACCTAATTGCTTTCCTCAATAGGGATAAGACCGTGCATGAAATATCTATTTACAGATCATCCGGCACTCCTCATAAACAAGAGCAAAGATGGGGCAGAATCCGTTTCGAAGCAAGGTATGGGACTGAGGCATGCAGCTTTATACCAATATGGGTTAGAAAAATATATTTGAATTGAACCGCGGTTGGGTTAAACGTTCCAAGGTACAAACATTGGAATCCATACTGCTGTGGTCCCACTCCACTCAAACAAATGGATAAACAACGGATACAGATAACCAGGTACTGATAACTTCTTCTATGCTTGCAGATGGGATAACGGCTTCATCCTTTCAAAAGCACGGGCCCCACACAGAATCTGAAAAGACTTAGCTCTCAAGTCAACGCAGCTCACTATTTAGTTCCTATTTGTCATAAAGGACTCTAGCAGGTTAAGAGCTGAACCCCTAAGTCCACCCTGGTTCAGTCTTTGCACCAGTCGCATATCGGAGATGGTATCAAAGGCTGAGGATAAATCTAGAATGACTAGAATCGTAGCGCCTCCCTGATCTACTTGGTGGCATATAGAGTCTGCTGTTACAATAAGTGCAGATTATGTGCTGTGGTTCCTCCTAAAACCATACTTTGAGGAATCTAACAGCTCAGCATCTATAAAAAAACTGTGCTATTTCCTGATTAATATGCCTCTACAGGATTTTGGCAGGTACTGGTAATAAGGAGATCGGACGAATATTTTTGAGTCTCCTGTATCTCAATTTGGTTTCTTTTTTAGAGGTCATCACAATTGCTTATTTCCAGTATTGGGGATACACTCCAGAATCCAACACCTGGACATACACCTTCATCAAAAAAAGTGGCTATTAGATTTGGTGCGAGTTGCATCACCATAGGTGGACAAGGGTCATCAGGGGAGCCTGATGTAATTTGTCCTAAAATGGCACTGGTCCAACCTCCACCACCTCATATTCCGACATAATCTTCTAAACCTTGTCCTCAAAAAATGAGACAACCCTAATGGTGAAATCTAAAGAGTTTTTCAGCTCTTGTTGAGCTGGCGGCGAAGTAAGACCTCGAACCACCTTAAACAGTTCTTTAGGTACATTCATTGAGGATCTTATTTTGACCAAGAAATATGCATATTTAGCCTCTTTAATAGCATTTTTATCATTCAAAATCGCCTCTCTGTGTTTGCCCTTTTTCTCTGAGCTACGTAACAATCTCCACTTGCGTTCTTGCTTGTGGTATTGCAGTTGAAGATCTTTCAAGCTTTCTGAAAACCATGGGGGAGGGAGAACTTCCTCATCCATTTGACTTTGTTAATAATGGGGGCAACCTCGTCAATCGCTGACCCCTACCATCTTTTAAAATCCTCAGTTCCATAACACTGAAACAATAGCTACTAATGAAGTAATTAAATTCTTCACCTCTCACTACATGTAGGTTAGCATCAATAAGCCATATTTGCTGCATTCAAAAGTTTTGCAAAACTCCTTCAAAGTAAAATAATGTCATGCATCATAGAAAGCCAAGACTATGGGAGCCATCACTGAAAAGGATGTTAAATATCTGACACATCCACACCCGAAGTGCCCCAGCATTCACATGCTGCCTAAAATCCATAAGAGCCTGCAGCGACCCCCATTCAGACCCATAGTATCCACAAAAAACTCCATTCATGAACCAACTGGAAAATTCGTTGACATGTACCTACAACCTTTGGTGAGAAATATGTCCACTTACATACGTGATTCCACAGACTTTTTGAACCAATTGCATAAAGTGACCCTAAGACCAAATACTCAGTACATCTTAGTGACGATTGATGTATGTGCCCTATATACATCTATTCCACACAATCGGGGCATCGAAGCTATGGAATCCTTTCTACTGACCAGTAATATGGATGACGACTTGAAAGTGCTACTAATAGAACTGATGCAGTTCATGCTGTACCACAGCTACTTCTGTTGGGATAATGAATTCTACCTACAACTAGTTGGGACTTTCATGGGCAATTGCGCAGCTCCCAGCTACGCAAATTTGTTCATGCACGGCTTGGAAATCGACAACATTTTGGAAAACGACCACTGGCGGAACAAAATTGTCACCTATTGGAGATATATAGATGACATTTTCTTAATATGGTCAGGTTCTGCTACAGAAATCAATGAATTCATCTCTTACATCAACCAGGTAGATGACCATATTCAGTTCACCCACAGTACAGACAATATCACCTTACCTTTCTTGGACATTCAAGTCATCTTGGAAAACTCCAGTCTAAAGACTTCACTGTACACCAAAAGAACAGATCGGAATAATGCCCTACTATGCACCAGTTGTCACCCAAACTCACTAAAAAACATCTACCCTTTTCACAGTTACTCAGAGCAAAAAGGATTTGCTCGGGACCAGATGACTACAAACAAACAGAGGAAAACATCCTACAGAAATACCGTGAAAGGAAATACCCCGAAGCAACACTACAGGCAGCACGTGAACGCGCCAGATTGAAAGACCGAGAAGATCTTCTAACTCCCAAAGTTGGACAGGGCAAAACGGATAGACCTGTCTTTGTTTCTAAGTATTCTTCAAGAAGTCCTTTGATAAAGAAAGTCATTTTACAAAACTGGGCAATGATACAACATGAACCTGATTTTCATGGTTTGTTCGACTGCACACCGCTATTTGCTTATCAGCGAGCGAATAACCTAAAAAATATGTTGGAATCCAAACCAAAATGCCCGACCACCAGGTTTTCAGGTACTAAACCGTGCCATAATTGCAGCACTGCAATAACGTGATAAAAGGGAATTCCATGAACCATCCGCGATCTGGCAAGCCTATCTGTTTGAAAACTAATGCAACTTGCGATTCAATGAACCTGGTGTACCTACTGAAGTGTCCATGTGACTTACCCTATGTGGGTAAAACTGAAAGGAAACTAAAAACTCGTCTAACTGAACACAAAAGTACGATAAGAAATAAGAACTTAAAATCTCCTCTAGCAACCCACTACATTTCGGCCCAACACAACATAAGTCAACTGAGGTTCCTTGTACTAGAGGTTGTCCCACTGAGACAGGGCGTTGACAACCGAAAGATACTATTGCAACGTGAACTTTTCTGGATCAAACGGTTGGATTCGTGCCAACCGAAAGGACTGAACGATCGAATCGAATACAGTTGTTATCTCTAACATACTATCACTTATCCTGTTTTATCTCATTTCAACTGATCTTTTACATCTATATGTTATGGTGATGCATCTTTTCTTTGATCCTACTTTTCCTTGAACTTTCACTTTTTTCCTTTTCCTATTTCCCACTGGCTCCACCGACCATCTCTTCTTCCCTCCTATACATCTTACACCAGACTTTTTTGTTCTGTTCTTGTGTTTCCTTCCACATGTTTTTTGAATGTTTTGATTTTCAGCATACAGCAGGCGATTAATACCTTTGTATACCATTCAGCTTATTCTCTTGCTTAAATGGCTCCTTATGTTTATTTACCATCGTGAGCCACAGTCAACTTCTGTCTGTTGACTTTCCCCGATCCAAGATGGCCGATACCATTTTCGCGTTTTTGTTTCTTAATAAGCCACTATGTACTGTTGTTCACTATTATCATTCTAGTGTTGCTCCTGCTGGCATGAAATGTTAATACACCCCTTAGATCCCTCGGGACTTTACTCTTTACCAAGAGGACATGGGTTACATCCATTCTCACCCTACCACGGGTGTCCATCTTCTATGTTTACCAGTTAAACTTCGGTCCGTTTTTTATGTTCGGTTAAATTTCTAACGCGAGCACTGTCCGACCGAGAGCACTGCTTTTCCTTACCGAGTGTCACAGCACATTGCAACGCTGCCGACGAGCGTTTGGGGTAAGACGCTGCTTGAATGCACTGCACTGTTAACGATCACCTTAACGGTTCGAACGCACTTTGAACAGGTGTCCCGCTTTTGGTGATGGGGCCGATGTTTCGTTCTCTTTACTACATACCACTTAAGTGATTTTCAGCGCGCACATCACATGTTTAGCACTATGGTTTTCAGTTACCGGACTTGAGATTTTCTTTTTTCCCGGCACAAACACTCTTTCCTAGCCTTCCTTTTTGACCACATTAAGTACTAATCCCCGTTTTACTAACTTTTTTATTTACTTTTTTTCATAATGGGCAAGGCAAAGTCCACCTCCTAAAACCAGTGTTTATCTCCTCCGCAGATCCTCATTCCCCTGATGAAGGGATGTAAATCCCGAAATGCATAGGGATAGTGGTTTCCCTGAAATATGTTTGCAGAGTTAAACTGAACCATCGCAATGTTGATACTAAAGTCTATATGTTGACAAATATACGACTTCCATGGATTAAAAATTTACTTTGATGAACTTTCTACAGCTATTGAACTTTATTACTGTTGATTAACTTTGAGGTTGCTACCTCATTCGGAGCACCACAGGATTTAGGGTGGGAAGCCCCCACTCTCCCCTGCTATATGCATCATAACATAACACAATATCTGCAGGTATTACTAGGTACAAACTTGTTGCTCTATTATTGGCTATGTATGGAATTTCCTATGGTTCCATCGTTAACTGATTAAGAAAATCCTCGGGCACAGGAAGAACAATACGTCATGTCATATGGAATTACTGCAGAGGTTCTCATGGCCTACGTTGATAAGACAAAAATCAATCAATCATAGGTTCTTGTAGAGCGCGGTGGGGTTCTCCAGCCACTGGGTGGAGGTGCGAGCCTCGTTCGGCGAGGTGGTGGTCGAAGAGCCAAGTCCTGAGCTGTTTCCTGAAGTCCCAGTGTGAAGGTGGAGGGGGAGGGAGAAGTTGTTCCAGGATTTTTTGGTGAGGTAAGAAAAGGAGCAACCTCCGCAGCGGCTGTGGCGGATGTTGGTAATGTGAGCCAAGGCAAGGGTGGAGGAGAGGAGTTCTCTGGTCGGTTGGTGGAAAGTCAGGTGGCTGTTGATGCAGGCAGGTACAGTTCTGTGGACGGCTTTGTAGGCGTGCCTGAGGAGCTTCAAGAGACATCTCCTCTGGAATGGGAGCCAGTGGAGGGCTCTGAGGTGCGGAGTGATGCGGGATCTTCTGGGAAGGTTGTGGATGAGTCTAGCTGCCGAGTTCTGCATGGTTTGGAGGCGATACTAGAGTTTGTCCAACACAATCACATATGTTGTAGAGAGAATAACTGGGAGAACAGGCTGGTTTCAAACATATTTATCCACTGCTGATCACAAAAATTCCTGCTGCAAGTAAATGTGGTTTATCAGGATCTGTCGAGATCAATGGCAGTGTGCCAAGGTGCTGGCTACCGGTATTTACAGAGGAGACTCAACTTTATAATTGTCAAACTGCTGCCGCACTAAACTGAAGGTGCCTTGGTTTGTGACAGTCAAGACAGAAATATAAAAATAGTTCATTTACAACTAAAGTCATTTTAAAAGTACTACTGACATGAGTAAGCAGTCATAATCAGACTTTCACTGTCATATTAGGAGGCCCGGGAATGGCTATGCATCTTGTCCTGTTATAAACGTGCTTAAAAGGGGGGAAGCTTGGGTATCCCTCCCCATGTGCTAACTCATGCGGACACATGTTTATTTAATATCTCTGCACCCTCCTCCCCCACCTGCAGCCGTCAATCTCTCTTTCAAAAAGAGATGATAAGCAGCGAACACAAAGGATAAGAGGCCTTGGTTTCCAGTTCCTCATCACGTTTCAGCTCGAGGTCACATCTTATGTGATTATTAGGACACTCAAAGTTCCCAGCAATAGTTATTTTATTGATTACTTCCGGAAATACCTTAATTTCAGAATTCAGAAGACTGTGCACTATAACCTATTGCTTCAGAACAATAGGTACGGCAAACTTTTACCAACAAGGTCTTGGCTTTATACCAGTTTTCTAATAATTAATGACCAATAGAGGGAGTTTCCTAGTTGTAATTGTACAGGTGAAAGAGTTGAGTTCTATGGAGATCTGAGTATATAGAAAACACCTTGATAACTTTCAATGTAAACAAGCATTGGAAATGCAATAGGTCTCGCAGCATTAGAGTTAGTGCTTTTAGAATTGTTTATGGGTTTTTTTTGTAAATCTTTAGCATTTTTGTTTCCTGTAGCCAATGCTAAAGAATTACAAATAAAAAAAGCCATAAACAATTCTAAAAGCTCTAACTCAAATGCTCCGAGACCTATTGCACTGTGTGAGGGTGAGGGGTTGAGGGTGAGTGAGGGTGAGGGTGGGTGAGGGTGAGTGAGGGTGAGTGAGGGGTTGAGGGTGAGTGAGGGGTTGAGGGTGAGTGAGGGGTTGAGGGTGAGTGAGAGTGAGGGTGAGTGAGGGTGAGGGTGAGTGAGGGTGAGTGTGAGTTAGGGTGAGGGGTTGAGGGTGGGTGAGGGTGAGGGTGAGGGGTTGAGGGTGAGGGGTTGAGGGTGAGTGAGGATGAGTGAGGGTGAGTGAGGGGTTGAGGGTGAGTGAGGGTGAGTGAGGGTGAGTGAGGGTGAGTGAGGGTGAGTGAGTGAGGGTGAGGATGAGGGTGAGGGTGAGGATGAGGGTGAGTGAGGGGTTGAGGGTGAGGGGTTGAGGGTGAGTGAGTGAGGGTGAGGGGGTGAGGGTGAGGGGTTGAGGGTGAGGGGTTGAGGGTGAGGGGTTGAGGGTGAGGGGTTGAGGGTGAGGGGTTGAGGGTGAGTGAGTGAGGGTGAGGGGTTGAGGGTGAGTGAGTGAGGGTGAGGGGTTGAGGGTGAGTGAGGGTGAGGGGTTGAGGGGGAGGGGTTGAGGGTGGGTGAGGGGTTGAGGGTGAGTGAGGGTGAGGGCGAGTGAGGGTGAGGGGTTGAGGGTGAGGGGTTGAGGGTGAGGGGTTGAGGGTGAGTGAGGGTGAGGGCGAGTGAGGGTGAGGGGGTGAGGGGTTGAGGGTGAGGGGTTGAGGGTGAGTGAGTGAGGGTGAGTGAGGGTGAGTGTGGGTGAGGGGTTGAGGGGGAGGGGTTGAGGGTGAGTGAGGGTGAGGGGTTGAGGGTGAGGGGTTGAGGGTGAGGGGTTGAGGGTGAGTGAGGGTGAGGGGTTGAGGGTGAGTGAGGGGGAGGGGTTGAGGGGGAGGGGTTGAGGGTGGGTGAGGGGTTGAGGGTGAGTGAGGGTGAGGGCGAGTGAGGGTGAGGGGTTGAGGGTGAGGGGTTGAGGGTGAGGGGTTGAGGGTGAGTGAGGGTGAGGGGGTGAGGGGTTGAGGGTGAGGGTGAGGGGTTGAGGGTGAGTGAGTGAGGGTGGGTGAGGGAGGGTGAGTGACGGTGAGTGAGGGTGAGGGGTTGAGGGGGAGGGGTTGAGGGTGAGTGAGGGGTTGAGGTTGAGGGTGAGGGGTTGAGGGTGAGGGTGGGTGAGGGGTTGAGGGTGAGTGAGGGTGAGGGGTTGAGGGTGAGTGAGGGTGAGTGAGGGTGAGTGAGGGTGAGTGAGGGTGAGGCTGAGGGGTTGAGGGTGAGTGAGGGTGAGTGAGAGTGAGGGTGAGGCTGAGGGGTTGAGGGTGAGTGAGGGTGAGTGAGGGGTTGAGGGTGAGGGGTTGAGGGTGAGTGAGGGTGAGGGGTTGAGGGTGAGTGAGGGGTTGAGGGTGAGTGAGGGTGAGGGGTTGAGGGTGAGTGAGGGTGAGTGAGGGTGAGGGTTGAGGGTGAGTGAGTGAGGGTGAGGGTGAGGGGTTGAGGGTGAGTGAGGGTGAGGGGTTGAGGGTGAGTGAGGGTGAGGGGTTGAGGGTGAGTGAGGGTGAGTGAGGGTGAGTGAGGGTGAGGGGTTGAGGGTGAGTGAGGGTGAGTGAGGGTGAGGGTGAGTGAGGGTGAGGGTGAGGGGTTGAGGGTGAGTGAGGGTAGAGTGAGGGTGAGTGAGGGTGATGAGAGAGTGAGGGTGAGGCTGAGGGGTTGAGGGTGAGTGAGGGTGAGTGAGGGTGAGTGAGGGGTTGAGGGTGAGGGGTTGAGGGTGAGTGAGGGTGAGGGGTTGAGGGTGAGTGAGGGTGAGGGGTTGAGGGTGAGTGAGGGTGAGTGAGGGGTTGAGGGTGAGTGAGGGTGAGGGGTTGAGGGTGAGTGAGGGTGAGTGAGGGTGAGGGGTTGAGGGTGGGTGAGGGTGAGGGGTTGAGGGTGAGTGAGGGTGAGTGAGGGTGAGGGTTGAGGGTGAGGGTGAGTGAGGGTGAGTGAGAGTGAGGGTGAGGCTGAGGGGTTGAGGGTGAGTGAGGGTGAGTGAGGGTGAGTGAGGGGTTGAGGGTGAGGGGTTGAGGGAGACTAGAGCAAAGAAGCGGGGTGGGGCTACAGGCAGCATAGTTAAGGACTACAGCGCCCGGCAAGCCGTTCGTATCTGTGACGTGGTTACGTCATCCAGACTGTAACTGCGTAGTCAATAAGAGACGGCAATGGGAAGTAAACTAACTGAATGTCCGTCACTCGAAAAAAACGGATACGCTACTGTAGTATGGCGGAAGAAGCTGAACATAATGGCCATATTGAAATGTTTACGTGTTTCGCTATTTTAAAAAAGCGATACACTCAGAAATAAGTAAAAAAAGATGATTCTGTACATACAAGATTAGAAAAAGAACAAATACATACTTTGAACGAACAGAGTATTGAGGGACGAAGCAAAACCGTACTGCTTTTAAGAAAATGAAAACAACGAAATCCCAAATTGTTTCACTGTTGTCAAGGCGTTTGAAAATGGAAGTTAGAAGGACCCTGGGTAATTATCCGCAGTATCAAAACTAAAAGTTAAGGCAGCAGAGGCTGTTGCTGGAGACGGGTCTAGATCGAAAGCAAAACAAGACGAAGAGAGCGAGAGTGAGCTGGCCCTGGAAACGCCTCCCCTCCCTGCTGTTTGTTTCAACAGAAAGAGGAGAGGAAGCAGCGCTGCTTGCCAGCACAGCCGCCCATAGGCAACAAGACGGAGGGAAGAGAGGGGAGGGGGGAGGAGAAATGCGACACGGCGGGAAGGGGAGGGGGCGGAGCGGGTAAAATAAACAAGACGGAGGGAAGAGAGGGGAGGGGGGAGGAGAAATGTGACACGGCGGGAAGGGGAGGGGGCGGAGCGGGTTAAATTAAACAAACAAGACGGACGGAGGAGAGGGGAGGGGGGAGGAGAAATGCGACACGGCGGGAAGGGGAGGGGGCGGAGTGCGGCTGAGGGAACTGATGTGCACGCGCTTTTAAGCTCAATGCGCATGCGCATTGAGCTTAAAAGTCACGGGCACTGCAAGGAATCGCCACGATTCCTTGCAAGTTGGGGAAAGAGTGGATAAGTCCCAATACTCTCGCTTGCTCGATGCGCATGCGCATCGACAGGCGAGACCTAAAAATGTCTATGCTGAGCACAGCTCTGGTTATTAAAGGCTACAAGGTCAGACACAGTCAGCAAAGGATGGTGCCATATCCCCATGAAATGGGAACTGGAGAATTCACAGGAATGCGAGTTACTGCTGTCCAAACCATAAGCAAAGCAAACAACACAAAGTACTTTTGGTCTTTAAAAGTACTGACATTCAGGTGCTTGGATAGCACTGATTCGCAGCACAGGCTGAGCTCAACATTTGATGACTAACAGCGGTGACTCCTCCGCTATGGCAGAGGATTGGCGCCTCACTGCTTGTAAGCAGTGCGAAGAAGAAACATGAAATGATAATAACTTTTCGTTTTTTATCATTTTATGCTTTGTTCTGCTTTGCGGGCGGGGCTGCTCTGCTCTCACAGCATGGCAGGGGAGGAGTGTGCAATGATTGTTTGGTCGGCACTCTCGGGTCGCCCAAACCAGTCTTGCGCACTTCTCCATTCTCCATGAAGGCTGCATTACAGCCTGCGTGGAGAACAACCCCAGGTCCCCATTTCCAGGTTGAGCGTCAAACCAGGACACCCAAAACCAATCACAGCGTTGCACTACAGCGTTGTGATTGGTCAGGGGAGCCTGGGTGCTTACCAATCACAACACTGCATTGCAGCGTTGTGATTGGTCACTGGGGCCTGCTTCCTGTTCCTCGAATTCCACGAGGAGAGTAGGAGCAGAGAAGCGGACCCGGAGCAAAGGTAAGTTTATTTTTCGATTTTTTTTATATGCACGACCCCTCCCGAGTGACCCCCCTCCTGCGTGATCCCCCAATTGCGCACCCCGCCACCTGCAAGCCATGCCCCTTGAGTGATCCCCCGCTGCTAGGCCCCTCCCACTTGTCCGTCTTGCCACCCGCGAGCCATGCCGGCCGCCACTAGACTCTAACCAATCAGAATGAGGGATTACAAAAGGCCCAATTACATTTCTCAGGTTCTGCAAAGTAATGTTTATACCACAGCCTCCAACCTGAAATACATTTGGGATTGCCGGGGAGAAAACATGTTCAGCACACATTTGAGTGGTCGGAGGGTTTTAGGCTATGGCCTATGTCTATGTATCCACAAACCACGAAAAGCACAATGCAAATTGGCTACTGTGCATCAAATGCATCAAAGTATCTACTTTGGAGGGATTGCCTCGTTAAGTAAAAATATCTGCGTACAGTTCTGATGTCATGCTCCTTCAGAGCTTGGCCTCTACGTTAAAAATCCTACCATATTTGTGGGTAACAACAATTTGTGAGTTGCATGGGCTGAGATTATTATATACAAATAAACGTGCAGCCTTTATGTTGGTAGAAGTCTTTGGTGTCATTGGAGCATTTTGCCTAAAGGACTTTTGTAAGGTGCCCTGACAATGGAACAATTGTTCTACATGTCTTAAAGTACTAAAGATTTCCTGGTGGCTGCTTTCTTAAGCGGGACATAGATGTGAAATTCACATATACCAATACTTATTTTGCTCAAAATTATCGTACCTCCTATTCATTTCAAATATTCACACCCTAAATATACGATTGTCAACGTTTTATCATCATGTTCTTACATTGTAAATATGCAGAGTCATCACAAATTTTAAGTTATCTACATTCGTCTAATAGTGAAGTAGTGACCTAAATATAAACTAAAAAATGAACTAAACACACACTTTTCCCCTTGAATAGTAGCCCCACAGGATCCCTGTATTTGACAGACAGGAATGCAGAGACCCTAAGTTCTATATTTCATTTGATAAAGCGTTCTAAAATGCTTTCCCCAACGTTACAAAAAAAAGATCTTTAATCTTCATCTAATATAATGATTCCTTCCAGGCCTCGATACGAAGTCCAGCATCCCTCCAGGCAGACTTCATGATTATAAGTTAAGAAACAAAATTTGTTTAACTATGTCTTGGGTTAGATTTGTGGGCCCCATCCTTTAAAAAAAAGTGAACTCCGGTGCTCTGGTGGTTCACTGCCAACATTTTTTAACCATGAGCTCTGCATTGTTGTTCTTCTATTTCCTAATTATATGTTTCTAATTTATCTTCATCTGATAGGCTTTTAAAGCAGTAACATACACACTGAATGGAAACTCAGACTTTGGTATTAAGCCGGACAAGTGAAATATCAATGTGCCAGAGTTACATTACCCAAACAAGTAACGTTTGGCATAGTGCTCGGGTCAAAACTGGTAGATTTGATTTAAGTGATATGCTTTCTCCAGTTTTGAAATTACCAGCGTCCGGGTTAAAGGGATTCTGGGAGTCTGTTCTCTTCCGGATCAATCAATCCTCATTACTTCACATTTTAGAGAAGGATAAACAAAATGTATAGCCTTGCTCGGGTCATGGCAGCTCTAGGGGAACAAACTTGAATCCACTGTTTGCAAATTCTCCTTGTGGGAGGCAGAGGGCTAAAAACAATATAATTTGATTTTATCATTTGTAACATGCAGCACTGCAAACAAGCGTAAGCATCTCTAGCAGCAGAAAAAGTAGAGGAGGTGGGATGGGATAGTCACCACTGACAATTAGGATCTACAGAGATCTCTTTAAAGCACTACTGAAGGTGATCATGTTAGGAAAAGGTGCACGCTGAGCGCATGCCTGCGCACCTTGAAAAGGGCATACTGAGAAGATAATCTATTGAGCATCACAGTTTGGCTGGAAGAGTAACACATGAGCCAGTCCTGGACATACAAGTATGTCTGTATTAGTCGTACATTCAAATGTTAAACACTGGACTTTCAAGTGAATTTTCACTAACAGCGAGTTATGTTATGTTCGCAGTTTTTCAAAGCGCTCAGATTACTACCGCTGGAACGTCCTCTTGCTAGGATTGCTAACATATAGGAAGAGAAAAAGAAGGCAAAAAGCTAGAGATCCTACAAGAAAAAGGCATCCAAGGCATAAGACCGATGCCAAGCCACTGCGAGGACTATAGGGAATTAACTTTGTCTAAGTAGACAGTTTTTTTTTTCCTGAAGGTTGCCTCAGCAGGTTCTAGTCTCAAGCCCCTAGGGGGGGAGGGTGTTCCAGAACTCACAATCCAAAGAAGCAACCACTCATCCAGGCTTTCTTAGCGCAAGGAATCACGACATGTGCTGTTCCAGAGGATCTGAGGCTGTGAGTAGGGTTTCACCAAGTTGGAAAGATAGTGCGGCTCTCTGTTGTTAAGAATTTTTGGACAGAGGCACATAGCCGTAAAGAGGATACGTTTTTCCAGCGGGAGTCAGTGTAGTTCAACCAAGGCTGAGAACAAGCACTCGTCTTAGGAGCTTTTTGCTCTCTTTGAAGCTTCCGGATCCTGCCCTGGGTGGCTCTGTTGTAGAGGCTGTTAGTAATCTATTCTTGAGATTACAAGGGCCTGCACTACAGTTTGTCCAGCTTCCTGGAGAAGAACAGAGATCTTGACTAACATTTTAAGAATGGCATAACATCTTCCGGCCAGGCAGACTATTTGGCCTTCGAAAGAGGTTTGCGTTGAACCATACTGCTATTTATTTTTTATCTTAGGCTTTGGCTAGGAGTGGGGCCTAATGCTCTCGGCCACCACGCTGAGGACCACACAGACGGTTGCTTGCCAACTATGAGAACATCTGTTTTGTTGGCATTAACCTTAAGGCAGCTAGAGTCAATATTACCATTTGAATTTGAAGACAAGGTGCATTTCTTCAGCATTTTGGACTTTCTGCCACCACTAAAGTGAAAATGGTAGGAAACCAGATAGAAGTTCAACTGAAGTGTCTAGTGGTTGTAGGACTATGTGAAGATTTATTTATGAGGCTACGCTTTGGACCACTGCATTAATTTGGACAACAGACATCTAAGGTAGTCTGTGCTTTACACGTGACATTCATCAGTCAATGATTTAGACAACTAAACCTAGGTTTATAGGGGCAGGGCTTAGTGTCACTTACATGTGCAGTAGTGAAGACATATGATTATACTTGGCTAAGATCAGGACACTGGTAAGCTAGGTGACATGTCAAACTAATGGCAGTTGTAAGGAACACTGGCATTTGTACCTAGAGTTTGGTGATAGTTGGGATAGTTCAGAGGCTGTGCAGTGACCTCTGTTTCGCTGCCCGGGTGTGAAAATCATACGCTAGTTTTCAGCCTTTTGACATGGCTGCCAATTTGCCCTGAACCATGTAACAGTTACATCCTGGTATTTTAGTCTACAATTATTGGGATTTTGGTACTAGGAATTTTCCCCCGTTTAAGTCTGGAGCCCCCTATCCCTCCCCCATTGACCCAGCATGCAAAGTGCTCTTGAATAAATAAAAACCCTAGACTGTCAGAGGGTGTCTCCTGTGATATAGGGTCACTTAGCAGCTCTACATAGATGAAGCCATTCCTGGCACCGGACGTGACGCCTATCCATTTCCGGACTTTTCTGAGCATTTTCTGCCAGGCACAAACACAAACTAAAAAAAGTCCCCTTGGGAAAAATACACTATGAATATCACGGCCACTCTTTGGTATGTTCCCATGAGAAAAGGTTAGCTACAATTCCCAGGGAGCAGCAGGCCCAACCGAGGCTGTCGGAAACAGCATGGCAGCCGAGATGGCAACTCGTGCTATTTGCGGATTCTCACAGACGCTGTCCGAGGCCATGGACTTTCCCACTGGGGAGGCATTTCCTGGACCATTAACGTGTCCGGGTGAAAAAAAAACAAATTCTATTACAATTATTTCACATGTTGAATTATAACGCTCATGGGGAAATAATTACTTATCTATGCTCGGAAAGGAAATGGGTCGCCGGTATAAAATACATGACTGCACAGTGCTGAGCCGTTATTTCCTTGTTTTGCTTTTTTTAATATTCTATTCTGGACACTGTACTAATAACACCAAGAGAAAATAAATGCAGAAAAAGACCCTGCACAAGGGAAAGCGTCGGTACATAAATTTCATCAATATATGGCTGGCTAATCCCAGGCTAAATCCGAGACAGCAGAGGGATGAAAAACACGCCGTGGCCACAGGTAACGCCACGCAGTCAGAGGTGAAATGCTTTTTGTTATTATAATCTTTCTTTGCATAAATCCCTTTAATAACTCCGATGATGGAAAACAGGCATCCTTTGGCACAGCCGAGCAACCTGTTTGAAGTGTTTTCCAGCACCGATCTGAGCAGACGTTCGTTCTCGGGTTGAGATTTTCTCTGGGCGCCGCGTCCGGGCGGGAGCGCGCGCGCGCGCGTGCGTGCGTCACGCTGTCCCACACAGTTCTCAGATGCGAAGATTCAACTTTTATCGAGCGGGGATGACTTATCGCTGTCGTAAAGCCGGGCAGACAGTCTTCATTAGCTCAGAAATTCCTTCGAATTTTCACTCCTCTTGGCCTTGCAGATAATTAAAGCCATACACAGCCCTGCACCGGAGCGCGCGCCAGCTTGTGCGCGCGCCGGACTTCCGTGTTAAAAGGCGTTCCTGGTCAGTGAAGTTTGGGGGCAAAATCAATGGCGTAAGTAACACAGGCCACGCAGCCCCCGCGACGCTGGGGGGAGCTCCCTCAGCAAAGTGCCCTGGTCTGAGAGATCCCCATTGAGTCCGGAGGGGGTCTTGCATGTACCTTGAGGGGACCCGATCCCTCCAAGTTCCGTTCAGCTACCGGGCAAATTAAATCATATCTTCGAGGCAAAACATTTCTGAAACGGGAACATGTTCGGCGAATTGTTGTCGCAATGAATGAGTTGTGAAAGGTCACTAAGTTCAAAGGGTTTGGCCTACGACGTTATCGTCTTGCTCTCGATTACTTTGTGGTATTCGAGGGCTGGGGTTTACGGTTCCTACGGGGCGCTTTGTATGACAACTTAATGTTGCAGCTCCACTGGAAGCTGCAGAAGAAAGGCATTAAAATGTCATGGAAAAAATGAAAGTTGTTAAAATACAATCAGCCGAGAGGCAGAAAGTGTGCTGAAGGAATCTGGCCTGGCCGCCCCCTCACAATTGGTCTGTGCAAAAGAAAAAAAATCTGTAAGGCATTTGACACAATCAGTGATCCTACAGCAAAACGTTTTCTTGTCATGTGTGTCCACAAAAGGAGTGCAAGAGAAGCAGTGATTATTTAATCCCCATCGTCCATCAAGGCATCTTGAAGGATACATCTAATATTTCAATAGCGTCAAACCCCCAAGACAAGGTCCTAGTAAAGAATTACAGAGATTATTATGAGCAAATCAGGCTCAGCCTAACACACTTAGTTACCAAGTGCAAGTAGTAGGTGTATCCCCTGGTCCTAGTGAGTCCAAACAGCTTTATAGCTGGAACTAAACTCAGGGCAACACCCAGAGGAGGATGTAGAAGCCAAAAGAAAAAAGAGAAAACAGTCACTCACATGCAGGCCAGATAAATCAATAACCTTTTGTGAAAAAGAGTGAGACTAGCACAAAGTCTACTAGGAGTGGGCAGGAGATGTAGTCTTGACAGCATGGCACAAGACGTGGGGTCAGTTGGGGTGAATAATGATAAAAGATCTCTGAACTATGAGTTGCGGACCAAAAGCTCAAAGGAAAGGGAAAAAGAATAAGACAAAATATGTCCACAACAGTCTAGCGACAGGACAATTAGGGGTGGAGGAAGTAAAGACAATGTTGAATCCTCAGCTGGTACAAACAAAGACCCAGAACCAGATAGAGATCGTCTAGATACATCCACTCAGGTGATCACTGAAATCCACAAGACTACCTAGGACTTCTCAGCTACAACATATATTAGGTCAATGCCCTGTTGATTATTTGAAGAAATTTAGGAAAGGTAATTTCTTAGTCCATATGGAAGTATGATGTGGGGATGATGAGATATGGCACTTGAAACATAACCTGTGTTCCAGAATGCTTTTATTAAATGTTTGCAAAAAGAGTCCCAAAGAAATTTTTAAAACTGATCTCATTTGTACCCATCTGCTAAAAAAACTTCTTTAAACCTGTGTCCAAAACACTACTGATGCATTCTTCCGAAGAGAAAGGACAAAACTCCTCTGGTACAACCAGTAACAGTCTCCCGCAATGTATTCAAAACTGTGTCAGAAGTGTAACCCAAGAAGTTTATGAGGCAGGAGTGGACCACCAGAAGCCAAAACTGCAACTGGAAACGCCAAAAGTCAAGAATTTAAATATAAAAAATAACAAATGGACCCAAGAGATGCAAAGAAATACAACCACCCATAGCAATACAGTGAGAGCCAAGGAGTAAATACAGGATAAAACGGCCAGGCCTTTGTCACCAAACTGAAGATCAGAGACATTCTATTAGTGTAGTAGATTCTAATTATTCCAACACCCAAAAAGTTAAACTTTCATCTGCAAGGAGGCTTAACTGTATGTAGGAATGTTATTTTTCCCACACATACCTCTCTCTCTTTACTTGACCAAGAAAAGTTGAATTTGATTCATGTGGAAGGTTCATCCCTTTCTTACGTTGAGATGTGGACATCTTTTTCTTTTTCAAACAGTTGCATCGCAACAGAGACTAGTTTTTTCCGTAGCAATCCCTCTATCATGCCCAAGCTCTCTGACCCAAAATGCGCTTGTTCGCCTATTTTTGCTTCTATTATGTTTGAAATCTTTCATTGTAGCTTTGTGACAAGCATCTGCATCTAGTCTGCAGCAATTTTGATTGCAAAAAAAAATGTATATTTTACACGTAAAGGTCAAAACGAATGTGAATATAAGACTAAAAGCCTTTTATCTATTGTCCTGTCGTCTTATATCTCAAAACCTGCAAGTCTGGGCAATCTATATACTCTATAAATACTTTGTAATCTCACTGTTTGGAGAGCTTAAATCTTGTAATGCCATGGTCGTCTTGATCTTTACCATTCTTTAAAAAATGTAATTTGACATGTTTGTAATTGCCAACGCTGCTATTGTGATGAACTGCCAGAACGGTAGTATTCATTGTGTTGAACAAATTTCCTTCCAGGAGAACCTTCACAAACAAGCAGTAAAGAAATGCTTAGATGCCTCCCAGCGACCTCAGAGTAAGTGTGAGACAGCCTACTGTAGTGCCTTTAAGCGATTTATAAAAGCAGCACTTTAAGTGTCCTGGTCATTGCGAAGCTGCCCTTCACAGAATTAGCCGGTGATTTCATCGACATGCCTTCGTTCACAATTATCAATTTAAGCGAAACAGGGCGCGAGATAGGCCGCCTCGTGTGCCGTAAATTGACATGAGCTTCTGAGAGTGTCTGCTCAAGTGGGCAAATCTTTTAGGGCGCATTCTTTCAAAAAGCAGTCCCCGCCGTACTTGACTGGGGTATCTTAAACAAAGCTTTGACTAAAAGCATCTCTTAGGAGGGCCTGGCGGCGGAACCTGCGGGCTGGATGCAAGCCTCTCCTTGTAGTGACAAGCACTCGGGTTGTAGGCAAACACCAAGAGCCGTTGACGTGTCAGATACACCAGTGTTTTCTTTATCGCGAGATGTTTGCTGACTGGGACTCCCCAGAGCAGAGGTTGCCTCCTCTGCTAGAGTTATTGATCCAAGCAGATAATCTAAGGTCCATTTATCTCCGCCTCCAGCAACTAATGGAACAGACCGTGCGCTGATCAACGTCAAGGCTCGTCTGAGCAGAAGAAGCAGCCCAGAATAATGCCTTTTCAGAATACGGTCTTTAATGATTCCATCTGCCTACCGACTAGGCCGCACTGCTACTCACCGCAGGCCATGCAGAGTCTGCTGTTTGACGGCTGGTGACAAGGTATCTAGAGGTTGAGGCTGTCAGGCTATCAATGGATGCAGTCTTCAAATCCCATAACTTCATTAGGGGGAATTATGCTGAATTGCAAAACATGCCTTTTAATAAAGATTTGTAAAGATTATACCCAGGATCCCATTCCCCGGGTCCCTAAAACGGCAGTCGCTAATGAGGCCGATGGGGGTTTGCGCCAGGCAAACATCACAGTGCACCAGCCCCCGGAGGATTTCAGTCGCAGGTTAGATTTACAAATGAGGGCATTTTGTGTGCGTGTGGACACGATCAAGGTCACATCTCTTTGAAAATACCCTTACGTTCCCAGCCTCGTGAAATGAACTGGTAATACATTTGGCAACTTAATCTCTGGATTGCCTTCTCACATGAGACCAGCTGCTCTGCGTCTAAGTCCACGCAGTATTTACCTCCAATAATGAAATGGCTGAACATAATGCGGCGCGGGGACATCGCAAGGCTCCCCGAGCTACACGAACTGCTCTGGGCCACAATTGCAGCTTTAATAATCTGATTTGTCAAAACTGTCAGAACTGAGGGTTGATCATCTGGAAGCCAGAAGAACAAAATACTTGTAATTGTGCAGTCCATAAGCGTACTTTCATCTCCTGCACTGAGGTGTTGAACTAATGATGTATGTACATATGTAGGCACATATTCTATGTATGCAGACGCAAACAACTGAAAAAAGAACTCTAAAAATTACAGAAATGCGTCAACTAAGGTGCCTATTACAGGAAACACATCACAGCACTACCTGAAAACCCAAAGGTACCCGTAATAATGTACTGTATCATCTAATCATTAGATGACACAGTTAATAAAACATTTTTTTTCCAAAATCACATTCTTCCGCCACACAAAAAACTTTGACTCACTTGTAGTAGCCACCAGCACACCACACCACCATACATTAGATTCTAATTATTTAAGCACTTTTATCTTATTAAAAGTTCTTATTGAAGGCTGAACATAACGTAGTCGTAACTTGCATGAAAAAGGTTGCAGCTTTTCACGACTAGGTAAGAGGTTAAACAGAATTCTGCAGACATTACTTTTTATGAGATTTAGTGAATCTTCTGGTTTTCTGAACTTGTAAAATGATGGGCAGTGTTTCCCCAATGTGTCACTCACTAGCGTAACCAAACTTGAGGGGGGTCCCCTCTGGACTCAGTCAGGAGGTGTCACGCCTGGGTAGTGTGTTGAGGGGCCCACTGGAGCTCGGCCCCCCTCCGCAGGCGTGCGGGGGCCTCTGTTACACGCACGCCTGCACGCAAACATTTGGTTTCTACAGTGCAGCTCACATGACTTTTAGACCCTTGACAGTTTATGTTTGGATAATGTGTCTCTTGCACAGCAGAAATATTCTCATACATTGTAACAGACAGAAGAAGTTATGAATTACAACCTAATTTGCAAAATGGCATCCTTATATCATGGCTGCACTGTTCCTATTGCACCAGGGCCAAGCCTGTTTTGTAGTTGGTTTCTGTCTAGAGTGGCCAAATATGATGGACTGGAATGGGGCCCAAGATATTAGTTCAAAAATTCCACCCATCACTTCTTTGTTTCTCTAAGTGAGATGCTCCAAGTGCAATTGCTTTGCCCAAAGTTGGCCCCATGATCACCATATCTTTCGAGGCAAGCTGCACCACAGCGATAAAGCCAGAAAATCCTGAACCCATTTGGGAACATATGGTCCCATTTGCAAGGGTCCTGACCATTCTGGCAGGACTGTTCCTATTGGAGGAGGACCAAGTATATGTTTTGCATATGGCTGGTTTCTGTCTTGAACAGCACAGTGGACAGAAAAAAATATAACAGACTGGAATGTGATGAAAACAATTATCAGTATCTGAGATTAAATAAAGCATTCCACCCTCCACTGTATTATTTTACTAACAGGCGCATGGATCAACCATTTTTGCGAGCGCAAATGGTCCGATTCGCAAAATTCAGCCGTTTTCGCCCGCAAAAAAGGCCTTCTGCGATGCATCAACCAGTCAGCCTCTCGCAATTTAAGAAATCGCAAATTATTGAGATTTCTTAAATTGCAATTGCATTAAAAAAATTGCAAATTGCGATTCCTTAAATGCAATGCATGATGGAATCGCAAATTGCGATTTTGCTAATAGGGGCGTAAATTACCATCAATTTGTACTTGATGGTAATTTGCAAAAACTTTGAAAAATAGACTAAAGTGCATTTTTCAAAGTTGTAGGTTAGACACACACTCTGGGGCATGTGTGTGCGCAACATGCGTGCACAGATCAATTTCAGTGGTGCAACAGGGTGTCCTTTTGACACCCTTGCACCCTTAAAATTGCATGCGCAATTTGCGAGTGTTAGACGGACCGGGAGGGTCGGCCGAGGTTACGGGGAGAGGTCTCCAGGGAGAGCCGTCTCCAACGACTGTACAGATAAGTAACTTCCCCCCCACAGACGGACACCACACAAGGTTGAAGGTTAACGAGACTTTATATGCAATTCTTAGGTTACGAGGATGGATACAAGGAGGTCTGGACTCAGGGGTCCCCTCGGTTCTAGTCTCTGGTTTAGGAAAGGGGTAGCGGGACAGTCTTAGTTACCAATGAGTACAAAATAGCTCTCAATCCTCGAGCTCGGCGTTCTAGATGATCGGGCCGTGGAGGAGCCAAGCAGGTCCCGAGATGGATGAAGGAAGGACGACGGTCCGCGGCGGAGCCTGCAGGTCCCGGTGGAAGATGACGGTTACAACGGTCCGCGGCCACGCCAGCAGATCCCGACGACGATGAAGGATGAAGGTTACGACGGCTGTGGCAGCGCCAACAGGCAGGACGATGGTGCACAGGACAGAGCTATGGCAGCGCCAGTAGTCCGTCCAGGATGAGTTCCTCTTTACGTCTCTCGACTCCAAGATACAACTGCCTTCCTGCTCTGGAGCTGCCCCAGTTATAGGGCTGGCGTGCTTTGATGTCCGGACCCTCGCACTTGGAGGTCGGGAGGTCCGGGATGGGGGAGTCCAGACACCCAGCAGGGGGGTGGAGCCAGCGCCCGGGGAGGCGATGGGCGAGCGGCACTTGGTGGGGGAGAGCCATCGGCACCTCTTTCTCCCATTGACTTGCCAAGTAGCCCGCTCACCTCCTGGGTGGAGGGTGGTGCCGGAATGTCTGAGGCCGGGCCAGGCCCAGGGTTGAGGTCGATCGGGGGCCAGGCGGCCTCGTGGTGGAGTGTCCAAGATGGCGCCCCAGGCTGGGCGCGTGGGCCGGCAGTGGATCGGACCCTCGAGGTCGGCAGGCTCGAGGGCAGGGGTCCCTGAGGGGACGGAGGACGTGCAATGGTGGTGTGTGGTACTTGCGGGACTGGGCTCAGGCCTGGTTGGGCCGGGGGAGAGCGGCCCTTCATGTGGCCTGTCCAACAGCGAGTACCTTTTAATACTCGCAAATTGCGATAGTAATCTCCCCTTCATTCCTATGGGCCTTTAGGCTCATAGGAATGATGGGAAAGCATTCCTTAATTGCGACTCGCAATTTGAAAGTCGCAATTAAGGAATGTTTGGGAATCGCTAATTTTATACTGATTCCTACATGCATAGGCTTTTGCAATTCCTTAATTGTGATTCCTTAATAATCGCAATTAAGGAATCACAAAAGCCTACATTGATGCATGTGCCTGTAAATCTTTATAAAGTCATCAAATATTCACAATTTTGGTTGCCATTCCTGGTTGCAGGAAGTGGCCTGTGACTATTGTAACTAAATCGGGGGCAATGTACCCCATTTCGTAAAGTGAAACACAAGGAGTCAGCCTCACACATATGTTGCAGTACCTTGGAAGTTGGTGGCATTCACCAGCTTGTGTAAACCTCAGGGCTTCCACTGAGTCACTTGAGTCAACACAGAATCAAGGGTGTTCTGGCACTGACAGAATCTCCCACCTACCTCACAATTGTGTCAATATATGAAAGCTTTAGTCAAGTTTGTGGCAAGAGACAAGGGTAAACTTTGGTCATCCATATGTAACCATGGGTTGTCCTTGATCAAAAAACTCGGATGTTGGGGAAGTGCAGTAGGTGCCAAGACAAAGTTAGTTTTTCACAACTTTCCACGCCAGAAGTGTGAAGCCATGAAGTGTACTGGCATAGTTGTGTTTGAAAACTAGGGCCCTGAAAGGGACCAGCCCCACCCCTAAAAACTGGTCTGCAGAGCGGGGAGGAAGGGTGAGTCAGTATGGAAACTGACTAGATAATCTTTCTACCAGATAAGGTGTTACCGAAGGTTAGTAACTTAGTCATCTGATATAGACATCTAGCCACAGATTTCTTATCTTTGAATAGATACCCAAGCAATACCATCCTCTGAGGAGGGACTGTGGACAAGTTACAGACTAAGAAGTCCTGCGTACCGAACAGGCAAAACAGCCACCCCTACAAAGGTTCTCCCTGAGCACTCAAAACTAAATTTTAAACAAATTTCCACCTAAAAACATCAAATTCTTCAAAGTTGCAGGAAGACAAATATATTCCAGTCCTTATGTTGATCCAGTCAATACAGTCCTTGTATTCCAGTTAGATTTTATTCATCCACTGTTTTCTTCAAAACGCAGCCAACACGTATTTCGTTGTGCTTTATAAAGCACAATGACTTCCTCAGGGCTGTCCTACACAATCGCAACAGAAAATCCTCTGTTATTCCACAAAAAGTCCTCACAATCAGTATCCGTATGTACGTTGTCCCATGCCGTAAATTCGTAATCATCAATTATGTCAAAATTCTCTTCTCGTCATTCGTTCCCCATGGTTTCAAATAAAATTTCGAAAGTCTTCCAATTTCCCAGCGTCGGTTCCAAAATCTCCCCGAACACTAATCACCAAATCTCGATCATGTGCACCGATACACACTATTCCTCCTCGGTTGCCGGCGTCCACCCCTATGGACCTAACTATACAGGCAGTAATGTTTGGTAAATGTGTGCAGGGATGCCTACGTTGTGCCTGATAGATGTCCATGAATGGGACTCCACATGCTAATGCAGTGGTAGCAGAGTTAGCTTTGGTGGAATGAGCTCTTAAGCCTTCACAAAGCTGCTTCTTTGATAGAGCGTAGCAAATCTTGTAGCAGAGAATGACCCATCATGAGATGGTCCTTTTCTGCACTGCCCAATCTTTCTCCGGATCCAACATACCCCAAGAAGAGTTGGCCGTCCACCCAGAACTCTTTTGTGCGGTCAAGGTAGAATGATAATGCTCTTTTTGGGTCCAGACGGTGGAGTCGCTCCTCTTCCTTAGAACAACGAGGAGGAGCGCAGAAAGTGGGCAAGGTGACCGATTGTCCCACATGGAAAGGCGTTACAACTTTAGGAAGGAAAGAGGCCTTAGTGCGGAGCACCAACTTGTCAGGGAATATTGTCAAGAAGGGAGGCTTGGCAGCGGCGGTTTCGAAAGGAGGGCAGGCGAGTGTCGCTCCCCCCCACCTGCTGCCAGGCGTGCAAGAAAAATAAAATGGCAATTGTAGGAAACCCATTTCTCTTTATATTGCAACACAATGGGGTACACTGTGCAGAGAGGTCGAGGAGACCCTTATTGGTTTACAGGGGCAAAAGTAGATAATACTAACGCTCTATTTTGTGGTAGTGTGGGCAAGCAGTTAGGCTTATGAGAGGGCAGTGCTAACTATTTGTTGTACTCACGTATGTAATAAATGATACAAACACTCAATGATTAAAGTCGAGAACAATCATAGAAAAATAGTACTTCTTTTTTTATATAAATATTTAGACCAAGAACTTCGGGTACAAGGTAAATACTTTTTGCAATGTTCTAAAATCACAATAAATGCAGTGATTACATTTATGCACAATTGCGCACAATACATTTCCCATGGGAGGAAAAAGGCAATTAGAAAATCAGCGCAATGCAGTTACATTTAGTGGTTCACCTTTTGGAATCAGAAGGTTCGGGGGCCAAGGTCCAACATACCAAGGCCAAGTTCTTGGGAGCTTCCTGAATTTCACGGAGAGCACAGTAAAAGGGGACTTGGTAGCTGGCACACTACAAAGCCAGGAGGCCTTTGGCACAATATCAGGCGCCTCTTGATCTAAACCCTAAAGTCTTCTTCAATGACATGACTTCCTATACACCAAAGTATGAAGCCTGCCCACATTCTTCGTGCAAAGGTTAAGAGCTAGCATGACCCTACGGTCATTTATTAAGTATGATTTCTGTAATACCAAGGTGTAGCCTTGTGGTCCTTTTCCTAATGTGGCTCCTTCCTGTGACTGGAAACCTCTTCACTAACTGCACATTTCCTCAGGTGTGTGGCCACATTAACCGTGCCAGAAAGCCGCCATTTCGTCTCTTCATAGTTCCTTTATTTTGATGACAAGCACAATCCCCCAAAATGAAGGGGCGGCCTTCAAGTGATACCGCATTTTTATTTCAGTACATCGGAGAAAGCCCTGAGGGATACAAAGGTCAGTTATTTAGTACAACTCACATTACTCGCCTGCAAAATAGTGTATAGCGCCCTGAAGATGCTATGTAGATAGTCACCTGTATACAGGACCCAGACTAAAATGGGACCCCACGTACTGCAGGGTAAACGCGTGCATTTATGCATCTCCTCCCTGGGACCTCGGAAAGCATAAGAAGTGCCGGGGGTGCAGAGGAAAAGGAGGCGGCATTAGTTGTGCTTTTAACACGCCAGAGAGGAAGGATACATTCTACACAAGTCTACACATCAAGAGCTATTTGATGCTTAACCCTCGAGTTTCCCTTTAAGCACCTTTTCCCCATGCAGTGGGCATGGGTGCCTCTTATAAGTAAGTTAATTGCTACTAGCAAAGGACAAAGCAGTTGGGAATACTATACTAAGTGTTAACATGTTGCCAACTGGTCAATAAGGAATAGCTATGGTTGTCTTTGACTGGTTAACTAGCTAAACAACAGACCCAGTCAAAAATCTAGCAGACCTGTGACCTTCACACATAAAGGGCGTTTAGAATGTTTATTGCAAAACGGGGGGAAAATATCACGGCATGACTGTGAAAAGGTCTGGAACCACTACCACTTAAATTAAGAAACACACTGGACTAGTCTAATTTCCTAAAAGGAGCTGTTGATTTCTCTTCAGCTTCAAAGACAACCATGAAAGACTGCAGCGGGTACTCTTCATGGAGGCAGGTGATGCTGCAGTTCTAGGATACCCAAGCGGCCCCTCTTTGCCGTGCACATTAGATGCTTTCTTTGGCATACTACCGCTCTCAAGTGCCCTTTGCTCTGGCATGACGCCACTGTACTATATGATGTGTCGCTGCCATTTTGTGAATTGCATTTGGCGACGAAACGCATTTGAGCTGATTGTGCAGCAACTATTTCTGTAACCCCATGCCAGTCAAACTGCAATCCTCTTGTCAGTCAGTCAGTGCGTTATGCTCTCTATCGGCTGCTTTCTGTAATTAATAGCCACATAATGAATACAGCTTGTTGTGGTATACACGGCATGTCACGTTTCTCGTTACTGCCAGCAAGAATCAGCTCTTAATGCGTTTCTATCATTTGCAGCTCTTACTTCACGCATTCTGATTAGGGGTGGGTGGAATTTGCGGAATCGCGCTACGCAAATCTCCGCGAACATGCAGAAATTCCGCGAACATGGTGCTTTTTTACTGTTCGCAATCACTGTTTGGGTGCTCGGGGGGAAATATCTTGCAAACACGCATTTGAGAACGCGAACAAGCAAAACATTTCGCGAAATCACGGAACGCAGATTTTTGGGCAATTTCGCGGTCTCCGCGGAACGCAAAATTACCCAATTTCTGCAAACTGAACGGAATTTACCGCCCAGGCCTAATTCTGATCTCTTTGCTGCCGATACAAATGGAAAGGCATTAGAAGCAGGCTCTCAGGATTTACGGCTACCAATTTTTTTTTTTAAAACAACATTACCTGTTTGCAGAACTAAGGGACATACATACGAGTTACACCAAGTGATAATTGGGCATAATTCAAATCACCCAAGAGATTTATGTTAAAAGATAAACTAACATTTTTTTGGTGACCAACAAAATTCAGGAGCGTACTGGGACTATAGACGAGAATCAATGCCGCGTGCAAGCATCAGAAGTACAAACCCCGCATGTGGCAATGATTTCCATTGTGTCTCCCTGCTTGGTACCACCCTGCTTTCTATGGGTCTGCAGAGGTGGTTGGGTTCTGCAATCCATTCATAACGCTTAGAAGACTCCAGCATTATTTAGTATTGTCTCTTTCTGAGGCTGCTAACAAAAGAATGTAATTTTAACATCTTGTTAAGCTTTCTCACCAACATTGTTTTCAGCAGCTAAAATGATTCTACTTACTTTTGCTGCTGGATTTTGTTGTCACATTTAGGAACCCTAAAGTGGGTCAAGTCTAATAGATCGAAAGTGAGCAGAATTGACAAAGAGAAGGTGTGCAAGGGTGCTAAAAGAAATACATGCATTTATTTATATGCAATGTTGTGTAAAATTGAGACACATTGCTTTGGACACCGCAGAGCGCTGATGGCAAAACTGAAATTTACATTCCAGTTCAATGGTTGAAAGCAAATGTCTTAGATACAGCGTTCTTTTGCTGCTCCCCTAAGCAAAGGTGGAGCTGGTTGAAGGGTGTATAGAAAATTTATGTTTTCAAGAATTGCGTTACAACTTGCGAAAACAGTTCGAGTCAAAGTGGACACCAAGGATACTGCTGATGGTACTAGGGCCAGCGGTTCATTTTGTTACAAGGGAAGATAATGCATCTCCTCTAGGGTAAAGGATCTCAAGATGTAGCCTCTGGTTTACTAAGTCTCTCATGCATTGCCAAGGAAAGATATCATTATTGCCATTCAAACGGGAGACAATGTTACTACAGCCTCCTTCTCCACCAGTCCTTGACAACTGTTGTTCGTTCTCCGGAGTGTTAATGGAGACCGAGTCTCATATCTCTTGATGTACCAAGAAAGTTGCAAATTTGCTCCATAGGATACTACCACATTTCTGACTTTTTTGGAATTGACCAAAAGGTCTAGGGCGGTTTCTTTTGCAGCTTCCCAGGAGAACTCGCAGGCATAAGCATTTACACATTTCAAAATGTACATTTGAATTGGCAAAATGTAATGCATATGTACATTTGCCATGTATTTACATTTTCCCAGTGGAAAATCTCTTTTACTTACACCTCCACTGATTTTTGGGAGGTTCCTCCATCTATTACACACTCTGAAAACAGATATATTCCTGCCCTTATCAAAAGCAAATCTTAAGCAGCTTTCAGGGTGTTAAGCTACCTGCAAAAGCTTTCTGTAAACCCTAGAATTTTCCAAGTTTGGAGGTGTTTACCAACGTTTTAAGAAATCCCCACTCTGCAAGGCCCACAAACCTCCTAGGTGGGATTTATTTACAGGTAAACTTACGCCATGCTCTTGAAACTGTGTGCAAGTATATTCATTTGTAGGTTCAATTTAAAAGTCTGCGAAGAATCATAAGGAGTACATCAATGGCACAAGTGATAGTTACCTCAAGGCACGAGCTATAGTTACGTGAGATAACTACCGCTATATCTGGTGAATTTCCGTAGTTTTGTAAGGTTAAAACGTTATGTTCTCACTGGAATTTTCACATAAATATAAAGTTACTTTAAGCTTTGGTATTTTCACTGAATTTCAAGATTTTTTTTTAACATAAAGAAATATTTTACTATCATAAATGAAACCAACCGCCCACCGTGCACGGCCAAAGGGTTGGCCACAGGGGCCCAGCCCTGCAGCCAACCCCTCCGTAGGCAGACAATGCTATGCGCGCATAACCTTTGGCTGTAAGTGGTGTGAGATTGGCTTCAGGGCCCGTCCAACCTCCCCGCAGGCCGTTAGTCTGCGCGGTGTGGGGTTGGTAGCAGGGCCATTGGTGGAGTGGTAATTTACAAGCCACTTTGGGTCCCTGGGACCCCATACCCTGGGTTCTTTTTAGGTCTTGCCTAGCTATCGTGTAAGCGATGCTCTGCGAGATATTTAGTAAGGGGCTTTTTAAAATGCTCCCAAAGGCTGCAGGCGGATTGGGTACAGTGCAGTTGCCCCGGGCACGCGCACCATTTGTCAGCCTGCGTGATCACTTTCGCCGCCTCTTTGATGTTCTCAGTGAGCCGGGCGGCCACTGAGAACATCAAAGAGGCCGCGAAAGTGATCACCATTTGCCTTACGAAGGATTCTGTAAGTCCGCTACAAGCGCAGCAATTTACCGTACAGTGCATGTGCGCCGGGCGCGCGCACCATTTTTCAGCCTGCGTGATCACTTTCGCCGCCTCTTTGATGTTCTCAGTGAGCCGCGCGACCACTGAGAACATCAAAGTGGCCACGAAAGTGATCACACACCCTGTACTGCTTCCTTCCCAAGTGTTGCTTCCCACTTCTCGCTTAAAACCAGCACCTTCGCATTCAAACCACCAGCATTCATGCCCATACCCATCAGGAGAATATTGTCACAAACTTCCCTTTCAGTCACAACGCAGTCTCACATCAATCATTTGAAGCCAAGCCCAACACTGCCACCTAGCAAGAGCAGGCACACTAAACACATGTACACAATGATCCAAACATAAGCATTGACTCATTCACCAATCTCCCACATTCAGCATGAGCATGTAGCCAAACAAGCACTCTCTTATCCAGTTTGAGCAGTACCATATCCAGGCTTTATTAGCATGGCTACATCTTGCACCCACCCATCAACAAATATGGCATCTTTGGACTTCTACAAGGTGATACTTTAGCTGAGCCAGACCTTGCAGCTTCCCTCTCATGAACCTTGTTATAATAAATGCAAATGCATTTGTTTTGGTAAGAATTACCCCTTCAGAAGACCACCCGAACTATAATAAATTAAAATGCGACATAGTAGGATGCCAGAGCTGGTGCAAGGCATAACTTTTAAAGATATGAGCATCTGTTCAAAAGAATGCTGTTCATCATCTGCTGATGGGGAATGTTATTATTTCAACAATCCCTCACGGAACAGAGGCTGATGAATGATACTTTTGTCTAAAGACCACCGGGCTATAACACTCACTGCACTGCCAAGCTGTTTTTATTTTTTTTGTCCTCATCTCCACCATGGTTGTAATCTGTTGATACTGTGGACAGGGAAGAATGGCATATTGGGGAGTTGACATGCTGTCTCAGTCGAAGACTGGGAGGGGTATAAACGATATACTGATCTGCCGAAACTCTACAGCTACGTCGTTCTCCCTGCCAATCCTTACACCTTGTTACTTGTAAGACAGATTTTTACCATTAGCCAGTTACCACCATTACTTGTATCACCAATTCGCCGAGAGAAGGGGCGAAGATGTTTTAGCAGGGAGAGTATATCATGGCTTCGTAATCATCGGACCTGGGGGAGGGGGGGGGGGGGGTTGAAACCAGATCAAACTAATGGGACCAATTGAGTATCTGCCAAAAAACTCTTTTGTCTGGTTTCCCAGCCCCGGCGAGATCCATTTTTGATATTTGTAGCATGGAGGAACACCAGTCGTGTAACGACGGAGGAGAAGCCTCTTTCCACCGCTTGCAGAATTCTCTACGGGCCACCAGGATAGAGTAGAACAAAAGGTTATTAGCAGGACTTCGCTTCTGATCTACTACACCAAAGATTACAAGCCGGAGATCTATAACCACTGTGGAACCTATTGAAGATGTTAGTTTGTTGCCAATTGAATCCCTGTAAGACGTCAAGTGTGGACAGTCATAGAACATGTGTGCGTCCGAAGCCGCCACTAGACCACACCGGGCACATGCCACCGGTTCCCCTGTTGAAAATTTAGACAGTCTCTGGGAGGAGTAGTTGGCCCTGTGAAGGGTAAAAAGGTGGTTCCTGCGGAGCCAGGCTGGTTTGACTATGTCCCAGAGAACATTGCAGGAGATTATCCATAAATCATTCAAATTCAAAGAAGGCAACAAGGAGCCCCATAATAGGTCTGGAAGATGGAATTCCCCATCAATCTCCTCCAAGATTAGGTTGTACCAAAGGGAAACCTCCTTGGGTGCCGGTGTTTTATCAAGCAGAGAGGATTCCAGTTGGCTACCTCCTCCTAAGGGAGTATTGAGACGACGGGGAGCTCCAGCTGACTGCGCTTGTGCCCAGCTTGAAATTTGCAAAAACTTCAATCTAGAGAGGTTGGGGCCCACCTTGCTCACTAGATGTTCCCAGGAGAGCATGGCCCCTTCCACAAACAAGTCACCAATGTTGAAATTCCGGCGTCTATTAGTGGAATTACCAGGACATCATTTACCCAACCTGGGGGAGCAGGGAGATCCCATATAGGAGATCTGTTCGAATGGTATCCTAGTTTAGTAGCAACTCTGAGATTGAACCAAGTTCTTGCTAGGCCCTGCAACACCTTCAGTTTGAACTTCTTGAAAAATGTAGGGTCTCCAAACTTAAAAAGAAAACCTACCTGCCCCAGTCCTTCACTCTGTAATAATGCTGTAAACATCATCCCTATTTCTTTGTCTGATGGAGTTTTTAGCAATATTCGAGCGTGTGTCATCTGAAAAGCCCACGCGTATATCTGAAGGTCAGGACCGGCCAAATCACCCTTCTCCCTGCGACGCCTTAGTTTCTTCCAGGCTATTCTTACACTCTTGTTCATCCAGATAAATGAAGAGATATCGCTCTGCATCTTTGCTATTAGTGATGTGTCAAAATATAGTTGTATACTGTTAAAAATAAAAGTCAACTTAGGTAGAATGGACATTTTCACTAAATTTGTACGACCCAGGACTGTCAGTGGGAGATGTCCCCAAGATCCCATTAACTTCCTACACTCTTTAGCAACTAAAGCAAAGTTGGTAGAGGCAATCAGGTTGATATCATTAACGATTCTTAAGCCTAGATATCTCATGTTACTGCTTAGTTGCTCAGAAAGCCCTGTTGCATCGATATTCCATGCCATAATTTCGGTTTTGGAGGCATTAACCTCGTACCCTGTAATTTTACCGAATTCTAATGCTAGATTTATGGCTGCTGGAAAAGCAGTGCTGATATCTGACGTCATGATCATAATGTCGTCTGCATACAGGGACACCTTTTTTTCCCAATCTCTATATTTAAAAGGCATGATGTTATTGTCCTCCCAAATTTTTTGAGCAAAAGGCTCAATATAGAGATCGAAAAGCAGGGGGGATAAAGGGCAACCCTGCCGTGTGCCCCTTGTAATAGGGAATGGTTCTGACAAACCACCATTGACCAAGACCGAAGCAGATGGATTGTGATATAAGAGTTCCACCGCTCTGCGGAAAGCCCGACCCACGCCGAATTTTTCCAAGGCCCCCGACAGGTACAACCAGTTGACCCTGTTGAACGCCTTGGTGGCATCCAGCGTGAGGATTGCCAGGGGCATTGAGGAGCTAGTTGCCAGATCGATTGCTCCTATTAGGTCGTACGTCTGCTCGAAGAGCTGGCGACCCCTAACAAAGCCCTTTTGGTTGGAATGTAGGACTGAGGGAGCAACCTGACCCAGCCTCTTGGCTAAGAGGGACGCGAAGATCTTATAATCAGCGTTGGGAATTGAAATGGGGCAGTAGGAACCGCAGTCAGTAGAAACCTTACCTGGTTTCAGGATGAGTGTGATGGATGCGTTATTCCAAGATAAGGGCGGTAGGACTCCCTCCTGCAGAACTTGATTAAATAATACAGCAAGGAAAGGAGCTATATCGCCCGCAAGGTGCTTGTATATCTCGGCAGGCAAGCCATCAGGCCCCGCCTCCTTGCCCCCTTTGATGTTGTGTATAGCAGTCACCACCTCTTCTTCCGTAACAGCCTGATCTAAAAAAGCACTTTGGTCTGGGGAAAACAATGACAATGAAATGCAATTCAGCCACTCCTTTATATTTTCGAGTGAGATGTTATTGTCCTCCTGGTAGATGGTCTGAAAAAAATCTTTAAAGGCTGATCTTATTTCTAGATCCGAAGATACGGAACCAAAACTAGTTGTTATAGACCCAATATTATTGCGAGTCCGGTCGGTTCTAGACTTCCAAGCTAGAAGTTTACCCGCCCCTTCTCCGAATTCAAAATGGGCTAGTTTACTTGCTTCCCATTTTTGGAGGATGCGCTGATTAAGTACTGAAGCCAGTTGCCCTCTGAGTTCCCGCAGCTTCTCCTGTTTGGCCAATGTAATGGAATTGGGAGCATTGCTGGAAGCTTCTAGTTCTGTTTGGACTAGTAACAAGTTAGCCTCAATAGATGCAACTTCTTGGGTGTACTGCCTCCTACGGAAAGTAGTTTTATTCTTGATAACCCCTCGCAAGCAACACTTAAAAGCGTCCCATACAAAGCTAGAGCTCGTAGAACCGATATTGACTAGAAAAAATTCTTGTGCTTCTGCTCTATTACACTCCAGATCATCGGGAGATGTAAGAAGGGACCTATCGATAGACCATGACCTGATCAGGGATTGAATCAAGCCTTCAAAATCTAAAAGGACTGCGGAATGGTCCGACAGGTGAGATGGTAGGTAAGTAACATTTTTTACTAGATTAAGCAAAGCTCTACTTACTAAAAAGAAGTCAATCCTGGATCTATGATGATATTTGAAATTTCGGAAAGAAAAAACGGTTTTCTGCCCCGACCTTACTCTCCAAATGTCTATAATTCCGTATTGACACATAGCTTTAAGTAAAAAAGCTCTGGATTTGGACAAAGTATGCTGTCGGCTAGAAGGGGTTTTGTCTAACAAGGGGTCAAGAACGATATTAAAATCTCCTGCTATTATGACAGGTTCTGGGAAGTGCAAAAGTTCAGAGAATAATGATTCCAAAGCCGAGGGGTCGTCTCGATTAGGCCCATAATATCCAGATATCGTAAAGCGTGAGCCACCTATAACCACGGTAGCGATAGACCACCTGCCTGCGGGGTCTACTTTCTGTGCTATAAGTCTTGTGGTAATAGTTTTTTTAAAAAGAATGGTGACCCCTCTAGTAGTGGCATTTTGAGAAGTAGAGACAGACCGATCTATCCATCTGTTTTTATTTACCAAATTGAGTAGCTCAGCCTAAACCATATGTGTCTCCTGAAGTATAATGACCTGCGCATCAAAATCACGTAAATATTGCAGGATCCTATTCAATCTAGGTTTGGTGCGCAGGCCATTAATATTCCAGGAGATAATCTTAATAGTTCTCATGGCTGGTGTAATTAGTAAGGCTAGACATTACAAGCATACAACCCTTAGTCTTTGTCTGCCATGCTGTTTTGCTTACACCACCCATGTTAAAACATGACATGTACATGGTAATTGGTGACTTTAATTTACATAAAAAAAATGTGAAGACTCACTTCCCAAACAATTAGAAATTGATATGCTAACCCTTCAAATTACTCAAAAAATTAGTTGCCTTACACACTCTGCGGTTCATACCTTAAACTTGCTATTTTCTAATTTCAATAGCATAACAGGTATTTACATTGCCCCTCTCACATTGTCCGATCACTCCAGTGTAAGCTTCTCGATTTCTCTTCCTCTCTCTCAAAAACAAATTTAAAAAAGCTTGTTTATCCCGTCCGTGGTTTGTTCCTCAATATGCCCATATCTTTTCCACACACACACACAACCAGGCACACGCACACACACACACACACACAACCACACACACACAACCACACACAACCCCACACACACAACCACAACCACACGCACAACCACACACACAACCATACACACACACACCCACACCCACTAACTCACCCAACCACACAGACACACAACCACACACACACAACCCTGCACACACACACACACCCACACACAACCACACATCCAACCACACAAACAAGCACACACAGACACACAACCACACACACACAGCCACACCCAACCACACACAACCACATACACAACCACACACACTACCACAAACACAACACACACAACCACACACAACCACACAGCCACACACACACAACCACACACACACACAACCACAACCACAAGCAGATGCACAACCCCACATACAACCGCACACACACACACAACCACACAACTACACACACAACCACACACACAACTACACACACACGCACCCCACACATCCACAACCACACATACACACACACACAACCACACACAAACACAACCACACACACAACACAACACACACACAACCACACACACAACCACACCCACAACCACACCATCAGTGCACACTTTCACCAGACACAGACATCATCAGTCAGTGCACACTTTCACAGGGCACAAACACCACTAGCCATCAGTGCACGCTTTCACCGGGAACAAACACCACCAGGACTCAGTGCACGCTTCCACCAGGCACACACCACCAGACATCAGTGCACGCTTTTGCCAGGCACACACATACCACCAGCCGTCAGTGCACGCTTTCATCGGGCACACACACACCACCAACCATCAGCGCACGCTTTCACCAGGCACACACACCACCAGCCAGCAGTGCACACTTCCACCAGGCACACACACCACCAGCCATCAGTGCACAATTTCTACAGGCACACACACCACCAGCCATCAGTGCACACATCAATTGTTAACGCATCCACAATTAACTATTGTAGAAATCGCAGTATGGCGCACTTTACTTTTAAACATATTCATCTAAAGCGCAGCATGCCACATTGCTACAAAATTAAATACACATTTTTTTGGCCTACAATTTAAAGACTTTTGTTGCAATTGGTGTTGCAATATTTAGCAATGCCAATAGCTCAAACTTAATTAATGCGAGACCTATTGCATTGCAAATGCTGATTTTTAAAGGGGAAGATGTGAACTACTCCGTCCCTAAGTCAAAAATAGTCTTGGAGACCCTATGCCAACAAATTAATTTTAAGTGGTGGAGGGTGCGCAGTCCCCTTCCTGAACCACTATGGGCCCCAGGGACCTATCCCCCTGTTTTTTTTTCCATAGAGGAGAGGGAGTGCGTAGCCCCCTCTCCCAAACCTATAGTGACTGTTGGGATCCTATTCCCCAGGGGCCACTACTGCTTGTGGGTGGGTGCCCCGGTGCCCACCCGGGGCACATACTAAACAATAATTTGAGTCGAGGGTGGGAAGATCTAGGAATGTTATGGCTCCAGCTGGCTCCGAGCATGTACCCATGCTGCATGCTGCGGAAGCCAGCATTACTCCCGCCTGGAGGGAGCAGCTGTTTTTGTTTTCTTCATCCGGGCGAGAGCTATGCGTGTTTTCCTGAGTTAGAGAGAGTGTGTGTGAGAGAGCGCGACTGTGTGAGAGAGACAGAGAGAGAGCGTGAGAATACGTGTGGGAGAGTGAGTGAGAAAGTGTGTGTGTGTGTGAAACTGTCAAGCTTTTTTGCATGGTCTTCACGAGTATGATTAATTAAACATGGCTTCCACTTCTTGCTTTGGACAGTTTGTTAGAAAACAGGGTGCATTAATCAAATATGGGAGTCTTTAAGTTAGAAAAAAAGTGCTATGATGCGGCCAGCGCTAGCCACTTCATAACTCTTCTTTATTCACGGACAGCAGGAAGGAGGGTGGGAAGGAACAGACAACACTGACAATAACATAACCATAACATAACATGTGTATTTGTGCAGCGCACATTCACCCGGAGGTATCTTGGCGCTGAATAACAGATGTTTCTTGTTACCCAACTCAATGGTACTCATTTTATCGACCTCAGATGGATGAAAGGCTGAGTGGACCTGTCGGGATTTGAATGAGACGAATGTAGGGAGGGAATAGGAAACTGCACAAAAAAGCGCTATGACGCAGCCAGCCCTGACTGCGTCATATCGCTTTTTTTTTCTTATAGCAGTTGTCGGGAGGGTGGGAAAGTTGAACAACAGGTGGGTGGTGAGGTGGGAGAGGAAGAAGCAACACAGACAAGGCAGGTTGGGAAGGGTAAGACGCAACATGGACAAAAGGTGAGTGAGTTTGGGAGGATAAGAAGCAACAAGGGGATGGGAGAGGAAAAGGCAATACAGACACGGGGTGATAGGCGAAGAAGTGACACAGACAACGGAGGTAGGAGGAAAATAGCAACAAGGACAACAGCGTAAGTAGAAAAATTAAAACAAGTATTGGAAAAGCCAATAGGTCACACCTCTGTGACAGCTATTGGCTTTGCCAATGTCTTTTAGCAATGTTTTACAGTTGTATGGCTGCTGGCCAGAATGGCTAAAAGTTAGTGGTGTGGAGCAGAGTGGCGTAGAGTGGCATGGCATGGAGTAGTGTAGCGTAGAGTGGCATGGCATAGAGTAGAGTGGCATAGAGTGGAGCGACATAGGGAGAAGTGGCACAGGAAAGGGCAGTGTGGATTGGTTAAGAGTAGAGTGGGGAAGAGCTGAGTGCCGCGGATTGGCACAAACTGGAGTGGCATAAATTGAAGTGCATATATAGAAGTGGCACAGAGTGGAGTGACGTGGGGTGAAGTTGGGTAGGGTAGAGTGGAGTTCAGTGGTTTAGAGTAGAGTGGCACAAAATGGAGTGCCACAGAGTGGAGTGGCATACATAGAAGTGGCACCGATTAGATTGGTGTACAGTCAAAAGGAGTGGAGTAGAGTGGTATTTAGTGGTATACAGTGAAATAAAGTTCAGTCAAACAGGTGCTTGTGTTTCAAGATTCGATCCCAACAGTAACAAGCATTAGCATAGTCAATAGGTATCGCCTTTGGAACCTTATAATTATTTAGTTATGCAGTACAATATCCTTGGTGCAACAACATCAACTGTTGCATGTCTAAACACTTATAAGGTCCCAAAGGCGCGACCTATTGGCTATGCCAATGCTTGTCGTGTCTATTGGCATGACACGTCCCTTCATGTAAGTAGAACCTTCGCTCGGTCCGAAGATGCAGGGAAAGATGGCACCTCACACTGCTATTCGCCGTTAAGAAGAGCCCTTGTCAGCAGTTCAGACCAAATGACGAACCACGCATTAATGGCAGAACAAAGATAACCCCCCTTTGGCTTCTGAGGCTGCATCTATGCTGTGCTTAGGGCCTTACAAAAACACGAAATAAATAAGTATGCATGCAGAGTTGCTTCAGCTCTAGCGTCGCCAAGTTTGAAATTTTTGGTTGCCGCTCTTCCACCCCAAAACCTCCTTCTCCACTGATTCCCTCAATATGATGCTCCACCGGTGCCCCCTCATCACTACACAGCCACTCTCTAATCTGCATTTCATTTGTTTTATAGTGCTACTCATATCAGTGTAGGGTGTCAGAGCAATGTACATGAAGCACACGTTATACAGAGCCAATGAGTCATTCCTGTATAAATCAGCCTATAGGAAATGTAACAAAAGACAATGAGGATGACAAGGTGTAGGAGTCCATACTAGTAGGCAGCATCTTTTAAGAGTATTTGATCTGGCGAAGCGCAAACTCAGGATTTAAAACATACCACAGTGGTTGGCTTTGCCAATAAGAATGTATTTTCCCAGAGTAACCCTTTTTTAGCAACATTAGAATAATGAAAGACTGGGGGAAACCTATACCATGCAGTCTGCATGGGTTACACTGTGCTGGTATGTGTCTTCATCCTGTCGGAAGATCTGGTGGTATCCCAGGGATTCTCAAATGCCCAAGGGGACAGAGAACCACAGGGACAGGGTTTGTGAAATATCTGCTTTTTACTTCACCATCGTGGTAATTCTATGGAGATTACCTTTACTTTGTGGTGCATTACACTGAGAGCACTGTTTTTCACAGGTAAGGTGGTAAGTAGGACTCTACCAATGTAAAGAATATGTATTAAAAGGTAACATTCCACAGTCAGGATTCCCTATGTTCTGCAGATGATGGGCATTCCAACCTAAATTACTTACTTTTAGCCCAGCCACCAAACTTCCAAGCATGAGCGAGTATTAGACCCACTGTGACCTCACTGAGACTCCTGGAGGGGGAACAAGAAGGCATCAGGCAGTTTTGAGCTGATGGGCCCAACACCACCTCGCCACCTCCTGCTTGTTCTGCAGCTCATGCAGAAATCAGGCAGCATATTCAGTCATCTGACTCAACACTGCGGTACAGGGTGGCCACTAGAAGAATTGAAATCCAGCTGAATACACTACCATACCTTCCCCACATGTAGACAAAACCAATACCTTGGTGGGAGGGTGCTAAGGTCAAAATCAGGGCCTTAGTCTCTGGCACAAATGAAAAAGAATGAAAAAGTGAAAAACTCAATATGCCGCCCGCTCTTGGTGCGATAAACTGAACACTTGTAGCTGAATGGTCTCAGAAAGACACTTCGGCCTGTTATGTTACGTTATGTTAAAAGGGACTTTTATAGCGCAACGGCTACTCCAAAGGAGTGTCCCGGCGCTTTGTGCTCCAGACCTTTAGAAAGAACTGGAAAACATAACATTAAAAAGACAGAGGCCAAAGAAGAGAAACGCTCTAACCAGAAAACAGCCAAGTTTTTAAGCCTTTCCTGAAGGCAAGCAGATTCGATGTGGTCCGCAAGGATAACGGTAGGGAGTTCCATAGCTGGGGGGCAAGATATCTAAAGGACTGACCGCCCTGTCGGGCCCTTTTTATACGTGGCACCACTGCCAGAGCCAATGATTCCGATCTTAGGGATCGTGTAGGCCGATAGAAATCCAATCTCTTCTGGAGATATTTCGCACCATTGGCATGCAGGGCTTTGTGGGCTAAGGTCATGGTTTTAAACATTATCCTCTTCCGTACAGGAAGCCAATGGAGGGATAGAAGAAGGCTTGAGGCACTAGAACGGCGATGCAGGCCAAAAATCGCTCGCGCTGCAGCGTTCTGGGTCACCTGCATACGCTGTAAAAGATATTCTGGCAGACCCAGATATAGAACATTTGCATAATCCAATCTGGATCCTATAAGTGCCTGGACAGTTATCCTCCGATGTTCCTCGGATAGAAGAGGAAAGAATTTGCGCAACATCCTGAGAATCCCGAAGCACGTTCCCGTAAGAGTGGACACCTGGGATTTGAGCGAGAGCTCATTGTCAATTTTGAGTCCCAGGTTCTTAGCCCATTTAGATGACTGAGCTGGGGGGAACATGTCTGCGGGCCACCAGCCATGCCAATCTGGTTCCGATGGGCATCCGAAGAATAGTATCTCGGATTTGTCCGAGTTGCACTTGAGGCTGTTGAGTTGGAACCAATTAAAAACAGCCCCAAGGCATTCACGGATACTTTCTCCATCGAAATCTTCGCTCTTGCGGCAGGTGAACAGAAGCTGGGTGTCGTCAGCATAAGAGACGATCCGGGCCCCATAGGACTCTGCCAATGTCGCCAGAGGGGTTATGAGGATGTTAAATAGAGTGGGGCTCAATACGGAGCCCTGAGGGACTCCGACTCCCAGTGGCGGCATTTCGGCAGATCCAGGTGGGACCCAGACCGTCTGTCGGTGGTTGGCTGAGAAGGAACGAAACCAGTTGAGCACCGTCCCCCCTAGACCGATGTCATGTAGCCTAGTGAGGAGATCCTCATGGGGGACGGTGTAGAACGCCGCCGACAGGTCTAGCATAACTAACATCACCCTGCCTCCGGTGTCCAGCACCTCCTTCACAATCTCAGTGACTTCCAAGAGCGCCGTCTCGGTGCTTAGGTTAGATCGAAAGCCTGATTGGGACTCATGGAGTAGCTCGTTTGACTCCAGGAAGTTAGATAACACGCTATGCACGTGTTTCTCTAAGATTTTGGTGAGTGCTGGAAGGAGCGAGATTGGCCTGTAATTGGATGGCACTACTGGGTCCTGGTTGGGCTTCTTGATGAGGGGGATGACCATGGCCTGTTTCCAAGATTGAGGCAGAGACCCCTGGCTCAGGGAGAGGTTAAGGATGGGATTAGCTATAGGGTTGACAACATCTGCCATTTTCGCTAAAAATTTTGCTGGGCAAGGATCTAGCGGTGAGCCCGATTTAAGGTTCCTCATCAAAACTAAGGATGCGGAAACCGTAAGGGGCGGGAAGTCTAGCAGGACAGGGCCTGAGGTCGGCAGAAGAGTAGTCTCAGCCGACAGAGTCAGCGGGTCATCCATAGATCTCAAAGGAAAAGAATCCTGTATTTGCCTAATTTTGGTGGTGAAAAAATTAGCAATGGTATTGGCCCAGGTCTCTGCCGGAGCGTCCTGAGCTGAGATTGAGCGCGGGGTGGTAAATTCGCGAACAATTGAGAAGATCTCTTTGCAGGAGTTTGCCGCATCCTCAATTCTTTTGGCAAAATAGCATTTCTTGCCCTGAAGAATTAAATCATGATAGGATTTCATCATAGATTTATAGAATTGTTTGGCCTCAGAATCGTACTGGGCTCGCCTGACTCAGAGTTTGGTGGTAACAGAAAATCCTTTGGTATCTGTAGGAAGTGCTTAATCAGAAGAGAAGCCACCAGGGGGATTTCCTCTGCCATACAATCCATAAAGCGGAGGGCTTTGTGCTGGAATAAACTCATCAATGCAGGCAGCTAAGTAGTTTCAAGGTTTCATATTGAGATTCTTTTCTCATCAAAACTTCTGTGTGCTGTTTCGGGACAAATACGTTGAAACGGATTTCATTCTGCAGAGAAAATCACAGAATCCCACTGGAGGCCAATGTAAATACAAGATGCATGGATGCCATACATATTTGCTCCCAATGGGCTCTCACGCGACTTCCTCTCATAATTTTTTCTACGTATTTATTCTGTTTGAGTCCCAAACTCTTGCTTTCATTTTCTTAAGCTACCTTAAACACACAATTTTACGTCTGCACAGTATTCATGCCACTAAAGAGTCATTACAGTTCAGGCCCAGATTTCTATACATTTTTGTAGGTATGTGCTGCGCAACTCTGTGTGGCACAAATGTGAGCGCCTATCCACATTCCAGAGCAAAAACTAGACTAAGCTTTAAAGTTGATGTGAGTGCCACGTAATTGCACATCCTGAGTGGCTTACCTCCTGACAGCTGTCCTTGCATTCTAATGTATACTACTTGAGAGGGTACCTCGAGCACTAATCTTATGCTAGGTGGAGAAGTGTCATATATCGAAAGGCCTAGGAATAGACAAAGACGCCATTTTGTTCCTGTGCACCCAATGAGATCTCAATATACCATTGCACTATTTCTCCTGCTTCGTGCAGTGCAGCGCTGCAAAGTTTCACGCAGCACTGCGTTGCATGTGTTAGAAAATCTGGTCGTCATTCTCTTTCCACGGGCACAAACACCATTCTGGCTCCTTCCGCCATTTATTCCTTTGCCGAAAATAAACTACTTAAGTGTTGTCTTCCCAACGTGCTTGAGGCTTCATCCACACGGACTCTCGATTTGTAAAGAATTGCCTGAAGCTCACTTTACATATGTGTGGAATTACCATCTACCTCTTCCCTGCTTTTTTCAGCATTTAGGAAGTTTGTATAGTACTGTTGTGAAGGAATTAATGAGACCCGTTATCAACAAAAATAATTTCAATGCACCGCAAAAGTTGGACATCGGCAAATGATTCAATCCAACACAAGGTTCTTTATGTAGACCTCACAGATGCTTTCTTTTTCATTTTCATTTAGTAAAAATAAAAAAAAAGAGTACAAATTGGCGAGGTCAGACTTTTTACCTTGTACTGTCTTACTAAATGAAATTGCAGATGTTGAGCACGTTTAAAAGCCTACTTTGGAAATGACCACAAACAAACGCTCAGCAAAAACACGTTGATAATAAAGAAACAAATCGAACAGATCATAAACGGGTCTAAATACTATTCAAAATCACAACAGTCTATTCAAATCTGTGTAACGGTCATGTATTTTTCATTCATACCAGTATGAAAGCTCAGGGACTAATGCACCTTCTGCAAAACATTGAAGGGTACATGTTTGTATTCAGGAAGGACTGGATCTGCCTTTCATCTGCCTATGGCAGATTAACAAAAACAGATGAGTTTGGTAAATAATTATGGTGAATCAAATTTGCACGTCTGTAGCGGCAAACAATACTTGGCAAATGTATGAAACATATTCGCGACCTGTGCTCGGGTTAAGCAATCGGATGTCACTCGAACCAAAACAACTGATTTATGCATTTTGCACATGCACAACGCTGGGGTTCCGAGCCGTGCATTAGTTTGGAATCTTGCATCATTACTAAAAAGAATCCCTGTTTATATTGCAACACAAAAACAGCCTCCTGACACACTTATTTCCCTGCACAGTCATCTAACAGCCACGCTGAGACTAAAGCGAATCCCGCACTCAGGTGTTTAATGGCCCGCCGCCTCTGAGGAATGAAGGGGAAGCTGCAGTGCAGCATGACGCTGCTTCTGAAACACAAGAGCGGCCACACGGCCGCACAAGTTAATTGTTGTGAGAGAGAGAGGGGGAGCAGGAGGTGAGCCCGCGAGTGGTGCGTGCGCGCACGCAGTCTGCTCATTTTCAAGCATTGTACTCATGCTTGTGACACGCCCCTGCTCGCTCCCACAAGGTGGATGCCGCAACAAGCACGAGTGTGTGCTTGAAAATGAGCAGAGCGACAGCTAAAAGCTCTCCTTTGCAGCCCATGAGCACTACGTAGGCGAGACCTAAAAATGAAAAACTCTGAGCTTTAATTAGCATATCGCTCGTCACCATGCCACACTCAGAAAGTGGAATAATCACACATTTCCACTGCAGGGTGACAGGGCAGCAAAGCCATCCCTCTGATAAGAAGAACTGGTTATCTCAGGGCACAGTTCACAGGACCTTTGCATAGATGTCAACATGTACACTCAACTCCACACCTAGCAAGGATCTGTCTCGAAATAGATCATCCCTTGACATCTGCACTCAAGACGCTGAGATCACTAGCCAGGAAGCACACATTAGCTTCTAACACTGCAAGTAAATACGACTCCACCTTTCACATCAAGTTAATAAAAAAACTAAACAGTTACAAATTAATAACAGGATACCTTATTTCACCATTCTCCGCTGCAGTACAGTACTTAATGCCTATCTTAAAATAATATTTTTTTCTTCCCTTCCTTTCAAGAGTTGCAGCAATTCTATCTCAACCACTTGTACAGCTAAGATGATAAAGGGAAATAGTACACGTTTTACATACCCCTAACACGATGATGCACTTTATACAACAAGAGTCAGCATTATTATATTAACATACAGCCGATGTCAGACTAATTACGATTTCAGACTTGGGCAAGGCAATAGGGTTATATACCGTATTTTTCAAAAGTGCCAATCACATGGCTTTCGATAGGAGAAACACATGAATAGACAGATGGAAGACAAGTGTCTCTAACAAGATGCTTCCAGATGTTGTGACCACTAATCCGTGACCCACTTAAAATGAGTTCATGTTCCCAGTTTTCAAATTCATACCGTCTTTAAGAGAACCACACTACCAAGTCAGTTGTTGACTAATGGAGAGTTAGAACTTTCTGAGGGATATATTAACCTTGAAATATTTAATAAAAGGTCCCCTAATTATAAGCATCTCAGTAATATCTCTTGGTTGGTTTTACTGCATCAAGCAGTGTGCTTACACGACTTAAGAGTTAGCCTGCGCAACCAACACACCCAAGTTCACATTTTGTTTTCGCTACTTTTCCAAAATGTGTGATCCTTGACAAATCGATGTTATGCCTGTGCCTCAGTTACATTATCTATATATATAAAAACGAATGTATGTCTGTCTGTCTGTTTGTCCTTTATGCATTACTACACCATTCATCCGATCGGCATGAAACTTTGGGAAGTTGTTGAATACACTCATGCAAGGGTTTCTGGAAAAAACATTTTTAAAATTTAAAAAAAGAAAAAAAATTGTTAAAAATTGTTGATTACACTCCTGCGAAGGTTTCTGGCAAAAAAAAAAAAACGTTAAATATCGGTCCCCTGGCCCCCATGCCCTCATAATCTTTCCAATACTGAACGTTTACAGTTTCCGGTCCGACTCGCTTTTGCAATGACCATCAACAAAACACAAGGACAATCGCTGCAAGTGTGTGAACTACATTTGGAGAATCCGTGCTTCTCACATGGACAACTGTATGTGGCCAGCTCATGCGTCGCAAAACCTACTGATTTATTCGTCTACGCAACGTTTACAGTTTCCGGTGCGACTCGCTTTTGCAATGACCATCAACAAAGCACAAGGACAATCGCTGCAAGTGTGTGGACTAGATTTGGAGAATCCCTGCTTCTCACATGGACAACTGTATGTGGCCAGCTCACGCGTCGGAAAACCTTCTGACTTCTTCGTGTACGCACCAGACGGAAAAACAAAAACAAAAACGTGTATCCACAAGCACTCGAATATATAAACAGAATTAAAACACTTTAAAATGTTTTCCATATTAAAATGAATAGGTTTCAATAAAAATGACACAATGTAAGTTTCCTTACATTTCCTTTCTTCTAAGATCGCAGCAACGCGCGATGGGTAAGCTAGTCTACAATGAAAAGAAGCAGCTACATCTTAGTACTGGCATAAGTAACTCCAGTACATAATCATTATCAGCTTTTCCCATCACTTGTAACATTCATTTGAAAGTTAATCCTTTCTCAACTGGGACTATAAAGCATTCCAGTATGGAAATATCTGATCACCAGTGCAAGGCATACCTAAAACAGATCCTTGTTCAAAGTTTTTTGTGTTAATGGAAGATGAAAAAAACAGAACTGCATTAAAACTAAACTTGCAACGGAGACTGGGACCAAGGCAAATTGCTGCTTCGTATTGGCATGCTAATAATAGTCCAGTCCACTAATGCCAAGTTCAGTACGGTGAAGGCATGGTTGGAAATCAGTGTAGCGATTCAATCCTTGCAGAGTTACTTCTGTGACAGGTTATCTGTGTGCAGATACCAGGCTGCGAACTGTGGTAGTATCACACATGTGCACACATTTTTGCGTGTAAGCAGCTAGTACCTTTCACTCTAGGTGCACAGCAGTGGCCTTATCTTAAAAAGCAGGCGCTGGCGATGAACACGCTCAGTCCAATTGCCAGGAATTTACCGTTAGACTCAAATAGCGAGACTCACGAAGAGTAAAAAGTCCAAAAAGTGGGTAGTCACTCGCAAAGAATTCTGGTGGACTACACGGGTGTAACCCATTTGCTACACATACTTACAAATACTGAACAATGTTAGATTTTAAGAAACTAGGCATGCCTTTCAAGCTTCTATTTATCAAGATCTGTGGCTTGCGACTTCATTTCAACTGCCAATGGTGATTGATGTGGGTTTTGGGCAGAGACAGCAATGAGCTGCATTGTATTAACGACTGCTCAACCATTGTAGCTTACTTTGCCACCTTCCCATTGTGAAGGGTGCTTCACAATGCCTACTGTCCATGATGTTTCATAATATTGCTTGGAGGTCTGCTGAAGACCGCCAAGAGACAGACTTTAAAGCACCAGTATATGTTCTCCCTCCCAGGGCTCTGGAGTTCTACCTTCGACTCCTCCTGTTTTACAAACAAAAAAACAGCATTGAGGGCTATGCCCGTTGCTACTATGTCTTTTCCCTCATACAAGGCCTTTATGTGAACCTCCAGATGATGCAAGCAGGAACTACACATTGGCTGGTGTAACTTTTTAGGGTGGCTATGATATAATATTGACACCATCTAAAATCAGTCATGACAGACTGTCCATGTGCTATATACCATATTTGAAGATAAAGTATTCGAATATTCAATATTATTTATACTTTTGCATTGATATCATAAATGTAAAGTGTTATGCGTTCCATGAACAAACGAGAGGTCATCTTTAAACAGAACTAACACAGCCTTTGGAACAATGCAGAGACATTGTAGGTTCAGCAACAATACAGAGCACTGCAGGCCAAGAGGACTGGTAGCCTTGCAAATTAAAAGGATTTGGTAATGACTTTATCCATCAACAAAATACTGCACAAAATCCCTCAAAAAATGCAGACAAAATAAGATAATCTCTCAGATTTAAGGAGCTGTCACAGATGGAAGCCATTTTACAACGATTTAAGGAAATACAATATTCCAGAACGAAAAAGAGAAAGAGTTCACTTTCGAAACATGGGAACGTCAAGTTGATTTACCGCGCCCGCGTCTGCCCTGCACAGTACTCCCGAACTAGCTTCCCGTAGTAGCTCATGTGCAAACCTTCAGCTTTTCCAAGTTCACAATTTATAGTTTTTCCCAGATGGTATAAGAGAGGTTTAACTAAACTCCAGATTCCGATGAGCCCTTGCTATCCCCAAGAGGCCTTCCATGGATACACTTGGCATTTACACACTGAAAATTCCACCCTGGCCCTACGTGGGCGTGTTTTAGAAGGAATCTCCCCCTAAAGCGATGCACCTAGAGGCTCAAAAATATTCTACTGCTATATGTCTTGTGTTAAAGGTCTGCTCGCTGACAGACAAGACACAGGCCCTAACCTGACATAAAAGCTGTTAGAGACCACAAGAATACTGAACACCTTCATTACTTCATTGCCATAGTCTTTCAAGACCTCCTCTAGTCCAGTCTCAGTTGTAAGTTCACCCAGTCCTATATTTTTGTTACTCAGTGGTTTGTTTTTTGCTTTCCCCATTATAAATGCAATACTAAGCAGCGACAACAAGAGGAGCAGTCAAATAATGCCAATGCAGTTTCTAGGAACTAACCAGACCTTAAAATAGAATTGCACTCTAACATGTTTTCTCATTTATTCCACATCAGGAGTTTAAAATGGCGGCCATTTACAGAATGTGTTGTCCCATATGATATGGCACAATGACTAATTACCTGGGGGGCGTCTATTTGTAATTTAATTCGAAATCATATATATGGATGTAATTTTTAATTATAGCATTTTGTTGAGTATTTATTAATTACCTTAAAAAATGTAATAAACAGAACTGGCTGGACATGCATTTATTGAGTTTTATTGTTGCCGTTTTATAGGAAAGGATTTGACACAGAGAACTCTCTGCCAAATAAAATAGAAGGAGGTTACACTGTAACTTATTGCCAACCACTACAGCGAGGGGCCTTCCATTGTGAACCTTCTGTCTAATGCAATAGGAAGGGGTTTAGTTCATAAGTCCCTTTTTAGATCTGTCCACAGTAATGCTTCTTTTTCTCCAGGAGAATTTATGTACCTGTAAATATATGCTTGGGGTCTAACAAAAAATGTGATGGCTCTGTGCACCAGAGGCCATGTGATCATGTTTAATTATTTTTTAATTCAAAATCAACAGGCTTGCTTTATTGATTACTAAACGATGTATTTTTCTTTTTTTAAATTGTGAGCGACTTTACAAAGCCTACATGTATAACCTTTTTGATTGTGCATGGCTCAGGTTTGCCACTAGCCCCACACAAGAGCATTGTTGGATTTTAGGAATAACGCCTTCTGGTGCATAAATTGTCACAGATCGCCTAACACATGATGGGAGCAGACTAGATGTACAGGGTTAGTTGTGACGACCTGTGATATTTCTTTAGGATACATGATTTGCTTCCTGATTGATCTGCAAGACCCCTAAAGGAAGGACTTCAATTAGTTATCCCACCTGAAATACTATAACTATGTTTCATTTTGAGTATATGACTTAGGTGAGTATGCATTAAAGTACTTTTGAAAAGGCCTGGGTGGACATTGATTTATTGTGTGTTACTTAATGATAAGTTTCTACCCAACAATACTTCCCTGGTCAGCTTTGGACTGCTGTGCTTCAACTCTTTGACAAATACACTAGAAAGAGTGTTTATATTCAGAACTCTCTGACAAAAGCAAAAGGAAATGGTTTTACAGTGAGAACTCTGATAACTACAATATAAAGAACTTCTCATTAAGTGACAAACACCACTGGAGGGGCTGTACATTAACACTAAAAGACCTTCAGCAACAGCTCGGTAGTTCAGGTGGTGCTACAGGGAACTTATTGTCATTGTGTACATTCTTAATTTTATGTTTAGCACTTTGTTGTGTGTGAATGAAAGCAGTGTTCTTTTTATAAGTAAAGCACTGGACATTGACTTGGTAAGAATTATTGTGCTGTTTGTGAAATTCTTTAACATTTACTTAACCCCTTTAGTTGCTTTAATTGATTATTTTACCCTTACTTTATTGAACAGTGTCTTTTATATTTAATTCCTGAAACAACGTGATAATAACTGTCCCTTAAACACTGGACATGTCTTACTTCGGTCGCATGTTTGAGGACTTACATTCTTTTGAAGTTGAATGCAGATAAATTGGAGTTGATTGTTCTACGGAATTATCCTTAGATCTGGACCTCAATTTGGAAGTCACTGGCTCTTGGCCAACCCTCAATTACTAGGTCCATAAATGATGGTGTTACTATCAATACTGATCTACCATCTGCCTGTATGTCAACAGGATCATTGGTATAGGTTATACCCTTTTGAAGAGCTCAAGGAAAATTCTTCTTTACCTCCGAGTTGAAAGAAGAAGGTTGTTGATCAGGCAACTATCTCAACAGGCTTGGATTATAGGAATGTAGAGTTTCTTGGCTTACCTAAATATCTTACCTGTTACCTTCAGAGTGTGCAAAAGCAGCAGCCACGTCTGTTGCTCAAAATCCCTCAGTATGAGTCTTTCAAATCCCAATTGAAATTCCTCAACAAGTTGCCAGTAAATAAATGGCTTTTGTTTAAGATACTGTGCCTGGTCAAAAGACACTTGTCCTGAGTACCTAAGCTCTTAGCTTCAGTCCTACGTGCCGTCTCAATTGCTTTGTTCCTCTTCTCATGCACTCTTGGTTGTGCCCATGTTCCATCTTACTTGAGTGGACTCATTTTATTGGTCCTTACATATATTTCCAGTACACCAGAGGTAAAATACTGCCCGTTAGACTGTAAGGTAAGCATTGTGCCTGTAAATGCAAGGTGAATGGTGTGACAGACTCAATGGCATTGCCAATGCTTGTTTAGGATGAGGCTGTAATCCTGCATATGTTGCTGACAGGAGTCAAAATCACTTGGCTCAGAACCTTTCTTATGGCGAGGCTACTGTCTCGCCAATCATTGTCCCATCAGCATCATGCGATCCTTGGATCTGCACCTTCTTTTTGAATGAGACTACCGTCTTGTCTTTTGTTGTCCTTGTCCTATCAGCATCCCGTGATTCTTGCATCCGAACCTTTCTAAGGAGGAGATTTACATCGTGCCTATCATTGTCCCATCTACATCACGTGATCCCTGAATCTGAACCTTTCTTCCGGTGGGACTATCTCACCCTTCATTGGCCAATATGTATCACATGACCTCTGGAGGAGAACCTTTCCCAGAGAGAAGCTACTGCCTCTCTTTTCATAGTGCCATCAGTATTAGGTGATCCTGGGATATGTCTCTTGTTTTCAGCTTCTACATCACACTAGAAGAGTGTCATATGCTGGCCAGAAGCAAGGGTAAACAAACAAATGTTATGCTGGAGATGAGTCACCCTAGATGACCTTTAAAGTTGTATATTTTTTGACACGATGCAGTTGTATAAACAATAAAAACAGGAAAAAAAACAGATAACAAGAATTTGATCTACGAACTTCTACAAGCCTCTGCTCAACTTAGGAGTAAACATTTGGTCTATTCAGTCTAGCAAGTCCCAAATAAAAAGCTGAATTTAATACTGTAAGGTTATTTGTACATTTAAAGTAAATGGTTCGCTTTTTAGCAACTGAGAAAAAAAATTAAATGATAATCCTGGATATTTTTGCAGGTTGACATATCCATAAGTACTCAAATACCTAACCATTTAAACATACAGTTATGCAATAGGTGTACGAGCTGTACATGTGGAAAGTGGATATACATTTCAACTCGTATTTATTGTTTACTGCTGGAAAAGCCTCTTCTCTACACCCTCTTAAACACAATGGTCTTCCCTCCTTTTCAATACCTTTAAAAAAACTTTTATTTCTTTCCTTGAATTAAAAAATATTTCCAGGGCAGAAATCTGCATAGAACCGAATTTCACAAGTGGACCCTCTTAGGAACGCCCCCAAGACCAGCCTCTTTGAACAGATTTGTTAACATGAACATTCCATCCTACTTCTGGATTTTAGAGTGTGTCAATCCCAATTGCATTCATAAAATAAACTTAGGTGTTCAAAAGCTGCTCTCAAATGGGCCTAGAAAGATAATCTACATTCTACCCCATGGGCAGCCTGGCCTGGCTATTATTTGCAAACATTACGATTTAATAAGTGAGGTACTTTTGAAACCTTTTTGAGCTTTAGAGCTCTAAATTAAAGTATTCTTAGACATTGCTACCCAGGTATTGCCAAGGGAGTAGTTTGTAGATTGGGTGGTGGGGGTTTGAGGGAGGTGTAAGCTTCAGCTTTCCTAACAATCATGCTGGCCTATCTTGTTAAAAAACATTATGAGAAGCAGGACACGAGTGGGCTTAAGAGGAAGGGGAAAGAGAGAGGAGTGCAGATTGTTATAGGTACTTAAAACAATAGTTTTCAAACTAACCAAGTTTTAAGGCAGAGATGACAGAGTGTGGGTGGGTGTTTTTTTTCTGTGTGTGCATGTACAAAACCAGGGTGAAATTGAACAGACACCTCGCCCATACCCGACTGAAACACCTGTACCCAACTATTTACTACAGAATACATGTTTAGGGGGTGTAACACCCAAACACCCCCATGAAGCTATGCCCCTGGGTACTGCCACATAAGTTACACAGTTACTGAGATGCTTCGGGAATGTGAATAGGACCAACTCCAGTGAGTTGCTTTTTCAGGCTTTCAGAACATTGCTTGGTTTACTAACAGAGCCCAGTTGTTGCTGGTGACAGCGAGGTAGGCTGTTCTTAAAGTGCCCAAACAGTGACTTCAGAATAAGCCCCATAGCTGCACCACATAAAGGTAGTTGAAAAGGGCGACTCACCTCGGCAAACAGCCCTAAGTGTGTTGATGACTTAGGTTTTAGAGAGGGTGGGTATGCATACCCTACAGGCACGTCTGAATTCGATGACAGCCACGCTGATTTGGATATAAAGCGGCAACACTGCGGTGCCTGAGCTCAGTGCTCAACATGGGGGAGCACCCTATAATTATCTGCAGGGGTCAAGCCTGTTATCTGTCAATCAAAAGTCCAGGAACTGATATAATGTACAACGCACACCCCGTTTACAGCTCTCTATTAACAGTTTGAGTGGCATGTGTGGGACAAAACGGGAAAAAAATCATTCTGATATTTAGAAGTGAGGACAATTGCTCCAAAATACTGATCCAGATACCTAGTGCTAGACAGCAGAAATGAACATCTAAGAAAAGGGGTAGGTCAAGAGGTTTACTGGTAGAGCGCAGCACACACCCCAATTGTTTCTTGACACTACACTGCTAAGTTACGGAAAAGGCCAGACTAGATACTTGAAGGAAGTACAAGGTTTTATCGTTCTGCAAAATCTACTATTTTGGGAAATTAATGGAAGCTGTGGGGACAGCCGAACACTAGATTTGTATAATAAGCATTCAAAGAATTTCATTGCTGAATTAGTTTTGCGTCTATTTTCAGTAGAGGTTACCGGAAAGGGCATCTTAGTGCGATAAGAGGGGAGCACAGCTGTGCATGAACTACCCATCACTAAAAATCTGTAAGACTCACAGGTTTTTTTTTGCTGACTTGAACTCATTGACAGGCAGAAAGGGATAAACAGATGCGCATATTGACAGCACATAGTTAAATAAAATGAAAATGCGAGATTCTCTAATGAAGTTAATAGCTGCAAATGTATAAGTGTACATGTACTACATACAAAGTGAATGGTTTCACAAAAGTATATTGATATATTGCATATGGCCACGTAGCAAACTAAAAACACTACTGACAAAAGTGTACTTTTAAAAGTTGAATAAATGTAGAAAGCACTAATTGCAGCTTATTTTTTTCACCTACCAAAAAAAATATGTCTAAAGTGCAAGAACATGACAAAAAGAAGGCTAAATAGAGATCTAAATATCAAAATAGAGAGCCACAAACACTGGAGCCCTCGGAGTAATACCACATAGCCATAAACACGAACGTGGTCATTTGAGGCATTAGGCCTTCTAAGGATTGTGGGTCAGGTTCACAGGTCAGAGAGAGAGGGGAATACCTTGCTCCATCCCTTACTTCCGAGGGGCACTGTGGGTTCTAGGAGTTCCACGTGGCTCGTAAGTGGAAGAGTAGATATTTCCCCGTCGTGAGGTGTGTGCAGTTCTTGAGCCGCGGTGGGTGCATGGAGTTAAAGGGATGACTAGACTCTGTGTAGCAGGCAAAGCAGAGGCAAGTTAACCATTTTATTCCGCGTTTCTTTATTACATGCGCTGCTCACACTGGCTCTGTAATCATTGTTTGTGTTTTCAAGAGCTTTTGACATACGTTTAGAGCACTTTACAAGGCGAATCTTGCTGTGGCTCTATGTGTGCTTTGCTCTAAGACAGCCTGTCCAGGAATGATGGCGTCTTGCCTTTGTGGCTCGGCGGCGCCTCTTGTGGGCCACCGGTGCATCGCCACTCCCCAGAGCGAGCCGCCCTGGGCCCAGGCCGTCCGAGGCACAGATGTGTGACGCTCTCAGAGGTGTGGTGGTCAGCCTTGCACCATCACCGATCTCCACCCGCAGACTTGCACGTTGTTCCTGTTGCTCCGCGCTCTAGGACGTCCGCCGTCTGACTCCTTTGCTTATTTTACATGAAATCTAAATTCCAACCACATTTGCAGCTATTTTAAGAGTCCCGCCGTTTGAACGTACCAGTCCTCACGACCACACCAAAGCGCCGGGAGTACATGAACCCACAAGCGAGCGCCTGCTGTTCATGTGTCAGAATCCGACCAAGGTAACACTTTCCAGCTGTGTGTCCGGGCCAGGGAGGGCGATGATCGCAGCGCTTGCACGAGAGGTATTAGAGAGGCCGCTCAGGTACTCACTCATATAGGAACACTCCGTGTGATCTCCTGCACATGGCTCGCGCGATGGTGCTCAAACGCCACGGAGGTCAGACTTGTGTGATAGTATAATGAATCCTGTGTGTTGTAGTCAGGGCTTTAAGTGGCACGAAAAACTGTGCGCTCTCTCGAAGGGGCGTGGCAGATGTAGTTAACGGAGCGTCTTAAAACTACTTAGGCTAAAAATCTGTGCTAAGCATAGTTTGCAGCCCGGCTGGTATTTTGATGCTTCTGTCATTGCATCCGGATTTATAATATAACAAGTAACATTACACCAACCACAAGCCAGGCCTATAAGCTTTGTCAATGGTTGTTGCAAAAGAAAAATAACAACTATGACTTTGTTGTATATAATATTGAAAAGCTTCAGTTCTGAAATGATGAGACTGTGAAAGAACTGTAAGGATTCTCCTTGAAGTTACCTCAAAGGCGCTGAAGGGTGGGAGCTGCAGAGTTAAGATTTTTTCCCCACCTGTTTTTAAGAACTGCCAGTACTGAGCACCGCCAGGACCCGGCCCACTTAAAGTCCTGGTTAAAGTCTTGTTTTGCTTCAATTTATCTATGTTAGACTCACACCCCTGAAATCAAAAATTTTAGGTGAAACATTCAGCACTGGAGATAGTGTCCCTAATGACCTGAAAGGAGGTGCTCACCCAACACAGTGCGTGTACACACACACACACACACGCTTTACAACTTTCTCTATCCTAGAATCTAGGGAGGTGGTGGGTAAAAGAGCACGCCATCCACAAGGCATAAATACCTGGTGTGTTTAATATTTCCGCATTACTAACTAAGCCCAATAATAATTGTGTCCACATTTGAAGCTCACACAAGCAAAATTGCCCCTCATTTCTTTGATGACAGGTTTCATTACCTCTCAATTCCAGGGGAATTATTTTACCAGCTTCATAAGGATGAAAGAATGAGCAGACGAGATTTGAACCTGTAACCAGAAGATTGCACATGAACCTCTGAGGCAGATACGCATCATATGGCTCTATTGCGTAGAAGTGAGTGAGCCAACAAATTAACAGGGAACGCCAAGCCAGAGCGCAGCCAGCAGTCGGACTTGGATCTAAGAGCCAGTGCATGAGCCAAGCCATGAACATGTTTGCCATGTAAATTGTGCAACAAACATCATGTCAAAATAGGATAAAGTCTTTTCAAAGTTAATAAAGGGTATTTCTTATCCTGTGGACCAATTTCACCTTGCTACATCAAATGATATCACTAGAAGTGGTCATTTTTAAACATAATCCCTGATGACAATGCCATTATTTAACAAAGAGATCAATCATTTGCCATGCGCACCCTATGAGAGGCCTAGATTCTTATTAAACATGGAGCAACATTATTATCTATTAAATCAAATACAAGAGAAGTTTTGTACAATGCGCATCATGAACTTGTGTATATCAAGCTGCTCTTACATGTGATAATCAAGAAAAAGTTGCACAAAGAAATAATATATTTGACAAGGATTAATCAATTTGATCAAGCAGGGAAGCGGGATCAATCTCAAGTTTTCTGGTCTTACATTGTGCTATTCAGCCACGAGATGGGTACTTCTTTCTCTCGCGTGGTTTGCAGCAACAGTCTCCCCTTTGCGTTTAACTTCTGGAAGATGAGGTTTGAGCGTGGATGGCACATGAAAGCTCAGTTCGTTTTGGGCTCAAAATCCTAAACTACCTTGAGCTGAGCACAGCTAGGCCTTTGGCCCGAGCCTTCAGTGGCTCGCCCACCTCTACTATTGACCAGCTGACGGTGGCATCTCAGATTCCACGCATATTGACTATAACAGAGGGAATCTCAGGGTCTGCCTCAGTCCTATTATCATAGAACAGCAACAGCAGACCACAATGATTGCCGGAGGGGAACTCCTGAGGAGCTAAAGGTTGTTTTTTTCACAAAGGGGTTTTAAATTATTCCAGCAGGCATTAGAGACAGATTACTAAAGTCAATAAGTCTCGCTTTTATATGGCATTAGCCAACCTTTTGGCCTCACCATTGTTTTTTGTTGAAAAAAAATGCTAGTTTGGCGATGCAAAACCACTTCTGCAAAGAAAATATATATTTTTTTTAAAAGGCACAATGAAGAATAGGTGCCTGAATCAGCAACCATGCGTCATAATGTTACGGCAACCACAGAGCGATGATTTACTCGCATGTGTGCAAGCATCACAACACACAGCTACCATTTTATTTTAATTTTAATTTACTGTTGCAGAATGCAGACAACCATCTTGAAGCAGTAAATTAATCAAATATAACAAGTGTGCCAAAGTGCACTTTTTTTCTTTTTAGAAAAAGTGTCTCATATACGTAAAAAAGCTGCTGTGTACACCTCGAAAATTTTGATTTGAACAATGTGACAGGGGAACAATGGTGAAGCAAGAATGGTTGGAGGGAGACGAATGTAGACACCGGCTAGCGACGGAAGCAGCACTGAATAAGATGCAAGAAATGATATTGCCAAGAAAGCCAAGCAATGGTAAGCACTGAGAAGTATTGGTATCCACAGTAGGTTTGACAACAGACAGCTAAAATCTGTCTTTCGGCGATACCTAAAAAAGCCTGGGACTGACCAAGGGAATTGCACAGACAAAGGCAGAGCTGGAAACGAGCTCCTGATTCACAAAGCCATTTGCAAGTCTAGGTTCAATTTACAAGTGAATGCGAGGCAGTCACAAAAGGTCAACAATAAATACAGGTAGTCATCCTCAGTACTACCACATGAGGGTGTAATACTGTCCAAGAGATAATTCTACATCACGGGCGGCGAGCTGGTGTTACATTGCAGGGAAGCCTTTCAATGTTTGGTGAAACCACTCAAGAGTTTGTGGGAATTCACAAACTTATTTCCAACCATTTCCACCCATGACATGGTCAGAGATTTACTCCTCTCAGGAGCAGTACTGATTACTTTTCTAGGGCAGGAATGGCAGCAGAACTCCCAACAAATTGGTGGAGAGGTCTAGATGAAAGGATGTCTGCACAGCGACAAATATAGGCAGTTGCGCATGAGCAGAAATGCATTTGAAAAGTCTCCTTCAGAGTTCACAAATGTTTTCCAGGAATACTCTAGGAAACATTTGTGCATTCCTGGTATTCGTAAATCAGCACTTATGATAGTGTAAAGAAGTGGGTGCTGATTACAAACATCTTCAAGAACCCTCTACCTGATTTCTACCGGGTTACGGGTGGCACAGAAATAAGAGGCACTAGCCTCTGCTTCTAAGGATCCCACAGGCACTTTTTGAGTTACCCTTTGCATAACAGGTTTTATCTATAGGTGAGCTCAGGTTTTGATAGAAAAATGACATAGCCTGTGCACATTTGCTCGAAGTGTGCCATCCCTGCAGCCTTCGGCCAGGAACCGTTACCCTTGAAAAACAAGCACAATGAAGTGGCATAAGGTACCTTTCCACTAGGCAAGGCAAGCATTTCAATAGGAAGGTATAATTTAGCATCAGCTTCCAACGAGAAGCCTTTCAGGGTGCATGGTCCATGGGCTGTAGTAAAACGGAACAATGCCAAGTTACCCCAGGGGCACACTATAACAGGGAGCATCGCTCTCAAGGGAAGGCAAGGTGCCCAATGACAGATCCACACTGACTCTATGTGTGATTTTAAGAACCCTGCATAACCCTCCTGTGTGGCTGCCTGAAACAAAACATAAAAATGCTCTTTCTTTCGTCCCGTAGTGTTTCCTCACTAACAGTACATTAAAGCAGAAACCATACCAGACCCAAAATAAAATATTGCAAATAACTGCTTTAAGTTTCCGGGTAAAATATTTAGTTATAGTTGGAGGATTTACGTTGTTCTGTAGCAAGTGATTTACATATGGTTTGCCCCCTTCTGAAAAGAAACAGACAAGTTAAAACGACGGAGTGACATGCTTCCTGGAATCATTTCCAGCAGTATTAATTCAAGCACTTACATTTCTCACATTATTGCTCATAAAAAATATTAATCTAAATGGCATATTTCACTTGTACAGTCATGTATCAGTTACCAGGGAAGTTTGGGTCAAGCACCTGCTTGTTTGGTAGGACGGCTGCTTTAAATGGCACACAACTGGACTAAAAAGAGATAAATGACCAGCCAGCTAAAAAGTAACATGACAGAAGTGGAGTTGACACCCTCTCTGTCAAGGACGGTGGTGTTTTCATCAGGCTTGACTCTAACTGAATCGGCCTCACAGAAATTCTTTTAACTGCAGTGAGAGCCCAGGCTATTAAAAAAGCACAGTAAGAGCCTTCATAGCTTAATGGACACTAAATGAGTTGCCAAGGCCAAAATATCTATCTGCCGGAAAGAGACATTTATTTTCTTTAATTTAGAGCACAAAACCACTCCTTGAACACCATTCTTAAAGGAGAACTCTCACACTTCTTTCAAGAATATGTCATACTCTGATTCTAGGAGATTTTCCAGCAAGAAAGCCATTGACTCACATTTCACCCTGGTAACTGTCCCTTGGTGATATCCGTCGGACAAGTTCCCCCACTCCCCCACATCTCTACCTGTCTTTTGGTTCGCACCTGTCCCCACCTGAAAAGATCAGAGCCACTGAGAATCACTGAAGAGTTCAGACTGATGGTGAAGATCTGGTTATTTTCAATCTGACCAAAACATCCACCTGAACTCCATTTCTGCCCACAGACAGATGACCTCCGGGTCCCTCTAAGATCAAGAAAATGCAATCCTTTCACAAACAACCCATCAAAAAGAACCAGATCTCCCTAGAAACATGCCACCAATGGATCAGTCTCAAACAAATGCATAACGGAATGATCCATTTAACTCCAGGTGTTGTCCACTCTTCAAAATCTTACTAGAGAAACTGAAGGAACCCGCTCTCGGCATAACCCAGTAGCTCATATAAAAAAATAAGTACAAAGTCAAACAATCTCAATAATGTTCAATTTTTATGTAGAAAATGGACAAACGGAATCAGCACCATCAACGACCAAAAATGCAACAACATACATCATCTAATCCCCAGTAATCAACTTCCAACCTTCCCTCCTATTCTGTCCTTATTCCGATTGCATCCTATCTCAATATCCTACCCACACCATATAACTAAACAAACTCTGCATGCAAATTGACCTTGATTTACAGATAGGAAACATCCTCTCTCCTACATTCCTATTTGAAGGATTTTCTCCTTACATGCTATCCTCTGCCCCCATTAGTGTCTCAGAGTGTAACCTACTCTGTCAAATGCCTGCCTGCCATACTAAGTAACCATTAGGTAATATTTAACCCCTTCTAGCCTCTCCATTAATTCCCCTCTCATATATCAGAAATTATCCTCTGTGCAACCTCTCCTTAAAATCTTTCAATATCTAACCTCCTTTACCTTATTTACTTATTCAATTTTCTACTTGCATGAACTCACCTAGACATCATCCCTTAACCCTTCTACCATAATTCACCACAAGAAACTGGAGGAAAGGCTTTTAATAGCGCAATCAAAACACAATACGAACCCAATACCCAATAATAGACTACAATAAGTAATAACCACCGGGTTAACCATTAACTTTGGGTTACACACTAGCATTCTAGCATCCATTAAGTCCTTCACTGCCTTGTCTGGGGTAGTACATGCAACATGAATGAAATTACAATACAAGTGTACTAGGAAGGACGGTTTCAATGAGAGTGGTTTTTTTTATGAATGTGTTTGAGATATGGAGTTGAAGCAGAATCCCCCACCTATTTTGACTTTTTTAGGTCTGGCTTTACAGAGCATCTGTTGCCAAACATTATGTGATAACAGAAAAAGAAAAGAGCTTTAAGACGCACTGATGAGAGAGGAGCTTTGGCTCAGCCCAAATGTTTAGCGTACGGATTCTGATTGGGCAGAAGTTGTGTGCTGAAAAAGAGTGCTTATATTGCACACTTTTTGCCTTGTGGGAAATATTATGAGTTGGTCAATTCAAAACAGGAGATTTGAATTGATTATGGTGAAAAACCATTGATCAAGGAAATAAGTCTGAAGTGTGTATTATGAAAGGCTATGACAAAAGCAGTAGGCTTGTCCTTTTTATTATGAAAACATTCTATGCTAAAGCTAATAGGCCTTTAGGGGTGGATTTGCATTAAACTGTGTTAAAGGGAATCTCACAGAATATATATGTAGGGTTCTGATCATACCCAGTCACAAACCTTTGGGGTAGAAGGGTTGCACTTTGAGAATCAATGTTACGCTGTTTTAGGATGGGTTGTATACTCTTTTGCTTTGTGAGGCAGCTAATGCTTGCTTTTGGAGGCCCAAGTTGGTGATAGTGACAACCCAGTGATAAAGTTTATAGGCCTAATTGGTTCATTTGGAAAGGTTATAGCAGATGCCATTGGCCTGATCTGTTTATTAAAAAATGTTATTACAAAAGCAGTACGTCCGGCTTTGTACTGTGAAAAGCATGTGTTAAAGCAAATAGATCTTAAAAGTGGATTGAGGTTACACAGGTTACTGTAGTTAGCACAGATTGTGTTGTTGGTGAAGTCCTTTGGCAAATCCTGGGGTAGAAGCTATACACCTGTAACAATCCTTTCTAGAATCTCTAAGGAGAACCTGGCATGTGGAATTATCTGCTAAGCTCTTGTTAGAAAATGACTCTACATCGATACATTACTTTGAGTTTCTTTAGGTCAGGGCTCTTCTGCCAGATTGCCTTTGACACTCTCCTCATCGCCCCATGACAGCATGCTGCATGGGGCAAGGGATTAGGCCATTTCTGCCACTGGCTCCATTGCCCTGTGAGTAATGCATTTTGCCAAAAGGAATGTACAACTCTGCTTAAAAAAAAATGTACTTAAGTGTCTGGGCTAATGGACAGTCTATTAGTTCTGTGTTTTTTCCCTTTTAAAGAATAGCTTTTATTTATTTTCTCCTCCTTTTTAAGATCATCTATTTCTAAAACTAAATGGCCATCTTGGAATTGTATTGTCCATATCGTATCACTGTTTACCATCTCACAGTAGATCGCCAAGAGGTTTAGAAGAATTCTGCTGGCCATCCTGGATCAGCCCAACAGTGATACACTACAGACTTTAGCTTTTGAAGATGGCAATCCAGTACAATGTTTACGGAGTCATCTGGGTATTGTGCACATGCACAAAGGTTTTGTGCATAGTGTACCATTAATTGTTTCTCTGCAAGTTGGCAAACACATTGCTTCTAAAATTGGCAACTATGTTGGAACTTTAAAACAACAATACACTAATTTCAATCCCATTGCAAGACAACCTCCCCCAGCTATGTTTAATTTTATTTTTGCACTGCAAGCACATGACTGCCAAGTTTAGGTGGCTGCATGTTTTTTAACTTTACTCTTTTCATTTATCTTTTATGTACTTATTAATTTTGTGGGTTTGGTTTATTGACATTAGGCCAGCTGGTGAATGCAAGAATGAGTCAATGCGTGGATGAATAGATGCATGAGTGCAAGGACGAGTGATAGAGAGCCTGCATGTTGATTTACTGAGAGCCTAAATTCATCAGTGACTTAAGAGGCCCTTTCATTTAAAAGTCAGACCTACTGCCATTACCAATGCTTATTCTATTTTCTTGTGTTATTTGGGGGTCAGTGAGTAGGGAGAATCTTTCATTCCACCTCCTCTGCCCACATTCTTTTGCCATACAATACTACTTTTGCCTCCCAGTGCCTCAGCATTTCACCTGCCTTTGACCTGCCATTTTTAGGTCGAGCTGATGTGGCATTCATGCGAAGCATGAATGCATCAGCTCGACAACTTATGCTGCCCGTATTTAGGAGAGTGGACAGCTACCAGAAGCACGCTTTGATGAGGTCGGATTGCACCTCGGGAGCGAGCGTCTGATAGCTGCGCATGCGCGGTGCAAAGCCCCTGCTAACACACAGACACAGCCAGCCCCCACCCCTCTGCATGCACGCACACAATACACAGGCGCACACACACACACACACACACACACACACGCTGCCGCCCCCCACCCCCCTGCATACACACAGACACGCAAGCACGGAGCCCCACTCACCGGGACACAGCCAGCCCCCACCCCTCTGCATGCACGCACACACAGGCGCGCGCGCACACACACACACGCTGCAGCCCCACTCACCGGGACTTCTACTCCGCAGGACTCTTCCGACGTCAACGGCCACAGGGACACCGGCACTCCGCTCCTTGGCTTCCCGGGCGGACGCCGGCTGCACGCAGGGCTCTCCTCTCTCTGCACCGGAGCCATGCGCCAGCCACTGCAGCCTGCCTCCTGGAAAGCTCCGGTCGCGTGTCCGGCCCCGCCCCCGTCCCGACAAAGGTTGCCTGGCTTCCTGTTGAAGCCGGGCTGCGGCGGTGAGTTTGCTTGTTCTTTATGTGGCTATTTACCTACCTATAACTATCTTTGTCTAGCTCGGGGAAACTCTTTTGGGTAACGAGGCACTGTATACGGCTTTAAAATAATGTTGGGGATGGTCACTTCAAAAAAAATCGCCGCTTTACACTGAAAACAGTTAAACGATAAGTTGTGGTTCTTCAGAAAAGAGCCCTGAGAGCTATACACCGCCAACGGTAAACGGCTGATTCTAGTACCAGGAGGCAGCCGAATTCAATGTGTCTCAGGGTAGGGTAATCTGCGGGTCACTGGTAAAGTAAATCCCATTAACCTGCAACACTGACCTGCGACTACCGCTCCCGCAAAGACAAACTTCCTCTTGTGCCACTTCAAGAAACTCCACACGGACAGCATCTTCCGTGCGGCACAGGCAGGGGTGGCTCTAGCCTCAGACAGCAACACCTGCCTCGCACACAGAAGCTAGTGATGCGCATGCGCTGACGCAGGTGGAGGTAAGCTCAGTAGAGTGACAAGGGTCCGGGGATGACCAGGACGCACACGCACAGAACTGTGCGCTGGATCCAGGTGTCAGAAGCAAACGTCGCACCACCCAATCCGCTCCTCCGGAAACTACGAATAATTGTTCATGGTTCCAGGCGGTCCTGGACACGCGTAGATACAGATGTAGGACTAAAATTATGTTCTCACTCACTTGGCTGTTAGGAAAATAGATAACCATCTTCTTTTTTTTTTATAACTATCTGCTGTTCTAAATCAGTGTAAACGTGGCAGTGCACTTAGCTTTCTCAAGCTCCCTTTCCTTTTAAGTGATACAACAACGTGGTCCTTTCTACGCCCAGTGTATTGTTGCACACTTCGGACCAAAGTCTGTCAGCGGCTGCCTTTCAATATGTCAGAATAATTCGCCATCATAATCACCAACGGCGTGGGCGGTTGAACGTGAATACCCAACTACGAAACCTCATTACATTTTCGGGATTGTTGGCGCCATCTTAGAATAGTAAATACTCGCAGCACATTGACAGTCACGTGTCTCCAACTGATCCCTGGCTTACATTTTACTAATTACATGTCAAATGGCACATTAATTGATAAACAGTAAACGATGGCTGCTCCTTGTATAAGAGAGTTTTCTGCACACTACGAACACCTTTTACTTTTGACAGCTGTCATAAACAGCTGGAAAAGCGGCACTACTATAATGCTTATTGGTGACACTGAAAAAGGACTAAAGTAAACACTTGCAGGCTGCAGAACCTGCGTGCGTGACATTTTATTTTGCCGGTTTGTTGGTGTTCTTCAACTGATTACCGCTGGACTTATGGACCTCGGAGAGAGCCCGGTGTGTTGGGAAGAAGTTGTTGCTGATGGGCTTAGCGGAGAGCAGAGGCACTGGATGCACAAAGCTTTTTTAATGGTAATCGAAAACAGACTCTATTTCTTAGCTCAAAATGTTAATAGTTATCTACTTTTGCCCTTTCCTCTTACAGCACAACCATCCACCATTCCAATGTCAAGGAGATATTTGGAATTTTTTTCCCTACAGGATTTGCAGGATTATTAATAGAGGCTGTCGAGCCAAGAAATTAACAGAAAGAGCCAAGTCAGAGCCGAGCAAAGGGGCAGATCTACAAGCCCCTTGCGACTCCTTTACACTACAGTTGCGTCACTTTTGTGACACAGCGGTGGCGCAAAAGATGCGCCATGCTGCGGGATATTTACAACGTGACGCATCTGGGATATGCGTCACGTTGTAAAGCCCTGCTCCAGAAAAGGTGTTCCTGCGCAGGAGGATGGGGGGGCGTTCTGGTGTAGGAACGCCTTCCAAAAGTGGCTGAGGGAAATCTACAAGATTTCACTCAGCCACTTTTGAGCCCATGCTGCGTCAAAACCCTGCGCCTGCTTGAAGCGGGTGTAAGGATTGACGCAGCATTGCAAAGATAGGGCTCCCAGAGATTGCTGGAGCTGCGTCGCACCTGCGACACAACTCCAGCAATTTGTCGCCTTTACGGCACAGATGCGTCACGCATCTGTGCCTTTTTTGCCCCATGGTGCACCGCATTGTAAATGCGGCACATCCATCGTGGCGGAGCCGTAGCGCACAATAACTGGTGCATCCCTGCTGATATACAGGGATGTGCCAGTTATTGTAAAACTGCCCCAAAGTGTCAAACTTGGCAGATTAATGAGCGGAGCCCTGATTTGATTTGCCACGTAAATCATACAGTAACCCTCATTTAAAACTGTGATAAAGGTAATCTTTTTAAAATTCAAAAAAGTGTATTTAACATGTTTCAATTTAGTACATCAGATTGTCACTGAATTGAGAGGCAATGCTAGGTTTTAGGTCGAGCCTAGCGGCAGCTCGCATACACCGCTCGCTCTGCAAGGCATGCAGTAGTCGAGTATGCTGTGGAAGCCTCGCCTTCTCTCCGCCCATATTTTTGATTGGCTGGTGTCATTGTCCTTAGTAAATGCTGGTTTAATTATTGTTCGCTATTAGCTTTGCACTTCCCTTCCCAATTCAAATGTACATGGATAACATACAGGTGCGTACCCACAAAAGGCTTAGCCGCATGGGAGGCCGCTCGTTTAGGGTAATGGCTGCGTCAGCATGGAACTCCTTGCCTGTTGAAATCCGCTTGCTGGAGGACCTTCTGTCCTTTCGGAGGGCTATAAAAACTTTCTTGTTTTAGCTGTCTATTAGTTTCTGTTTTAGCCTCTTGTTGTGTTACGTGCTACCTTGTCTCTGCGCCAGGACGCTCCTTGGCTGGAGTATCTGTGCGCACAATAAATAGTCGTAACATAACATAACATAACATAACATAACAAAAAACACTTGCTTGTTTACCTCAAAACTCTACCTGTTTGGAGGATACGTTTAGGTTGGCTCGCAGTCAGACGCTGCCTAAATTACAAATCCCCAAACCTAGGCTTCTAGCAGTGTTTTTCTCCTATTCTGTTCATCTCCGGCCTAGAACATCTCAGATTTTGTTAACCGGTAACAACTATTTGTCAGACGTTATTTTCAAAGTGATATTTTTAGGGCTTTTGTATTGCATTTTGCTTCTAATCTTTTGATTATAGTTTTATTGCACTTTAATTTGTGGTCAAATGTAATGCTTTTGCAGACAACTGCTGGAGTTTTTGTGCACAGAACCCCTGCTACCGCTCGAGGTGACAGTTTGCTTTCTGATAGTCATGAATAAAATACATGAATAAATATGGTGATAGTGAGTAGGTAACCGTCAATTTGTACACATGAGCTGGGTGTTTAGCCCTGATCTGCAGCATGAATGGTACAGATAACTCACCCCTAGTAGGCAGGTTACTTCTGGAAACGGGCACATCTGTGGAATGTGTTGCAGTCTTCATATGATGCTAAACTGGGGCTCAAAATGCTGAGGGATCTGAAAAAGATGTCCAACAGCGTTCCATATTCTACAATCTGGCCTTTTTTAGGTCAGGCTTGTTTCCTTTATTTTCATTCCCCTTCTCCTTTCAGGCCGTCTAATCCATTTTTGCCTCTTCACCATCACTCCTCTATCCTGCTGGTCATTCCTATTTTTCCATTCCTCTCTTTGCTATTTTCTTTAATATTTCTGCCCCCTCTCCCTACTGCGTTTTACAGTTTCTACGTTGTCCTCTAGCCTCTATTTCAGTTACGCACCTCATCCCTCCATCCCCCCGCCTCTTCCATATCCCACGCATCCTCCCCTCCCCTGACGTCTTCCCCCTTTTCCTCACACCCCCTTCACACTTCATCCTCTGACTGGCCGTGTCCCCACTATCTATTTATCTATCTATCTCACTCTATTTATCGCCCTCCCTCTATCTATCTGTCGCCCTCCCTCTATCTATCTGTCGCCCTCCCTCTATCTATCTGTCACCCTCCCTCTATCTATCTGTCGCCCTCCCTCTATCTGTCGCCCTCCCTCTATCTGTCACCCTCCCTCTATCTGTCGCCCTCCCTTTATCTGTCGCCCTCCCTCTATCGATCGCCCTCCCTCTATCGATCGCCCTCCCTCTATCCATCGATCGCCCTCCCTCTATCCATCGATCACCCTCCCTCTATCTATCGATCGCCCTCCCTCTATCTATCGATCGCCCTCCCTCTATCTATCGATCGCCCTCCCTCTATCTATCGATCGCCCTGCCTCTATCCATCGATCGCCCTGCCTCTATCCATCTATCGCCCTGCCTCTATCTATCCATCGCCCTCCCTCTATCTATCGCCCTCCCTCTATCTATCGCCCTCCCTCTATCTATTGCATCACCACAGCAACACTCAGCACCACCACAGCATCACTCAGGGACATCACTGCGCTACCACAGCATCATCGAACGCCACAGTATCACTCGTTGCCACCACATAATCACTCCGCGCCACCACAGCATCAATCTGTGCAACCATTCAACAACAACTGGTTCAAATATGTTCTCTCAATGTTCCAAGCTTTATTACAAATGTCACAAAAAGATGTTAATATTTCACTTCTGTTCTTGGATTTTCGTCACAATAAAAATACACTGAACATAATCTTCACAAAAGTTATTTACAAAAGTTTAAGCTATTGCCGTTATAAATTACAATAACTTTTATTTAAGTTCATCTAAGTCACGTAAATACAACACATATGCATTGCAAATGATATAGGTGTCACATTTGCGAAAGTTAAAACTATTGGCATTGTAAATGACAAAGCTATTAATTTCCCTATTTTCAAAACCAACACATAAATAAATTTGTCATTTACAATACCAATAGCTCAAACTTTCCTAATGCGAGACCTATTGCATTGCAAATGCTTGTTTGTATTACCGCATCAGAGCAGACAATTGTTGAAAAATGTCTACTATGTCACTGCATGTGGAATCAAGGAGTGGTGTCTTGGAAGGGGCAGAGCAATGGAGAAAGGGGGTGCTTTGAACCCCTACCACTGTCCGAACACTTAGACCTAACCACCAAAAATACGTAGTCCTCTGAATAATCTTTCGGAGGTTTTAACCCCATGGCCGCGGAGAAAATTCCGGTGCGGCGCTGGGAGGTGAGCGTGACACTGCTATGCTCGTGACGGAACCACGCCGTCATGAGCCACGGGCGGCGTGTGCTCATGACGGCGTGGTTCTGTCACGGCCCCGCCCGCTCATTTATTCGCTAGCACAGGTGGGGAATTAATGCCGCGTGGGCGGAGCGGCCGCAGCATGATGGAACTAAGCCGTCATGAGCACATGCTGCCCGTGGCTCATGGCGACGTGGTTCCGTCATAAGCAGGCAAGGGGTTAAAGGCCAAATGAAATCTTGGGAGTGTAGAGCCTGCACATACAAGCTGGAAACCTCCAACAAGCAATTGTTTCCAGTTCACCCTATGGTCTGGGCCACTGGAATTATGTGATTGTGCGGCTGAGGCGATTTTCACATTATGATGGATTTGCCGTGTTTTTCAAATAATCTGCAGATTTTAACAACAAAAAAAATTTTCAAGCTCAAACGGTTCAAAAGTTACTAAAAGCACAGTAAGACGTGTTGCTGCGCAGAAGAAGGCACTTTACAAAAGTTGACTGGTCACCTTTCTGTTGCTTATTTCTGTATTCGAATATTAAATTGGTACTAAATGAGGTGCAACCAATGCCCAGACAGTGAAGGTGTAAAAATAAAAAAAATACTAATCAAAAATGTGCCGCATTACGCCTCATAAGTTGCCTTTTCTTGGTGCATAATGTACTCAACCCTGGCGCATAATTTGGCCCTCCCCTGCCACATCGTTCCAGTGACCCTGCCTATGGTTTATTATCACCCTTTACCGGATGGCCTTATGATGAGTGCGAAAACAGTGTGTCACTAGGTGGTACCGTGTGAGTTGGCTGATCTGCGGCAGTCAGGAGCAGCAAGTGAAAAGTCCACCATTGATATAGCTTTGTTATGGAGTTTGCATACCGTTTACTCACTGCAATATAGTACTGTAGATGGTTTAAAATGTTCCTTTTACAGAGAAGAGAATAGAGGTCTCACAGTTGAAGACATAAGATCCGGTGGCTAATTTACCATCCACAGAACCTCGAAATCCAAGTTGGAATCCTGACCTTCTTTCCTTTATTCCTTGTGCTTCAGTTCCCTCAGCAGGGAGATCTCAAAATAGGCTCACCCTAGTGTAGTGTTAAAAATAAACATTATACAATAGCAAAGATCTTTGCTTGGTGCAAATTGGAGACATTCAGGGAAGATCAATGGTGCACTGAACGTCCTGACTAGACTCATCCTACTTCTCCAATTGCTCGTTTCTGTTTTCTATGCTCCTCACGCTTTTCTCCCCTATTGGTATTGAGTACCCAAAAGATTTTTATGAGGAACATTATTGTTCTCCCATTAAACTGCTTGTCTTGGAGCAGTTTTCCTATATCCTGCTTCTTCTCAAATTGCTTATATGACGATAATACTTAAGTATCCTCGCCCTTCTCTTCTTTGACACCGCATTTCCAATCCAAAATCTCCAACAGCTTAGGAGCCATCAAATACTGGATGCCACGCCTCCTGATGCAGTTAAAACTCTCAGATCCTTTACATTCCTGACACTACTGCTCCTACTATGTTACCAATTCCCTTCAATTGCAAGCCTGAGACCATCACACACAACTATAAATATGGGGACATAAAGTGACTCCAATATGAATCTCAAAAGTCATTCATCTCATCCACCAACCTCCCAGCTTGCGCTTCCGCATGCATAATATATAGAAAATCCACCAGACATATTCCTGATAAATGCGTTAGTTTTCGCTAAATTGGACTACCAAAATAGCCTGTTGAATGGACAATCCAAATCTGCAATCAGTTGTTAAGAAAAAAATTACCAATTTCACAAAACAGGACACTTTTTAACGTGTTTGTGATTTCACCCGCCTTACCAGATTTGGGCATAAAAGAGAGGTTTTCTTGAACTGGGATAATGAATGCAGCGGGAAGATCTGCATATCTGATATTTTCTTCCTTCACATTTTGCCACTCCCTGGACTAAAGGAAAATTGCGAAGCTGGGAGACACATAAGCAGATTTCTGCACTTATATCTCATTCTAAAGACTAAAATTCATTATTGGGATGGATACATGCAATTCAAGAAATACTGCACTTGGCAGTATTTATAATTACTGGTCGAGGAATTTCCAATGCTATCTTTACCCAACTCATAACAAGCGGCAAAGTAGGAGGACTACCTTCTCACTGTACAATAACTATGTGCACCAGTACTCTCAGAGTATTATGCAACAAATACAGAAATATATATGCACACAAGTACAAATGGCCCATCCACCTTAACCCGGATCTCCACACCACTTTTAATATAACAACTGTTAACCTTGCTGTTCCTTTCGGTGAACAACGCCCTCTCCTCTAAAGCTCTTGATGGACACATAAATACACAGTCCCATATCAAAGCCCAGGGTCAGTGCCCTACAAGCAATAGAAATCACCCAGTAGTGTTGTCATAGTTTTATTGAAACCGTAACCAAAAGAAATGTTGGACGATCGGAGTACAGGTAAAATTCTTACATCTTGGCAAAGGTTTATTTTTTTAAATTACAGACATTAACCCCTTGCCTGCTGCCGACGGCAGCGCTACCTCCCTAGTGCTGCCGTCGGCCAACGGCCGACGAAGCCCCGCCCACTCTTCAGAAAGCCCGCACCGCAACGGAAAAACCGCTGCGGTTAAGGCGTTAAAGGGAACAGGTTAAAGCAAAATATATGTGAACTCTCACTTCTCCCCTCTATTCTTCTGCTCTATCTGCCATGCTTCCACCATTCCCTCACTGCCCACGATGCTCAGAGTTTTGATGAGCTTTCAAAATAAAATGTTCATAAAAAAATGAAAGCAGGAAAAAAAACATTTTGCTAACCTACTGAAAATTTTCAAGTACCATTTAATTGCAGCATCATTTAGTAAAATGTATTGACGCATGCTAGTATTTCCCAAAATAATTCATAATGGAAAATCAGTGTAACCAGTTTCAATAAGATTAAGGGAAACAAAAATTAACAAGCATTAGCAAAGCCAGTAGGTCTGAAATTGGCGGTCAGCTTTTAAGTTTTGTCAATGCGTGACCTGTTTTAGCATGGTTTTTGTAAAACCTTATTGGTGTGGGAGCTGTCTGGCCCTCACCATTATAACAAACATTGGCAAAAGCAAATAAATGTGGGTCTCAAAAAGCACACACTGCCACAGTAGTTACTGGCACTGAATAAAATTACCTCTGTGTGTACATATGCTCCTTGTGAAAGAGCAGAATGCTGCCACTCACAGTGAAGCAAGCCTATACTGAGAGAGAGGCAGAATTTGAATAAACACATAAGGTCACCGTCAATGCCAGACTAAATTAGGGGCCAAATTATTAAAGAAAGTCTCAAAATAGCACCCATGTTATATGTCCTTGCATTAAGTGCAGCTACATAGCTTTCGTGAATTCCCAAGAATTTACGGCAGTAGAACAAGAAATAGTACTCCTATAAAATATTTGTGAACTGCATTTTAGCATGAGCAAATATGATTGCATAGATTTGCTCATGTAAAAATCTGAGTGTTGGCAAATTTACTTTCCCCCCCAACCACTTTTTTCCCAACTCTTCAAGAAGGTTTACGTCTGCCATTGTCAGGAGTAAATTTCCAACATTTCTCAGTATGGGAAACGATTAGAGAAGAGTTGTTGAAAACCCTTAAAACATGCAAGTTTGTAGGTTTGCACAGACTCAAAAAGACATTTTAACCCTGGAACTATTGCTTAACACTACCTTAAGCCCCAGTATGTAGATCTGTGGAAACGTATTATGGTATGAACCCTGGCATAATCAGAGAGGCTATATCAGAGCTCTTACAATAAAGATTTGATCAGTACACATTAAGGGGAAAGGAACAGTTCCAACAAGTAAAGTAGTTGCAAATTTCTTTTATTCTAAACATTTTCTTTTCTTCGCAGGTAGCCAACGCGTTTCGTCCTGTTTGAGGACTTCTTCAGGGCTCATCAAATGTCCATTCTATTGAATGTGTGATCCCTCCTCTTTGATTGAACAGACCTTGCAATAATCCTGTCTCCCTACAGTATTGGGGTACTTGTTCGAAAGATGCTCATGTCAGTCTATGTTCATTGTAGATTTTTCGTAATAAAAGGCAGCATCTTTAGCTGAATTTCCTTATTTAGAGATTCTCGATTGTGTTGGTATTGCAGGTCAAACCCTTTAGACGGCGTAGGGTCATATGACTTGCGGAAGCGTTCAGAACATTCGTCCCTCCCTCATATTAGACACCACCAAAGTAGCAAGTGGATTTTGTTGCTCTTGTATAATGAAATTGCTGCCATAATTTGTGGCTGCATTGGCACCAAAGGGGAAAGTGGATTTTGTTGCAGTACAAGTAGATTTATGAAGCAACCTGCCCCATGGACAAGTAGATATTTATTAATTTCCCCACCCCTGAAGTCTGACATTGGGGGACAGCCTTTTGGTTTTGCCGATATGCGTTTCTTGTTTTGACATAGTTTTTGTAAAACGTTGTTGTGGCAACTGCCATGGCCACACCTTAATAACAAGCATTACAAAACAGCAAAAATATGTTGAGGTTTTTAAAATCATACATTACCACAATAGTCCCTGGCACTGAACATAACTACTTTGTTTGCCGATATGCTTCTTGTGAAAGAGCAGAATGCTGTCACTCACAGTGAAGCCAGCCGATAGAGAGATGGATAGAATTTTAATAAAAACCAAAGTTCTTTGTTAAGGCCAGACCTAATTAGGGGCCCAATTAATTTAAAAAAATCACAAAAGTGACTTTCTGGGTGTATGTCCTTCCATTAGTGCAGATTTAAGACTTTCATGAATTTACAGAAGTAGGTCAGGAATTCCTCCTCCTAGAAAATATGTGAACTACATTTTAGCATTAGCAAATATGTACATGTAGATTTGCTCCTACAAAAATCTGTTTACAAATTCACTTTCCTTCCAACCACTTTTTCCCCCAACCCTGGAAGTAGTTTTACTTCTGCCCTTGTCAGGAGTAAATTCCCAGTCTTTCTCAGTATGAGGAATGGTTAGAGAAGAGCTGGGGAAAACCCTAAAACATGTAAATTAGAACATGCAAGTTAGTAGGTTTACACACTCTAAAGGGCATTCCAAGCCTAGAACTATTGCGTGCCGCTACCTCCAGCCCTGTTATGTAGATCTGCGTACGGTGGCAAAATAAGGGATTTGCTAGTATTCCAATCCTACTATAATATGAGCTTTGGTATAATTGAGATGCTATCAGAACTCTTATACCATGAGATTCCTGCCATAATGTGTTGAGCACTGCATGGCATTAAAGGGACTAGTAGATTTTGCTACTGACAAGTAGATTTATGAAGCAACCTGTCCCATGGACAAGTAGATGTTTTATTAAATTCCACACCCCTGCCCTTCTATAAAGGTTGGCAGCCAATTCCGTTCTGCCTATGCTACTTATAGCACATCTGTGCCCCTTAGCTGAGCTAACTGGTGTCCCATTTATAAAGACTGGCACCAATTATGTTCTGCCTATACTGTTCACATCGTCCGCTGTCCCCCTGAGCAAAGGTAACTTGGTCCACCTTCTATAAGGGTTGGCACCCAACCCCGTCTGCCTTGCCCCACTTATATCGCCAGTTCGCCCAGGAACTCAGATAACCAGCGCCCCTGCCACTATGAGGTGGGAACCAATCCCTGGGACATGCCCACTCGTAAATTGGCATGAGCAGAAACCTCACACTCTCATCTTTGCCCATGAACAGGCTGCTTCTATAGATATTTATTAGTGTGACTAACAATACTCTTGAACAAGAGTGCACAACAATAAATGTTCCTTATAAACAAATGCTTATACCTGCATCACCGTGCAATATTATTTTATGAACAGAAAACATGACTCCAGTAATCTCAACAGGGCACAATAGGAACAATGTGGATCTGACTTTTTTGCCCTTTGCCCCAATAATTATTATTAGCTCCTGACCACTGCCACCCATAGCATATGTGACAATAACCGCGCCGCCTGTGTATAAACAAAGCCCGTTAATGTACACACTGCGCGCGGTTGCCTCTTCTATTTACGTCCGTGCCGCGCCTTGTCCCGACTCTCCCTGCGCGCGGACTACTTGCCCCTGATAGCACGCGATGCTCGCGCTGCAGTTTATTTGAACAAGTGGCGGGCCAAAGGAATCAGGAACGCGCTAATGTCAACATGCGGGATTAATACTTAATGCCAGAGACCCCTCCCCAGGCCCTACAAGATTCCAGCCGGGAGGAGGGGGACATTTGGGGGAGATTATGTTGTTTACCGAAACATGCCTCAATCACAAGTGGGGAGAGAAGATAACTGCAGAATGAAGTTCAAGATGGCCCATTTGGAAGATGAAAAATGAAAAGCCTGAGCCAACAGGTACCAGAAACGCAGAAGCTTAATGACACCGGCGACGGACTTTTTTTTTTTTAACCGGATGACGAAACAGTCACTGTTATTTGAACCTTTACGGGCCAGTGGAAACGAAAACTGCAAACGTAAACTCAAAAACACGGGCATATTTGGTCTTCAAAAGAAATCCTTTATAAATCTATTTTTCTTCGTTTGCTAAAGTGGTGCAGAAACGTTGCCGAGCTCCCGGAGCAGTCATTAGTTCTGGTACAGTAACAGCACAGATAGGCTGGGAATCCTGTCCCGGCCTTCCTCCCCCTCGCTGGAAAGATCATCATCCGAGTCTCTTTTTTTATTCCAAAGTGGATTTAATAAAGAAAAGGAGTGCTGTTAAAGTAATGCGCGAGGCTTTGACATTAAGCAGCGCAGCCCTGCAGAGTCGGCAAGAACAGGCTCTCTAATCTCCTGTGATTTATAGGGGGGCTCTTCCTTCATCTCGGCACTTGGGGAGGGACAAAAAGTTTTGGAGACAGTCTGGCGTCCCCCCTGCTCTAGTGCGCCAACTCCTGCTGGCCCGGCCTGCCTGAGAGAACCCTTTAACCCGCGAGCTGCCGCGGTGCAGAGTGACTCTGCTCAGAATGCTAGCTGGGGTGGTGAAGGCGGTGAGCCTGTGGTAAACTCCACCGACCACACCTCCCGCCAGCTTTGCCAAGACTCGACTGACGTTTGGGCTTCGGAAGCTGCACTACTGCACCGCCTCCTTCTGGGCCTCGACTGCATCTGCCTCAAAAGTGAACTTATCTATTCGGTGTAACCTTGCCTGAGCAACGACCAACTCATTGTAAGAATACATACAATAAGTCTGACTAACTTTACACCAGGGGTGTCCAACGCACGTCCAGACGCTATACATCCTTGCAATACTTTCACTATTACTACAGACGATGTAAATGTGTTACAGTCTAACTAATGAATGTAAATGTATCATTTCGCAACAGCCTTAAAAATAAGCATAGTTCCGCCCTCTTGTACCTAAAGTGGACACCCCTTCTTTTCAACGTAGTTCATTTTAATACCCCATCACCTGCTTTATCAAAAACCTAACATCACATCACTGTGCCTCAATATGTTTGTTGCCGCGAGATTCTAGTATGTTTTTCTCAGGGGCCCTATCCTGGAAAAGCTTCACCTTCCACCTAAGAGAAGCTACCACTGTGAACACTTTCAAGATGACCCTCGAAAAAACTTAATGCAGAAGTGTAGTAGCACATTTGCTTTCAGGCACCGCACACAATACTTAAAATTCATGTAGCTAATCTAGTACTTGAAGGTTAAGCTTTTTGTATAATTTTATTTTCTTTGTCTGGCGGATTGAAGGGTCCCTTTATTTCCTCAATGATTACTTATTGATCTCTAAATACACCATAAGGAATTAAGTTAGATGAACCCACAGACTCCATTTTGTACGGCCACATTCAATGCCTTCTCTCCCAAACACTAGCCTTCTGTTACCATCCACCGCAAATTCCTACAAGCTCTTTAATGTAACCTATGTACAAGCATATCTGTGTGAGAGGCTCTTCGAATACATAATAGCTATGACTAGAACATGTTAAACCACTTACATAGAAGTTTTGAGGTGATGCTTTACTCAAAAACAAGCAAAGGTATCCAGAACACCACCAAATTGTTGATGGAGTTTTACAGTGGAATCAAACTACGAGCTAAATGGCTGCATTAGATTGTTTTACTACTAACTGTCCAAAACATATCTTTTTGCTTTATAAATGCGATTTGTAAAAACCCACAAAAGTGAATTTCCATATGCATTTTCTTACTTGGATTTTTTTCTGCCTAATTTATATAATCATAACAAAAAAGAGGTTTATTACAACCAAACATATTTTAATTTGCGTAATGTTTTATGTACACCAGGGTTAACCACAGCTTCCAATAGAGTTAATATTTAAGTATTTGAGCTGCGCCAAATATAAAAATATTTTAATGACCGCCCTAGCCGTTGGGCCAACTCCTCTCCCCCAAAATATAAAAAATAAAATATATTAATGAACCCACTGAAATTATTTTCACAACGATATTGGGAGAACAGGTTTAGATTCACAAGTCAGAAAATGGCTATCAGAGCTAAAATGACTGGCTGTTCACAGCCACTCAGATTTTCTTAGTTTCACACTTCAGTTTGAAAACAAGTTCACAAACCCAACTGTTAATATATCTTTAAAAAAGTTACTTTGGACATTTTATAAAATTGCTGAAAGGAGTTGAATTAAACCAGGTAAAGAACATGAGTTGGCGACAGCATTACTTTTGTTGAATAGCAAACAAGCCCCCTCTTTACACCCATTCAACCTATTGGCATACATATTTACATGAATAACACTTATATGGATTTTTTCAGCAGAGATGAGGTTATTGGTGGGCAAACGCTTTCCTATGCAAGTTCAACTCAATTATAGCTCCACAGCCACTCCTGCTGACACTGTAATTGCCAATCAGCGTTCAGATGACTAATGCACAGAAATAGAACTCTCTTGAGCTCCAACAGTGGTGATGCTTGACCAATCAAAATGCAATTTTCCATACAACTAAAAAGGATATTTGAGATTTGTGTGGGGATGTTGGTCAAGGAGGGGTAGTTATTCGGAAAAATGAAGCCAACATGAGTATGGGACTTTTTTTTATCAACTCTACAGAGATCTACAACGAAGCTGAATGATACCAAGCCTAACAGTTTCAGAAACAACTGGAAACCCTTTTGCGATTTCTGGTAAATCTGTATACTCCAATGTTTTTTAAAACATTACAATAGAATATGCTTACAATATGTACCATGACCATGTTCACAAACCAAAACTTGAATCTAAAATGTATTCTGATTGACTCAGACCCTTTTCTTCCATTGATAATTTTACAGCTGGACAGCAGGATCTTCTGCTACAGTAATCTTGTGAACAAAACACTGAGGCCAAACAAGAAAATGACAAACAATGCTCAACCTAATTATTGCGCACTGGTGAATACGTATTTTTCCTCCACTGAAGTAAGTAAAAATTACAAGTTCATGAACCATCTCGCCAACTTAATGATCTGACTGAGAAAAGCCAATCATTTTAGCTCTCGTCACCACTATGAGAATAACAACATTCGGAAAATAATTTTACTGGAGTCATTTGAGAGAAAGGAGAGCCCTTCAACCGTAGTGGCATGCTAAATGCTGTTTAAGATGTGGCATCCCCCAGTTTGTTCCTGAATCTGTTTCCTATTTGTGAACTGATATGAAAACCTTTAAAAAGCCTTTTAAGCACTGAGTGCCAAAACACTCATGGAGGTCCTGCAGGGAGGAAAGCAGCTTACAAATGTAGGGGATATGGAGAAGGACAGCAACATATGGCTAAAAGGCACGTTATATGTGAGAACTAGATGAGTATGGCGAATGGCTACATTCAGAGGGTTCTGGTGCTGGACACAGATTCAAAGATGTTTTAAGGCATGAGCAAAGTGGGCAATTGCCCAGGACACCCACCTTCCAGGGGCCCCATAGGCAATGTAATCTTTCTCTCACTTTATCTTACCCTTGTTTATTTTTTTATCAGAACCTCCACTTCTGACCCAGTCTCTCTCTTTTAAGACGTGTAGGTAGGTAAGTAGAAAGGTAAGTAGGAAGATAAAGACAGATAGACAGACAATAATGATGCAGGATTCATTTAGCAGAAAATGGGCAATAAAATTCAAACTTGTTCCGAACAAGGGCCCCAAAACTCTTAAGATGACGCTGCACAGACTGACAGCTCGAAAGAACTGTCCAGTCGGCATTGAGAGTAGCACACTCGGAAGGAAGTGGATGAAAGTCACTACTGATGAGATCACAAGTAGAATCATCCATATGTCTGCTGACGGAACAAAATACATTTTCATTATTAACAATACAGAACCTTAATTATCAATATAATTTCCACAGGAGTGTAGATGTTCAATTGTGCTACTGTAATACACGGAATAATCTGTCTCTAGAGATACCTCTAAATTGGGAGTGCAACCGCAGCAGCCTTTTCTCTCTCTTAAACCATCTGGCAGGACATCTAGAGGTGGACAACAGTACTGCACTCTTCAAACAGGATTCATTGTGTATGGCCATATGTGCTGCTCAGAAGTATAGATATTGAAGTCTTTCATGCAGATTCATGTAGGATGATGCTGGCAATGTCACTTCAGTCGTACAACTGTTGAAGACACTGATTAATTCCCATTACAACTGTGGCAGCCTTTCCCCTCTATGCATTTTGATGTCATCTATAAGAGCATACAGTGAAGGGCATCATAACTGGACAGCTATTCATAATTAGAACATTTACATCAGTGCATTGCAGCTTTTTAAAAACAAAATGTTTAAATTAAGCGTTGGTTAGCTACTCATCAAAGGAAACAACTACACCCTGTCTACAAAAGGTTTTTTTCAGTGAATAGATACCGACACACACATATATATATATATATTTCTTTTTTATATGGGCTTACATACGTTGCACTATAAGTAACTGAAAAAGGGTCTTAAAATGCAGTCAAAGGACCTTAGTGACATCCTGATAATACACCGCAAGGCCAAACATTATTGTCATTCCGTAAAGAGCTCCGTTTCCAAGCCTGTAGTTCACAGGAACGATTTTACATGTAAGAATTGCAGGCAACAGCCTTTATTCACATTTATAACCTCCTTTCCACGAGTTATGCGTGTAAATTTAACAACTTAAAATGTGGATAATATGTTATGGGTCAATAATGCAATCGTGGCGTTCTGGGGACGTTTTAGAGAACATTTCACCTTATCAAACACTGTCAATTACAATGTCAGCAGTTTGTACCAAGTGCTGAACCTCATGGTCACCTGTCCTGCTCTCCCTACCTGGTGAACCCTGTGTGCTGAAAGTGTCGCGACAGTCACACGTGAGGTCACCTCCACTGGAACAAGGCTTGTCTGGCTCACCGGAAGCAGCCATATTTGCTCCCAGTGCTAGGCATCTTGTAAAATAAGATTATTATTTACGAAGGCGCGAGCGGGTCCGCAGACAGTGCTGCAGTCTTAATTGATGTGATTAAGTGCAAATTAGGAGCACCCTCCTTCCATGATGGGGTGATTTACATTCCAGAGGGATGTCAGTTAAGTGTGCGTGTGGGGGCTGAGGGGCTGATAACACTTGTTTATTCAGCCCAGGCAAAGTTAGCTTGTGGCAGGCCTGCAGAGCCTCAAAAGCCCTAGTAAGCAAGACTGGATCTTGGCTCCAGCAGCAGCCAGCGTTTAGTGTTCAGGACAAATGCTTATAGTCGGAGACGAGGCCAAAACCAATGTATTAAACTGCTGTGAAAAGTCTGATCTGGCTCTTCCGGGAGCCAGGCAGGGATGATTCATGGAACTTTGGTGAACACAAGCCCTCAACTTGTCCATGTAAGAGCTGAGCCTTTCTTCATCCGACATGAAGAACATGGGACCCAATTCTTCTCCATCCCCAGTGCCATCACAATGATGTTAGGTACACAAGAACAGCTTCTGCCCATCAGTCCTCTATACCACTCACTACATATATCAATGCCGCTGCTGAACACACCAGCACTGCCAAAGAGAACTCAGCTTAGGATGGAGGACCATACTTTACAGGCAGAACTCACGCCTTAACTTCGACTTACTCAGGGTGGGTTATAGGGTCATGAGATCTGCTCCTCATGCAAAAGAATATTGCAGGGAAAACCCTCACCTTCCAAATACACTTACTTAAGTCAAGAATGCCACCATGGACACCCTCCATCAGATAGACCCGCAACTGCAGACATAGGTCTGTCGACTGTTATATAAAGCTAGAAGAGGCAGAGTAACCGATGCTCGATCACTATATGAAAACACCATAACAAAACTTAAATTCTATTATTATTTTGACACGCCACTTTCAGACAAAAACTCCCTTTGGCAGAAGATAAAGGGCCAGATGTACGACCATTCCATTTTGCTTGTCGCACATTGTGACGTTTTGCGAATCACAAAATGGAATGTACAACAGTGTCTAAGACACTGTAATTCTCAAATGGGTCGCAAGGGCCTCACCTGACTCATTAATATTCATGAGGCAGCTCACAATTTGCGACCCATTAGAAATGGCCAGCACTCACAGGGATGTGGCCTGCTGGGGTCACCAGACCACCATGTCTGTGGCTGCTTTTTTAATAAAGCAGTTTTAATTTTTTTTAAATGCCACCCGTTTTCCTTAAAGGAAAACGGGATGCATTTCAATAAGGAAAATTGACATTTTAGTTTCACTTTTTAAGAGCAGGCAATGAGTGGTCCGTGGGTCCCACTCACTACTCGCAAAAACCATTTGTGCCCACATTCACAAAGGGCAAGGGGGGGGGGGGGCCCTATCCCATTTGTGCCTGGTGTACTACCAACTTTCCATTGGTGGTAAAATGTGAATGTCTTGCGAATGCATTTGGGTCACAAACAATTTGTGCATAGCACTGCAAGTCGCTATTAGGAAGGGATGCCCTTGGCACGCCCCTTCCAAATAGCAAGTCGCAAACCTTATTTTGCGAGATGGTAATAAGGTACTGAATAGTAACATAGGGTTTGTACATGCCACAGACCAATTTAGCGTACGTAAACGGGTGGATTTCCTGTTTGCGACTACTAAAACGGGTCGTCACACTATTTACCTGACGGAAATATCCATCTTACCACCCCTCCCTTTTCAGTAAGGGTCAAGGATATTTTCCAGGACTCTCCAAATATCAAGCTGTGATCCTTGGGAGAAAATCAGGCAGCAGAGACATGGATACAGTGCTTGGTAAAAGGGTTACCAAACTCCAGTATTTCAGCAGAATGCACCTCTTCCCCGCCAAAGGACACCACTTCATGGGGTCATATCTGAGCAAGGGTTCACAGCTGCACAATGATGCAATGTGCACCTATACGCCAAATAGTACAGCCTGCATAATGAAGTTCCATTAGAGGGAAACTGGGAAAACGCACAACCTATCAATTGAGATTTAAAGCTGCTCTTTACCATCTTCAGGAAAACCTGTACTGCTGTTACTTTTTTAAAAAACCTCAAGAAAATGTAAACAAGAAAGCACAAGAAACAGGTCCCTATCAAAAGAAGAAGTTTCATGCATTACGAGATAAAGCCACACAGAATATGATAGAAACATGGGCTTTTATTTTGTGAGGCATGACCACAAAAAGCTTGCTAATAAACTTGCACCTTGCCTGAAGAAACAGCTCTGTGATAAAATGTCTGCTTAAAGTCTAATCTTGACTCGGATAGAAAATGTGCCTCTTCCCCAATGTCCGTACCACCAGACATGATCTGAGATTATAGACCCCATCATTAGGACGAAGGAAATCAGACCATGTTTGCACTCTCGTACTTAAATTATTTTTCCTGAAATTTGAATCATTCCTCACACGCCAAGCTGCACATCTAAAACATAGGAAATTAGAATTCCATGATTTCCTTAATTACAGAGATTAAAATGGAATGAAAGAAGTGCAGGTACTCATTGACCCGGAGTACCAATGTGCTACTGAGAAGTGCCAGTGCCTTCTCATTAAAAGTATTGAACCCACATTGGGAAGTGCAGGTACTCAGTACCTGTGCAATGTGCCCACCTGTGAGATCACAATACCGTAGAAACTGACACACCACCTCTACACTAAAGAGATGAAATAGAAATAACATTACAACACACATTTAAAGAGAGTCACTAGATTTCGACAGGACTTGCATGTGCCCCATACCTGCTGTAATAGTAGGAAGGCAGCAGTAATAACAAAAAAAAAAAAACACTCCGAATAAAGCATATTAGAGCAAAAACGTCATACAGAGTTCTCAAGTACAAAACCCCTCAACATATTAAACAGATAATAGATAAAAGTATTAACTGTGAAAATGTCCAGACTTCCACGTATCATAAAAAATACACAATATTTTATACCACAGTGCATCATTTCAATGCACATTTCATAAGAATCAGCATAGCTAACATCTTCTGTCACAATTATTCCAGCGCTTCCGCTGACAATGTTAGCAATTATGAAAATATAGTATTTGTTTTAATGCCTCTTAATATCTTGTTTATTCCTATTTACAGTTTAAAAAGAAAAAAAAAACCTTTTCTGTATTTGAGATAAACTTTTTTTAAGGAGTCAAATGGGTGGTAAAGCAGGACTGATGTTACTCCACACTGGAGTAGACAATGGGGCAGGGCTGCTGGAACGAGAACGGTACTCACAGATTGAGCTCAGTCGCTTTGCCTCACTCGTGGATTCGTCTGATCAGACGCCAATGAAAAGAACTTTTCAGAGTGACAATAACTGCTCAAGCTTTTTGTTCAATTAAGGCTAATTTGAAATAAATAAATCGCCTGGGTGTTCTACCCTTTTGGGGAAAAAATTATTTACAAAGTGGAACAAAGCTCAGACTAAATACACTTCAATGACAGGGCACATGCGTTTCTAATATGTCGCCACGTACCAGCTGAGAATGCACTTTTTCACCATGAGTCATAGCGTTTGTTGTAACAATCGGAGTGTGGACGTAGTAGATTTATTTTCTCCAGCACGAGAGGGAATGCTGGAATTTTATTGTTGGAGATCAAGGGAATGGGCATGATTATTGTATCGGTAAAGATGCTTGGTACTGCCCAAGTCCTCTGGAAATGTTGGCATTAATTCCACTTTTATCATGTTCATGATGTTCAGCAGTGGTCAAGATTAACCCAGAGATCAAACGTGTCGCACCCCTCCCCACACAAATGCTGAGTATGGAGAAAGAACTGTTTGGAAGCACTTTATGTTGTTTATAGACACACTCTGTACCATTTAACTAAACACTTCCATAAAAGGACAAACAAAGCCCTCACTGCAGAGACTTGCATGTGCTTCATCAAGACTGTTTTAAGTCATAATAATAAAGCTAAAAACGTTCCTTTTATTAAAACCTCTATTGCACGTGGATTATTATTAGGGCTCTCGGTTTTATGGTATTCATTTTTGTAACATTTCCGTCTGTAATTATCCATATTCAGTTTTGGGCCATCTTATCTGTATTTTTCCATATTTCTTTTGTGTTTTGTGAATAAATTAAGTTGTAATTTGTATATTTCCACAATTATTTAACCAATTGAGATGCACTCATGAAAAATTAGCATTTTAGCACAGACTTATGTTAAGAAATACAGTCATTTAAGGAAATCTCATACCATTTTAACCTCCCATGCTGTCAATCTGCACAGCTCATGACAAGGAATGTAAGAACGACAGCATTAAGAGTCGATTAAAAGATGTACACATTTCTGTATTTTGCAGCTTTAAAAAATAAATACAGACCGGGGAACACAGATTTCAGTCTGTATCCATCTGAAAAAACCAGTAAAAATAGAAAACTGAGAGACTTAATTATTATTAAAGATTTCTCAAGATGGTCCTTTCTAGGAACTCTTGGTTTACCATTAAGTAGTACGAAAGAAATCATGTGACCTTACATAGAACACACAGTGCTATGTAAAGGTGCTAATAATAAAATCTTTTTTATATAGTTCTTCATACCACATCTGTGCCGTTTCTAAGCACTGGAATTCGGAGTGTCATTATCTTATTTAATGGGGAATAGTAATAATGACAACTTGCTAAGTCTCACAGAATGATCAGACATTTAATCTCACAGAGTTGCTCCTACATTTGGAGAAAATGTCAGTCTCTCTTGTAAATCACAAAATATTGTTTGATTGCTCCTGGGGGGATGCAGTTCCTGCAGTATCCCAGAAGTACTCATATTTGTGTACATTTGCAAATGTAGCAACTGCATATATAATTCTGACTGTGAATATAATTCATCAGGGTATTTGCACTGCAACATTTGTTTTTTTACTGGAAAAAATATTTCTCAGTGGAGAAACTCCTTCCCCTATCCCCCTACCCCCATGAAAACTGATTTACTTCTGCTCTTGGATGGAGCAAATCTGTGAGTGTTTTCAGGATTTGAAACTACCTGTACAAGATTGGCTAGTAACAACAAATTTGCTAGTTTGTGGGGACCCACAATCTTTCACAGATGCTCAACCTCTGAAACACCCACAACACATCCCTACAAGGATATTTACTTCTACTCAACATTACAACATATAGGTGTCATTTTGCAGGGGCATAAATTAATTTAGCAGTGTAAATTGATGTTCTATGCATAACGAGTTTGAATTTGGACTACTTATACCATTGTGTCCCCCTTGTTGAGCACACTGATTTGTCATTTCTCCTAATAGTATTATTAATAATTTTGGCACAAACAGGAATAATAATAAAGTATAAACATGAGAATAGTAAATAATTATGCCATTATGAGGAGTGTGGCAAAACAGAGTGCTCTAATTGGGTGAGCACATTCCTGGGACCCCTACTAACCACATGACAAATATGTTTTTATAGTAAAGGAAAAAAGGTGTGTAAGCTTGGGGATTAAAAACTGTTAAATTTACTCCAGGACCAGAATACTAATTTCTGTACCAGTCAGTTATCTACTTGAAATCTAGTCCCTCTTAAATTTAAATGTATACAGCTTATTGATTTTACAACACAGAATTAAAAGGCTCTGAATGGAACAATTCACAGGCACCGCACATGGACGCAAGCAGGAATGGCACAAGTGGTGTGTGTTGGTGCAAGGACAACATACCCTGTTGCATCAACTTTCTTTGTACGTCTAGAATGGTATGGGGAGGGAATCATCTGTTTTCAGTTCAAACTGATTTCTTTCCTCTATTGCAGTACTCCACACAACCCCTCCACAGACTCTTCTTTCATGATTGCTGCTATTTTTACGTAAAGTGAAGTGAAGTGCAGTCTTAATATATACATGAACCAGCAGACAACCTTTCCTGTTAGCAGAGCAGAGCAGCCTGGTCTTTAGATGTGTAACACCTCACTCAGGAATATCACATTTACAAGACTGCATCCAGGGCTCGAGTCGAGGGTAGACACAGACTACCCGCTATTTTCAGAGGGTAGACGCTGTCTACCCTGATGCAAAGCTGTCCACTTGCACTGGAATGCCACATTCCTTTCCTACTTCTCCCGGCATTCACGGAAATATGCTGAAAAAGGCCCAGTGTAATTTTCTGACACCAAGATACTTTCAGTAGCGCCTGCACGTTGCTGATTTTGTTCTGAACAGCAACTTGCAGGCGGGGATGGGGCTTATCAGATAACATAACAAAAGCCGGAGTTAAGGGGCCATTAGTCGTCCTTTTGTTGGAGTATCCTGTCTGACAGGGCCGGACTGGGAACCAGAACCGGCCCTGGCAAAGAGCTCGGCCGGCCCCCTCACCCCCCCCCCCCCCCCCCCCTCTGGGAGGAGGGGGAGGTGCGACCGCGCTCTGTGCCAAGGCCGGTTTTTGGCCGTTGTTGTTACAGGGCCGTTTTTGCAGCAAACGGCCCTGTAACAAAAACGGCCCCCAGGGGGCAAAAACCGGCCCCCAACCATGCGGCCCACCGGGGGATTGCCCGGTGCCCGCAACGGCCAGTCCGGGCCTGCTGTCTGAGAGCTATCGGGAGCCTCACACCTAGATGCAATGGAGGGGAAACAAAGGTTCATATCTTATCACTTTGCAGGGACTTAAGAGAGAAATGCTTTTGACTTTGTTCAGTCCCTGTATATAAGAGATATGCATCCACAGTAAGAAAGACAGATGTGTTGGACGCTCCAGTATTTACACAAATAACAATTTAAATACCACTATTTTGTTTTATTTTTTTATAGAGCTTTAGCACTACTCATACCAAAGCAGGGTGTCAGGGTGCTTTACATCACATGTACAGATTATACATTAACAATAAATCATACATGTGCACACAAATTTAAAGGATGTGTTACATAAGACAGTGAGGGTTAGAAGATGTATCAGCCACATACCCTTCATACCTCACTGCACTATATTAGAAGGATTATAATTTATGAACTGCAAGTAACAAAATGATCTCTGCCTTAAAAGCAGAAGCCACTTACCCATTTACATAAAATAAAAATCTGCCATCTGCATGTTACATAATGCGCTTTGCAGGAGACATACTAACCCTCTTTACAACTTTGATTCAAAACTAGGACTCGCAATGCCCACATTTCGCCAGCAAATAAGTTATCCTCCAGAGTTACCTTACCATTATTCATATTCCGTGATATTTCGCTGACACACAGATCTCTGCAACAGGTGTCTTAACCCCAAAAGATATTTAAAAATATAGACATTGCAACCAATTAAGCAGAACAGATTTACTGACATGTTCCTCCTTGTTGCTAATTTGTTTGCGGCAGAGTTTAAAAAAACATAAATGTACGAGTTGAGGCCCAGATTTTGAGTCAGGTTGTGTCAATATTTTGGCACAACCCCAATGCAAAATCTAATTTGTTAAATATTCTAAGTGCTCAAATGTACTAATGATATATATACCTGCTAAACATAAGTGAGGTCTCAAGATCTGATGTCAGTTCCTGTGAGGTCATGGGTGTGATGCCACTTCCTGTGATGCCACATGCGATGTCACACGCTGTGATATCACTTAGTTGGTAGCCATGTGCAGTGATGTCACACCCATTCTGCCTAAATTGGCGAGTCCCTCCATTTCTTTTCTTTTTTGGAACTTGAGCCCTGACTGCATCCCCCGCAAAAAAAACAAGGATTTGAAAAGATGCTATGTCTGCCATCGAAACACAGAACCCACTTCCTAAACGACCGCAGGTGGAATTAGCGTTTAAATAATTTTGGTGCTGTCGAGATTTGCGTTAGTAAAGCTATGCCAACATTTTACAGGCAGAATCGAGGGTAAAGGCGTTTTGGAGTGACATTATTGGCTTGCTACGACTTGCCCCCAGAAATACTAAGATTGAATTCCATCGTGTCTCCCATCCTCCACATGATGTGCAAGTGTTGACGACCCCCAAGCAACGAATCCAGGTAGGCATTTGGGATTTCCACGGACGGTTACTATTCAGGAGATAGAGGATATGAGTGGGTTCGTTTGCTATTTACTGAAAATTCGACTTAGTGAGGAATTCGAGGACCGGTTTTTATTAACTTTTTAGAGCCCAAACTCAAAATCAGATGCCTGAACCCCGTCTGCTGGCGTGTGCCCGGTCTAGGTCTAGACGGAGACGTCTTCCGTCAAAGAAGGTGGTCAACAGTGTTTATCCTGTAAATAAACAGGTGGAACCCCACTAAAGATTGAAAGATGTCCCGGCTTCTGTGTGCGAAGGAGCATAACGACCACAAAGCGTCCCTTACGTTTCAATATTATGCCCGCATTCAGCCTTAAAAGTTACAGATTAAAAGCACCAGTTCGGAAAGACACCGCGGGCCCCCCTTCGCCCCCCCCCCTCTCCTCCCTGGCAGCGCCCCCGGCCAGGAGGAACGCCAGCGCCAGCCACCAGCAGCAACGTGCGAAAACTGCCCAGCAATCAAAGGCATCTCACGTCCAAGTTAAAAAACAATTTGATTCAGTAATTTATTTCTTTTTTCGGAGCGTACAAAAGAAAAGTCGCGGAATGGAAATAAACACGTTTTTCTTTTCTGCTTTTTATGGTCATCATAACAGAGGAGTAATGAGGTTGGAAAACAGATGTGCGCAAAGCAAGCACAAGGCTGACACTAGGCCCCCCACGCTCTGAAAAGCAGTGGTAAAACATTTACAAGCTGCTCGGAGCCCTGCATGGGGAGTAATCAAGGAGGGCTGACTTTAAAGGGGTGCCGGACACTGAGCAGACCCTCTCTGCTGGTTACTGTGCAGAAGGAGTCTTCGGGCGAGGCCTGCCTTGATATTGGCTGCTATCATCATTCACTTCTCATAAAGATGGGGGGGTAGAGGGGCCTGGCGACACTTTTCCTGCGCTGGCCTGTCCCTGGCGCCGTCCGAAGCAGGCACAATGACTAATGCATCGCGGCAAAAAGAGGCGAAAAGTCCTGCAAAATCCAATCACGCCCTAATGGAGGCCTCGAAGGGTGGTCCACCAATCGCCTCCTTTGGAAGATGGGCACCAGGACATTACCGCTCTGCACAAGCAGCTTTTATAATGACAGATCTTTCCTGGTGTGAACCATCTTAAGAGTCACCTGAGGCCTGATGCTGATGTAAGTCTCAAATCTCTAATGTGAGCACACACACACACACAAATGGCTATTTACGATGTTGCCCTGATTCATAAAACTTATACTGGATACATCTTTGCCCTTTGTTATTTACCATGCGCCTGTTTCCCGTAACCCTGCTCCTGTGAACAGTCGGAAGTGCAGAAATTCTGCAGCTGTATGGTTTGGGAAAAGACACATTTGCTAAATATTTATTTTCTTTTTCAACACAAGGAAAACATTTTTCAGTGTTAAGAAAGTCCTTCTTACACCCACTTAAAGAGTGGGGCACTATGGGCGCCTTTCTTATACTACCTCCACATTCAGGCATAATCTTAGTAGTACACTGAGTGTCCAACCCCCATCGCTGCGGGATGGAGACTGCCCGTCATGTAGTTGGCGGTTCCACCTGCCATATTATGATGAGACCACTGTGAAGGTGGTCGGAACCATGCCTTTTAGTATTGCGGCTTGTCCTGCGGCCCAGCACAAGCAGCAGTAGTAAAAGGGATGTTTGAGGGGCATCACATGTGTCCCCTTTGCTACATAGCGGAGGCCCCATTTAATCCCTATGGCAGTGCCTGCACAGGCACCGCCTTCATTGTAGGAATTACTGTCCGACCACCACCCAGCCGGCTCCTTGAGCCTGTCGGAGGCAGCTCTCTTTCCTCTCACCCTCTGTGCTCCTACCACAGGAATCACAATCCGGCGGTCGAACTGCTGCCCTAGATATCGGGCGGATTGCCACCGATGGTCTGTCGGTGGCTGTCTGTCCGACATCGTGATGAGGGCCTATGTGTTGCAAGTGCACTGAAAAAGTGTATATACCCATTGTTAATACTTTGAGGGCATTCTGCACACTTGCATTTAACACCATCATGACCTATTGTAGCAATAAAGCTCTACAATTTCTAAGTACAGACAATGTTTTATACAAGTAACTTATTCAACGAGCACAAAAGGATTTAAGAATTGGCTCCCTGGTGCAAAAAAAGATACAGAAAATTAAAAAAAGCTTTTGTGCTTGTAACCCCACCAGGATATCTATTCCAAGGTTGGGTGTACTTTTGTATAATTTCAGTGGGATATATCCTCCGCTGTTCTTGCGTCTTTTACAAACTTCACCTCACCCGCCCAGCAGTAGCATGAAATGCATTTTGGTGCTGTCACCAGTTGACCCACTATTTTACCCACCCTGTCTGACTGCAGCACTCTATTAAATGAGGTAGACTGGCTATAATTTCAAGCTGGTCCAACCTTTCTTTAGATCTATTAAGAAGTCAGTCTTTTATTTTCGTAAAAAGGATCAAAATCATTCTACTCTTATTTGTTGGTGTTATTTTGTAACTTAAAATGATGTGAAATGACGAAATGACGAAAGTTGAGAGATGTGGATAAATAACCCTGCTCCAAAGTACGCAGTCCAGACACGCCTCCATGCTTTTACCATGGGCATGACTGAGGACCTGCCATTTGGTAATCTTGGCACTACAGCTGCTGCTCTTGGTTTGCATGGGTCTTAGGTAAGAAAAAAATAAACCGGGCATTGAGAACCCTGGTTACTTATTGTATTTTACGCCTTTTCCCTTTGCCCGTCGCAGCAAAAAAATTGTTTTGAGGACTGACGGGAGGGAAAACCTGTGATGTCACTTTGGGAGGGACAGAAGGGGACAAGGTATGCATAATGCCATTTTCACTACCCTAAATCAGCGTTCATGCTCTTTAAAACTATCATATTAATGTGGCCGTTTCCATGATGAATTTAGTGGTAAACATCATGGAAGATACTAAATCGGGCCCTCAGCCAAAACCATCCACAGTCCCATTTCCCATCACACAGATGAACTTTCACAAAAAGATGTACGCTCCAAAATATATCCATATTTACATCTTAAAGATTAACCCCTGATTAATTTGCAGGCAGACCTGTAGACTTGGGGGGCGCTTTGTAAACGCATTTTGGGGGCACAGGTAGTGTATCTGACATTCATGGTACTGAGTGTGATGTGTCTGATGGGAGAAGCATGGAGCAGGATTAGTAGCAGATACAACAGTTCCGAGGGATTCTGTCAGATGTTGACTATGGCACTACGGTTACGTACTGCATTGCATGATTGACACTTTGAAGAAGGTCTTGCAACTGTATTGTGATCAATAAACAAAATAATTCATGTGGACCATGTATAATGTTGTTTGTTATTTTTGGGGTTGGAAAAACCAATAAAGGTTTAAAAAAAAATATTTTAACCCCTTATTTGAACTTCTGAATCCGTTTTAAGTTTACCCAAATGCAAAAGTTATGGTCTCAATTTTCTTGCCACCATTATAAGAAAATAACACTATTAGAACAAAAATGGCTACATAGAAAAAATACACTCATATCCTCCCTTTTTATAAATAAGGACCCAACGTTTGTAAAACTCATTTTGAGCAACTGGTTACTAATCGTTGCTTTGAAACTCTAAGTGTATTTTTACTAATTTGAGAGACAAACAAAAGGAATAATGTATATTATTAAAACGTGGCCATTTAAATCCCTTCAGGTTTCCTTAATAAAACATCTAGGGTCTTTTGATTTGATCCGAAGTCATTAGTAAAGTGAAGTGTACCTTTCAAGAAGCTCCTACATTGACACCAGCTCAAAGGCAGCCACCTTTGAGATGGCCTACTTAGTTTTTGCAACTGATTGCTTATTATCCAAGGATAAACTCAAACCACGGAGATGCGAGGGAGTTGGCAGATCCCAGGATATAAAGCCACATATTTACCTTTTAACAAAGAAGGAGTAAAGATGAGTTGTTAACAGGTCGGGTGACGTCAGCGGAGCGCCCGGAGGCGCGGGACAAAGGCAGGAGAACCTCTCGCACCGCGAGTCGCGCGCGGGAGCAGCCGGGCTAAGGCCAGGACAAGGGCGGGACCATCTAAGGCCATCATAGGCCAGAGGAGGCCGGGACGGGCCACCCCCCCTGGCCGTGCATTTAAAATAGGTAAGACATCTTGTGCTAAGTCATTCCCAGTCCCTGTAGGTGCCTGCTGCTACTTACAACATGTCTTATAAGGGGGCCCCAAAAATTCCTACTGTGACTAGGGACCTGGCCAAGGGGACGATGGTTCACTACTTAATCAAGACAACACCGTCTACTGTCCAACAACCTGTAAGAATAGCACGAGAACGATTGTCTACCGACTGTTCCTATAGTGATATCACTCCCCCTCAGTCTGCCGCCGCATCACCAAATCTATCATTTCTGGAGGAACTTAATAGTTTATGCAAATCCAAATATGCGGCTGTTAAGTCGACATCAGAGCACATTAATGCCTCCTTTTGTCCTACAGTCATCACAAGCCCCCATCCCAGTACATCACCCCCACCCTATGGAAACCTCCTGGGTACTTCCCTCTGCCCACCTGAAACAGGTAACACGAACCCTATAATGTTTTTCCAGGACCTTTCTGGTGAAAGAAAACGATCAGCGGACAAACATACAGGCACCCAAGCTAAGGAGAACAAATTGCTTGCACCCCCAATTTCACCAACCCTCTTGGCCCAGATTCAAACTATGTTTAACGCCGCAATACACCCTTTAATAGAAAGAATGAACGATCTTGGGGATAGGATCGCGGCAATAGAGGAAATGAACAAGACAAACTCGCTACTCCTAAAAAACATGGCAGACCCCAATCAATTACAGCCTTTACGCGATATTGTAAAGCCTTTAACAACTCCACAAAGTAGTGTTCTTCAACTCCGACAGGCAACACCAGGCATGCTAACCCAATCCAGCGAGATAGTTCCCACCAAAATAAAAACAACACACAGCTGTTCCTTTAAAACGGGGCTGAACAAAGTAACCACTCCACCTAAAGGGCCACTTCCCAAGATAAGGAACATGCAAAGAAAAACAAATCACATCCACTTACCACCGGAGGCTGCCCCGTTCGTGGGTGTCCTTTCTGGGGTGCCTGAACTCACAAAGGGAAAAACTGAAAGTGAACAGGAGCTGAGAAATAAGGCACTATTTTGGCTAACAAAGAATAGACCCCTACCCCCTGACATCGACGGTAGAATACAATGTGTTAGAAGGGTGGGATGGTTAGGTCCGCTTCGAAAAGAGAGATCCGGTGATCTGGTGCTGATAAAGTTTATAAACAGCAATGTTGTCCCTTACCTCCAGTCTTGGAAACCTCAGATAGGAGATGGACCTATACACACCTGGGGACTATCTGATTTTTATCCCAGAGAATCACTTCACCCCCATACAAGATCATTGAAGAGACTAACTTTTGGTTGGGCCAAAACGGCTCCGGGGTGAGGGGCATTTAATACCCAGTCTCTGACTTGATATACTATTGATTTGGTACCTGACCTTTCTTAAAGATTTTATGCTATAATGTTATTTACTGTGATATGATTTATAATTGTGTATATTTTTTGCAATGTGCTTTTATGATTTTATACCTAAAAATCGAATAAAGCTAAAGTTACTTACTTAAAACAGGTTCATTTCATTCCATAGCTGACACTTGTGATCAGAAGGCGCCATGCCACTAGGGACGTCATGTTCTTCAATAAGAGCAAGGCTCACTTGAACTGGATAATTACCAGTAATACTAGAATGCATTAGTTGTTACACTAATGCCAGGAACTGGTGTCACAGTAGCCCCAGTGTCACGGACCCACCAGGTCACAAAAAAGTTGCTTCAGAAACCAAAAAACAAACATCCCATGGAAAGTGGCACAGGCAAGAAGTACTGCACTTACAGAGGATAAATACATTTGCTGTAACCTTTTCTTTAACCCCTTCCATGCACGCTAAATTTTCGCGATATGCAGGAGTTTTTATTAGTGGGCGGGATTCGGACGGCCAGGGGCCGTCCTCCGCACACCCACCCTGACGGCTCCCGGCCGTCAGGAGCATGCAAGGGGTTAATATTGTTGCTATACAAAGAAAGATAATTTGGCAGCATAAACATCCATCCCCTTGTGCCCCTTTTTATGCCACACAGGCACAACCAAAACCCTAGCTGCCAAGGGAAGTATTTGGAAACATAACTATAGACTACATATGACCTACAGACTGGTGCTACTTCTAGACCACAAATTGTTCCCTCTCTCTCCGAGTCTAAGCACTCCGCATCCTCCCTGGGCTTGAGGCTTCCACCTATGAATAGTAATTATCTGTTTAAAGGGGTCAGGCACCCTTACAGGGTTTCCACTGTTATTATTGCAGCGTGATAGTCCAGCTCATGCTACTGAAAACCTACAGAGATTAGGTTAAAAAATCTGTTCCGGGACCTGAAGCTTGCTGCAAGGGAACTAGTATGCAAACGCATTTTCCAGAGGGTTCCGCAGGGGCGGCCTCAGCACTGTAGCTTCCCAATTTGAAGAGGCCATACAAGTGAACTATTAAAGGGGAAGTGTACAAGATCATTTTTAGTGCATACCCCTAAATGTAAAATTACATTTCACTAGCAACGTGATAGGCAATCGGGGTATTTTAAGTACTGCCGGTCAGCACACAGGTCAGAGGGGGTTATGCCCTCCACTCCTCTTTCTGTCAGAGGACAGACCGCTAGGGCCGGACTTGGAACTCAAAGCAGCCTTGGCACATTTTCTCAGACCTGCCCCTGTACAGTGCATAGTGAGTGAGTCTGACAAATACAAGGTGGGTTTGGAGCGGTTCTCCATCCAAGAACATTTGGACAAAAATGGTGCATTCTACAACACATTTTTCCTTATTTGATTAAATTGTATTAGCTCTTAAAGAATAGTAAATGATGACCTTAGAGTGCATCAGGATACGACAATCTTTGTTGGGGCTCTTCAATGATTCCCTCACCATCACCCTTCAGCAAACAGTGCCTCCCGTCTCTCCATAACCCCTCTCGCACATGTTATTTCATTTGTTTTATAGCACCTCTCATACCATTGTAGGGTGTCGGAGCAGTTTACCTCACACACATATACAGACAATAAATCATATGTGTGTAAATCAGTGTATAGAAAATGTTACATGAGACAAAAGGGACTACAAGGTGTAGGATTCATGTCATCCAAACTAGTAGGCATTTTTTAAAGAAGGGTTGGTCTGGAGTAGCATAAACCCAGGGTTCATAACCTAAACCAGTGATTAGGGTTGGCTTTACTAATAAGAATTTTTTTCCACCCAAAGCAATATGCGGACAATGAAATAATCTGGAAAAAAAACATAACTTTCTAACCTGTATCATGTAGTTTGCAAACAGCTCTTTAATGACACTTCATAGCTCACTTTGCTAGATAATGATTGTAACTTACGAACTGCGCAGTAATAAAAGGGTCTCTGTGAGAAAAGCAGTAACCCACAAGGCTATGCATATAAAATTCTGTACATGTTATTATTATTATTATTATTATTATATTCTTATATAGCGCCAGAATCGACCCCCGAAGGGGTATCTCCGCGCTTGCCTTGGGAACCCGTCCTGGTTTTTCCCTGTGAGATAGCCCCTACAGGGAATCCCCAAGGTGAAAGCCAGGCATCCCGCCGCGGGGGGCCGTTGTGGAGATTAAGCAAGCTTAATGCCCAGAGTTGCAGAGTGTGAACCCATGATTAGGTTAGGCACCGAAGCGAGAATTATCGAGTCCGTGGACATTTGAGCCCAACACCCTGCTGCGTCGGGAATCGAACCCTGGTCCCGGGTTTGACCTCAGCTTCAGGGTCTGCCTGCTCTAACCAGTGAGCCACACTTCTCCACATGTCCTTTGCAGCAGGTATTTCAACCCTATGCGCTACCTTAGATGAGTCAAACCTGCCCACTAGAAAAAACTGAGACCTCTCTTCAACAGGTACATTATTCACCAGATTTATCTTGACACTTTTATTTTTGACTGAAAACTACCGGATATACAAGGCCCTTTGAAGTGGGTGCTTTCAAAATTGACCTACCACCATTCCAGCCTCCAGAGGAAACACCTGATGCCCCGTACGGCCAGTCCGACCTTGCCAACTGCCAGAGTTTAAGATCCCCACCTACTTCTCATAGATCTCTGTACTTCCAGTGGAGCCATTGCTAACTGCAGCCCTACTGAAGGCAGTGATCCTTTTCAAAACGGGCCCATGTTTGACGTGCCGGATTGGCACCGTTTTTTTTCTGCATAAAAACAGCCAAAGCAAGATATTTTTCGTGCCGCCCAAAATACCAGTGGCCCCAACGCTGCAGTGGGAGTTGCTGAGCGTCACTGCAGCAACATGGATACACAAGTACTAGCTTACATTGTTCTAAGTGAAATTTACACCGAAAAGGAACAGGGCCTTCCCTCCTTTCTCTCTTTTTGATATGGACATCCTACCACTCGCTAATGTTAACAATGTTTGGCAGTGTTTTTGTCCAGTGGTGTTTTACAGACGCAGAGGTTGATGCTGCAGAACCTCTAAACATAAGAAACACAAGACCGGGTGGGTTTAGAAATAGACAAAGGAGTGCATGAACACAGCTATAGAACCGCCCTTAAAACTGCTAGGAGCAAATATAACCTTCAGAGGGGCACCTGTAGAAAACCCTATCTGCCACCAGCAAGAAGGTCTCTCTCCAAAGAGCTAATCAACTCCGCAATCTGAAGTAACCAAATAGTTACATGCACCACTCAACAAAAAATCTTCATAAATAAATCCATAAAAAAATTCTAAGATCGATTTCATCTGCTATTCTTGTACTAACATATGATCTGAAGTAGTCTACCCAGCATGAACAGATACATAAACCACCTGATTAAAAGAATTTCACTATTGATCAATTTGCTGTGGCCTGCACTGCCCAAACTGTAAACCCAACATATAATCTAAATGTTCATGGAGAGCAGTAATGCAGATACATAAACCTGATCAAGGGAATGTCACTATTGATTTATTTGCTGTGGCCTACACTGCCCAAACGGCAAACCCAACATATCATCTAAATTTTCATGTAGAGCAGTAAATATTTTCATATCCATGTGAGAATGCGTCTGAGAGTCAATTAGAAAACATATCTTAAAACGTAAGGAACATTAGAGGCAAGCGTCAAGTTATTTGTTTTATTCCTCTTTAGCATTTAAAGAAGTCGCTATTAGTTGCATATTTACTGTCAGATTGCTAGCAAAACATGTCATTTCTACAATAAATCCTCTGCCCACCCCATGCAAGAAAAAAACACAGAAATACATTATTTGGAGTTGTGGCATCTTTGTTCTGTTAACCATCTAGGGTGAAGATCTGTTGCACTCTGTCAACACAAACATTCGTTTTTGTTTGTGCCTAGTTTAGGTTAAGGTCCTCTTAAAGTAATATGTTGCCGCCATAGGGGCACATACATATAGACAAGAATAGACACAATATAAAAACAAAAAAGAAAGGCTCTTAAAAACTGGGGGAGTTATGAGTAAGAAATACCGGAGACAATTGTAAGAAAGATGCAGTCGCATATTTTTTTCAAACATATTAGTCCTGAAATTTCAAAAACAGATCCTGAATTGTACACTATTTTTGAAATCGATATTTTACAACATCTTGTAGCAATAATGTCCTCACTCAAAAAATCTTACGAATTTTAAAACTCTTTAAAGGTTTTTTAGATAACAGCTGATTTAAACAAGGTCTATGGTAAAGTGTGACCTGCCTACCACATTCTATGTTCGGAGTTCAACATATGATAATGTTCACTGTTTACATAACATAAAGGCAATGTTCACTGTAGTACTTTCCAACAGGCCCTTTGAGTTTTTCTAGCACATACAAGCTTCTTTTAAGCCAACACACAGTGCCTAATCATGACGTGAATGCATGACAAAGAAAAGCACAGAAACATAATAACCGATGCTCGTGCCAGTGTTCTAAGGCACAAAGAGAAAAAGCGGCCTGATCAGTGAAACAGCCATGACTCTTCTAGGGTTATTAGCCCCAGTAAAACAGGCAAAAAAGTCTTTACGTAAGCTACACTTCGTCCACTCTGCTGAACTTCTGCCATGAGCTGCCACCAGGCTTCCATTTTGAGGTTCTCAATCCCACAGTGACATTGCACAGTGACACCCCGAATACATCAAGAATCCTGTGAGAAAGTTGTCCTCGTCTTCTCAAAGCGTCTATAATTTGTGCGACTAAAGTTCATACAGTATCTAAATTTAACCGTGAGTTCCAGGAGAGAGCAAAGCTGGTGGGAAGAGTACAAAGTTCCTTCAAGCATTGACCTACAACAGGAAGAGAGCTGTCAGCCTTCATGTTTCTCGCTGCAATTTGAAGAGAAAAACCAAGCGCTCTGCGCCCTATAACATATTCCCACTATAGCAGCTTCTATTTCAGTGATAGGGAGCAAGCGGGATTACACAGGTTCCAGGGACCTAGGAGCAGGGTAATAATGTCAACTCTGCTGTGAATGGTTATTTTTGCTTGTTCCTCTCTTGTTCAACCTTGTCCTGTTCTTTTCAGTTATCAGATTCCCTGGCAAAACCTCCTGGCTGGCTGCCAATATAATCATAGGCCAAAGAGCTACTGTTTCACTCCTAGCTCAAACAGTAGCTCCTACTGCCTGCATTTACACTAGACGATGATACTTGTGATAGCTGCTTTGAGTAAATTGCGGCACTAAAGGCCTCACGTAGGACAATGTTTGCTCTTTATCAAACACGTTTTTACGTTTTGCGTTTTCTTCTCCAGCCTGGATTACGGTTTGTCCTAGAGATGGCTAGCATTGCAAATTTTGCATCTCTATGTTTTATGCACCTTTGTGTTAGATTTTTTTCTTTTCATGGACTATCCCAGGTAACCATGCAGTGTAACAGTAGCTCTCAAACGGCATCCCCTAGAAGATTGTATTTAGAATTTTAACTCGGCAAAGCCAAATGGAAACACTACCAGGTTTTGATTGAATTTCTTAATTATTAACACATTAATGCTACTCTGTTTAGAGAAAGCAACTGAATATTCTAACTCATGGCAGCACCTCTTTTACATAAAAGGGGATGATGAATGACCAGAGCCAAACATATAGTAATTGCATCAGGAATTACAGGCAATACACGTACACACTTTCACGGTTAAATATATAAAAATAGGCCAATGAATATAGTCTTGAGAGCAAGCTGTTTGGCACATGATTTCACCAATGAACAGCTTTCTGTCTGAAGTCTGCAGCAATGATGGAGGTGCATGTGTGTGGCAGTGCTGAAGTCAGCACACTACATGGTCATTACAGTAGACACCCAAGGCTTTGTGGTCTTTCGAACACCACTGCGGAACCCATGTGGCATTGATATCACAGTAACATAACTGAGGAGTGTGTTTCTGATGTGGCAGGTGTGCGCAAGATGTTCGTGTGTGGCCTCAAAGTTTTCTGTGATTTTAAAAATCTTACAACTGATGCCTATATGTTTGAGGAGCTGAAGATATAAATTGTAAATTGTTGTGTCTTGTAAAGCGCACTGCTACCCGGAGGCCTCGTAGCGCTATAGACCGCTGGGGAACCCGTCCTGGCTTTCCCTGTGAGATAGTCCCTCCTGGGGGTCTCCAAGGTGAAACCAGGCATCCCCGGCGTTTGTGTGGGGCCGTTGTGGAGATGAGGCAAGCTAATGCCCAGAGTTGCCGAGTGTGATCCCTGGTCGGAGTAGGCACCGATGCGAGAATTATCAGTCCGCTGATCCTGGTCCAAGACCCTGCCGCGTCGGGAATCGAACCCTGGTCCCGGGCCGTTCTCTGCACTCGGGTCTGCCGCCTCTAACCAGTGAGCCACACCTCTCCACAGCCGTAGGTTGCGCTTCTAGAAGCAGCGAGGAAAAGAAGGGAGTCTAAAGAATCTTTGATGCCACTGAGGGAATGATACAGGGCTCAGAGACTGCCGCAGACACTGTCTCGAGCACTGTGCACATATTGTCAGACAATTTCTGCAAAACTATAAAACCAGCACAAAACGATGATTTGCCATTTAGCAAATAATCAAATAATTTGTAGAAGGAATATTGGCAATGTGGCTGGTGCAATAATGTGGTAGTACTTCGTACAGGGAAACACCCTGCCTAACTATGTATGTTGTCTTGCGTGATGCGGTGTTCAGTGGTGAGATGTAGCGCTTATTTTTTCAATGAGTTTATTGGAGGAGAGACACACACATTTAAACAACAGATCCTAAACAATACAAGACACGAGGAGGTGAGGCGATTGGGACAGTAGTGTGTTGATTTAACATCACTTGACATTCAAATTCTTCTTTTGTCCTGGAAGTAACCATTCCATAATACTGCTGTGGATACCTACACCCACAAGTAAACACTTATTACATTACTTATTTAGTTACTCTGATGACATAGTGGGCATCTCCTTTAATGGACTATGTGATACACCTCAGTGGTTTGGGTGACCATTGCCAGCTATTCAAATCAAGAAGTCCCAAGTTAGAATTTTGGAAGGGCCGGATCAGCTGATCATCCTACTGTTTGCGCAGGGATCGTAATTCCGAGTTGAGTGGTATTTAATGCACCTAAGTAGGTAATGGATGCATTAAACTCCTCGACGGAATTCAGAAGGGAAAAAGGATGCATTATTTTGGGGAGTTAAGCACCAAAATCTGCATGTTATTCTCCAAAAACTCAGAATAGTTTTTAATTATCACACTTGATAAATAACATACCCTATGGTATCATTATTTATGGGGGAAGGTAAATAGCATCTATACTCATAAACCAGGCCTTAGCGTTTAAGTGTCAAGAGACAACTAAAATTGGGGTATGAAGCATATCAATAGACTATATTATTACTAAATATAGGCACAGTTGTGTATAAGAAATCCCATTTTTGAATTGAGACACCATAGGCCTTCTACATGTAAGGGTAGATTTCCTAGTTGAACTATAAAAACGTGTGGGGATGTTTGAATAAATTGTAACAACTAGATATTCCTCCAGGTATAATTTCATTTAATTGTTTCTTTATCTTGTTTGTGCTATTACTGACAGGATTAACCACATGCAACTCAGTATTAGCCTGCTCCAAAAGCAGTCACCCATCTCCAACAGCTAAAAAATATTTCATCTGAAAAGGAACACAGCTGGTACGCCAATTTTGTCCATATTAGGCTTTAGTTTGAGCAAAGCCATCTCAGGCCTTAATGTCTAGGCACACATGGTATTAGAGTGACATTGTGTATGCTAACTCTTACTATTCTATCTCTTCCACATAAACATGAGGCAAAAAAGACGCCTAAAGACTTGGGACTCAAACATATCCTTTTACTCCAGAAGCTCAAGTTGGTGAACTTGATCCAAACTGTAGTATCTACTCAACTGAGGGCACTTTCGAGGATCACCAGGTCGCGGGACACACAGTTCCACTTATCTTCTTGGGAAAACAAACAAAGAAACATAGGGAATGTAATTAAAGACCTGAATTGGGATTGCAAGACCTTGATATTTGGCCTGAATGCAACACCAATATGTTTCAAAAGCGTGTCTGATATGGTAGGTACTCAGCTTCGACTTCTGGGTTTCTATGTCTATTTAGCATGCTTACGTTTTCTAGTCCGCAGGTAGGCTTGAAGACATTTCACAACTGAATACTTTTAGTAAATCAAGAAATCACAGTGGCTAAGGTTCACTCTAAATTGTAGATCGAACGACTACAAAGCCCCATTATTTACATCTATATTAGTGCCATAGAGCATCTCACTTGCAGCCTGGTGGCTGTAACAAAATGTGAGCCCATGCAGTCCCACAATAAATAAACATAATGAGGGAAAGAGAGATCATTTAACCTTCTCAAGGGTTTGGTAGTGGGTCAGTGAGATCCCATATGCAAAGTACTGTACATTTTCGCAGTGCTGCTGCGAAAGTAGCATGGTGAATTTTCGAGTGTAAACATCAAGGGTTTTCCTTCACAGGCGTCGGATCAGGTCCTTGAAGCACAAGGCTCTGCACAGTAAGTGCGAAGAGCCTGAAGTGTATGTCCAGTCATGAAATGTTTGGATGTCCCCTATCGAAGAGTACAAGGGTTTGGTAAACACATTAAACACGGCACATACTTTTTACCTCATCGAGTGAGGTTGTACTAACTACAACCCTTCTCAGAACAATATCAGTAGGAACTCAATAATGGACCCTAAACATCACTTTTGTCCAAACCATCTTATTGAAGGAAACAAAGGTGAACGCAGTCAGACCCAAGAAATATTTTTTTACCCGTAACATATTGGGATTAAATAAAGGACATTCTCTGATAATGCTAACCACTAAGGGTAACAGGTGAACAATGACATGCTCCCTAGGGTCAGGGAGATTTATTATCATATTTCCCAAAATCTTCTCCAGTGATCCACAAAGTGATTCAGATAACGAGCCATAGCAAATTCTGCTCTTAGGTTCTCATGGCCCCTGCCTAGGTACCCAACTTCTAGTGTGTGTGTCTCCTATTCCGAACAAAAGAATAGATACTGAAACTTTCCCAGAGGCACCTTTCATTTTAAAAAGAAGGGAGGAACTTTCACCTGTCCCTTCAATTACTGAACGTGAAAGACTCAACATTCAGCGTTTGGCTACCTCTGCTTTTCTGCGTCCAATTTGAGTCTTAGCAAAACAACGCACAAAGAAGAAAGCCAAGGACAATATAAACTTCAACATCACCTCTGCGGTGATGCAGGGGTTGCTCAAGGTATTGAAGTTGAAACCTTTAAGAGTTAGTTGACCTATAATAGGGTTTACAGAAAGATTTGAGTGGCGCATTTATCTGATTCCAGTTCAGCTGCTTAAAGAAACTTTGACGGACATATGCTACTAATGAAACCACATGCTCAATTCTGTTTCAGTCTCGTGAGCCAAGCCAGCTTCTGAGGCTGTGGCTGCCTATGACTTGAGGATCTTGGCATGGAAAAAGGTTTTCCTAGTAGCCATATGAGTCAGTAACTACTGGCTGTCTGCGTTTGAACCCTGTAATTTTTCACAGAAATAATCAGGCTGTGTATTTATTTTTCTTCATTCCAATGGAAAGTTCTTAAGTCTGCATCCATCAGAAGTTAACTCACCCAGGTCCTTCTACATGGGTCAAATAAACTATTGACAAGATGAGATTCGAAATAACATACCCACTGCACCAGGGGGCTGTCAACCTCTGGGGCTTTTCATCGTTTGTGGTTCTGATTCAGTAGTAATATAAAGTTAGTCTTGCCTTTCCCATTGCTATGACCCTTGAGGCTCCACAGCCCAGAGGCGACCAAACAAATGATGACAAGTTCTGAGGAGCAGCTGTAGATTTCCAATGGTAAAGTTAACATTTTGTATATGGCGCCTCATGGACTGATCTACATGGTTCCAGCGTACACTACTTAGTGGATGCCACTTCCAGAGCAGATACCTAACTTAAACAAATTGTTCTTTGGAAGTCAGACATTGGCATATAGCATCAAACCTTCCAGACTTTTATGCTTCGTCATCTATTGACAAGCGCTGAAAATGTGAAGGAGTCATGGCAAAGCAAGGAAAATGATCCTACATAGAAAATCAATCTTTTCCTTGTTCATTACTAATGTCCTACTCCCTTCTCTGGCATGTCTAGGTCATCTGCACCAGCTCCTAGCAAGATCAAAATACCTATGGAGTGGAGGTGGGCTGAGGACATAGATATGTAGTGCTTGTTCTTAGGTAACCGAGCCAATATATGCAGGAGAAACAAATAAAGGAACCTCCCTAACCATGAGAGCACATGCCTGCAACAGAAGCTTTCTCACGTGTATACGAAGAACAAAATATAGAGCAATCCGGGGTTAATATAAAGAGCTGCACTCACAGAGGAGAGCCTGAGAGCTAGAAACAAATCAGAATTAGAGCAGCATGACTTTAGGTTAGCTCAAAGGCTGACCTTCGACCCTGAAGCTCAAAGAAAATAACAGAGCCAGAAAGGGAAGAAAGAACTTGCTGATGACACTGCCTGAAAGAAGCCTCTCTAGAACCTCCAAATCACACTCAAGCAACTATTAAACTTATCACCCTGTGCCATCTGTTTTCAACATCCAACTAAAAATAACAGATTTGCTAGAAAGAGGCGAGGCCCAAAGAGCACCATAATCTAGAAGACATTCGGTTGAATGAAGAGCAAAGGTAGGCACCATCAACATCCTGTCTCCAATCATAAGCAGGGCCACTGGAATTACGTGGCAGGGGAGAGCCAAATTATGTGGCAAGTTTAGGTAAATTATGTGGCAAGAAAAGGCAAATTATGTGGCATCATGCATCACATTTGGGGATGATATTACTTCATTTGTTTGTCATTTTTAGGTCGAGGCTGGGCAGCGCATGCGCTGCTGCAAGGCATGCAGTATTGGAGTATGGCTTTGAAGCCATGCCTACTCTCAGCCCATATTTCTAATTGGCTTGTGTCATTGTCCTTCGTAAATGCTGGCTTCCGAGTCATTATTAGCCTTGTTAGTCCCTCCTTGTTACCGCCTTGTCTGCATTTGTTACCTCCCATAATAACTGGACCCTTTACTTGTCTTGTTACATAGTCTGCTTTAGCTTGGCTGTGAGCAACATTTTGTTTAATGATTTGTCTCTATTCCAGCCACTAGATCGCAGCATGCTGACCGCTTTTATTTTACTCACTAATGGCGGTCCGTTTGAACTATAGTGACCGCTTTTCTTTCCTTATTTATTTTAGCAGTGCTGTACACTTTAAGTATAGGGGCTGTGCTTATTTATATAAGCATTCGTGCAACAGCTTTTTCTTTTTTTGGTAAACATATGCACAATGCGAAAAGATTTTGAAAATATAAGCATTGCCCAAAAGCCCAGGCAACCAGCCCTGGCACTGAAGTCCCTCCTTTACAGGCAGCTTTGCACACAAGATCAGGTAAATGCCATCCCTCACAGTATAAGACAGTCAATGGATGAAGATGGATGACCCACTGCCTCAGGCAATATATTGTGCTGGACTGAAGCAAAACATGAATGACGGTTTAAAAGACCAAGGGCTCAAGAGGGCTGACCCAAAGCCCCTGGGCACATGCATCTTTGCTTTTACTTTTATTGTAAATTTTCTGAAAACATGAAGTTGGCGAGATAGATAAAGCTGTCACAACGCCTGACCTGAATCTGAACCCTCCCAGAAGATCTCTGATGGCAGTAGCCTACAACTTCTGCCCTACAATATTGTTGTCTCATAGTATGTGCTTACCAAAGATCACCATGATGTCTCAACGAGTTAAACGTGCACCGCTGTGACCGGACAGTTGTGCTATGAACGTCAGGCAAGGTCAATTTGCACATTCAGTGCCATCCTTCTGAGGGTATCTAACTGAACACTGTCTCAACAGACAACAAAAACACCTATGATTCACAGCAATTGGTGACAGCAAAAACTGTCATATCTAGTGCTCCATATAAATAAGGTGTCACTGTATCATTAACTCTGCATGAACCGAAAGCTTGGCCACCCGCTGACAATGGCGGCTCACCACGTATGTCCTAGGACACTCTGAACCCAAGCTCCGCAATGTTAGGAGGTCAATGCATTTATTCAATAATTCCTGAAAATATCCCGAGGGTGACAACCCACCATGCACAAAGCCCTGGATTGGACAATCGGAGCATTCCATGAGTGGAGATGGACCCAAAAACAAGTGTTTCAGTATTCCACCACTGCCCACTGAAAAAAGGCAGAGCTTTGTACATCATTAGGTGCGGCTCGTATCAAGAAGAGAACAGCTCTCTACTTTAAGACCCCTATTTTTTTTTCTGCTACAGCGCCATCATAGGTCATGAAGCCCAGCAAAGTTGAAGAACCGAGAAACAAGAGGTAGAAATATATACATACCTTGGGCCTCCTTAAATCTCCCCAAACAATACATTCTGTCTCCAACGATCTGAAACTGACCCTAGGCAAATGGACAAAATGAAGATGTCCTTTCTTTAGAACCAACCCTGACGGGCAGTGATACAGGACTGCTGAGCCAGCTAATAATCAGTACACAATATAATGCCCCCTACACCATGAATTCATGTAATGATTGTGTAGGCTACGTGATTTTTCTGCACCTCTTTTAACCAACACTCATTGGATATTTATTTATGTTATTCTTCATGTATAGCTGCACACATCTATACCTTTGATGCTCGCATGATATGCATACACATCAAGATATACTGGTAAACCTGTGAGACACAAAAGTAAATAAGAAATATTATACAAGGAAAGACTCCTTCTTGTGGATCTTTATGGTCCGTCCACAAGATGTATTCATAAGGCAATGCCAAACATAATCACATAAATGACAACCAAAAAGGAGACAAATACTCAAGCAAGTGGCACTGCTTTATTATATATATATATATATATATATATATATATATATATATATATATATATATATATATATATATATATATATATCCAACGTAAAAGGTTTCCCCCAAGGAAGAGCCACGAAGCAGGTAGGTACCATATCGCTTTATTTCAGGAAGCTACAGCAGAGGTGGCCTAACAGACACCTTGAATATCCATTGCCTGACGCGTTTCATGCTCAGCAGAGCATTTCTTCAGAGGCATATTGTCCTTTACCAGCGTGTGATCTGTATTCAAATTTATTAACTCCACCTGCCCCAGTGGGCGTTGGCTCACGCTGAGCCTGATGGTACTTGCAGTGTTTATCAGTCTTTAAGATCCGTTTAGCACACGCGGTTGAAATTGACACAAGTATTTCCACAGTGGGTTAGGGGAAAGTTCAACTCACGCTGTGCTGCATTTTGATGTCTCCTGAAAGCGACCTAATCTGCCAAAAGCGCCAAAGTCGGGTGACTACAGCGCAGACCACATTCATGCGGCAGGGCTTCTTCCGCGGCCGGGAACAGCCGCAACAAATCCAACGTAAAAGGTTTCCCCCAAGGAAGAGCCACGAAGCAGGTAGGTACCATATCGCTTTATTTCAGGAAGCTACAGCAGAGGTGGCCTAACAGACACCTTGAATATCCATTGCCTGACGCGTTTCATGCTCAGCAGAGCATTTCTTCAGAGGCATATTGTCCTTTACCAGCGTGTGATCTGTATTCAAATTTATTAACTCCACCTGCCCCAGTGGGCGTTGGCTCACGCTGAGCCTGATGGTACTTGCAGTGTTTATCAGTCTTTAAGATCCGTTTAGCACACGCGGTTGAAATTGACACAAGTATTTCCACAGTGGGTTAGGGGAAAGTTCAACTCACGCTGTGCTGCATTTTGATGTCTCCTGAAAGCGACCTAATCTGCCAAAAGCGCCAAAGTCGGGTGACTACAGCGCAGACCACATTCATGCGGCAGGGCTTCTTCCGCGGCCGGGAACAGCCGCAACAAATCCAACGTAAAAGGTTTCCCCCAAGGAAGAGCCACGAAGCAGGTAGGTACCATATCGCTTTATTTCAGGAAGCTACAGCAGAGGTGGCCTAACAGACACCTTGAATATCCATTGCCTGACGCGTTTCATGCTCAGCAGAGCATTTCTTCAGAGGCATATTGTCCTTTACCAGCGTGTGATCTGTATTCAAATTTATTAACTCCACCTGCCCCAGTGGGCGTTGGCTCACGCTGAGCCTGATGGTACTTGCAGTGTTTATCAGTCTTTAAGATCCGTTTAGCACACGCGGTTGAAATTGACACAAGTATTTCCACAGTGGGTTAGGGGAAAGTTCAACTCACGCTGTGCTGCATTTTGATGTCTCCTGAAAGCGACCTAATCTGCCAAAAGCGCCAAAGTCGGGTGACTACAGCGCAGACCACATTCATGCGGCAGGGCTTCTTCCGCGGCCGGGAACAGCCGCAACAAATCCAACGTAAAAGGTTTCCCCCAAGGAAGAGCCACGAAGCAGGTAGGTACCATATCGCTTTATTTCAGGAAGCTACAGCAGAGGTGGCCTAACAGACACCTTGAATATCTATTGCCTGACGCGTTTCATGCTCAGCAGAGCATTTCTTCAGAGGCATATTGTCCTTTACCAGCGTGTGATCTGTATTCAAATTTATTAACTCCACCTGCCCCAGTGGGCGTTGGCTCACGCTGAGCCTGATGGTACTTGCAGTGTTTATCAGTCTTTAAGATCCGTTTAGCACACGCGGTTGAAATTGACACAAGTATTTCCACAGTGGGTTAGGGGAAAGTTCAACTCACGCTGTGCTGCATTTTGATGTCTCCTGAAAGCGACCTAATCTGCCAAAAGCGCCAAAGTCGGGTGACTACAGCGCAGACCACATTCATGCGGCAGGGCTTCTTCCGCGGCCGGGAACAGCCGCAACAAATCCAACGTAAAAGGTTTCCCCCAAGGAAGAGCCACGAAGCAGGTAGGTACCATATCGCTTTATTTCAGGAAGCTACAGCAGAGGTGGCCTAACAGACACCTTGAATATCCATTGCCTGACGCGTTTCATGCTCAGCAGAGCATTTCTTCAGAGGCATATTGTCCTTTACCAGCGTGTGATCTGTATTCAAATTTATTAACTCCACCTGCCCCAGTGGGCGTTGGCTCACGCTGAGCCTGATGGTACTTGCAGTGTTTATCAGTCTTTAAGATCCGTTTAGCACACGCGGTTGAAATTGACACAAGTATTTCCACAGTGGGTTAGGGGAAAGTTCAACTCACGCTGTGCTGCATTTTGATGTCTCCTGAAAGCGACCTAATCTGCCAAAAGCGCCAAAGTCGGGTGACTACAGCGCAGACCACATTCATGCGGCAGGGCTTCTTCCGCGGCCGGGAACAGCCGCAACAAATCCAACGTAAAAGGTTTCCCCTAAGGAAGAGCCACGAAGCAGGTAGGTACCATATCGCTTTATTTCAGGAAGCTACAGCAGAGGTGGCCTAACAGACACCTTGAATATCCATTGCCTGACGCGTTTCATGCTCAGCAGAGCATTTCTTCAGAGGCATATTGTCCTTTACCAGCGTGTGATCTGTATTCAAATTTATTAACTCCACCTAGGCTACGTGATTTTTCTGCACCTCTTTTAACCAACACTCATTGGATATTTATTTATGTTATTCTTCATGTATAGCTGCACACATCTATACCTTTGATGCTCGCATGATATGCATACACATCAAGATATACTGGTAAACCTGTGAGACACAAAAGTAAATAAGAAATATTATACAAGGAAAGACTCCTTCTTGTGGATCTTTATGGTCCGTCCACAAGATGTATTCATAAGGCAATGCCAAACATAATCACATAAATGACAACCAAAAAGGAGACAAATACTCAAGCAAGTGGCACTGCTTTATTATATATATATATATATATATATATATATATATATATATATATATATATATATATATATATATATATATATATATATATATATATATATACACTTTTTTACATAGTACCTTTATATCAACAAAAATAAGTTTCCAAAATATATAGTCACATTGTAAGTTTTCAACAAACATGGAGGGACTTTTTTTTTATTTTCATGCATGTCAAGCGAGCATCAAAGCTATAGAAATGTGAAGATACACATGAAGAATAACACAAAAAATATGTCCAACGAGTGTTGGTTGAAAGAGGAGCGGAATAATCACGTATCCTGCACAATCATTACATGAATCCAGGGGGGGGGGGCATTATTTTGTACACTGACATTCTACTGATCCCGACCCCCACTGCCTCAACAGGTTCACTCCCGGTCACAATAGAGGGAGCTAATAGGCCAGCGGTGAAAGGAAAAGACTGCGACAACTATAGAGAGTTTGGGACCAAAATAAAGTTTGCTCTGAACCAAATCCATTGACTGGAATACGAGAACTCATTGAACTAAACCAGTCTTCAGCCTTGGTGTCGATAAACCAATTTAAGAGAGATGTACAAAAAAAGTTCAATCACTTTCCACCCAGGAAACTGGTACCTAAAAAAAAAAGAAAGAGGGGCAATTATGCTGTATTTATCCAATGACCCAAGATAGGGCAGAGCAACATAACGCATCGATCCAGTGGGGGAGTATCAAGGCTGCCAAGCAGATGCTGGAGGTATTATGTGATCACGTGGACTGCATCTGATGCACAGGCTGAATCGAGAGAATGCAGAGATGAGGATCATCAATGGCTTATTAAAAGGAAGACCTCCTCAAAGGAAGGAGCTGCAGGAGACCATAGTCAAATAGTCGTGCAATCCACTTCGTCTTCAACGCAGTATGGCAGACCTCTACCTATCTGTACCATCATGTCAAAAACCTGCACAGGTATTTCAGTACTCCACTTGCACCGACAATCTTCTCTCCTAGCACAAGTGTGTTGCACAAATGTAATAAAGTTGTTGTATGCTTGCATGCCTCAGATCACAGTGCGCTGCAGGTGATCCTGGAATGATATGTGTTTTTCTGCTACCGTGGACTCAAGAGCCATATATTACATCAATCTTGATGTTAGATGAAAGCGGATAAAAATGGAGATGGCCCCCTGAGCGCATTCGCTCTCTGCCACAGCGTCCAAACGCACATATGTAGCCTACATTTGCTAAGAGTGAGGAATGGTCTTCATGGAGGATCACTGGGATTTGCCACTACTGCAGAGCGAGGAAATCCCCCAAAGTGGCGATACCTCTACAATGTCCAGGTGTATTGGTGCACCTCCGCCCACGGACATATTTGAGTGTCGCCGGTTTTCATGTGTGAAGCTATATAATAAGAATAAATACAGAGTTTAGAACCGGAAGGACCTAAAGAAAGACGCAGTCTAAAGAAATAATTTTATTGAAGTAAATGGCGCCTGCAAGAAGAAGGGAAGTTCTGCAACAGGTCTAGGAGAAGTGTTTTTAAATTCAGGAATTGAGCGGTTGGTTGGATCCTTTAGGTGGGACTGGATATATATACAGCTTCAAACACTCTATCAGAGAAAGGGTATTAGAACAAATGAAAGGCAGACCAGGCTGCAGTAGCTGATCACAGAGCCTTTTGGATTAACATTGTCCAAACGATACTTTCGGCCATTTTAGAACTGCTTACGAATTTTCTAAAACAACGGAGGTACATGACGCTACTGTCTTGAAAAAGGTTTAATTGAAACAGGCCTTCGAAACGTGTCACGCTCTTTTTTGCCACAAATCCACTCACACGAATGACACCCTAGATGTTGATGGGTTACAAGACGTCAGGGTTAATTTATGTAATTAATGCTATGGGTTATGGCCATTTATGACAAAGATTTTGGTCTGTTTTAACTCTCGTGTTGGGTGGTTTTTAATATTGTTTCTTATTGTGATTTATTGTGCGAGGAATTACATTGTGTGTTTCTTAATATTGTTTTTTTTGTGATTAATTGTGTGAGGAATTGCACTTATGTAATGATTTTTTTTTATTTTGGTGTGATTCATTGATAAAATGTTTTTAACCCTGAATTCATTTTTCTAATAAACTGCAATTACACATTTATAAATGGTAGGTTTTTGTGCCAATACGTTGCAAACACCGAGTTTAACAGTGGATAGTATGCTGGGCATATGAGAATAAATTGTCTGATTTGAGGTATTTCTTAAATATGGTGTGAATATAATATACTCCCAGGGGGCACTACTTTATAATTTGCATCTCTGCCCACACACAGGGCCCTCTGAGTCACGTGCCTTCATCCAGGCCCACCTTGCAGAGAGGAAGGAGAGCCAGGCTGATGGAGGCTTCGACTAACCAGCCCAGAAAGTCAATCCACTTTACTGAGCCCCACTTTCAGACATTACAAGACCCTGGTCCTCCCAGGTCGCGTCTGGTGAAAAAACAGAATGAATGGTGGGTAAGGCCTCTAGGAGAGCAGTTTTGATCCTTTCTGCTTTAGCTTACTGGAGGTGCCCATCGGGTGGGATGCCTCTACTTCATGAAGGGCAGGATGCGAAGATCATGACTACATCCACCTGACTAGTATAAATGTTGGCACCCTTCAAATGAAAAAGAAGCAAGATGGCCCACAGCCCTCCCAGGCTTGAGGAAGGGGGACAGACTGCACCCAGGGTTCATGCTAAAAGTGGCACAGGAACCATGAGAGAGGCCCATTCCCAGGAATCTCTATTTATCCGCTTCTATTTTAGAAAATGAGCACGTTCCCTCCCTCGCCCTTGGAATGTGTGCCTCTCTCCGAGCCCTGGGTTATGTGAAAGTGGCCGGTGCCAAGCTGGGGCTGCAGGCGCGGCAGCGGCACCCTGTCTTGCCAGTGACATGTCCCTGACATAGTGTGTGGTCAAGGCTTGGAACTGGGGGGGCCTGAAGCAGGGCCAAGCCTTGCACTTCAGCTTCCTGACCTGGCATCCATTCAGAGAGACCCCGCTAAGTGCTGTTTCCTAAACACACTCTCTTTTCATAACAATCTTACCACATTGCTTGCCTTTACAAGCCCCTTTAAAGCACGCGGGCTCCTTCTGGTTAATCTAGGCAGACTGCGCTTGGAAGACAGCAGAAACCCAACTCCAAACAAAGCGGCATTAATGTGTTGTAATCTGCCCTCCACATTCCAGATGAAAAGAAAATGTTTTATAGTTTTCGAGTATATGCTTTAATTGCCTTTTAAGAGTGCCCCTACTTTGAGAGCGGACTCTTATAAAAGCGCAGTATCTGTTTCTTGATAACTGCTGAATGATCTCAGCTATTTTTATGAGACCTTTTTCGGCTCTTTCCTCTTAAATGGCCACTACTGAGGGAGGGAGGGCCTCGGCCGTGACGCGGGCTGTGTCAGACGCCAGTCAAAGCCCTGCTTAGCCCAGTCTCCCAGCACCGCTCCTGGGTGCTTCTGTAGGCGCCCCACGACCAAAGAGTTATTGTTTCAATCTGGTAGCCCAGTAGGACACGAGTGTGGCTGTCATGGGTTGAAACGCTGCACAGGCAGCACGCTTGAAATGGCCTCGCCATGACTGACAAGAACAAGCAAGGTGGGAGCAACCAGCTTCGAGCGCACCCTATTTCCGCATTCACCTTGACCCCGTCTTTTGTAAGAGTCTGAAATCCATTCGGCACAGTATTCCTCCCAGCACAAGGCCAGTGCCTCCCTCAAAGCTTTTGGCAAGCATGGACACAAACGCTCATGAATTTGCATCCAAGATCATACTGTGAAACTTGAGAACTATATCTAGCAGCATTTGAGTGTGCTGAGAGTCCACGGGCTCAATTTAAGTCCACAAATTGCACTAACATTTGAGCACTGTTACAAGACAAAAGGCATCCTTTCCTCATTAGAATTTTTTGTTGTTGAAAGTCTGTTTTATTTTCAACTGTAAGAAAAAAAAAACAAATAAGAAAGGAACAGAGTACAGGTCTAAATGTACACAGCGTTAAGCCTACAACCCTATATAGGGCCGGCCGCGTTGGCAGCATTAGATTTCTTTTTGCTTATGGAAGAGAGATTGGGTCAGATTCTATTTGAACGGATTCGTTCTTACAGAAGTGAAACTTTTTTTAAAAAATAGGCGGAGTCTAGGCAAATATAAAACAAAAATCTATGGAAGAGCTCTATTGGGAGAGCAGCTTTCGTATTAGCTCTTCCTTTACGCCAAGTACCCCTTACAGATGTGTGCTGGGACGATAATTTCTATACATTTACAAAGCTTTTAGCACGATTTCATGAAATTCACAGAAGCAAATCCGGCATTGTTCCAAACCCTTATTTCTTTGGTGTAAAATCACCATTCTTACTAACTGTACATCTGAACTGCTACAGGGGAGGGGTGGGCGCATGTATTCTGATGTTGATATATTAGCGCCTTGAGACCCTCCAGGTAAGTAGTGCGCTATATAAATGCCTGTGATTGATTGATTGATAAGCGTAGTCCCAATTCATCACCATACTTGGCATTCCTTCTGCTCCCCTCTTTTCCTCCTCTCATGACACTCACTATTTATTCCACTTCTTGGGCAATCTGAAAGAAGTGCATCTACGGCTCCTAGCACAGTTGGTTATTTTTGTGATCATCCTTGTAAATAATATTGAATGTGTGCTATTTCTTTAACCAATTTGCCTAGGGTAATTTAAAAAAGGCAATAAAATGTAACAAAAATCGAAAAACAGGTTTCTTACTTTCTAATCTGATGGCTACATCCTGATGTAAAAAATCAAATCAAGGCAGAAAACAACATTAAAGGGGGAGCTATACACAGGGAGATGTGATTTACAAAATGAATACCCACCTATGTTTGTTGACATTACATTGTGTACAAGAAAAATGGACTGATACTGGGGTGAATCTCACTGTAAGACATGTTTCCTCCGTTAAACGATTGAACCAGGGTGAAATACACCCCTCAATCCAAATAAGAACATCTGTATATTTTGAAGCTAGAATAGATGGTGTTGGACAGACACTTTTTTTGTAAAAAAAAAAAAAAAAGAAAAGTCAACTACAGGTTGCAGACATATCGAGAGGAATTTTCAAAGATGACGAAATCAGTGGCAGCACTTTTTTTAAAAAAAGGCAGAGGGGCCCGGTTTCTCCATCCCAATCCAAATGTGAGGAGTGTGTCAGGCTGAGCAAAAGTCAGACTGATAAAAACTCCATGTTCAGGCCAGGCAGCGAGGAGCTGAGCTTATGCTAAATGCGCATGGGCCTGGCTGTCTGAGCTGAACTTTGCAGGGCAGAAGATGTCACAGCCCTATGCGTTTAACTTACTCAGCCTGGCAAAGCGCGTGTGGATCCCGCCCCCACCTACTGACGAGGGAGAGCGTCACGGATACCCCCACTACTTCAATTTTAAGCCCTGAAGTGCCCAGGGCTGCGTGTCTATCAGTGAGGCTCATCCCAGAGTGGGGTGGAGTTAGCAGCCTCAGGTAATGCATAATGTAGCACATTTTTGTAATTATTTTGTTATTTTGGCAAATGTTAACATTATCTGGGAAAAGGTTTCATCTCACCTGAAGTGCATCCTGCTGAACACCCACTCGGTCCACAGACACGCCACCGAACTCTGGGATCTACTCGACACTACATCACCAGACGTCGCCTTCCTTACTGAAACATGGATGAACGCATCATCAACACCCGACATCGCCATAGCCATCCCGGACAATTACAAGATTATCCGGAAAGACCGCACCGTCCAAACAGGAGGAGGCATCGCCATCGTCCATAAGAACACCATCAAAATCACGACCAGCTCCGACGATAACCTTACAACAGCCGAACACCTCCACTTCCAGGTCCACACCGACCCTAGAACCACACTTAGAGGCACCCTCATCTACAGACCTCCAGGAACTCGTAAACAATTCAGCGAAGACATCACTGACTTCATCAGTCCACATGCCCTCGCCTCCGAGAACTACATCCTATTAGGAGACCTCAACTTCCACCTGGACAAGAAAAACGACAGCAACACCACCACCCTTCTTGACAACCTAGCCAATCTCGGCCTCAATCAACTTGTTGACATCCCCACCCATGTAGCCGGACATACGCTCGACCCAATATTCACCTCCAGCAAACACATCTCTTTTGATCGCACCACAGCCCTCCACTGGACAGACCACAGCTGTGTTCACTTCAGCTACAAAACCACCTCGACCCACAACCCCCCACAACCTATCCCCCGAAGAAAATGGAACAAAATCTCCACCGACCAACTCCTCACATCGCTCAACCAAAACCCACCCGCCCTCTCATCGAACCCAAACCAAGCTGCCATCAAATTCAAACAACAGATCACTCACAGCGCTGACGAACTAGCACCCTTGAAAAACCATCTCACCAAACAAAACAACAAAAAGGCCCCCTGGTTCAACGATGACCTTAAGAAATCCAAAAAGCTATGCCGCACTCTTGAGAAGACATGGAGAAAAAACCCAACCTCCGACAACATGACCACCCTCAAGACAGCCACCCGCAAACACCACCAGCTGATCCGATCCACTAAGAAATCCGCATTCAAGAATCGACTTGACAACAACGCCCATAACAGCAAGGAACTATTCAACATCGTCAAAGAATTCACCAACCCCACCGCAGCCTCAAACGACATCACTCCCTCCCAAGACCTCTGCGATTCGTTATCCTCCTTCTTCTACAACAAAATTGCCGACATACACAACAGATTCGAAAACAGCTCCAACAAACAACCCTCTCCACCCCCCTCAGAACCTAAACCGCCCTCTAACAACCTCAGCGCCTGGAACCCAATCACCACTGAAGACACCATCCGCCTCATGAATTCTATCCACTCTGGATCGCCAACCGACCCATGTCCCCACCACATCTTCAACAAAGCAGACTCCATCATCGCACCCCATCTCCGTGATGTCATCAACTGCTCCTTCATCTCTGCCACCTTCCCAGAAAGCTGGAAACATGCCGAAGTCCGCGCCCTCCTGAAGAAACCCACAGCAGACCCATCTGAACTTAAAAACTACCAACCCATATCCCTCCTCCCATTCCCGGCCAAAGCCATTGAGAAAGCTGTCAATAGCCAACTCGCCGCCTTCCTCGAATCCAACAACTCCCTCGATCCCTCACAGTCCGGCTTTCGAGTCAAATACAGCACCGAAACCGCCCTCATCGCAGCAACAGACGACATCTGAACACTACTGGACAACGGAGAAACAGTGGCCCTCATCCTACTCGACCTCTCTGCCGCCTTCGACACTGTCTGCCACAGAACACTCATACAACGCCTCAGCAACATCGGCATAAAAGGAAAAGCCTTGGACTGGATCATCTCGTTCCTAGCTGGGAGAACTCAGAGAGTCCGACTTCCCCCATTCAAATCAGAGGCCACCGAAGTCATCTGCGGTGTACCACAAGGATCATCACTCAGTCCCACCCTCTTCAACGTCTACATGAGTCCACTCGCTTCCATCGCGCGTCAACACAACCTTAACATCATCTCCTACGCGGACGACACCCAACTGATTCTTTTCCTCACCAAAGACCCCGACACTGCCAAAACCAATCTTCTCGAAGGCATGAAAGAAGTAGCCGTATGGATGAAAGACAGCCGCCTCAAACTCAACTCTGACAAAACGGAAGTGCTCATCCTAGGACCAACCCCCGCTGCCTGGATGACTCATGGTGGCCCTCGGATCTGGGCTCAGCACCCATACCCACGGACCACGCATGTAACCTTGGCTTCATCCTAGACTCCTCACACTCGATGACCAGACAAGTCAACGCCGTCTCATCCTCCTGCTTCAATGTACTTCGTATGCTCAAAAAAATCTTCCATTGGATCCCCGCCGAGACAAGAAAGACTGTCACCCACGCACTGGTTACGAGTCCACTTGACTACGGAAACACCCTCTATGCCGGAATTATAACTAAATTACAGAAAAAACTCCAACGCATCCAAAACGCATCAGCGAGACTCATTTTGGACATCCCTCGCCAAGATCACATTACCGGCCACCTGAAAGACCTCCACTGGTTTCCCGTCAACAAGAGAATAACATTCCGTCTCCTCACTCACGCACACAAGGCCCTCTACAAACTAGCGCCCGAATGCCTCAACACTCGACTATCCTTCTACACACCCACCCGCCAACTAAGATCATCCAATCAAGGCCTCGCCTCAGTTCCGCGTATCCAAAGATCCACCATGGGAGGTAGATCCTTCTCCTACCTGGCAGCCAAGACCTGGAACTCTCTCCCCACTCACCTCCGCCTCACACAGAACCACATCTCCTTCAGAAAAGAGCTTAAAACCTGGCTATTCGATAAATAATGAACCCCCCCCCCCGCCCCCAAGCGCCTTGAGACCCTCTGGGTGAGTAGTGCGCTATATAAATTCTTGAACTTGACCTTGAACACCAAAATACAGCAATAAGCACAAGTGAACCTTCATGAAGGGCCATGCACTGTACAGCAACACGCATTGCTGCATTTTGAGTAACTTTTGAGCTGATTGAGCTAAAAACAGAGACGGCTCTCCCACTATGGCGGAGAGCGTTGCCCCTCTGCTGGAATGCAGCAGCCAGAAGAAAAATAAAATTACTATAAAACAACTTTTTTGTAATTTTATTTTTACTTACTGGCCGCTGGGTCTAGGGCGGGGTGGGGTGGGGCCATGCCACAGCATCACACAGCAGGGGGAGGAGGAGTGGTAGGCATTGATAGTGCGCATCGCGGTTTAGCCGGAAGTCCCCGGCTAGCCAAACCGACATGCGCACTTGTATATCTACAGGCTGTTCCTTAGAGATATCCTAGTGCTCAGGGTCATAGGCTCCCAGACCCTGCTTGGTTGCAACACCGGGCTGCTCCACCCAATCCCAACGCTTCTCTCATGCTGGGATTATTAGCATGAGAAAAGCACTGGGATTGCATGGGGTCAGGGAGACTGTGCTCATGGGATTTGTAGTGTTGGGACGGGAGCAGTGGAACAGCATGGTGCGGGAGCAGAAGATTGTGGCAGCAGGCAGAAAAGGTACCTGTATATTTTAGGTCTCGCCTGAGCCAATGCACTTGCGCATTGCTCCGGCGAGATTATAGTAAGCGGAAAAGAAAAGTCTACCAAAACGGCTGCGGATCGCATACAGTTCATGTGATCTATGCGCCTGCACACCATCGCCAGCCACATAACACACCACCATTTGTCTGTGCCTCTGCATCAGACTACAAAGGCTGCCGCTCCCCCGCCCACCACATGCACATCGCGCACCACCATTTGTCTGTGCCTCGGCATCAGACTTCAAAGGCTGCTGCTCCCTCGCCCCCCTGCATGCACATCGCGCACCACCATTTGTCTGTGCCTCTGCATCAGATTTCAAAGGCTGCCGCTCCCCCGCCCCCTCCACAGCAATGCCGAGAGCTTGTTTCTGGACGAAAGTGAAAGCCTACCATGCTTGTTTACAGTAGCTTTGCTCCTCAAATGCTGTTGCTGTGTTGCCATCTCTCTAGGGACTCAGCTTGAAAACACTAGACTTGCCATCTGCAATGCTACATCCGCTATGCAGACCCTCCAGGATATCGCGATTTCGCGATTTCGCGATTTTGCGATTTGCCGCGAAATCGGCACTTTTTTAAAAATGCCGCGATTTTTACAAAAATGCCCGCGAAATCGGCATTTTTGTAGAAATCGCAGCATTTTTCGCTATATCCTGGGGGGTCTGCTTTATCCAAAGACATGCACCGGTTGCCCCACACCTGTAGATGATCTACAGACACTGGGGTCAGAGGGTTAAAGCAGCTCGGCTGCAGCTGGCAGTGTGAAGGTCAAGGCTCTTTGTCATTCAGAGCTGCCCGGGACTGCGCTCGTTCGCACCTCTTCCTGGCCCACAAGAATGACAATGGGAGCCCTCACTTTGCACATCAACAGGAGGGGAGGGGGGGATGGGTTGTTGTCACAGAGGATGGAGCAGGAATCGGACAGAGCAGTTCTCCTTCGAGTGTAATGTGAAAGGGTTTGCAGTGACAGGAATAGGAACTTCGAGTCTTAGGCCTGTGAGAAGGCTCATTTACTGACCTGGCAAATTTAAACACAGTCAGCAAGTCAATTTGGGAAAGAAACGGAGAACAATTTAAATTGAAAACAAAAGACACGCTACCTTAAATCTGTTAATATATTTTTTTTTAACTCGAATCTTGCATTGCTGAGAGATTATCTGCAGCATGCACACCCGGAACTGTCTATGTGCTTGCACTTCTACTCTAATGTGAATTGTATTCGCAAAATGTCTGACCTTGCTTTAAAGATGTTGCACTAAGTGCTCCATCCATGTACGATTTTTAGCATTGGTTCGTAGCAAGCTTCTCCTTAAAGCTGAAGTTTAGTGCAAAAACGCTGGGCTCCCTATGAGCATACTATGAAATCATGGTTTTATTCTATATATTAAAGAATTAGCAGAGTATCAATTTTCCGATTTAAAAAAAGGACTACAGGCCATAGAAGGCAAACAAGCAATGGCACCTTTCTGTACTCCAGGATATGGGTTGAATGGATGAATGAAAGATTGAATAAATGGATAATGAGAGAGGATGGATGGATTGATGAGAGGGGAAGGATGGAGAGAAAATTTAAATAGCTGGATGTATGGGTGGAAGGGTAGCTGGATGATGGATGAGGGGAAAGATGGATGAGGGGAAGTATGGATGATGGATGAAAGGAAGGATGGATGAGGGGAAGGATGGATGGATGAAGGGAAGGATGGATGAGAGGAAGGATGGATGGATGAGGGGATGGATAGAGGGGAAGGTTGGATGGATGGGTGGTTGAAAGGATGGATGGATGATGAGGGGAAGGATGGATGATGAGGGGAAGGATGGATGATGAGGGGAAGGATGGATGGATGGATGATGAGGGGATGGATGGATGGATGATGAGGGGATGGATGGATGGATGGATGATGAGGGGAAGGGTGGATGGATGGATGGATGATGAGGGAATGGATGGATGATGAGGGGTGGGTGAAAGGATGGATGGATGATGAGGGGAAGGATGGATGGATGATGAGGGGAAGGATGGATGGATGGATGAAGAGTGGGTGGGTAGATGGATGGAACGGGCATCCGGTGGGATATCAGGTTGTGTTCAAAATACACTGTACTATTTAACATACTTACTAATAAAAGGGGCGATAGGTATAGCCATCATTAGTGCAGCAGGTACAGTGGCACCAAGCGCAAAAAAGCAGCGCAAGGGGCTTGTAAATCTGCCCCAAAGTGTCTACATTGTAAGGAAACCAAATATACATAGCTTCATGTTGTTAAATAACTAAAAAAAACTAAGATATCTGTGCTTGTTGTAGGAAAAATGGCCACATAAAATGCCGCAAAATTGCCGCTAAATTTCCATATTTGTGCCGCTAAATTCCCATTTTTGTGCCGCTAAATTTGCTATTCCATGCCGCTATATCCTGGGGGGTCTGGCTATGCTTTGCGACTAGACACGTTGATCCGTCACAGACTGTGCGGATTCTGCCCCTCCTGATTCTGAAACTGACCAACGCAGTCACCACGCAGTCTCTTCTCTTCGTCTTATGATGCCTGCCCTGCCACCATTTACTTTGGACCCTCACCCTCACACCTCCTCACCCTCACACTCCCTCACCCTCACCCTCACCCTCACACACCCTCGCCCTCACACACCCTCGCCCCCATCACCCTCACACACCCTCTCTCACCATCACACCCTCACCCACCATCACACACCCTCACCCACCATCACACACCCTCACTCACCCTTACTCACCCTCAAAACCTCATACCCCCACAACCCTCTCACCCTCAAAACCCTCTCACCCCCTCACACCCCACACACCCTCACCCTCACCCTCACACACCACATCACTCAGGAACACCACCACATCACTGAAGGACACCACCACATCACTCAGGAACACCACATCACTCAGGAACACCACCACATCACTCAGGAACACCACCACATCACTCTGGGACACCACCACATCAATCAGGGACACCACCACATCAATCAGGAACACCACCACATCAATCGGGGACACCACCACATCAATCAGGGACACCACCACATCAATCAGGGACACCACCACATCACTCTGGGACACCACCACATCACTTAGGAACACCGCCACATCAATCAGGGACACCACCACATCACTCGGGGACACCACCACATCACTCGGGGACACCACCACATCACTCGGGGACACCACCACATCACTCTGGGACACCACCACATCACTCGGGGACACCACCACATCACTCGGGGACACCACCACATCACTCTGGGACACCACCACATCACTCTGGGACACCACCACATCACTCTGGGACACCACCACATCACTCGGGAACACCACATCACTCAGGGACACCCACCACCACATCACTCTACTACACCACCACATCACTCTAATACACCACCATATCACTCAGCCCAACCGCATCATCACTCAGCACCACAACAGCCTGCCAACTACCCGACAGAGTTGGTAATGGTGAAAAGGAAGGATCTTCCTGGACCTTCACCCCCCCTGGGTAGCCAGGATTTGCCACCCAGTCTGAAATTTACAGCGCCTATGACTCAATAGATGGAGCCAGATCTGGAAAGCCTGTGGGTGCCGCACTCCAAGAACCCTCGCTGCGGCAGCCGACAGGACAACTGAGCGGCCAGAGGCTGTCAAGAACTTATAGGTAACTGATGACACAGCACGTATGTCGAAAGCCCAACGGTGCCCCATAACACCGAGATAGTACAACTACTTGGAGAGAGGCCCATTCAGGCGCGGGCTGACCACTTATGCCCTACTCATGAAGTTAACACTTGTACAAGTGGTGCTTGCTGAATGCTATTGGTGCAGAAATTAGCCATGGGTAGGCTGCGAACCTCCACACAGCATACCACAACGCGTGCAGACACCTCGGAAGCAGAACAAGTGGGAGGGGACAACCTGAGTTGGGCAACGCAATCCAAACTCTCAAGTAAATTGGGCTTGGTCCTGGTGGCGGTGGAAAAGATCGGGGAGGAGCTAGACCAAACAAGGACCTCGCTGGAGTTGAAGATAGACAAGGTAACTTCTGATTTCACACTGCTACGTGCAGGTCACCAAAACTAGTGGACAAAGTCTGTACACAGGAACAGTCCCTGGCTGAACTAAGCCCCACAACACAAAGCCACTCATCTGTGCGGCAAGATCTACTTGATTGCATAGACGCGCTGGAAGACAGGGTAGAAGATGCCGAAGGGTGGTCACGCCGCAATAACGTCCGTGTGGTGGGTCTTCCCGAAGAAAAGGGCTGCAACCCAGTGGAATACATGGAACTCTGGCTTAGAGATCTACTCCATGCAGGCGCCCTGTTAGAACACTTTGTGGTTAAGCACGCACATCGTGTGCCGGCACACAAACCTCCACCAGCAGCTAGGCGTGAAACACGCAAGCTGGCAGAAATTAAGATCCAGGGTAGCAAATCATGATATTCCAGGACTACACAGCGCAGATCCAAAGACGCAGGGGCACTTATGTCACAGTGAAACGGGACCTCAATGGACACTACTCCCTTCTGTTCCCAGCCAGGTTACACATAGTTACAAAGGACACCACCTGCTTCTTCGATTCACCCTCTAACGTGTGGTACTGGCTGGAGGAGTCGGGCAAAATGTTGGTCCCCGGGCGGACGCTACACCGGCAAGAGAGGGCAGGAGAACTCATCGCCATGGCCCTGGCATCACACTGCCGTTTACGGCTGCCCCGCATCCCGAACAGAGACCAATTGAGCGGCAGGAAGCACTACAAGATGCAACATTGGTCATAACGAGTCAGCAATCCACAAGTCGAGACATGAATCCTACCTTCTCATCAACTGCCAGTGTGTCATCACTATCCTGGTTTGGCGACTTGGGAGGGCCCTATCCTTCGGACATCATGCTGCAGATGGCGGATAAAATAATCTGACTATGCAGGACAAAACTGGGGATGAACTGCTGACAGGCAATGCATACACCCTAGCGAGTGCCAGAATACATAGATTATGTACTATTTGACCACAGGCCACACCCCTGAGGGCATAGGGAATTCATATGTAGGCAAGCCATGTGAAACACATGGCATGCGCCCACCAAAATCCACACCCATACGCGCTGACAGGATGGTTGGGACTGCGGAGTCCTTCACAGTAGTATCGAGGAGGAAACAACACCACACGAACCCCTACAGCCCGAACCCCTACAGCCCAAACCCATACCGAATCACACACAAGCAGAATGGTTGCCACAGTTGGCCTCCCTCGTTTGGACGAATGTCAACCATGAGTTCGCCCCGTGCACATATGCATAGAGTTGTTTAATCACATGTTACCCCCTTATTAATTTTGTTCAGAAGCTCCGGAATACAATAGTAGACCCTCGTCATCAGGGGACAATGCCTGCGCTCACTACACATGGGCTGCTCACCAATATGTCATGGCCCACATTAAGTAACATGGAATGTACATGACATGCACAGACCAATGCACCGATATTCTATATATTCCCACCTACAGTGCAGGGCTACCAGCATAGCCTTATTACAAGAGACACATATGACCCATTCGGAATTGGACCGGCTGCGCAGACGTTGGAGGGGAAAGGTACATGGCACCACCTACTCAGCTCACACCTGAGGTGCACTGTTGTGGATTAGAACAGGGGTCTCATACACTAAAGAGGCAGAGATTATAGATACTGAAGGTAGATACACTTTTGTGAAAGGCAGGCTAAATTGATACGCGCTGCTTATCAGCTCAGTTTATGCACCACACTCAGGCTAGCGCACTTTCCTCGACAAACTAACAAGAGTGCTGGCTAGGTGAAACGGAATACCATGGCTTATTGGGGGTGCTTTTAACGCAGTGCTTGATGTAGATATTGACAGGTCATTCCCACCACTCACCCAAACTACAGCACATTCCAACGCGCAGACTCTACAAGATTAGTTGACTCACTGGTCCCTGAAAGACATCTGGTGAGCCCTAAACCCTACCTCGCAGGAGTACTCATTTTATTCCGCAGTACGTCGGCTCCACATAAGAATATACTGCATGGTGGGCGCACTAGCACTGTTCCCGTACATTCAGATGACAGAGTACCTGGGGCGAACACATTCAGACCATAACCCACACTTCATGCCGCTCAGTTGGGCAGTAGACCCCTCACGATCCCAACATAGCGTCTCCAATCAGCTGCATTAGAAGACCAAACATTTTGTTCATCAATAGGGACGACCGTACTGGAGTTCTTTGAGGACAACGAAGACACAGAGGGCGACAAACTTATTAAATGGGAGGCCATTAAGGTAACCATGAGAGGGCACTGTCTAAGGGACACTTGGAGCATACACAAACAACTCTCTGACTGACTCGCTTAGTAAAATAGAGACACAACTGCTGAAATACGAGACACAAGAGGTCAAGGGTAGAAGGTGTGTTCAGGGCTTAGAGATATTGAGGGTAGAACATGCAGAGCAACTAGAAAGACTCAGGTGTCACAACTATGCGGCACACCCAGCATGTATCCACACATCGGCGGGTCGGATGCTGGCATGGCTCATTCAACAGGAGCACAAACGTCAACCAATAGGAGCAATACGCACAGATGTGGGACAGTTAGTATACACATAGTGTGAGATACACACTACTATGGCACATCATTATGCTGCACTATATGAATCCAGGGATCAGTGTGACGAGCGAGCAAGGCAAGCTTTTTTGAACACCATCCAATTACCAAAGGCGACGCCCAAACATAGGGAAATATTGAATGAGCCAATAGCACTGGAGCATATTAAAATAGCAATAGGATCCTTACCCATGGGGCCTGGCTGAATACTACAAGGCATATCAAACAATATTGGCGGCGCACCTACATGCACTATTCATTGAAGCGCGGGACATAGGGCGTCTCCCAGCGTCACTGCATGAAGCGAATCTAGTGACATTACTTAAGCCAGATAAGGATCCCACTGAGCTGGGCTCATACAGGCCACTTGCACTGCTCAACGTACACTACAACATTTTGGCGAAAGTCCTTGTGAATAGGCTCACACAAGTGGTCCCCTCCCTTATACATTCTGATCAAAACAGGTTTGTGCCGTCCCGCAACACTTCCCTCAACTTGCGGCGCCTCTTCTGGATCGCAACTAACTTCCAAATCCAATGGCCAGAGGCCGGCTGCCTGATCCTAGACCTGGAGAAAGCGTTCGACACCCTGGATTTGGAAGTCCTATTTGCAGCTCTGGAAAAATATAACTTGGGGGAGATGTTTACCAGGATGGTCCGGCTTTTATACACAGAACCATTAGTGAGAGTAAAGGTGGGCCCACACATCTCAGAAATGATCCCAGTACGTAGGGGGACGAGACAGGGCAGGCCACTGTCCCTCCTACTCTTCGCACTAGCCATGGAGCCGCTAGCCGACACAATCCGTGCCACACTGGAAGACGGCATCTCACTAGGAGACAACACCCATAAAGTCTCATTATATGCGGAAGACCTATTGGTATACATTAGGGACATCTATAATGTGCTTCCACAATTAGGTTGCATACTAAATGATTTTGCCTGCCTCTCAGGATTGAAATTAACATTTGCAAGTCCTTTTTATACTCATTTAGAGTGGGCACCTATGACCCTGGATACGTCTACATAGTGAGCTAGTGCAAGGGATAACACATATGTTTAGTTATTTAGGTATCCAGATCTATAGACACCCAACAGACTTGCCAGACGGAAACTTAGGCAGAGCACTCACTGCCATAAGGTCACAAATGCAATATTGGAGCACGCTCCAACTTACGGTCATGGGCAGAGTAACCCTTATCAAGATGGTGGCCTGTCCACGATTTTTATACTATTTCTCAAATTTGCTGCTGTATGTCCCCCCTCCTATTTAGGTCTCGCGCCTAGCATTGCAGTGTGCAGCACTGTCACGCAGCGCGAGACATTTAGTAGGTGAAAAACAGGTTTTTAGCACTGACCCAGGAATCGCACACACTTGTGCGTGTGCTTTTCCTTTTGTGCGACGCAATTGGCCTTTGCGTGCGTCTTTTAATAACCTATCCCCTGCCATCCGAGGGACTTTTGTTTTTTTCACCAGCTCCAGCCAGTGGGGCTTCTCGTCAGGTGCCACCTGTGGCATGCCAACTGCTCTTTCACAGGCTGGTCTTTACCCTCCCCTGGCCCCTATACTGTTTCTTAACCCATAGAAACCCTGGTGTTTCTCCTTCCATTTTACATTATTTTTTACTTTTGTTTTTTATACCAATGGCAATAGCACCATGCAAATATAAATACTACACTGCAAAAAAAAGAAAAAAATGAAAACACGTAATTTTCAATGCCAACAACTCTAACTTTTAACAAATGCGAGACCTATTGCATTGCAAATGCTTGTTTAATGTGCTAGAGAAATTGGACCGCAACTTTATATGGGGTAGTGCCCTTCAGTGGGTGGCGATTAAGAAGCTCTACCTACCCACAGAGCAAGGAGGCCTTGCAGCTCCAAATTTTGAACAATACTACCTCGCTGCCCAATTACAGTGGATACCCAGGTGGCTCGTGGAGCGTCAGCGCGACAACACTGCCACCATAAGCCCGCCCTACACACTCTCGCAACACAAAGTTATCTCACCCCAGAACGATTTTGAGGCCCCTGTAGTACCTGCTACTTGGAATAGCATACAAGTGCTTCCGCAGAAGTTTATTTTTAACTAGGCAGGTCATACTATATGCGCCAGCGCTACAGCTAGAGGGGTCACCCAAAAGCCGATCAACGGTAACAGCAATAGAGCTCCGAGACTGGCATGAGGCAGGAGTCCAATCCCTGGGCGACATATATCGGGATGGTGCACTAGTCCCATATTTGACATTACAGGTAGAAGAAAGGCTTCAGCCCGGTCAGTTCCTCCTACATCGCTCATTAATAGCCACACTTACGTCTAAATGGGGTGACCTCACTTCCGAGCCCCCAACTCATCTCACTATACAGCACTTGCATGTCAAGGGCAATGTCAGGCACCCCACACGGTGGTTTGCCCCCTCTCTTCGCCAACACACAGCATTCAGCTTGCGACCTCTTTTCGCCCATTGGGAACAAGATTGGGGAGATCAATTTGAGATGTAGAATGGGCCAGGGTGCTAGAGAGCCTAATACCCATCCCCAGGACCATGCGTTTCCGCCAAATCAAGCACTATATCACGCAAAGGGCATACCATACACCTGCCAACGTTAATCGATATTTCAACCGCGCAGACACCGCCTGCCCGAGATGCGCTCTGGTGGGTGCTGAATGATTGCACATGTTATGGGGCTGTACATGCCTTCACACTTATTGGCTGGAGGTAGAGGCCGCGTTGGCATCCTGCACAGAACACATAATCCCTTTTGAATGGCAGGCCAACATACTGCACCTTTATCGCCGGACCTGTGGAAACAAGGTGCCCGCAAGGTTTGTAGATCTGGGTAGTGTAGTAGCCAAAAGGCTAATCACCAAAAGGTGGAAGTCGCAGGACTCTCCCGGCTTTCCCGCTTGGAGACACTCAATGCTGGCATGGGCCAAAGCAGAAAGCGTTGCAATTCGCCGCGAGGACATCAGGGGAATTCGCAGGATCCCAATAGCAGCTGCGTGGGATGCAATGCTGACCGAGTTATTACACACAGGTGAAGAAGTAGATGAGGCCTTGCACATAGTAAATGCCATGAGTTGACAGAGAGAATACATCGGACACAGTCGGCCCAGATATGCAAACGGACTAAACATAGATGTCACCTGAGATATACACACCACATTAGGAGCAAGACATGTAGTGGGCGGTTAGAAGCAGCGGAACAGGCATGACTCTACAGAGGTTAGCGCAGTTGAGGAGGCTACTAGAGTATCCAAACCTAGTTGAGTTTACCTGGTTATGTTTTTAAGGGCACAGCTGTGGCCAATCGAGGATAGCGCGAAACTACCTCTATTTAAACCTAAATACAAAGTGGACAGGCGAGTGTCCTGTACCACGCACTTGGCCGACCAAAGCAGCCGGCGGAACCCCCTGGAACGACAGCAACCGACCCATAGACGGTAAGTACTAGAAAGCAGATTGCGGATATCTGCTGGGCAGAGCTTGTAAAATCTTGCCAAGCCACGGCTTGATGGGCGACATATATTCTTTCTCGCCCCTATTCAGGGACTTGCGGAAACGGCAGCCCGCTATGGTTTTGAACACTGTCGGTGGAATCCCTAACCAGGAACCCGGCTTTTTCTAACCACGAGGTAAAGATTCACCTTTGAAACTGAAACGCGGTTAACTGGGAAGCTATTTTAACATGTGCAGCCCTGGCGTATGCACGTTTGATCCATCACTCGATAATCTGGAAATGTTTATCCTAAACTATCACACAAGGCGGTTATTTTTATCTGTCTATCGGTCCGCTATTGAAGACTTACTAAGGGAAAGCCGCCCTATGCTAATTACAAAACGGGTCATTTTAAATCTGATCCGGAAGGGAAATTTCACCTTGCAAGCTATAAAACGAGTCACCTCGAAAATCTGACTCTGGCAGTAAGGGGGAACACCATTGTGTTAAAACGGGAATAAAATTTCTACTAACATGAAAAGGGACGGTTAATTATATCCCTCATTCCCATCTGTTTCTCTGTTTCTCTGTTTTTATTAGCTACAAGAATACCCTATGCATTACTTTTGAACCGACCTGTGGCGCCAGGAGTAGAAAATCAGGGAGTGCAGGTAACTAAACATAGACGAATCTCTTGCTTTAAGTTATGGAGACATAGACATGCCTAGATAACAACTAAAAAACGTTATGTGTCATGTTATTAATAGAATCGCCTACTAACCTACGCCCCATCGGATGCCCAGCGGTCTCATTTCAAGAAGTGACAAGATAACTTACAGTATAATTCGAACGGAAGGTATAAACCCTTGCTAATCTGTTTAGTCAATAGCGGACAAGACTGTTCTGTCTAAGACAAAAGAATAGCAGATTTAATCTCCTTGTCTTGTCCATATTTAGAATGGTATGATAAAATCACCAAGAATCAGATGTCACGGTGTGATCGTGGTGTGGTCGAGAGATAGAACCCTATTAAGCAAACAGGAAGGATCACGAGTGGAGTCCTGAAACCTTGGTAAATAAATAGCTTCCTTTAAAAGGATGTAATAGTGTTCTTTCTATCTCTGATTGGAAATAGTAACCCAGTGTACTTTTTTAAGGTAACAAACGGCAGTGAGTCTCTCCTAAAAAAAGTTGGAAGGTGGCCCTTATTCTATAAGCGTACCGAATAAAACTAAGCAGGTAACATTCTTGAAAATACACTATCTTGTACAAATTCCGTGTTCTAAAAGACTACAATCTGTCTTAGGTAGATAACACAGTCTGGTTATCTCTCTGGCGAGAATTCTTGTTAATTGCCTAAACCTTCTTTGACTAAAAAGAGAAATAGAAACTGTCCTGCTGAAATTGGAGGTCATAGGTGGATGAAACTGAGTGTGTTACATTATGGAAAAAGGATGTATAATGTGGTATGATGTTTTGATAGGAATTCTACTAGTCATTTGGCCAAGGCTATCTGTATGCCTTCTTTGGATTCCACGAAATAGGGAATTCTCTCTTGGGGAGTGTCTTCAAGTGGTCTGTTACTGCACAGAGTCAAAAATGTCATCCTGAAATGCATTGAATCAACTCGCTTTATAAAATGTCTAAATGAGTGATAGTAATAACAGTAAATGAAATGTTGAAATATGTTTTGTTTGTGTAAATCTACCAAGAATGCAACATTAAGGCATGACTTTTTTACTTCTAGATTTTTACTCCTTACCTCTGCCCAACATACTAGCCTGGCCCTGACGAAGGTGTAGCCTCATTGGCTTTCCACCGAAACGCGCGTCGGCACGTTGTCCCAGGAATACGGCAACCCTTTCCAAGTACATCAGGACCCGTATTAATACCATCTTCCTGGATGAAAAAAACCCCCGCGTTAGACAACTAAAATTAAGATCCACTGTTGTCTGCACCAGGACTAGAGAAATGGATAAATGAGAGTTGAATGTTTCCACCGTAGTTAGGAAAATCCCTGTGTGAATGAGTGTCGTAGTTTGTATGAAGTGTGGGCAGATCTTAATTCGGAAAAGAAATTTTTTCTTTGTGTCTCTTGAACAATCAGTGAATATATAAATTTTTACATGTATGTCATTTGGATATATCTAAAAAGAGAAAAATAATAAAAAAATATGTATTTTTTCACAACATGTGGTTGTATCTGTTTGGAATGACCTAATTTTGTTCTGTGCAGCCTCAGCCTCTGGGTTAATCACCCCCTTTCTTTATCAAAGTAGGATCCTCTAGCTGGGACCTCTATAGATCAGTGGCAGGGTACCTTCTATTGTTCTCTATACTATGTTTTTAAGTTGTTCCAATACAGTTCCTACCCGCCACTCCATGACACAAATCACAGAGCAGGTTGATGTCACAGCATTGACACGAACCTGGACACTCCGAGACGGAGGAGACGGACAAGTACAAACACACATTAGCCATGACATCCACCCAGACAAACACTCTTCACGGAGCTGTAGCATTTATTCTGATAATTGTAATTATACGAAAGTTGTAGTAATAGCTCTGTAATGTACAACTGACATCTCCTGCTGTGACCTGTATACCCTGCAACCGAATGTAAAACTTTCAACAACCTAATAAAAAAATAAATGAGACCGAGAGAGCAGCCTCTCTCGACTGTTGCTAAAGTTCTACAGACCTCGAAAAGGTTCATCTGCAACTGGCCAGATAATTTCACAAATGGCAAACCACTTACTGCCACTTAAAAAAAATGCTAGCATTTGCATATATTTCTAATTGTCAAGCTTAGTTTCCCATCAAAATTATTTCTTGATGGTAAAATATAGATATTTTTCCATCCTTAAGGAAAGCTAATTAGTTTAGTCTTTTAAATGTAAGCTTTTATCCCTTTCAATTATAGTTTTGTTTTCCTTTCCGAGCACAGCCGCATCCTTCCGGAAGCCTTGCCCCCCTCCCTAATGAGCTATCTTTCACTTGTTGCAACCACAGTTTCATGCAGTGGAGACAAAGGACTCCACAAAGCCACTGATGCCTAGGACTCTACTAGGGGGAATGAGCTGACCTGGAATACTGGGCTTCTCCCACCCCCCATAGTAAATGATGCTGACCATACTAATCTAACTTACATTTTATCAATCCAGGGGCATCACTTGATCAGCTAGACGATGTCAATATATTTGGATATTTACATATGTCCACATGAAAGTACTAAATGAAAATTTATGTTGTGATCTACACAGTGTTTTGTTTAATTTTCCTCTACTATTTCTCCTATTTAAACTCTTTGCAGTCTCTAATCTCTACAGCTTTCCAGATTTCCAGCTCTAAGATTGTGCCCTGACAGAGCTCTGACTGTTCTACCTCAAGGGTATCCATGACACCTCATGAGGGAACTGGCTGCTTGATGCAGTCCGATGGATTGTCCTAGATTATGATTTGGTGGTGTATACATGGAATGGAATGGAAAGATAATTTATAAAGCGCGATGGCTACCCAGGGGCGTCCAAGCGCTACAGAGGTTGGGCTAGGCGGAGTACGCTAGATTTAAACGGAATTTTTAAGATGAAGTATTAAAAAGATGATTTATTAAAAAGCCAGGTTTTAAGGAGCTTTCAGAAGGTAAGTAGTTTAGGCTCTGATCTGATTGAGAGGGGGAGAGTATTCCAGATTTTGGCTAGGTTGTAGGAGAGCGACCGGCCTCCACACCTGGCTCTTTTGATTCGCGGCACTGTGGTGAGATAAGAAGTCCCGGATCTGAGGAGACGATTGGGATGATAGGCATTTACCAGGGGGCGGTTGATAGCAGGGCCTGTTCCCCAGTAAGAGCGGTGAGCAATACACATGGCCTTGAATTCAATCCTCGATTTCACAGGAAGCCAGTGGAGATCTTTCAGTCGAGCTTTGACTGAGACTCGTCGTGGGATATCGAGGAGGGTCCTGGCAGCACAGTTTTGGACAATTTGAACTCTTTTGAAGTTGGACTGTGGGGCCCCAAGGTATAGGGCGTTTCTGCAGTCAAGGCGAGATAGAATCAGCCCTTGGACCATGATCCGTCTTGAGTGGAACGGGAGAAGAGGGAGGATTTTGCGAAGTAGCCTCAGGAGCCTGAAGCATGTGGCAGCAAGCTTAGTTGCCTGGTAGTTGAAATTGAGTGTTCTATCCAGCCAAATGCCGAGACTTTTGATTTGTTCTTTGGGTTCGGGGGGACAGCCTAGGCAGAGGGGCCAGATGGAGTCGATGGATTTGGTGATGGTATTTCCCAAGAGCATAATCTCTGTTTTCTCCCCGTTTAGTGTTAAGCAGGAGGCCGACATCCAGGCGGCGACTGCTTCCAAACATTTGGACATGGGCTCTCTTTCCTCAGCATTAAATGTGCAGTGCCTTAACAACGAATGGCTATCATTTTTTAAGACCTCCAGACGATGGAATTACACAGCTTACACCTGGTAGTCAACAAGTGTTACTATATGATCTTGCCGCCTACGACAATCTCCTCTGACCAACTTCCATCAATGCCAAAATAAGGATCAATTTTTCAGCATCTGGAGCTGGTCACACTAACTGCACAAGGGTTCCACCCTAGTCAGCTTCCACCAGTTTGCCCAGGAAAATGACCAGGCACCATCAAGTCTGATCAACGCACTCTCCTCATTAAAAATCTTAGCTTTCTTTCTGTGCCCTGAAAAGAAAAAGAAAAATTTCCAATGTGCCAACAATGTCATGATTGGGCCCATACTCACACATCAGGGAGAAAAGAGGGAACGGATCAATGTCCCTGAGAATCTGGGTAATCAACCGTAAATGAGCACAAGCGTGGTCCTTTGGTTCTGTATACCACATAAATATTTTTCAGGAAAAAATAAATTCTGTCTCAAGATTTGAACATAAATCAACGAGAAAAAGTTTTAGTAGAGCCCCAACAAGAGAGAGTAACATACAGTTGGAACATGTTTTCAAGACTAAATCTATTACCCAAACTGCACCTGTGACCGTGCCCAATCAGAAGACCTGGAAGAATGGCACATTATTTCCAAACCAATCTCATCACTGCAGGAAGCAAAGAAAAGCCCCCAACGGAAGGCTTCAGCCCAGATCTTGTCTGGTTGCCATTTTTAGTCTGAAGTTGGAAAAGCTTTAAAGACAAGTATTTCTAACAACATGTCACTGCGGATTGACCCCATCCGCTCAATCCCTTTGACTGAACTGTTCCTGTGGACTACAATAATCCTCAAGTGTTTCCTGATTTAGGGGCGCGTTTCGGAGCGAGGGAACGAATGAGCAAACATGATATTTAACAGATCTATAAATTATCAAATTTAACCCGGAGAGCTCAGGCTCTTTTTTAAACCAAACAATGTTCCCGTCTGTCAGTAGCTGGAGCCGGGGTTTTAATATCCCACTCAATCCAGTTTTCATAAAAAGATGAATGTTAAATTGCAGAAGGGACACTCTAAAACACTTAGGGAAATAGCCCCTGGTGCCACTGGAAAAATGCAACGTCCGAGACAGTTCCCATCAACTTAGCTTAAGTACAAAAGCAATTTCGTTTTCCCACAAGAAACCAGATTACGAAAGAAATGCTGTGAAATGTAAAAATAACACAGCAGAACACTCAAGTTGACCTCGGAATGGGTATTCATAACTTCAAGATGCATATTAATCCTGGAAGGCAGGAGGGAGGGAGCGCCTTGCTATCCTGACCTTGTGAGCTGGCAGGGCACTTCTCAGGTACATAGTAACGAGATCAGAATTTTAACACTCTGGGAAATAAAAAAGGCAGATTAGTTACAACTGTCAATATATTTATTTTTTTCCTAGTTGGCAAATCTGTTCGAGTTTTAAATAAGTTATAGAAGAATGTTCGTGACTATCTAGTAATATGCTATACGGCACCATGCTGTTTCCATCAAATCTGGCATTGTGTCCTGTCATGGCGCTATTACCTTGCAAAGCTCACGCTTACTCACAATTCCAGGTTAGGTTGTCCTGCATGCATCTGGACGAATGAACCTCACTGTTGGTAAGAGGATATGGAAATAATGTCATGGCTCATAAACACTTTTTGTAACTTTAATTGTCAACATTGCTAATGCTCCAAACTGGATCACACAATGTTTCACATTCAAACACTGTCGAAGCATCCTCAGTTTGCAGCTTTGGTGGCGGAGAAAGGTGATGCTTTGGTGCCGAGATACTGTAATAGATTCCAATCCACAGAAATTGTATATTGTTTTCTTGAACGTTATATATATGTACTATAGAGTCAGTGTCCTGAATCAGGCCAGGGTTAAGTGACTTGGCAAACAAAGCACACTTTCAGTGTGTTCATGTTGACCTCTGCACAGTTGGTGAATTTGATACCAATCTATCAATGCCATTTAATTCCCCAATTGTGGGTAGCTTAAGTCTATGTGCAATATCACAGACTGTCCTAATAAAATTACAAGGTCTCAAGTCGCAGTATGATTAAAAACATTGCTAAAATATTTCATACCATTCTGCCTATTTGAGAAAAAAGGTGTAGAGTAGCTTTACATACTATGGAAGTTGTCCACAGGGCCAGATAGTGCACACCTTAAAATTTGCTAATGTATAGAAGTGAACCTGTTCTCCTAAAATTCTGTGCCAGATGAGGTATTTAACAGGCACATCTCATTAAGGTAAATAATAACCAAATACTGTTTTTGAATGGTCTTCAAGATTTAATAAGTTGCTGATCTCAGTAATGTCTACAGTGCCATTACATTCCTGTCTCACCTCAATACCTGTCAAAAAAGAAGAGCATAAGATCCCCCTACTGTGATATCACAGATATGCTTCATATTCTGGTTGTTCTGCTTGTTGTGAAAGGATACGCCCCTTAGTACTACAGATGTTTTGGAAAACTGGGTCTACATACACCTTGCTGAATACCTTCCAGTATAAAAAGATTACAGCAAACCATCATATCCGGCGGATGGAGTCATCAGTGATGTCATCAGTTATGTAATTTGAGATGTCATCAATGATATTATCAATTATGTCATTTAACATGCCATAGGAATGTAATATGTGAGGCAATAAGCAGTGCATGGCAGGGGTGCAAGCTATAGTTAGCTATAACTGGTAAAATTCTGTGGTTTTGGTTTTAAACATTAGCTTTCATATTATCACAACACCTAACTATAAGATCACTTTAACTTTTGGTTTGTTTCCCATGAATTTCTAGGATTTTTTTTATGTAAGCTAAAATCTTATTATCTTACTTTCTATAATAACATTTATTTCCACAGAGACATTCTGGGGATTTTGAACATATTCACCCGACTCTGAGCATAGCTTCAGGCCATGCGCAACATGGTGCTTCCCGCCTGGCCTGCAGCAACTCCTTGCACTAACACCCCGCAGTCGCCAAACAGACTCCCGCCCAGGCTTTTTTTTTTGCAATATCTCGGTACGTCAGCAGTACCACAGCTCAAGTAAAGCTTGCACAGTTTTGGGGTACCATGGCTCCCCCAAGGGTCCAGAGGTACTTCTCGGGAGCGGGGCCTCTGAAACCTGTGGGAGTACAGCGAGACCCATGCACAAACATTTATAATTATATTTTTTTACCCTGGGGGATGCCTCCAGAAGTGCCAACCTCTACCATATCCCCCTATATGACCAAGTCTCCATGTCCTATAATAGCAGTGCAATATTTTTCTTCTTGGTGCAGGTTATGTCGGACTGGTCCGGTGTGACCGAAAAGACTAACGGGGGAGGGGGGGGGGGGGCAATCAGATCACTTTATTCATTTTTTTTAATTTGCAGTATCATGACCAATTGTCCAGCTATCACTATATATTATATGCAAATTTTTTGAAAATGGCTGCACAGATTTACACCAAATAACAAAAAAGCATAGTTTCTGACTGAAGTTCTGAGTCAAATTTTGCACAATTCCGTTCAGCTGTTTTTTTCTGGAACGCTTACCAAACTTTCCTGGGGGAATTACTATGGGAAAACAACATTTTGGAGCCCCCACGTCTTTACCCAACCATCACTTGATGGATCACCCTAAAACCTTCCATAGAAAGAGCAGATGTAAATGAAGTTTTTTTTTTTTTAAGTTTCATGAAGATTCGTCAAACACCACCACAGTTATCAGCAAAACAAAAAACGCTCTTCCTATGGAAAATGTGACCGAACTATAAATACACAGTAGCTACCCAGTGGCAACCGCCACTGTGTAGCAAAGGATGCATTTGTTGAATATAGACTTTGGATATAGAAATAAACGTGCAGCACTGATAAAATAGCTGATATTTTCTGAAACCAGTACATAAGACACCCAAACCCATTTCCTATTGCAACATATGTAATCTGTAACCTTCTTATAGCCATAAACCCATAGTTTTCAACACCATTGAGCAGAAAACAACTGTAATTTGTCAAATGCAAGGCTCTCTGATGTTGACAAATAATTGAACAATTAATGTTAGAAATTGGATAAAACAAAATCCAGATGATTAGTTGTTAAACTCCACTGTCAAACATATGTTTGTACGAACAATTCCAAAATAAATGTACAATGCTACGTTATGTGCCCACAATCCTGTCTTTAAATCATATCTCTAATGCCCGACACACAAGTCCAGAGCCAGTCCTATGACTTTTTAGAATTTGAGCTTTAACTTTCTGATACTTTTTGTTATTGTCTGTGAGTGTATCAGCTAATGTTTATGTGTCTTTTTCAACAAACTTCATGGGTGGCCTGGCGTTCATGTGACGTTTTCAAAATTAATATAAACAGGCAGTACAACAACTGCATCAAGTGCTAAGCCATTGGTGTAGGATAGAAACCATCTGATATAATCTTTCAGTCTTCACGAGAGGTAATGCTTAAAAACGTACTTATTTACCCAGGAATTCACATATCCATGCAGGCATTAATTGGTCTATTGTGTTGTTTAATGGAAATTGAAAACAATTAGCATTTATATATATATATATATTTAAAATATATATATATATATATCAATTCAAACAATCCACACTCGATTCCTAGTATCCAAATCTATGTGAAAAAGCACAAACTCCAGTTGCATCAAAAGGTTTTATTCTGCGAACGGCAACAAAAATAACTCGACGCGTTTCGGGAAACCTCCCTTGCTCACGAGTGACTCATGAGCAAGGGAGGTTTCCCGAAATAGAACTTGATGATTTAATATATATATATATATATATATATATATATATATATATATATACATACACACACATACACATATATATATATATATATAAATATATATATAATATATATATATATATATATATATATATATATATATATATATATATATATATGTGAAAAAAAGGTTGCCCCTAGTTAAGCTGCACGCGTAGAAGGTAAGTGGAGATCACGGAAAGTCTGATTTTGCCCTCTGCGCCTTAGCCAGTCCTAACGCCTTTCGAGCATGCACTCTTTGTCAAAGGTAACCTTCACAAAAACCACCAGCACTTTTAGTTCCAATATCTTCCCTTTTTATTCAGAGTTAATTCACAATAATGCTCAGGTGTGAGAAAAAGGCATTGTGGGACTGGAAGTCCGTAATCCATGACCCCAGTGGGCTGCTGGCAGATTGCAGTGGCAAAGTTTTCAAACAACCCGGTGCACAATCCAGGACAAACCCCAGTGCCAACAATCACCCTTCTACTCCGTGTCCCGCCAAATACCATCCAGCGGCGGACCCGCCTTGCAGCAGTGGTGTCAGCTCCCGACCAGTGCTGGTGGTTTTTGTGCAGGTTACCTTTGACAAAGAGCGCATGCTCGAAACGAATTAGGACTGGCTAAGACACGGAGGGTACAATCAGACTTTCCCTGAACTCCACTTACTTTCTACGAGTGCAGCTTAACTAGGGGCAACCTTGACTTCATAAATAAATATATGCATACACACACACACACACACACACACACACACACACACACACACTGAATACAGAGAGAATACCTAACAGGTCAAATATTGCAATGAAAGAGTTTTAGTGACATCATAAACCACTAAGCAAAAAAGTGAAATGTTGACTGGTATGTAAATGTCACCGGACCCTGATATGGCAACATTGGGCCATAGTATACATCTTGCTCATTATGTATTTTATAAGGTTCGTATTTAAATTTGGGTTACTGATTTTGAAAAAGCTGTTTTCTTCAAAGTGCAGCTAACAATGGGCATTGCCTGGAATCAGGATGTTTGGGCGTTATTTACCTTTCTTGAATAAATGGTTACTAAAACAATGGGCAATGGTATGGATCAGTGGATTTAGATGATTCTATGGCTGCAAAGTTTACAGCATGATTATGTATATACTGTATCTGCTGCATAATTTGCTACAAAATGTGCACATTTTTCCAAATATGTTGTGTCTATCTCAAATGGATACAAATAATGTTGACAGAGAACAGAAGGTATCATTTAAATGTTTGTCACATCATTTGGCCCGTCTTGCCACATAATCTTAGTGACCCTGGCAATGTTAAAGCATCTGCAGAGTGGTTTTGAAGCTGTCATTAGGATGATGAAATCTCCATATCATACACAACGTTAAAACAACTGTCAAATATGTATTATTGTCCCTGAATTTTGTTCAATAAATGCACCCAAAACAAGTAATATATATTTAAATTCATTTTACAAATATATAAATACATATTTTTTAAACTGTAGACAGAGCAACCTTGTCTGGTCTTTTAAAATGTTTATGAACCTGCACAACACCGTGGGCTAGATGTAGGGCATCTCAAAATACAGATTCAGTAATTTTACTGAATCGGTAAAATTACCGATTCGGTATATTTATATTTATATTTAATTTCTTATATAGCGCAGGAATCAATCCCGAAAGGGTATCTCCGCGCTTTGCCAGCTAAGAAGGTTATTAGGTAGAGCAGCCTGAGGTTTATGTGGATGGAAATGCTTCTTGGAAAAGAAGAGTTTTTAATGCCTTTCTGAAGGACAAGTGATTTATGGTGGTTCTTAGGTTAATGGGAAGGTTGTTCCAAAGGGCAGGACCAACAGCGGAGAAAGCACGGTCACCATGTCTAGTCTTCTTTGTGTTGGGAGGTTTTAACAGGGCTTGGTTGCAGGAGCGCAGGGACCTGCTAGGCTGGTACAGTTCAAGAGACTGGGCTAGGTATTTAGGGCTTGCTCCATACAAACATTTGTGTACCGTACAACAGATCTTAAAGTGGATGCGCTGTCGTATGGGAAGCCAGTGCAGTTCTTTCAGGAAGGGCTTGGAAGGAGTCCTGGCAGGTGCACCCATGACCAATCTGGCTGCCGTATTCTGGACCACCTGTAAACGGCCTACTGCATCCGTACTGGCTAATGTCAGCAGGCCGTTACAGTAGTCCAGGCGGCTGGTTACCAAGGCCTGTACAAGTGTCTTTCTGCATGTGGCAGGAAGAAAAGGAAAGACACGCCTGAGTAGACCAATGGTGTGAAAACACAGACCCGCGATGTAGTTGGTGTGTTCTTTCATGGTCAGTTTTTGATCAAACTTCACTCCAAGATTTTTAACATGTGTTTTGGGTACAGGTACTGGGCCAAGGTCGAGTGGCCACCAGTCAGGGGTCCAAAGGATACTTGCTTTGCCAAAGAGCAAGACCTCAGTCTTTGTTACATTACACTGGAGGCAGTTCCTCGCCATCCAGTGTGACACCGCTCTCATACCCTCAGCAAAATTCCCCTTGATTTTAGGGTCAAGGGAGCTGAAAGGGTAGAGGAGCTGAGTGTCATCAGCGTAGGAGACCGGCATGAACCCGTATTTCCGCACAATCTCAGCAAGGGGGGCCACATAGACATTGAACAATGTAGGGCTAAGGCATGAGCCCTGTGGCACCCCCTTTGTGAGCCCCCTTGAGATGGAACGAAAGGGGCCCAGGCTGGTAGATTGTGATCTCCCGGCGAGGAAACTCTCCAACCAAGATAGTGCTACGCCTCCGATTCCTACTCCCTGCAACCGGTTCAGTAGGGTGTTATGAGACACGGTATCGAAGGCTGCGGACAGGTCCAACAGCACTAGAATCATAGAGCCCCCTCTATCTTGTGACATTTTGATCTGATCTGTCACAGAGAGGAGGGCTGATTCAGTGCTGTGGTTGGGCCTGAATCCAGATTGGGATTGGTCCAGGCCCCCTGTCGCTTCGATGAAATTGGAGAGGGTGGTGTTGATGTGCTTCTCTGCCAGTTTGCTGATGAAGGGAAGGAGAGAAATCGGGCGAAGGTTGGAGAGTGTAGACCAGGGCAAGGTGGAATGTTTGCGAATAGGGTTCACTACCGCTTCCTTCCAGGCAGATGGAAGTTGGCCTTTGGCAAAAGACAAATTAAGTAGGTTCTGAATATGAGGGCCCAGTATCTCGATTAGCGGGGGGATGAATTTAGCTGGTATCAGATCAGAGGGAGAACCAGATTTAGTTTGGTTAATGAGAGTGGTCAGGTCCTTAGTAGTTATTTTTGGGATGTCCAGAAGAGTTTCACCAGAAGTCAGTTGCGAGGCAGTTTCAGGGACCTCAGTCCCCAGAGTGTCAGAGACTGTAGTGATTTTTTTATATATTGCTTCAATTTTTTCCTCAAAGAACTGAGATATTTCATCGCATAGTTCTTGGGTGAAGGTGTCTGGACTTTCACATACTTCAGGACTAGTGAAAGTTTGAATGATTTTAAATAACTCTCTAGTAGAGTTGCCTGCCTCTGCAATTTGAGTGGCCAGACTCATTTTCCTAGCTTTTTTGACATTTTTGTAGTAGGAGGACATGGCCTCCAGGTAGTAGCTCTTGTCTTCCCTATTACCTGTACGTCTCCACAATTTTTCCATTTTTCTGCATTTCTTCTTTTCACTTTTGAGAGCTTCCGTATACCATGTTTCCCTTTTCGCTATAGTGGGTTTTTTGGCATTTTTCTGTGGAGCTAGAGAGTCAATAGCTGTCATCAGCGTAGAATTGAACATGGAGAGAGCAGTGTCAATGTTATCGAGATTGGTAAGTGAAGGCTGTTCCCAAATTTGAGTGAGTTTGGGAAGAGTGATTTTGTGCCATGGCCTACGTTTAATAGAGTGAGTAGCCGGGCGGTTAGTGGAGTTGGATAGGTGTGGTATGGAGAAGTCAATACGTTTATGGTCCGACCAATTAATGTGTTTAGGGGGATGGCAATGGACATTAGGTTGGGTAGTAAGGATAAGGTCTAATGTGTGACCACCTGAATGAGTGGGGCCACTATTTCTAGGGTGTAAACCTAGCAAAGCAAGGTCAGAAAGAAATGCATTGGTATCCTGATGGTCAGCAATGTCAGTATGAAAATTGAAATCTCCAAGTAAAAGGAAGTTTTCCTTAGCTTTCAAATAGGGGGCTAGTAGTTCAGTGAGAGCAAGGGAAAAGCCAGCATTGGGTCCAGGTGGACGGTAAACCAAGGCTCCTTTCCATTGTGTTTTTGAGTTGATTTTTAAATGAAAGATGAGTACTTCCATAGTAGGGAGCATCACCTGTTCTAAGACTCTAATACTCAGGGTGTCTCCGTATATAATAGCGATTCCACCTCCCACCTTCACAGGGCAGTCGAGGCGAAGGATTTTATATCCCATGGGTATCCCTAGGGTGAAGGTAGGGATAGTGTGAGGTTTCAACCATGTTTCAGTTAGGAAACATATCTTGGGTTCAGTGTTATAAATAGTGTCCCACAGTTCTATACAGTGCTTGGGGAGTGATCTGACATTTAGCAAAAAGCTATCCCAGTTTCCCTGGTCGTCAGTGTAATCTGTAGGCCGTCCAGAAATGACATGGGAAGGCAAGGCTTGAAAGCCGCATTTGATACAGGAAAAAGGACCCTCAGGACACGAGAGCGCTTTGTTGTTACAGCAGTATTGTTGTGGGGGTTGTAGTGCCCTAAGTGCTTGAGGAGCATACCTGATACAAAGAGTGGGGGAGGCGCAATCCATAATGGCAAGGACAAGGAGGGTGGCCCCTGGCCCCGTCCAGTCGCGGACGGGAGCAGACGGGCTACTCTTAGGCTAGTCTTCGGCGTTGTCTTCGGCTCCCTAGCGCGCGACCGCTGCGCGCTCTGTAGGGGGCGAGGGCTAAATAGCCCCGGTACACTCAACTGCTAGAGCGCTAACCGCCAGCAGTTCAACAGGAAGTGGTGTCCTCCCCCTCAATCCGAGGGAAGACGAATCAGCGCTCTAGGTGCGTTTTTCAGTCTCCAGAAGTGCACAAACGTCAAGGATGAAAAGAAGTGTGTGCAAGAATGCGATCAGCGGTAATTTAAAAAAAAGGATTCCTTAGTTCACAGAATTTTAAAAACGATCATACAGCGTTTCACATTACAGCGTGATAGAGATGGGCTCTGAATAGCAATCTGTAGCTAGCTAGCGGGTCAGGAGGTCCTGCCACAACCCCTTACCGCAGCGCTAATGAAGTCAGCTGATTCGTTAAAATTACCGAATCTGTATTTTGTAATGTAGGTAGCACTGTAAACAGTGCTACAGGGCTTTAAGGATTCGTTATTTACCACCAACTATTAGTTGGTGGTAAATAACGAATTCCTATGTAAATGCAAATATGTGCATTTACACCTATGCCATGTGGCACACATACAGGCCCTAAGGGCCCTAAGGGCATGTATGTGCGCCACATGGCACACAAGCACTAATCAGGGGTGCAACAGGGTGTCAAAGTGACACCCTGCCACCCTTGAATTTTTCGGTATTTAATTGACATTCATTCCTATGAGGCCCATAGGAATCAATGACAAATACCGAATCGGTAAATACCGATTCGGTAAATATCGAATCCTACCGATTCTGTATTTTTTACCGAGTTATTCCCTACATTGGATTTACCGATTCATAAATACCGAATCGGTAAAATTCGGTATTTATGAATCGGTAAATCAAAATTACCTACATCTAGCCCCGTGCTCGTGTTTCGAAATAGGATTCAGGCTAAGAGTGAGGTATGGTACATTTTTTAAAATCTATTCTCATTGTCTGTTTGTGTAAAGAAAAATCCGAAGAGGCACCAGAAAAATGAAACATTCTACCAAGTTTTGCACGTCAAAGCAGGCCATCCCGAGAGGGATTTGAAAGGAATAAATAATACTGTTAAAAGGAAGCCTTTAGTCACACCCTCAAGATAATGCTGTCTATTGTAATGCATGTGCACAAACTGAACCCTAGGAAGTGACGTCTGTTATTATCACAGCACGATCATCTGCAGGACGACTGATCACTGCTTAGAATGGGGATCAACTGTAATATTCATAAAATAATGATAAACTCATTGGAAACCGGCATCTCATTACTATTTCTGCCTTAAAACTGGTCCGCATGGTGATAAGGTTAGGGGGCCGGGTCCATGGGAAATGGAGACAAATGGGATGTACAAGACAAGGAACATTAACAGGTCAACTCCTAACAGAAGGCTTAGGTGAGTTAATAATGCATACGTGTGTATTATGTTTAGATCATTATAGATTATACTTATTTCGGATTAGGACTAAAGCTAATGGAATTATGTGCTGGGGAGGACCAAATTATGCGGCAGCGTTCACTTAATTATGGGGCATAAAAAGATGATTTTGTAATTTCTACACATATAAACACTCTATGGGCAAAGATTTCAGCTCATTAATATCCGTTTAACACCCGAATACAGCAATTAGCAATTGAAATGTGAGCCATGTCTGCATGACAAAAAGTCTGCTGTTGCGAAGCAACACATATGGTAGCGTTTTGAATAACGTTTGATCCATTTGTGCTTGAAACATTTTTTTTGGGTAAAAATATGCAAATTATATAGCAGATGATTAATTATGTGGCACAGGGCGCATAACCATAATTATGTTGAAAAGGCAATAGAATCACAAAATGCCAGTGGGCGGGAGTAAGAACCAAGTGTGCAAGCTGGCAGGAGGGCTCAGTGAGCTCAGGGAGTTAAACCCTCGCCAATTATATCTGCAGGTTCTCAGTGCAGCATTAAGTGCTGCACAACATGTAATTATTATCACTACCTAGCCACCAAGTAAGCATAGTACACCACATCAAATATTGGTATATTTTGGTCCAACGAGGCATCAGATATTAATTAGAGCAATAGAAATAGGAAGCAAGTCCCACGGCTGTACAACCGTTTGATCACCAACTGAGTAAACTTACCTGTTAGGGCAGACCAATAACCCCATGCTTTCGAGATGCACATTGAACAGTGTCTGCAACTCCTCAAGAACCCTTGGCCGTGAGTGTAAGGTTTCATAAGGAGGGTTTTAACCTTCTATCATAAAAAGAGTTCCCTGAATACTATCTCTCCCACTTCAACGGAGGATACATTCGGTCTCCCCGTCTGTCGATTTTCACAATCTGTCTATAAATCCATCAGCGAAGGGCAAAGCTGACGAATTACACCGACGGAAGCAATGTTCCCCCCATAAGTAAATCCTGGCCAAGTAACTGATTTCATCATCTACAATTGTTTGTCGGCGGATTCCTCACCCCACACCCTCTGGTGTAGTTTCTTTATGAAAGTTTATCCTCCCTCTTGAAATAATACCTGCAGTGCCATCACAAAGCTATATTTTCAAACTCAAACTGGTATACAACAAAAATAAGCCCTCAATGTAAAACAGGGGGAATAATTAATGACGTCTACAAATCAATGTACTTGATAAAATACCTTGTTCATACATATATACAGATTTTGCCGTCTACATCCTTAAATGTAGTTGTAATCTTTACTACGTAGGCAGCACTAAATTACAAGTCCATGTACGGATCCTTCAACATCTGAGAGCGATCGTGAACTCCGATCTGGCCTACCCAGTGGCTCGTCATTTTAAAACCACCCATGACAATAACCTTAACTGTTTACAGTACTTTGTCATTGATGCTGTGGCACCTAATAAAAGGGGAGGTAACAGAGAGAGAACTTTACGCCAGTTGGAGTCACGATATATAGTAGAGCTTGATTGTAAGTCACCAATGTGACTGAATTTAGGGGAAGACCTTTACCATTTTTTATAGATGTGGTTTTTCTGCTCTAGCTCAGGTATTCAGGTGAAGCCTTCGCTGGATCCAGAGAAACCCGAAAACTATCGACCTATCTCCTTGCTCCCGTGGCCGACCAAAGTGTTGGAGGCCCATGTCAACAAAGTTCTTTCGGACCACCTCATCCATGCTAACATCTTGGACCCCACCCAGAACGGGTTCCGTGCAGGCCACAGCACGGAGACCGCCCTTCTCTCCATGGCTGAACATCTTTGCACGGTGATGGATGTGGGGCAGACAGCGGCGCTCGTGTTATTAAATCTGAGCGCCGCGTTTGACACTGTCTCGCATCCTATCCTGTTGCATCGCCTGGAGGAGATTGGGCTGGGTGGCCCTGCCCTCCAGTGGTTCCGGTCTTTCCTAGACGATCGTATCTTTAGCGTTGCCATCCCACCGTTCCAGTCCCAATTCCATCCTTTGAAACAGGGGGTGCCGCAAGGTTCCTCGCTGAGTCCCACGTTGTTTAATCTATACGTGAGAACGCTGGCTGAGGTCGTCAAGCAATGGGGCATGACCATGGTCTCATATGCCGACGACACTCAGCTAGCGGTTACGATCAGCGGGGATGCGGACCGGGATGCCCCCAGGTTTCAGAGTGGACTTCGAGCGGTGGCGAGCTGGATGAAGAACAACTGTCTCCAGCTCAACGCAAAGAAAACGGAGATCATGATCGTCGGCAGGAGGTCGGAACTATGGGGGGACAGGTGGTGGCCTGCGGAGCTGGGGCCGGCCCCCATTCCGGTCACAGAATTAAAGAACCTTGGAGTATGGATGGATCCTGCCCTCAGTTTTGTGGGTCATACGAAGAGAACCGCGGCCTGTTGCTTTGGCATCCTACGGTCGCTGCGTCCCGTCCTGAAGTTTTTCGACCATCGTACCAGGCAGCTGATAGTCCAGGCTACAGTGTTATCTCGCCTGGACTATGCCAGCTCGCTGTTGGTAGGGACCAATTCAGCGGAGGTTACCCGCCTCCAACGCGTCCAGAATGCCGCAGCGAGAGCCATTGTTGGCTTACCTCGTACATGTTCCGTCTCCGGCACATTGAGATCACTGCATTGGCTGCCTATCAGGGCAAGAATCCAGTTTAAAGTGCTGTGTTTGGCGTTCAAGTTTTTGAGGGGAGTGGGTCCTCAAATTCTTGCGGACCTTTTGTCCTGGTATGTGCCTACTCGGTCCTTGAGATCGTTGGGCCAAGCCCTTACAGTGATTCCCCGATACAGGCTGTGTCGGGTTGGTGGTCGATCCTTCCGGGTCAGAGCGGCCGAGCTCTGGAACTCTCTTCCAGTAGAGATGCGGTTGCTCGATGATCTTTTAGCCTTCCGTAAAGTTTTAAAAACTTTTCTGTTTTAATAAATTACCTTTTCTTCTGTTGTGTTCCCTGTAGGTGTTGCATATTACCTGCCATGCGCCAGGACGCCCCTTAGCTGGGGCAGCTGTGCGCAATACAAATGTATGTAACATAACATAACATAACATAACATACCATAACATAACATTCATGATACAGTAGCCTTGGTTCTCAGTTTCTTCTTTTTTCTTTGAAGATTCTGACGTTTTTTCCTTTAGCCTATAGATTTTAGGCAGCTTTATGTGGCCTGTCTGATATTTTTGGTCCTCCTGAGGAACCAATGGAGGTTTTCTGCAATAAGCTCTGGATCAGGTATATCTGATACATGAATTTATCCAGTTATTAATGAGTTACCATCTTCGTGATCACAGAGAGTGTAGAAGCTTAGATACCCCTTTATGTTTTAAAACTTTTTGTATTAAATGATAATGCTGTCACATTCTTTTATGTATGTAATTTTTTAGTGTACATATTATATTTTTTCTCCAAAGCACTTTAGCACTTGTAAAGCACCTTTTCACATCACTAGAGGCAAACGTTTTGGACGCCATTAGCCTAGATATGACATTTAAATATGATTTTCAAGTATATATGGAGTTTTATGATGAAGAAGTGTGCATTTAATTTCAAGTTATACTTAGAAACTGTGAATAGGCATTTTTGAATTTAATAATATTTGAAGAATATTTATTGTAGCGTGTTTTGCACAGATATTATTCTCTATCATCAATGATGATTTATTTCAGTGTATTTGCATATTTGCAAGAAAACAGGATCTGCATTAGTTTGCATTTATATGCCAGGTATGTTAGCGTATTTGCACAATCATCATTGCATTATTAGATAAGAACTTCTTCATGTATTTGCACAGCTCAATTTTGCACTCCTGAATAACATCTTAAGTTCTTATGGTCTCTCCCCATCTATGTGTCTGTTTGCATCTATACATTTATATATCAGTTAGTTTACTATAGCCTGCATTTGACACTTATATGTACTTCTGGTGCGTTATAACGGCATTGCATAAAATAACATTGATATGTGATTTTTGCACATAGCACTTTATAGCCGCATATGTTTTTTTTTATTGCACCGTAGAATGTACTGAGACGCATTTACAAATAAGCGCTGTAAATGTTATATTTTTACTGATATATATTTTATAAACAAAGAGCACTATTATCGGCTTTGTATTTGTACAGATGCACTTATATGTTTTATTACAGGTACATGGCAGAGAAGCAAGTTGTTTTAACCAAAGGATTTTCTCTATGTCTATTATGCACAGTGATATAAGTGTTTGGTGCCAAACGTGGGCTTTTAAAATGTACGTTTATGCTTCCCATTTGTTGAGTAAACAAGGACACAGTCTTGTGTCCGAAACGCGTCTAAGGCAAAGCACAGTTCCTATCGCAGCAAATAAAATCTGGCAACAGCTAAACTTGTGTTCATGATCCTGTTTGTGCTAGGAGGCAATTGGGAAAAGGGGAGTGGATATATAGCAAAGTGCCTGACCTGCGACCTCATAGCACACCACTGTCTGTCGCAGGGCATCAGCTCTCTTCACATTGGTCATTGGGTGAAGAGCCCATATTACAGGGTGAGCTGGAACCCCCTCCTGAGGCAGTCTACTTATGAGAGAAATCCAGGACGCATTTCATAACTTCCTTTTGGTTAATGGAGATGGTTTCTTAAGGATTTTCAGCTTTAGCCAGGACACAACACTGTTTCTTCCTCACAGCTCAGGCGGGGAAGGCCTGAAAATCGCCCCGTCTCCAGTCCCCGACCCCCCAATCCACGTCTCCTCCTTCGCGCAGTGAGAAAGGCTTCCAAGTAGTAGGCCTGAAGAGTCAGAGTGGCCGTGCTCCTCTTCTGTAGACACATGCCACCAGACCAGATTTTGCCTCTGCTTCAATTGAAGTCAATGGGAGAAATACATTCGCCGGATTATTTTATTAAACTCACACTTCCCCATTCTAAAATATTGGCATGTATGCGTCGACTCAGACCTGGTACAGCACTTTCACCATTCCACGAAAGTTTCATTTAAAAACGGAGAGGGTAGTTTCTCTATTGGCTCAGCTACTGATTTTTCACATCAAAAACAAATCCATCTAGACCCTGTGTTCTCAAACGTGCCGCTCTGCAGAGGTTTAGTTAACCCCTGTAGCACCTACTATTCCCCAAGCAGCAGAGGAATTACACCGGACTCCTTGTAAAACAGCAGAGGTTACAACCTTCTGCCAAGAAGCACTTACAGTTCAAAGTGCCCGCGTGCTCTTTTCAAAATAACCGCATTTTAAAAGGTCAAGTTCTAAAGTCTTTTGATTAAAATAGTAGTAAAAGTGAAACATTAACCCACCATTACTCCTCAGGACTTTCCTATTAAAGGCAGGGATTATTTCTGACCCAGTCCCCTTCCCACAGAATAGGCAGAGCTTTCAAAAACAGTCTCTCTATCTTGATTACAAATCTTTTAACGTCTTGGCTTTTACGCCGCCTCGCATCCTTCTACATTGTGCACAACAACGCAACTCAAGCTGCAGTAGCTTCCCCCCCCCCCCCCCCCCCCCCGTTTACCTGTCTCGATTATTGGCAAATGCATATTATCCAAGATATGCTACTTCAGAAAAAAATTAACAAAATATTATACTGTCATTACCAAAAAAGAAATGTTCTGTAAAACGTATGGCTTATTATGCATAAGAAAGTTTGAATGCACCAAACACTACAGAATACTGGAGCTGAGCAAAGTACATGCAATAAGTAGATTCATATTTTTCAAAGCATATTTTGGCATTATTTGTGTACTAGATTGTGTGAGCAAATGCCACCTATTTTACTACATTACATTAATTTGTTTTTCAAAACTTATTTAGGCATTTTTTGTGTACTAGATTGAGACCAAACACCACTTATTTATAGCTCTTCCCTACTAGACAATGCATGTGCTGTCTGTTGCGAGACACATTGTTACCTTACAGTGGACTTAAGGTCTAGCCGTCGCTTACCATTTGTTGCCTTCATTGTCATTGTCAATTGTTTGCTTCTTATTGGTGTAAGTTGCCTTTCATTCCTTTTCTTGTGTTTGTCCCTCCTCTGGAGCCTGGACACATTTATTATATCTCTCCACTGCTCTGGGTCCTTCCACTGCTCATTGTTCAGGCTCTACTTTTTTCTTTTTGATTAATCACACCATCAGAGTGCATTAGGTTTTCCAGCTGTCTACCTAGTGTGTTCTCTCCCCCATGTTGCGCTCACTCTTGCACATGTTCTTCTCCCCTGCACACTCCAGTTGCTCTCTCAACCATGTCCTTTCTCTCTGCTCACCCCGTTGCTCTCTTTCCACTTTAGCTTGCTTTTATCCTTACATTCTCTGTGTTGCTGCCCCCACAGATACCCCAGTCTTGTTTCTGCCCCACCCTCCTGTTGCTTCTCCCAATCTTGTCCGCCATGATTCCGCCACCCTATGGCCCTGCAAGTTTCTGTCTCTTACCAGTGTTTCTCTCTTTGCACTCGACTACCAAAGAAGCTGAGGATATCTGGAACTGCTACATCAGGGTGCAAATGACTTGCACAACCTTTGGATCATCTTCACCAGGGAATAAATACTGCAACTCTACTTTTAAGCGGGTGCAGTGGCACTAAGAGACCCGGAATCTACAATCATGACCTAGGGTGTCACAGTGAAGGAGGTCAGGCTTTCTCCTTTCTTTCACTGAAGTGTGCGACTTCCCCATGACATGTAAGACCAACTGTGCTACTGCTCTCGCAGAGATGTTTCAGAGCGAGTGCCGCCAAGGAGCAAAATGATCACTCTTCCTTGCTACTCAAATTTTTACGTTTGGCTCCCAGGACTTCACAGTTTTACATCATAACAATTTTTTGGCCTCGTGAGAGCTTTTAGCTGTCTGTAGTCAAATACATATAATGGACGACAATCCTTTCAGTGAGAAGAAAAAGGTGGGGAGAGGGGTTTCTAAATGGGTCGTGGCCCAAGTATTTAAAGGCATTAATTAAAGAACACATTACCTTCTGTAACTCACTATCTGGTAGAGAAAATATCTAGCCGTAGATTCCTTCACTTTGAATTTCCCAGGCGTCCGACTGGATCCAAAATATATTTGCGTGAGCAGCAACCCTAAACGCTGGTGGATGGCATCTGTCTGCTCCGCACAGCGTCGTCAGACTCGTAGATGCTGGAACCATATAGGTGATGCATCCGCGTCACCTATATGGTCGCCACCTCGGCACACTGACGTCAGATACTTTTCATGACTTTCCATGCCAGGAGCGTGGAGCCATGAAGTGCACGGACACTGGTGGTTGAAACTAGGTCCCTGAAAGGGATCAACCCTAACCTTAGTAATCTGTTTGCAGAGCAGGGAGGATGGGTGGGTCGGTAAGGAATCGGCTGCTAGATATTGTCTCGATCAGATAATGCGTTACCGAAGGTAAGTAACTTTTTCATCTGATAGACATCTAGATGCAGATTCCTTACTTTTTAATAGAAACCCAAGCAATGCCATTCCTGGTGGTGGGCTATACTTGAAAGTCCCGCAGGACTGAACGGGCGAAGTGCCCGTCCCAACGGACCTGATTATCCAGGTAGTAGTGTTCAGTAAACGTGTGAAGGGAAGCACATGTTGCTGCCTGGCAAATCTCCAGGACTGGGACTCCATGTGCTAATGCAGTTATAGCAGCTTTAGCCCTGGTGGAATGAGCCCTTAAGCCCTCAGGGGGCTGCTTCTTGGCCAGTGTGTAACAGATTTTTATACAGAGAACGACCCAGTGCAAAATGGTTTGTTTCTGTATTGCCCCGACCCTTCTTCGCCACAGCATACCTCACAAAGAGTTGGTCATCCACCCAGAACTCTCGTGTGTGGTCAAGGTAGAATGACAACGCTCTTTTTGGGTCCAGATGGTGGAGTTGCTCCTCTTCTTTGAGGGATGTGGAGGATCATATAAGGTGGCAAAGGTGACAGATTGGCCTACAAGGAATGGTGTTACAACTTTTGCCAAGAAAAAGGCACTAATGCGAAGCACTAGTTTGTCTGGAAAAACTGACAGGAATGGAGGCTTGGATGAAAAAGCCTACAGCTTACTCACCCTCCGGCCAGATGTTATTGCCACTAGAAAGACTATTTTGATGGTGAGCAGCCGGAGGGGACAATTATGAAGAGGCTTGAAAGGAGCACACACTAAGAAAGTGAGAACCAAATTAAGTCCCACTGAGGTATAATGAAAGGAGGTGGGGGAAACATATTTAAGAGACTTTTAAGAAACCTTTCTCAATCGGGGACTTAAATAAAAAAGACTGGTCAGGCAGCCGTAAAAAGGCAGACAGAGCAGAGAGGTAACCCTTTAGAGTGCCCAGCGCAGGCCCTGCTGGGTAAGAACAAAAAGAAGAACATCAGAAGGAGAAGCAGAAAGAGGGTCAATAGAATTTGTTCCACCAGCAGGCATATACCGTCTTGGTGGAAGGACACCTGGCTGCCAGAATAACATTGCTGACTTTGGGAGGAAGGTCGAAAGCTGTCAACTCTATCCACTCAATCTCCATGCCAGAAGGCGTAGACTTGACAGGCTCCGGTGGAGGACACTCCCCTGTTGCTGCAATAGAAGATCCTCCCAAAGGGGTAGCCTTATCAGAGGATCGATGCACATGCTGAGAAGCTTGAGATACCAGACTCTATGTGTCAGGTTGTTCCGGATCTTCTTGAGAACTCTGGGCAGAAGTGGTGTAGGTAGAAAGGCGTACAGGAGGCCTGAGCCCTACTCGAGATGAAAAGTGTCCTAGAGAGAGAGTGCCGGCTTGGAAACTCCAATGCTCAAAACTGCTGACATTGCACATTCTCGGCAGAGGCAACCAGATCTAACCCAGGCTCTCCCCACTACTGAAAGAGATTTTGCACCACCTCCAGATGAAGACACCATTCATGATCCGCAAGGCATCGACAGCTGAGTTTGTTTACTCTTGTGTTCAGAGAACCTGCCAGGTGTTGAACCACCAGGGATATGCCCTGCTGCTCCAGCCATTTCCAGAGTTGCAGGGCCTCTTGACAATGGGTTCACTACCCTACCCACCCTGTTTGTTGCTGTACCACATGGCGGTGGTGTTGTCTGTGAACAATTGTACTAGCCTTCCCTTGATGGTGAAAAGGTTTTCAATGCCAATCAGATTGGCCGAAGCTCCAGCATGTATATGTGGAGTCTGGATTCCACCGGAGACCAGAGTCCTCTGATCTCCACCTCTCCCAGATGGCCGCCCCAAGCCAGGAGTGACGCATCTGTCACTACTGTGAGATTTGGTTGGGGAGGGAGAGAGTTCTGTCTCTGACCCAATTGTGGTTTGTTAACAACCACTGCAGGTCCTTTACAGTTCCTCCGAGATCTGGACCATGTCAGAGAGACTGCCCTGATGTTGAGCCCATTGGAACTTCAGGTCCAACTGCAGAGCCCGCATGTGCCATCTGTTAAGTGTCACTAGTAGGATACAGAAGGCCATGAAGCCCAACAGCCTCAGAATCATTCTCAACAAAATAAAGGATAAAGGCCGAAACATCGGTATCATAGCCTGGATATCCTGGACTCACAGATAGTGAGAATAAGCCCAAACCTGCACTGTGTCCAGTACAGCTCCAATGGCAGGAAGCATCTGAGGGGAGTCAGGTGTGACTTTGGCACATTGATAGTGAACCCCAGCAGAAGGTTCGCCTTAATCTGGAGGTGGGAGATGACAGCCTGGGGGGATCCCGCCTTCAGCAGCCAGTCGTCAAGACAGAGGAAGACTGGCACCCCTGATCTGCGCAGATGAAGTGCAACCACCCCCATGGCCAGGAGCCATCCTGAGCCACAGTATTCGTGTGCTCAGGAAGGCTCCTGACCATCCTTACACAGGTTACTGTAGATCCCTCTGGTGCGGGCCCAAGAGGGATTTCTTTTTCCTCAGAACAGGCTCAGGAGCTGGGGAAGAGCTTCCCCAGGTCCCGAGGCTGTCTGTTTGGTTTCTGTGAAATGACGATCAGCGTGCATGTTGCACTGACTTCATTTCATAGAAACCGAAACTGAAATGAGCTAAAAGGCTCAGTTCAGTTTCGCTTTCTAAGGTAATATAAAGTCGAAAGATGTATCATTGGAAAGGGGAGGGCGATCCACAAGCAAGGATCCACACACTAGACACCAGGGAGAGGTGAGTGGGTACTTGGGAAAGGGCCTTTGCTCCCCCTAGGTTTTTGGGGGGCAATTCAGTCTTTCTGCCCAGAAAGGGCATGCCAATGCTCCCAGCCCCCGGGTCTGCCTTTTGGGGGGGGGGGGGGGGGGGGAGGGAGGGAAGCCCAATAGGCATCAGGGAATATTTCGTTTTCTAAATTCAGGGGCTGCAAATGCCACCTCCTCCAAAAAATTGCCACAGTCTTTCTGCCCCCTGGGGAGGCAGATAGGGGTAATAGCCCAATAGAAATCGGAGAATATTGTTTTTAAACATTCAGGGGTGGGGGCTGCGCAGAATGGGCATGCCAATCTCCCACAACCCCCCAAAAAATGCTCCAGTATTTCTGTCACCCCCAGAGGCAGATGGAGGCAGTAGCCCCTGAGCTGCCTCCCCCCCCCACGGTGCGGCAGAGAGCCCACTAGCTGCCAGTGATTACGCTGGCTTTTTTATACGTGGGGGTGAGGGATGCCCATATTTTGCCCTCACTCCCCAAAACAATAGCCACAGTCTTTATGAATACAGGATGGGGTGACTTCCGTGCCTCTCACCCGGTTCTGTTACCCAGAATCCTTTGCAAACCTCCAACTTAATTTAAAAAAAAGAAATCTTGACATTTCTGTGATGGAAAGTCCTAGAATCTGCGTGGATCCACAAAATTCCACCCACCACGCATTCCCCAAAGTTTTCCGATAAAAATAGTACCTCACATTGTGTGGGTAGGCCTAGTGCCCATGACAGGAAACGGGCCAAACGCAACATGGCACACCACATTTTTACAGTGAAAACTGACCCTTTTCCAAAGTGCCTAGCTGTAGATTTTGAACCCTAGGTCTGCCGACAGCTAGAGAAACGAGAAAACCTATACATTTTTGAAACTAGACACCCAGGGGAATCCAGGAGGGGGTGACTTGTGTGGCTCTCACTAGGTTCTGTTACCCAGAATCTCTTGCAAACCTCAAACACTGTAAAATTAAAAAAACATTTTCCTCATATTTCTGTGATGGAAAGTTCTGGAATCTGCGTGGATCTGCGTGGATCCACTAAACTCCACCCACCGGGCATGCCCCAAAGTCTTCCGATAAAAATGTTACCTCACTTGTGTGGGTAAGCCTAGTACCCGCGACAGGAAACGGCCCAGAACGCAATGTGGACACACCACATTTTTACAGTGAAAACCGACCTTTTTTTTTTGCAAAGGTAGGTTTCCCTAGCTGGCCACTGAGCCCGGGGCCAAAAATCCAGGTAACGCCCCTTGCGAAAACAGGTCAATTTGTGATAGGTAATTTTGATATCTCCACAATACGTTTTAGGCCCTTGCCTGTCGAAGCTACTTGGCTTACCCACACTAGTGAGTTAACTTTTTTATCGGGAGGCCTGGAGGAATGATTGGTGTTAGGAAATTTGATTCAGCCCGGTGATCCCACAACTTTCCCACACAGAAATTTGCGAAAAATATGATTTTTTCACCTAAATTTAAGGTTTGCAGGGTTTGGGTAGGAAAAAGTTGGGGGTTCCACGCAAGCCCTACCTAACTGGACTCCCCCGGTTCTCTAGTTTTTACAAATGAGTGGGTTTGGTAGGTTTCCCTAGCTGGCAGCCAAGCCTGGGGCCAAACACCCAGGTGACCCCCCCCCCCTTGCAAAAACAGGTTGATTTGTGATAGTTAATTTTGATGTCTCCACAATACATTTTGGGCCCTTGCCTGTCGCGGTTACTTGGCCCACCCACACGAGTAAGGTACCATTTTTATCGGGAGACCTGGGGGAACGCTGAGTGGTAAGAAATTTGGGTCAGCCGGGTGATCCCACAACTTTCTCACACAGACACTTGAGAATGTATTTTTATTTCCAGCTAAATTTAAGGTTTACAGGGGATTCTGGGTAGGGAAATATTGGGGGATCACCACAAGCCACAACTCCCTGGACTCCTATGGGTGGCTAGTTTTCAGAAATGTTACAGGCAAAAACGTTGGCACAAATGGCTGTTTTTTTCAACTCATTCTCAATTGTTCTTAATCTCAACTGTAAGGGGCTGATTACAATGGCGGGCAGACTAGGTCCGCCCGCCATCGTAGCGGTGTTTGGGACCGCCCGCCACACATCCCACTGCCATTAGGATGCGCCTGCCAAACTGGTGGGCGCATCCAGGGCCTTTAATATTGTGTACGCAATGTTAAATGTGCTTGCACTGCATTTCCCTGTACTACGTGGCGGGCACCACGCGGTGCCTGCCACTTGGTGCATGGAAAAGCAGGGGGTACCATAGGTACCCCCCAGTGCAGCGACACCCCCCCAAACAAGGGTGGCCCGCAACGGGCCCCCAAACTCAATCCTGGCCAGCCTTTCCTATACCCACATCCTAATTTGGTGGACGGTGCCGCTAGGCACCGCCACCATTTTAGGGGCCCTGCACTGTCTGCCCAGCCTTTGGCGGTGAAGCGGAGGACGGACTTGGTGTTCGCCATGGTACCCACCACCATCCTAATTTGGCGGTGGGTAATACGCTTGGTGATGGCGGAAGGACCGCCGGCCCGACAGTGGTGGTCCTTCCGCCACCATAATGACCTGACCCCCTTAATTTCTATAAATAAACGTGAAGGATCTACACAAATGACCCCTTGCTGAATTCAGAATTTTGTCTACTAGTCAGAAATGTATAGCTTTCCGGGCTCCATTATTGCTTTCACACCTATTTCTACCACTAACTGGAAGGAGGTTGAAAGCACAAAAAGTAGCAAAAATGGGCTATGTCCCAGTAAAATGCCAAAACTGAGTTAAAAATGTTGGTTTTCTGACATAAGTCTGTCTGTCTGTCCCTGAAAGCTGGAAAGATAATGCTTTCAGCACCACAAACCCTTTGTTGATACAGATGCTTTCTTCTGCAGCACCCCCCCCTTTTTTTTTAGAAGTTACATTTAGCTGTATTTTGGCTAATTTCTGGGTCTCCTCCAGGGGATTCCACACACCCTGGGTACCTTCAGAATCCCCATGATGCTAGAAGAAAAGGACGCAAATTTGGCGAGGATACCTTATGTGGACAAAAAGTTACAGGGGCCTAAGCGCAAACTACCCCAAATAGTAAAAAAAAGGCTTAGCATGGGATTTGGGGAAAGGCCTAGCAGCAAAGGGGTTAATGGGTAAAGTACAGTAGAGTGGCGAAGAGTTGAGTGGTGCAGAACAGAGTGCAGTGACGTAGAGTGCAGTGACGCACAGTAGAGTGGAGCTGAGTGGAGTGCCACCAAGTGCACTGGCGCTGAGTGGAGCGGCATAGAGTAGAATGTTTCAGAGTAGAGTGGAGTGGTGCATGGTAGAGTACAGTGGCATAGAGTGAACTGGCGTAGAGTTGAGTGGTACAGAGTACAGTGCACGGAGAGTGCAAGGAAAGCCATGCGGTCTCAGTGAAAAATTATGATAAGTTCACTTAAAACTGCATTTCTCCTCTCAAAGAAATCAGGTGATGCTAATATGGAATCACACGTGATGACTGTGGAATTGTAATACTATTTTCAGTTTTCCATTGTCCTTTGACCTTTTTTGGTAAAACTGTAAATACATGTCTGAGTCAGGATATCCTTTCCCGGCAAAATAAGTAAAAAATCCAAAGTAACTATGTTTTCAGTCCTCACTCATTTTGATGGAGGCAAAAAAGGTCAACTTTTGTTTAAAACTGTAAAAACAAAACATGCATTGGCAAAGCCAAACAGTCTGGCTTTAGCAAGCAGGTACAATGGTTATTTTCTGTTTCACTGCAAGCCACAAAAGAAGAAAAATCAAAAGAGAACATGCTGCTTAAGCATAGTTGCCATGTGCTTGCAATAAATGTTTTAGCTAAAAGTAATAACCATTGGATATCATTTTAACAAAACAGTACTGGTGTTTCCTAGCAAGTAGCTGTAAGTAGGACAGGCATAGAATCTCATTTTAAGCAGAATCCCATTTTAGTTTTAATGCACAAGACAGTCCGATTCTCATTGATGCAAAGAAAAGGTACTATTTGTTATGAATTACAGCAAAATGAAAACAAAGTTTATAAACAAAAGGGTAACAAAAAATGAAAACCCGACAGATCAATAAAAGACTACAATGACTCCAATAAGTCAGAAAGCACAGAGCAAGGCAGAAACGCAGAGTGCTACAGGGGTATTGCCCCCTGCAAATGCTGCTAACAAAATGTATCATAGTAAAATAAATGAAATAAATGTATCATATTAAAAGATAAATAAATGATCACCTAACAATATGAACTGCATTAACCTATCCATGAAACGTTAAGTCAATGCCGTTTCCTCAGCCTGCTTCCACACGCTACGCAAGATCTTCAAGTGGCTCCCCATCAACACCAGGAAAACGGTAACACAGGCCCTCATCACCAGTAGACTGGACTACAGCAATGCACTCTATGCTAGAACCACCACTGATCTCATGCGAAGACTACAGTCGATTCAGAACGCGGCGGCCAGAATGATCCTAAACCTGCCTAAGAGAACCCACATATCCCAGCAACTGAAGCACCTCCACTGGCTCCTTGTTTATCAGAGATGGTACTTGAAGCTCCCAACCCACGCCTACAAGCCCTCCATGGCCAAGGACTGCCTACATGAACCACTGCCTACACTTCCACCAGCCACACAGGAACCTCCGCTCAGCACATCTCGCCTTCACAGAGAAAGCCCGCATAAACCGCAAGCGCACTGAAGAATGCTCCTTCTCCCACCAGCCACCAAACCCGGAAAACCCTACCCCTCCACCTCCGCACTGCACCATCACTGACCGAATTCAGGAAGGGGGTTGAAACCTGACTTTCAACCAAGACCAGCAGCAAGCACCTGGATACTCTCCTGGGTGATAAGTTAGCGATTTATAAATTCAACTTGACTGACTGATTGATAATATTTTGTTACAAAAAAAAAGGACTGGAGAACAAAGTCCAGGGTTTCTCTAATATAAGGATGCTGCCACGTCTAGTGACATCCAGGCACCTTCAGGCAATGGTATTCATTGTTTCTTCTTGAGTGTAAGTCAAATGTGCGAGAGCTTCTCAACAATCAGATAACTGACAACAGTGAATGATAGACTGCAAAACTGTGACTGGCTGAGCCAACATCTTTAATAGACACCTTTCAATGCTTTTGTTCCTCTGGAAAATGGGTTGTAACTGCACCGATTTCAGAGAATTCAATCAGTTTAAGCTCTGAGGCCAAATTAGGAGAGACCATATTATTTGACACCACTAATAAACTTGGTTCAGGAAGGATCCTGAACCACCTTTTCCTTACTCAGCCTGTGGTTCTCAAAATCTTAAGGTGAGAAAAGCAACCTTGATAGACAGAGCAAACTTTACCCTGACAAGCAAAACCAGCTTTTGGCATGGGTGAGCTGGACCTAGAGTCAATCTGAACAGATGCGAAGGGAACTTCCTCACAGCAGAGGCTCAAGCAACTACCTTGAAACAAACCGGTAGTAGCTCCAGATATCAAATGAATTGTGACCAATTCATCTTGTAGATGGAAGATGTTAATTCAAGTTCCAATTTTGTTGGAGGTCCTTGAGAGATATGCAGATGGCAGGCAGCCAGTAGAGGTGTACGTATGAATTTTTGGAGTACCAGGACGGTGCAGAGCGAAAAGAAGCAGGCAGAAGATGCAAAGTGGGAGTAGGTATTCCATTGATATAACAGCTGCAGAGGATTAAGAGTGCAAATGGCACTGAGAAGTCGGGCCTGGACTAACAGGAACCAATGAAGCAAGAGGAAGGAGTCAGAGAAAAGTGGGGTCTCAAAACGATAGAGTGTGAACACAAATTAAGGCACTCTAAGCAAAAAACTAGAGTGCGAAGGAATAGGACAACAGAACTGACAAACAATGCCGCACCTACCTCAATGAAAAAAATACCGTTGTGAAGCAAGTTTTACTTGTACCCACTTCCTTATTTACTCCAACATGAGAAGTTCATGGATTCCATGCAGGACCTCACCCTACAGCAGTAAAAAGGAGTAAAAAGAGAAGGTAACAACTTTGTTCCTTTGTGCATGCTCCAGATGACCTATACGTTGTTTCCTACTTCCAGGAAAACAGCGCTCTGACCTTGGAGACGCTCCTGCCTTTAAGGTCTTTGCAGCTTGAGTCCCTGTAGACACCTTCCTTGGTGTCCGACACCCAGACCAGGTCCCCAACCTTGAGAGGGGCACACAGAGCAGTCTGTATTAAGGTCATGCATACAGCAGCAAAATACTCACTTGTTTAAACTCTTTTAACCCTTGTTTAACATGCTGCATACGCTGTTTTAACACCCAATCATTCTTTTGCCATCCCCTCTTCCTCTTACGTATGCCGCCACCACACACCAACAACCCTCCGCAGACACTCGCCACACAACATACAACTTGACACTGGCTGAGATCTCTATATTCTAAAGTACAGGGAAAAAACAAAAACTTTATTAAACTTGAAAAAATATTTTTCTGTTAAATATTAATGCTAATTATTTATTTTATTTATTTCAAATATAGAACAAAACAAAAAAAGTTACGACATTAAAACCTTAACTTTAAATTAAAATGATCTTTCTAAAGTTTAAATTGAAAAAGTCCCCCATTGGAAGTGAAAAATATATGTATTTATAATTATCCATATATATTTATTTTTACATATTTTATTTTAAAATATTTTATATATATATATATTTATTCATAATTATTAAAGTGATCTAACGAGTTAATAGCAATTTATTTACATTTTAGTTGAAAATAATGTCACAATTAGTAAATTAAAAAAATATTAAAATATGTAAAGATACATTTAAAATTTTTAGTTTGTTATTGTTTTAAAACATTTGTAACTATTTTAACCCGTTCCGTGCTTGTGACGAAACGACTCCATCACGAGCCACGGGCGCTCTGTGCTGATAACGGAGTGGTTCTGTCAAGCCGCAGCCGCCCCGCCCACGCTGCAGTAATTCTGCGCCGGCGCGGCGGAATTATTGAGCGAGCGGGGCCGTGATGGAACTACTCCGTCATCAGCACAGGGCACCCGTGGCTCGTGACTGAGTGGTTCCGTCACGAGCATGGTGGCGCCGTGCGACCCCCCGTTCTCCCCAGCACCGCGGCGCAATTACCGCCGCGGCCAAGAGGTTAAATCATATAAAGTACCTTAACATTATTTCCTATGGGGTTTTGTTTTAAATCCCTACTTCCATTGTTTTCAATGTGAGGGTGATGCAGGACCAGTGGTTGGTCATCTGTGGGCCTGGACTTACTCCACAGATGAGCTTGAGTACATTTCTGATTCTTTTGGGTGCCTTTTGTCTGTAGGTACCTTAGAAGTAGAGTTTGTGAATAGGAATGAACCTACTCTTTTGTGGATGGGCGCACTTCCCTCCCTAAACCCCTAAATAACCCTCTCTTAACCCTTCATCTCCCTAAACCCTTCCCCTTTAGTTGTAAGTGTTTCCCATTTTCCACTCTTTCCTGGCCCACCCACATTTACTACCAATACATTTACTTAAATGTGCAAAGACTCCGCAGTTCGAGCTCAGATCTCCACAGAGAAAAAGTGAGGCAAGACGTTGGCTGAACCTCTGCACCTAGGTTTGTGAATAACATTTTGTATTATATCCACAGTACTATTGTAATACTACTAAATGTACACAAAACTGCAGTTTGTGACTAGGCCCCCATGTCACCAATACCTCACATGTCTGCTAAATGAAGGTCTTGCCTTACCAGTCAAATCTCTCACAGACATGGTGGTCACCAATGGGAGTCAAACTGCCCGAATTAGTGATCGACACCACCATTTTTCGACCTTATTTCAATTCTGTCAGAGAAGTCTGCTATATCTTCATTGACTCAAAATCGCTCAAGGCCCTTGAGCAAGCCAGCAAAATTCGAAGACCTTTTGGAAAGTGGGTTACTCTATTTAATAAGTGGAAATTGTGACAGCTACCCTCGAAGTGGCCAATACTATATTAAGAGTGATAACTGTCCACACCAATTTGGTTGCGACATATTTGCAAGTTCATGCTTTTTCCTTTTTTGCCTTCAAAAGATCATGCAGCTGGGATGGATTTAAAATCCTGCCGTTCAGTCTAATCAGAAATGCACTAAAAGCCAGATTAAATATAGACATCAAATTCTTCATACAACTTTCCAAGTGTCATTTTAAGAAATTAGAAGCCATGGAAAGGACCATAACGTTTCTTACAATAAACAGGAAGAGTTGTAGGTTTTACATGTCTAATTCCACTTTTAATCGACAATCTTGTTCACTTTCATCACTTTTTCAGCATGTCAGAGAAAAGGGGGTGAAAGGACAATGTGCTCAAGACATCCATTTCTGCAAGGCAAAAAACACGAGACTAAAAACGTGCCATCAGTTGATTCATCTGCGTCCCCACGAAACATGTAGGTAAAATAGCCTGCAACAGTCGATTCCCTGCTTGCCAAGAGTTAAAGCTGGCCTTGCACCGACTGAAATCTCAAACTCTGACTTCGAAATATGCTGGCAAGGAGGATGATTCAGTTCAAATAGTCACATTCCAGGCTCCGAAGGTGCCACATTTTATGAACTATAATGTCCCTGGTCCAGCGGCTGATCCAGACTCCAGATTCTTGCTTGCATAATCAGCCTTTGTCTAAATATTCACCCAATAAAGTGCAGGCCGGATTTTACCTCCCGGCATCTCATGTGAGCTTATTACCCTGCAGCCGGTAGTAGCAGCGCTTCCATACACAAGAGGAGGTTTATTTTCATACTTGCTGCTACCGTAACACATAATCACTCATTCTTCCCCCACCATCCCCAGGCCGCCCTTTTTCTTGCAATGGACTAGTGTCCTCTCCAGGTTCAAGTACAGTTTAGAGGTGAAAAGGTCAAAGAAGTTGTATTGTCGAGCTGCTAAGAAGGATACAATCAACAAGGGAAGGATCTGCAACCAAAGACTCTCTTGGTCGAGCCGTCTCACACCACAGCTCCCTTATCACAGGATTACTTTAGGTTGAAATTAAACAGCAATTAAGAATACACAGGGCTGCCAAGTGCCACTCATCTGCGGTAAGACCAACGCATGTGTGCTCCTACTCCAGCATTACAGCACCAAAATAAAACGTCTCACACATCCAAACTCCCTCTTGATCTCCGCTTCATCCGTCACCATTTTCCAGCAAAAGAACTTGCCAGAACTGGGACTGAGGCTCGGCGCAGTGATAGAGTTTTCCAATCTTGGGTAAAACCAGAAGATGCCCCACCCTGTGATTGTGACAAATTTTCTAATCAAGATACCATGCATTTTATGATGTTCTGTGGGTTTTATGCTACTGCAAGGAAAAAATATTTGACACCTGTTTTGGCTGGCTTTATTCAAGTCAGGCCTGCATTCATTTGTCTCCAGATGTTGGGCAATACTTACATTATCTTCAGTGTTGCAAGTTTCTTAGCGGAAGCATTTTGAATTGGGAACAAATGAGTCCCACTGAATGCTCTATTTTAATCATGGTATTGTTTTTACTTATTTTAACTTATGTATACGATGTAAAATAGGCTAACTAGGGCTCAGCACTGATCTTGTACATTAATGAATTGTTGTTTTTTAATCTTGTTTGTAATTTTACTCGCCTTTTATGATTTTTTTAAAAATCAAATAAAGTGTACTTTGACTGATAGCGTTTAGCTGCTGCCGGACACTAGCTTTCCTGTGTTGCGGAGAAGTGGTTGCCAGGGTGTATGAGTGTACAGTGGCTCTCTTCCCCACCTAGCACAGGGCACTGTGCCACGTGACTAGGTCGTCTGACCAGCTGCAGTAAGTTACAAACTACCACCAGCTAAGAATGCTGGGAGCATGTACTAGGTAAGAGCGCTCAAGGGGGTAGCCATGACTAGGAGAATGGTGGAAAGCAGCGGCCCTAAAACTCATGTCATGCTCAGTCCACGAAACCTTTCAATTTGTAGAAAGTAGGCTGGAGTTCTCTAGTGAGTCTCGTGATGTGCCTTGTTGCCTTTTTGTAATATTCACTTGTGTCCTACACCATACCTTTTCATAACATTCAGGAAAAACAACGCACCATGACTTGAAGGCTAGAAACTGCCATGTGTTTTAATCTGAGTTACTGTTATGCTCTAAGTGGTGTAATAGTCCTCTCATTACATACCTCATGTGGGAGAGGTGTGGCGCAGCGGCCAGGGTGGCTGGTTCTGTAGCACAGGGCTCATGGTTCAATCCCCAGCACTGGAGGCAGATCTGCTCAGCATCATGCGACTCTGGACAATAACTCACCTAATCTCCCGAACGGCCCCCAGCGCCTCGAGACCCTTGCAAGTGATTAGTTTGCGCTTTACAAATACCGGGTTATTATTAATATGGTCACTGTGCCATTGCGCAGTAAGATCACACGCCAGAAGATTAGAGGACTCCCCCATTATTTTATCTTTATTTCTTCAGGGCGTTATGTCCCTGTCAACCAATGCCACATATACTATGAACGTACCTTAAGCTTTTGAGGGGAACTCCGTCCCTACTCCTGACTAATGCCTTCCCTTGATGCTATTCGCATGTCATCAATGTGCTTTTAGAGCGGTTCACTAACAACGGTGTCGAGCAGATGACCAGTGTGATTGTAGGTGTTACTGCAGTCCATATCCTTCATTTATCTTTCCTTTTTTATATGTCGCAATAGCCAGGAAGGGCAGACAGCCTAGCAGGCTCTTCAAACTGTGCACATAGTGTGTCCCAATGACTCTAGGAGTTATCAGAGTTATTACTTAAGCACTAGTAAGTCAAAAGGTGAGGCATGTATGTTCGCAGAGGTCAACACCATTCCAGTCAGTGTAAGCTCCTCACACTGTCCACGCTCTGGGATTGTGAACCACCACAACTGGAGGTTGCCCACAAATATCAGCAATTGGCCATTCACTAACGTCCATGTTACCCTCCTAATTTTCACACTGTCTAAATGGAAAGATGGAAGAACTATACAGAGGATTTTAAAGCAGACTCCTGGTTTGGTGCAGCTTTAAAGTCATTTCTAGACCCTAATGCTGCATATGAGGTGGCAATTTTGGAAACGACTGCTCTGTTTTACTGAAGGTGAAGTGTCTCTCAAAGTGTCACAAAAAACAGGTACTGAAATATCACAAATAGGCAGCCTGAAAACATGTAAATGTGACTCACAGGCGAAGGGAAATCTTGTCAGCTATGAATACAACTGTGACAAGAATAGTCTTAGATGGCTGCAGGTACCTCTATTCAAAGGAGGAGCCATCTGAAACGCCCGGACCGAAGATAGGCGGAGAAGGAGCGTGTTGGCGCTTGAAGCTGCGTATTCCTTGGGGTCGTCGCTGACAAGGTCTCCACATGACGGCAGCACTACGGCTTCCTCTGAACATTTAGAATCTGATGCTTTGCAGGAGGAACTTGCTGAGGGTCCTCATGATCCCCCAGGAAGGCAGACAACCTCCAATGAGGAGACAGTCCCATATGAGTCGGTTGTTCCCTGCATATGCTCTGTTCTTGCTTGCCCCGGCACTGAGGGGTCTCCTAGCGAAATGTTGTACTCTTTGAACGGTTTCAAGGAGAATCAACCCATATTTTACTGCAACAGAAGACCCTTAGGTGTAATTGAATTTACAATGCATTTACATAAGGAGATCGGTGGAGAAGTAACCTCCCTGTGAAGATACTACAGTAACGTCCCCTCATTGGAAACCTCTTTTCAATGGACTAGTAATGGGGGTTTGGGTTTTACAATTACCTTTGATTTTTGGTTCTGGCCGGAGGGCTGTTGCTACTCTGACCTAGGAGTCGGGAAATGTTTGATTTTTGTTTTGCTCAGTGTGCGCAAATGGCTTTGATATTACACTACTCCTTTCTCACATGGAATGTCTGGGGGATGGGTTTCATTAGCAAAAGATATACAATTATCTCTTTCCTGAAACGTAAGAACATTTATGGGGCCCTCCTTAACAGGGTCTGAGACACTCAAGCTACAGAGGAGAGGTTTTGAGACAGACTATTCAGCTTTTTCCAAAGGAGTGTTGGCCTGGGTTAATTTGGGAACACATCTATAAGCTGAACAGACTTACATTGACAAGGAGGGGCAATATGAAATCGTGCTTAGGAGGCTTAATGGGCTCCGGATACTGGTGGGTAGCGTATATGCCCGGAATACGGGTCTAATGCAGTATTTCACACCACACTCCCAGGTCCTTCCATGTTATGCAGATGCTCTTATGTTGCTGGGGGAGTGACTACAATGGAGTGGTGGACTGAGTATTTAACAGCTCTGCTCCTCCTCAGCCTCTGGCTGATTCCCATGTGGTGAGGCTCACACAGAATATCCAGAAAGAGCAAGACAACTGGGCTTTCAGGGATGTGTGGTGGGATCGCGACCCGGAAATAAGGAAGTACTCTTTTTACCCCACAATGCAGGACTTCCATGTGTGATAAGAAATTCTATTGTGTACAACAGGACTCGCGGTTCAGGTTGGGTGAGCTGAGTATCTGAGAGGCACACTGCTGGAACACAATCTCCTAAGAGTTGAGCTGTGCTGTGGTAGGTGCCTCTCACCTATTCCCATCTGGAAGATCCACCCTAATTAATGATGCAAGCCTGTTTTCAATGATGCCCTGGATGATGTGACTGTAGACTATTTTGCCAATATCACGCACATGGCCTCCCATGACTACATTGAATGGGATGCCCTTAATGCTGCTGTCTGGTGGCATTGTCTCAGTCAGTCAGTGTGGGTGGACCGCTCACTGCAGGAGGAATGGACTATGAGAGAAGGGACCATCCAGCATTGGAAAATGAGGAGCTGCGCTGCCATGAGGCCCTGCAGGCCATGAGAAATGAGTGCAAGAAACACACAGAAGTGCAGGGTATCCTTCACTACTTCCAACAGAGAGAATACCTCAATTCTTCACATGTAGAGGGGGGACAAGTCGGGCGACTGCTGGCATGGCTCATTCAGACGGAGGACAAGAGGGTACGTATTACTCAATTGACTGCCTCAACAGGGAAGAGAGTATACTCCAAAACTGAAATCCATACGGTATTCACAGCACATTATAGAGCAGAGGTCTTCAAACTTTTGAAGGTTGAGCCCCCCCAGCTGAATTTTTTTAAATGTCGGGCCCCCCCACCACCTGACAGAAATTTCTGGAATCTGGTACACTACATAATTGACCGCCACCCGCATATCCCTGGCCATATCCAGCAAATAATGTTCAAAACAATGAGTGTTTCCTCCTTCTCCATGAATTCCCTCGCTACCACTCACCAACAATGCACCTCATCTCTCTATAGCACCTTTCTGGCAAACATATAATTTTTTATAGTGCTACTCATAGTTTCATCATACTCAGGGGCATATGTACAAGCCCCTGTCGACACCACACTGTCACTTTTTAAGACATTGTGGTGGTGGTGATGGGGGCATTGCCGTATTTACACGACAGAGTTAAGCCACTTAACTTGGCGTAACGCTGCCTTGTAAATATGCCACAACCACAAAGGACCGCCATACTCCATCATATCAACAGTTGGCAGCCTGCAGAGGGTAAGGAGCAGGGACTGCCTGGAGGCCAGGCCATGTGACCAACCTCCTGTGACCAACCAGGCAGCGCACAGTCGAAGACCGGGTGCGTAAGAGTTGACTGCCCACTGAGAGTTGGGCGATGGGTCTGGCCAGACAGTAGGCCTTACATCTAACTCCACAGGAGGAGTAGGCTGTGTGGTTAGCCAAATGCAAGGCCCTGCAGTCAACCCTGCTGCAGAAAGCAGAGGGCTGGGTGCAGGAGGGGATGGCCACCTGTGGAAAGTTGAGAGCTAGGCCAGAACATGGTGCACACTGATGAAGGTTGCGTTACAGTGGGTGTTGGCCATATGTCGAGTGTTAGGCAAAGTGGATAGACAGAAGCAAGGCACTGCAGCCAACCTCGCTGCAGATGGCCAAAGTCTGGGAGGAACATACACACACACACACATTACACCGGAAATATGTGCACTAAGTGTGCATGACAGTTTGGCAGATCAAACAGTCATGCACACTTTGCATGTTCTCCAACAGGCTCTAATACAGAGCCTGAGTGGAGAACATGTACAAGTTCTGCGTATCCGTCTGAGTGGCGAAACACACCGCTCAAACCAATCACAATGCTGCACTGCAGCTTTGTGACTGGCTTAGGGATGCCTATGTGCTTACTGACTCTGGACCGGGAGAGAAAAGGATGAGAGAAGACAACGGTGGAGAGAATGCAGCTTTACAAAGGTACGTGAGATTTGTTTTTTAAACCCTCACCACCCTAGTTCAATACCAGCCGCCACTAGTGGCCTTTGTGTATAAACTACATTATTTTAATATGTCAGTACCAGTAATAAACAGTTTTGACTATGTAGATCTGTTCATTGGTTTATGCCTACAAATATCTCTGTTTCTGCCACCGTGACCACCTCTTTATGTATGCGAGCACAACACTGTGGCTTTTGAATGTTTCGGAATGTTTGTCAGAGTGTCTTTTTAGAAGTCTGAACTGTCACTGTAGATATGTCAACTTCTATTACCAACTTTCTCTTAGTGAATTTGAATGTGTGTGGATGTGCTTGTTTCTGCAGGTGGGACAGTCTATCTAGGCTGGCGTAGTGTTTCTTGCAGGCATCACTCAAGTATGAATGACCTCATGAAGAAGAGAAAGGAGTCGAGGAGATACTGGTGAAGCTCCATTGGAAAAGATCTTGTTATATTGAATCCTCAATCCCAAGCCCATAATTTGGTAAAGACTTGGTGGATCTATGACATGGATGGAACATGCTTCATATTAACAGTGCCGTTTCTGACCTTTACACGCGACTCACTCAGGCTTGCCAGATTATCATACACACTACAGAATAAAAAGCCCACTGTTCTGAATTCCTCTCACCTTGACAGAATTCCAAGTAACAGTTGTTTGGGTTTCCAAAGAGTGAAATCAGCCTGAACTTACTAATGGAGAGACCTGGCAGTAAAAACAGGTCTGCCCGATCCATTAGCCACTGGAAGGTCTGTAATGCTCGGGTTTTGCAGTAAAATTTCAAGCTCGGGTTTCCCCCTGGGACAGTCAGGTGTGAAGACCCACATGGAGCTGCAACTGAACTTGAGCATTTGAACTCCCTGAACTACGCCTGCACTGTGCAAAGTACTTTACCATCCACCGTTACCGAGTTCTTCCACTAGAGAGGGAGCACATTTCCAACAGATCCTCTTAAAACACTCCTAAGGAAGGAGCAATTATGTCAAACAATCACTTGAATACCTTCAAAAATACAAGTGAGTGGGCATCTCATTGCACACTGCTGAAAATGTAGCAGTGGGGATAAACCGGCAGAGCAGTCGTGTACACACATATGGAATCTGTGTTAAGTGGAAGCACATTCCACAGAATTCCCACCTGGTCCAGGAGACTCACTGTTGCATCCTGCATTACTACGTGACCACTGACTGGCGTGCAGAACACTTTAACAGAACGAATGGGTATACTACTAACAAATTCAAAAAAACGAAGTAAAGATTTTTATGAAAAATCTGGCCTAGGCACCATTTTGTTTAGTGTTATACTGATTGCTGCAGCATTAAACCTGACAATGAAATGCACACATAACCTGCTCCAAGCAGCAAGTCAAACTTAACCCAACAGTTAGTTGGGTGAATTCGGGCTTTAGCAATATTCTTTTAACAAATGCACAACAGTTGCAGAACAAACGTCTATTTACTAAGCTAAAAGGACAGAGGTCAAATTTGCAACAAACACCTTCTGTGTGTTAATGACAAATGACCTAATACATAAAGATTTGATCTGGCTAACTCTTGGAGTACTTCTGTCTTACTTTTGATTTCCAGAAGTAAGCTCAGTAGTATTACTGGTTTACTCCTGAAATTCAGGAGAAAGTGAAGAGTACGCCTCAATTAAATCGCACCTACTCATAACAAAACGTTTAATAATCTGCCCAAGAGATGTGTTATATTTTATACAGCATCATTATTGTGCGCAGTATTACCCACAAGCAACATTGTTTTTAAAGGGGTGTTTCTGGAGCACTGAAGGACTATAGAGAAAAGCGTACATATTAAGTTCCGTGGCATTTAACAGTGATAGAATTTACATTTAAATTCAGACCAGACACCAAGACAAAGATGAAGAGCTTGCATTGTGGCAGTGGATAGATAAAGATGTGACTACATAGTATGGTGGTTAATCTAACATTAATATATGTATAGTATTATACTGCAATATATGTATAAATCAGCTTTTCAGCACACGAGCATGTGTGCTTTATAACCGTTTTACAAGCAATCATTAAAAAAAACACACTCCAGAACTACAGTGTCCCTAGCAGCTGCTGTCTGCAGAATTTTAACTCAATAATAAATTTTTAGATCTCGCCTTGGCAGCGCTTCAGCTGTCTCTTCGAGACATGCTGTATCTGGGATATGGGCTTGAAAAAACAACCATATTTTTCATTGGTTCCTTTTGCTGTTCTTCGTAAGTGCATGCTTTTCATTGGTTAATATGCTTAGTAATCCCTCCTTTTCTACTAGGATATAACCTCCCGTGAGGAATGCACCTTTTACATGTGCTGTTACACTTTGTTAATTTATGGGACTTGGAGAGCACTCTTGGCCTACCTCTGCTTGTGTGTGTTATCTTTACTCCGCGCAGGCTGAAATGTTCCTGGCAGAATCATTAACCTGTGCTTCCGCTTCACGGCTGATGCTGGTTCTGCACACGCTTTGTGCAATGTTATTTTTTGTTTATTTAAAATTTTACAAGCTACATGTAATGTTAATTTTATTTTGGTTTTTGTGCTGTCGTTAATCCTTGCCAGGTTCCACCAGGGCATTTTGACGGTGCAGTTCCCAGCTGCTCCTGCTGCATTTTACATGCTATTATATAATGCATTTCAAAGAACCTCGTATATTCTCCATGTGCTACCCTGATGAAAGCTAAAATCTTTATTCTAACAACCCTTACATAAAACATTATATACAGGAATACAAGTGCAAAGCGCTCCAGTCCCCTTTCCATATCCATGCTTTTCAAGCCACTTATTTATTTTACTCAGGCCATCACTTGCATGCGAGGGCGGTGCCTGATCAGTGTATTCTTGTATCCTAAGCCTGTGCTCGACAGAACCAACTGTGCACCGCGCAATGCTTTGGAGCTATGTTGTGGCTCCAATGACACCAAACGAAGCAATACATCTGGCATTAGCTGCCATGGGCACACAGTGTGTATTTTCTACCAGAGAAGGGGGCAGGGCAATTCAAAGAGAGCTGTGCTCCTTACTTTCCCATAGGTTTTCATGATTGTCTGCTGTCCCCCAGAACGTCCTCATTTGCAGGAGAAGAGTAGTAGCAGCATAGGTCTGCTTTCTTTGAGCGCGGCTGCCTCGGAGTGCCCTACTGAGCTGTAAGGGATCCGCCCCCTCTTGTTATCTACTTGAAATGCATCTGGGATGCCCTAGCATGCAGCACATCTGAAGAAAACGCCACGTATGCCATCTTTATTCTCAAAATCCCCATACCACAAAACCGGCTTTCCAGCATGTTTCAAGTTATGAATGTAGCTAAAAGTAACTCAAACCACTGTTGTTTTCTGTGAAGGAGGGTAACATTTGCTTTAGGTTATAGTCTTGTTTAAAGCACACTAGACTCACTGGATGGTCCCATTTACAAATGGTGCTTGTGCTTAAGTGATGCTCGCCCCCACAATATATAGTTAACCCTATCAGCATGGCACAATTTGATAAGGTGTGGCAGTTGGAAGGCAGTGGGAAGGCAGTCTTTTTAGGTCTCACCTAGCAGTGCTTGTGCTGTCTCTTCCACAAATGCTATGTTCAGGGTATGGCCTTTAAGCTCCGCCCATGTTTTCAATTAGCTCTTGTGACTGTCTTGTGTAAATGTTGTTTTCCTTTGGTTAGTTTGCTTAGTAGTCTCTAGTAAGTCCCTCCTTTTCTACTCTTGTAACCTCCCATAAGGACTATCCATCTTACATGTGATCTTACTCTGTGTGTTTCATTTACAATGTCAGAGCACTATTTTCTTGATAAGCTAGTGTTGCAGGCACGAAGCTGCCACTTCCTGACTGCATTTCCCCAACCTTAATGTTATTTTTTATATTTATTGTTTCTTTTGGTGCAGCGCGGCATGCCGTGCTTTATCTTCAAGTATGGTGTCTGTGCCTTTCTTTTGTTCTGCACGGTGCGGCTCGCCCATCTCCATTTTCTAAATAAATAACTTAAAACACAATTTAACTCTCAGGGCAGCACCTGTTTCACGAGTTCGGTGCTTTATCTTTTACTTGCAGCTTCAGAGCTGCATCTCCCAGTGGGGTGCCCTCTTTCCCTCCATAGAATAAAAACTTGCCTATTCAACACCACTCCCGCTGCCTGCGTATGGAAACATGCCTTTAACTTCAGCAGTCCATTCTGCTTGGAATAAATTTACTGCTGCCGCCATTTCAGATTATTACTTTTGTTACAGCGTGGCATGTTTGCAGAAACGTATCTAATAGTCATTTTTTTTGCAGCGCAGCATACCACACTTTATCTTGAAATATGGCGTCTGCGCCTTTCTTTTGGAGAACGTGCCATTTACAACGTCAATAGCTCCACAGATCGGGTTCCCCCACTGCTAGTATTCTTCTATAAATACCTTTTGTGTCGCTGGGCACGGTCCCTCACAGGGTGCAGTCAGTTATGTGGCCAGAATAGGTCCCTAGTGATAACCTGTGGTACTGAAATCTTTCAGTGCTTCGTGCACAGTAAAAAAGTAAATGTTGCTGTATTTACAATAATGTGCTGCATAGCTAAATAATGATAAGTTACCAAATGCGAGACCTATTGCATTGCAAATGCTTGTTTAAGTGGTAATTGTAACTGTAGGTCTGCCGTTTCATCGTGCTGTAAATAATAGGTGTTACTATTTTCCAATTCAATAGTGCTCAATCTACCAACAAGCCCACCATGCTAGGATTCTAATCTTTGATATGCAATGATTCCAGTAGCCACCAGTGCTTAACTTGCTGAGCTATCTTAAAAGCTTAGTTAGCTGATGGTTGCAGTCTTTCTGTAAGAGAAAGGCGGCAAAGACCAATGAGTGACATGATTAAAGGCACATAAATGAGACTGGAACCGCCACAGTAACAGGCTGCATCTTACATTTTTATGAAAAGAAAAAAATTAAGCATCAGTGTTAAAACTCAATTTATCCAGACCAAAACAAGGTTATTTGGAGCTGTTGCCACAACAGGCAGCCAGCAACGTCCAACTGCCTCTGTGATAACTTTGTTAAGTAATCAGGTGTTTTTGTGTTCAGCTCTTTACACTGTTGCTTGGTTTACTCTGTGCGTCTCTGTTCTATTCCTTCCTGCTCTTCGGTGATCCTGAAGCACTGAGGCGTCCTGTCCCTGGTGGGGTACGAGGTGCAAAAACCTTATCATATCACCCAGGAAAACAACCACCAAATGCTCGGCAACACAAATAGAACATCTCCATTCCCCAAAGCACTCTAAAAAAGTCATGTCTTTCAGGATGATGGGAAAAAGTATGCTTAAAACTAGAGCTATTTATCAGCTGTGACAATGTACTTTTATTTCTTGTGCATCAGTCAAACAATATGGTGACAATATAAAAGAACGAATGTCATTTTGAAAACATTTCACAGAACATTTTTAAAAAGTGTTCGTTCAAGAGCCCCTACCTTTATTGACAAGTTTGTGATTACTGCTGTAATGCAAGCGTAGCAATGCTTTATTTTTCTCTTATTTGGCGCCATGGGGCGATTCAAAGGACTCTGGTGAGCAAGTGAGGCTTGCCTGGTACTGATCTGCCTCTAGAGGTGTGGGAGTTATTTTTCCAGACTATAGGGTCCAGGAGTGGAGTGAACCCCCAAAGGTTTACATCAGATGTTGTGTATTCCTGGTTCTCAGTTGACAAACAGACTGAGCAACCATCTTAGGTCATATTGTCACTAGCTGCCCTTGGATCACCCATAAGTTAACCCATTCACTTACCAATTACACCCACAACATAACTTTCGTAAAACAAAACTGGTGTGGTCTCAGTCATTCCCTTGTGGACTTTTCCTTTGCATACACATACTTTGCATTTAGTTCGTGTGTGTGTCGTGCTAAGGATATCAGTGCTATGCAGCATCACAGAAAGATCCTGAATTAAGCACTGAGGAGTGTCAGGTTTCAAATGCAAATATTTTTACACTGAAAAAGTAATTACAATGCCCCCATATGAGCATCTGATAGATGTAAGAAGGGGGAATTGGAGTAACAGAGAAACCATGGTGAGAAGAATCCAGCCTGAGAAGGATATATGCTGAACTCCCCTCCCCACGCCACCCAAAAAAAAGCTATGCCCTTGAAGTGACAAAATAGATAAAACAATGCCTCACTGGGATGTTGG